>NC_041747.1:10629937-11273375 GCF_004115215.2 Ornithorhynchus anatinus | reverse complement strand
CCTGAAGGATGTGGAGTAGGGAATCTTTGGGGTGTTTTACCATGGCCAATATCAGTGACAAACGGCCAGGAGTACCTACCACTTTCCATCACTTCAGGTCTGCCCCTCTGGCTGCTTTCCACCCGAAGTCTCGCCCCTCCCTCCCCTTCTTTGGCCTGGTGGATCTTCTTACCTTCCCTTCTCTTAGCCAGGACACCAGGATCTAATAACATTTCTCCCTACTGAACACAGCACAAAAAAGGAATTCACTACTTTCCCCAAGGCTCTGAACCAGACCATAACTTAAAGCATGTAAGTTTTGGGGAAAAGGTACATGATACAATCATTATTTTCAAGGTTCATAATCTAGTTTGTAGTATGTTTGGCTTCAGCATCTTGTGTGCATGCAATAAATGCTTTTTAACTAACCAGCTTGTCTTACAAAGACCAGAGGAGCAATAAAGAATTCACTGTCTTTCATTTTAAATGCCAGGTCCTAATGTTATTTTCCCAAATGAAAATCAGGATTGAGGATGATTGCTGAACATCAAATTCAGACATTCAGCATGGGTCTCTGAGCCAAATATTATTGTTTGTAAGGGCAAACCAGTAGCGGCTTCTTGGAAACCAAAGCTGGTTGTAAAAAGATTTAATAGACTATTTATGACAAGACACTCTCCATATTTTATGGCAGGTCTCTAATTATGACTCACCAAAAAGAATTTCCAGTGAGTGAGGACTCAATTTCTATTCACCTTCACCTTACAAAGTGGCAGCATACAAAACACAAAGCAGTCACAAAGCTTGTTGGAAAGGTCCCTACAAAGGCAAGCCATCAACAGATCATACTAATTAAAAAGTCAGTATTCATATCCAGCTGGCAGAAACTAACCCTTGGCTCTTCCGAGGTAGAACTAGTTTGTGCTTTTTTTTTTAAATAGTATTAAGCGCTTACTCTATGCCAGGTACTGTACTAAGTGCTAGTGTAGATGCAAGCTATTGTGTCTGACATGGTTATGTTGTACCTACCCCAGCAATTAGTATCTTGTTTGGCACATAATAAGACTTGACAAACACCACAATTACCATTATTATTATTGTTATTCATAATTGGTTAACTAAACTGTGCATTCAAAAGATAGATATGTCTCAAAAAATGAGATGTTTTCATTGTTTCACAACTAGAATGTGAGAATTTGGGTAAAAATGAAGTGATTTTGAAATTAACTGTTGTATACAGGGTTGGCGTCCATCAGTTCTATTAGACTGCACTCTTCCAAGTGCTTAGAACAGTACTCACCACACTAAAGAACTCATTAAATACCACTGGCTGATTGATAAGCTTCCCTAACATCAATTCAAAGATGGCTCCCCTCTTTATTTTTATTGTAAACATTCTTAAGAAGTATTTTTCATGGTACAATTCATCTTCCAATTTTCTCATTGTTCTTTAACACTTCTATTGGCTTTTCCACCCTTTCTGAGAAGTACTAACTGCACCAAATTGCTTAAATTTCCTTTAACAAATCATCTCCACATTAAATATGAAACTCCCCAAAGTCAGGATTTTCCTTTTGAAAATAAAAAAAAACAATTTGACTGCAAACCTCTTGGGAGACAGAGGATTCTGATCATCAACAAATAACACCTGCTTGGATGGGAATGTCCAGTTCCAAAACTGAAAATCGATCAGCCAGCCAAATGGTTTCAAATGGGTTTTTTTGGTGCTGTGTGGGTGTATTCTTAAGATCTTAAAAAAAAAAAATTCAGGAAATTTAGCCCAGATGTTTTCAGTTAGTAGGCGTTGGAAGCACCAATAACTACATCTGTTTTTTAAAAATAATGTTATTTGCGAGAACATTTTCCCTACAAATTGTTCTCTATTAAAGATTCCAAAATGTATCCCTTGCCAAATTTTTAAGCTCCTGAGGTTTATATGTATGTGAAAATGAAAATCCCTATAGGAAGCTGGACTATGTCAATTTTTCCATTTTACATCTCTGGTTTAAAAGGGACCCTAATTATCTCTGCAGTAAAAACAACCTTACACAGTAAGATACCCATGAAGATAATACTAGCTACTAAATTTTCTACTATAATCTGAGCTAACATTTTACTTCATTTGCACACTACTCCTGGAAGCGAAGTGCAAATGAGAAATTGAGGACCAAACCTAGTCCTAAATTTAAAACTCTATTTCCAGTAGAGGTATGTGGAATCAAATGCCTTCCATATTGTGTGGTTATTTTCTTGTGTGTGTGAATTTGACCTTTTTTAGATATAGAAGTTTTTCACCATAAAACACAAACTCAATTAGAACTCCTCTGAGGAGCAATTAACTTGATTGTCCTATTTTCATTTACGGCTTTTGTCAAGACCAGGGATCTCACAGCACGGCTTTGGCCTTCTGATCGGCTTTGGCCTTCTGATCGGCTTTGCCCTTCTGATCGTGTCCTTTTTCTCTCCAGCCTTTCAGAGAGAGTAACCATTCATTCATTCTTTCAATCATATATGTTGAGTGCTTACTATATGCAGAGCACTATAGTAAGAGCTTGGGAGAGTACAATCTGACAATAAGCAGACCCATACCCTGCCCACAATGAGCTTACACTTTAGAATAGGGAGAATATATCAATTCAAATAAATAAATTACAGCTATGATACCAGTGATTGATGGACTGAATGCTTACTGTGTGCAAAGCCCACACTTAGAGTGTACAATTTTAAACTCTACAATTTCCCCTCTAAACTCGAAGCTCATTGTGGACAGGAAACATGTCTACCAATTCTGTTATACCATACACTCCCAAGAGCTTAGTAAGAGGTCCGTACACAGTAAGAGCTCAATAAATATTGATCGATACAACACAATAGAGGTGGGAGACACATTCCCTGCTCACATATTTTTTGAGTGCCTACTGTATGCAGGGCTATATAATATGGGAGGGTACCAGATGTAGAAGACACTACCTCTGCCATATCGGTCAATCAGTGTCATTGAGCGAGCACTTACTGAGTGCAGAGGACTATACCCCAGCGCTTGGAACAGTGCTCTGCACAAAGTAAGCGCTTAACAAATACCAATATTATTATACTAAGTGCTTGGGAGAGTACTATAACAGAGTTGGCAGACATGTTCCTTGCCCACAAGGGGTTTACAGTTTAAAGCTCTGAGTTTAATCTAGTTTCTTTTCCCTCTTTAGAAAAAATAAAAGTTGCAAAACGTTTGCTGCTTCTTTACATATTTAGAAGACAATTATTTTGTTGTCCTGAGATTCTCTATACAAAGATTTACCTGATAATCCCTTCTTCATTGTCTCCTTTTGCAAGTCAAAGCTGCACTGTTTTCTAAACATGGCCCTTTTCCCCCAGTGATTCATCCTAATAAGGAGGCTGCTAAAAAGAGGGTATTAAGGGTCAATTAACAACTCTTGGAAGGACTCCTTTAAAACAGAGTAATCTGGTCATTTATCTTTTTCTGTCATCTAGCTCTTAATGGGCTGGGAACTTGTCTACCAACTCTACTGCACTGTTCTACCTTGTACCTATTCCAACGCTTAATACAGTGCTTGGCACAGAGTAAGCGTTTAACCGATAGGACCACAATTATTCTTATTATTCTCTCTCAAATTCCCAGACAAGTGGCGGAGCTAGGATTAGAACCTAAGTCCTGTTTCTACCCAGGTCTTGAGTTTTGGCAAACAACGGGGGAAGAACTATTTAAAATCTTATACTTCTTGGGAGACAAAATCCTTAATAGACTTTATTATATGAATCGAAATCTTCTAAGTGCTCACAGAAGATAAAACTCTATAATAAAACTTTTAGTGAGGTTCCTAATTCATATAATACAGAGTTGCCATAACATCCCACAAAAGATTTGTGAAAAACTTTGAAATCCAGCTGGCTGCATGTTTTTGGAGATTCTGTGTTATTTCTATACACGGTCATTAGATCCATTTAGTATATGGAACTGATTCAAGGAAATCCTTTATGGATTGCTTTAGAAATGAAGAATTTTAATCAAGAATCTTACAAGAGGCCCTTATGCTATTAACTAGTTACAGAAGTCAATAACCACTAAGAAAGCCTCTTCAAAACATTTACCAGTAAATTTCCCTCTGAAAGAAGCAGGTGGCTTAGATCATTCCTCTCAGTTGGCTACTCGTGCAAATACAGGCATAAGGGAATGAGTTAGGTCACATAAATACTATCTGTGAGGTAGATTTAAACTGCTTATGACATGTAAGTTATTATTCACCCCCCTTCAAAGCCCTACTGAAGGCTCACCTCCTTCAGGAGGCCTTCCCAGACTAAGCCCCCCCTTTCCTCTGCTCCCCCTCCCCATCACCCCAACTCACTCCCTGTGCTCTACCCGCCCCCACAACATTACTTGTACATATAAGTACATATTTATAATTTTATTTATTTATATTAATCATGTGTATATATCTATAATTCTATTTATTTATATTGATGCTACTGATGCCTGTTTACTTGTTTAGATACCTGTCTCCCCCCTTCTAGACTGTGAGCCCATTGTGGACAGGGATTGTCTCTATTTGTTGCTGAATTTTACTTTCCGAGTGCTTAGTACAGTGCTCCGCACACAGTAAGCACTCAATCAATGCGATTGAATGGATGAATGAATTCAAGAGAAAAATGACCAGACATAAGTTGAACAAATTTACATATGCAAAATGAAAGATTTCGAAGTATCTTAATGATACGCCGAGAAGCAGTGTGGTCTAGTGGATACAGAACGGGCCTGAGAGTCAGAAGGCCCTGAGTTCTAATCCTGAGCTCTGCCACTTGTTTGCTGCGGGCCCTTGGTCAAGTCCCAACCTCTCCATGCCTCAGTCACCTCATCTGTAAAATGGGGATTAAGACTGGGAGCCCCATGTGGGACATGGACTGTGTCCAACCTGATGAGCTCATATTTACCCAGGTGTTTAGAACGGTACCTGGCACACAGTAAGCGCTTAACAAATGTCATTTAAAAAAAGTAATCCAAGACCATAAGATTGGGAAAGAAAAAGGAAAATCTGGACACAAAGATCAGAGAGTATCTTATTAAGGATGTGCCATATTTGGACTGATTCCAAATAGGGGCCAGAGAGTAGTCAACCAATCGTATTCATTGAGCGCTTAATGTGTGCAGAGCACTCTACTAAGCGCTTGGGAGAGTACAATATAACAGAGTTGATAGACATGTTTCCTGCCCAAAAGGAGCTAATAGTCTAAAGTTAGAGTCAGACATTAGAAAGGCAGACTTTAAAATAAATTGGATAAAATATTATGGACACAAGTGCCCAGGGCAGCGGGTGGGGAGAATAAGGGGTACAATTCCAAGAGCAAGGGTGACACAGCGAGCGAATGTGTGTTTACACAGGATGCTGGAGGAGGCCTTCCCTGACTAGGCCCTTATTGCCTCTTCTCCCGCTCCCTTCTGCATTGCCCTTGCTTGAATTTGCACCCTTTAATCACACCTTCTTTAGCCCCACAGTACTTATGATGTCCACATCCCCAATCTACTTATTTGTATTAATGTCTGTCTCCCCCTCTAGACTGTAAGTTCATTGTGGGCAAGGAATATGTCTACCAAATCTGTTATATTGTCCTCTCCCAAGCACTTAGTACAGTGCTCTGCACACAGTAAGTGCTCAACGAATACCACTGACTGCATGATTGAATCTTCCAGGAGGGCTTAAAACTTCACTCTGCTGCCTTCTGACCTTAGGGCATGTGAAGATGTGCTCCTAAGATCAGGAGGGTGTTCTCTGATGCTCCGTAAAATAAACGATGGCCACTGACAGTTCTAGTCTTCCTCTAAGTCCCAAAGTGGGCCAAGCATAGACAGAGAGGAGAAGGTCATAATGACTAAATAAATTAGTAATGGTCACTCTAGGGAGTGGAAAATATTTAAGAGTGGAACTCTCACCCTAAGACCAGTGGAAACCTGGACTGTGCCCATTATCTTCTAAGGATAGTCCTGACTTGTGCTCAGGATAATATCAATAACAGTGGTACTTGTTAAGCATTTATTATGCACCAGGCGCTGTAATAAGTGCTGGGGTGGGCACAAGCAAATTGGGCTGAACAGAGTCCCTGGCCCACATGGGGCTCACAGTCTTAATCCCCATTTTACAGATGAGGTGACTGAGGCACAGAGAAGTGAAGTGGCTTGTCCTGGATCACACAGCAGACAAGTGGTGGAGTCAGGATTAGAACCCAGGTTCTTCTGACTACCAGGCCCCTGCTCTATCCACCACACCTTGCTGCAGATTCCAATTCCTAAATTTCCATGAAAAAAGTTGAAAAAGTTTCCATGGTCCATGTGGGCCATGGACTTTGTTCCATCTAATTAGGTTGTATCTACCCAGTACTTAGTACACTGTCTGGCACATAGCGCTTAACAAATGCCATAAAAATATAAAAAAACAAAGAAACTGTTTATAACTGCAAGATTACAATTTATTTCAGGTGCTTTTTAATTTACTGCCTTGAAAGTTTTGTGGCCTTTTCTGAATTCCAAATATTGCAGAATAAAATCAATCAAAAACTGTGAAAAGAACACATCTTTAACTTACCACCACTGTTGAAAATACAAAGCTGATTGTCTTTCCTACACCATTCCAATCTACTCCCTCTTCATTATTCCTACAAAGGACTTATTCATTTCCCACAAATTGATATGATTATTCCAGGCCATTTTCAGCTGCAGTTCACATTCTCATGTTCTCTCCTGAAAAATTACTTAGAAAGGGCAGTCTTGCTAAGCAAAAGCTTTTGGCTTTCCATTTTGCCTCTTCCCCCCCAAAAGTCTGCATTACAAGGGCTTTTAAAATACCCTTGTAAAACCATCATCAATATTTTAATTTTTATGTAACCTTGCCAACACATATCATCACTCCTCCTATGCTTTGAATGGGTGCGCTTGTGACAAAAGAAATGAAAATAGGATTTTTTTTTCTAATGAGGTCAGATAAATAATCATGTCTTACAATTCAATTCAAATGATATAACCTGAAAGCAAACACTATTAACTGAAATTATGAATGATCTAGTTTAGAGTTCTTTGGCATGTATCAAGATGCTTGATAGATTATGGCCCTTAGTAATGGACCATTTCTTTCATTTAGGAGGTGAGTAAACATATCTCTGTACTTAGAATAATAATTAAAGAGTCAAGTCAGGAATTTCATCATGAAGCTTGTTTTCTTGCTCAGGTGATTCTCTTCTTTCCCCCGTCCCACCCCACCAAGCTCTTCTATTTATTCTCATTATGATACTTGTTAAACGCTTTACCATGTGTCAAGCACTGTTCTAAACCCTGGGATAGATGCAAATTAACCAGGATGGACACAGTCCCTGTCCCAATCGGGGCTCACAGTCTAAGTAAAGAACGTGGAGAAAAGGAACGGGGCTTTTCTGACGTATTTGTAAGTAAATAGACTGGGAAACTTATCTTGAGACAAATATCAACGTGGGTGTATAAACAGTCTGCCAGAGCAGTTTCCAAAAATCTCTAGCTGTCTCATAATATTAACAGGACTACATTCGCCGCCTTGGCAGGGCTGCCTGGAACAGTGTTATGACCAAGGATGGTAAGACTGTGAATCAACAAGTTGGTCGTGTAGGCAGAATGCAGTCTTTGAAGTTTGGTGGGTACTGAAGTGGCAGGGACAAACCAGTCCTTCAAAATAATAAACAAACATTTGGAGGCTTTCAAAGCAATCTGTCTTCAACTACTCTCTGTTGCTTTATTGCAGTAGAGCAGACATTTAAATATGTCAACATTCCAAAAGTTTCTGAGGACATCGCACGGGCTTGGGAGTCAGAGGTCGTGGGTTCTAATCCCGGATCTGCCACTTGTTAGCTGTGTGACTTTGGGCAAATCACTTCACTTCTCTGTGCCTCAGTTACCTTGTCTGTAAAATGGGGTTAAGACTGTGAGCCCCACATGGAACAACCTGATCACCTTGCATCCCCCAGTGCTTAGAACAGTGTTTTGCACATAGTAAGTGCTTAATAAATATCATTATTATCTAATTTGGTCCTAGAAGCAGCGTGGCTCAGTGGAAAGAGCACGGGCTTTGGAGTCAGGGCTCATGAGTTCGAATCCCAGCTCTGCCACTTGTCGGCTGTGTGACTGAGAGCAAGTCACTTCACTTCTCTGCGCCTCAGTTCCCTCATCTGTAAAATGGGGATTAAGACTGTGAGCCCCACGTGGGACAACCTGATTCCCCTTTGTCTACCCCAGCGCTTAGAACAGTGCTTGGCACATAGTAAGCACTTAACAAATACCAACAATTATCCTCACAAACTTCAAAAAAAATCACCCAAAAAACAGGTTTTGACTTTAATGTACTACCCCTAACTTCAGATATGTGAGTTGCCGACTTGTTCATCCCAAGCGCTTAGTACAGTGCTCTGCACATAGTAAGCGCTCAATAAATACTATTGAATGAATGAATGTGAGTGGCATTAATCCTTTCTGCATCTTAAAAAAAAAAATGAACCTCATTTTTGGGATTTTTTTTTAGATGGTCTTAAGACTCATAAAAAAAAATTTGGAAAGTGTCTGGGTCACCAAGATCTCTCAACGTCTCACTTACTGCTTTGGTTAGTAATGAAAAAGAATCTCCAGAAAAACAAAATTCATTTTAATCCATAGAAGTCCTTTTTTGACTTATGTCCACTCATTTTTGGAACTTTTCCTAGTAAAGAATTTCTTTTGAAATCAATGGAAGCTCTGTGTTCCTGATAAGCCCTGAATCTGCATAGATCCGGGGGTAAATCTTTTTCCCTAAATTTCTCCAGGTCTTTAATCTGCCTTAATAAATACCCCATCCTTATGTATATTCAGTTTGCCTTTACTTAAAGGAAATATAACCTGTGTGGAATTAGTTTTTAAAAACAATTTACTCCTCAAAAATGATTTTTGCCTGATAGGATTGGGAAATTATTAGTTTGCTATGGGCAGGCAGTGTGTCAACCAACTGTTATATTGCACTCTACCATGGACTTAGTACGGTGTTCTGCACACACTAAGTGCTCAATAAATATGACTGATTATGCACCCCACTCTCATTTACCAAAAGAAATTCTCCCTGAGTCCTCTCACACAGCACCAGAATTGAGAAATCGGTGTTCAAAAAGCAGTATGACCTGGTGGGAAGAGCAACAGGCCTGCACGTCAGAGGATCTGGGTTTTAATTCTGATCTGCCACTTTGCTGTGTGACCTTGGACAAGTCACTTCACCTCTCTGTGCCTCATCTGTAAAATGGGGATTAAGCCCCATGTGGGACAGGGACTGTGCCCAACCAAATTATCTTGTATCTATCCCAGCACTTAGAACAGATCCTGGCACATAGTAAGTGCTTAACAAAGTACTATAAAAAAAATTAGATGCTAGCAGGAAATATGGCTTCTGGTAACATAACCAAACTGAAAAAGGGCCTGTGTCTGACTTGATTATCTTTTATCTTCCCCCAGTGCCTATGACAGGGCTTGGCCCATAGTAAGTGCTTATATATACCTCTATTTGTTATTATTATTATTATTATTATTATTATTGTTTTAGAACAGTATAAAACACACCTGCTGGCCACCCTAATTCCACTCCAGGAAACCTTGTGAAATGTCATGATATTCTTTCTTACACACTTGAAATTTCAAAGCCTGACTGATTCATTTGTAATATGTATTGTGACTAGTGTGCAGGAGAAACAGCAAGCAGGAAAGAGATTAGTTTAGGATATAGGATGCTGAGTGGGTGAAGTAGAAAAAGGAGGAAAAAAAGGGCTCCCATTAAAGTGGAAGAACCTCAAAGAGTTCCTACCAAAAGTCAGAAGGTCAACAAAATGGTAATGCTCACCTCAAGAAGCAGAGAACTCGCTCTACAATAATGACCCATTCAACAAACTATAAACTCATTTAAAGTTTCTCTATTTTTTTAGCACATTAAATCCCCAGGACAATCTGTGTGTATATATATATATATATATATAATCACTTCATCTTCTCTTTGCTAAGAATTCACTTCAAAGTCTCTATGTCTTACTGGGAAATATATATGTCCCACCCATATATCACTTCATCTCACTTCTCTTGGTTTCTTGGCTTGGAGTTCACTTCCAAGTCCCTATGTCTTACTGGGAAAATACAGACACTAGCTAACTCTAGGCCACTAGGCAAAAAAAAAATATACGGATAAATTTATGGGCTAACCAAGTGATATCACAGTTTTGCACTGTTCCCAGTTTCCCAAACAACTACGGGTGTTTATACTCTTTTGGTATTGAAAATAAAGAACAGCTCTACGTGAAACTGTTACTTTTAGAGGACAAAGCAAAATTCTGCCAGGACAACAGAACATAGAATTCTTTTGTGGTTTTTACAAAATGGCATGCTAATAACTCAATTGTGACTCAAACTCTTATATGAAATGCTTCATAATTATGTTTATACATACTACTGAGAGTGGCTGTAGTTTGTGGTTAAATGAAAATTAGATTTTAATTTATTCACAGTTCAAAGCCCAACAAATTTCAGGATGACAGGGCAATAGTTTCATAAACTGTAGCATCAGAGAATTATAATTTTAAAGTATAAACTGCTGTACTGTTTCACATACATCTTCTCATTCATGTCATATAGATTCCTTCCACTGAAAGCATTCCAAGAATGTGACCTTCAGAATTAAGTCATCTAAGTCAAAGAGCATGAGAATGGACTGTCAGATCCTCAAAGGATTATTCCGGATTGCACTGCAGAAAAATTGTCTTGTGGAAATTAAGCAAGAAATTGCCCTTGAAAGGTATAAAACAAATTTCAAAATATTCAAATAAGGCCAATGAAAGCTTCTTAGCTAATCATTTATGCAATTACTTTTTAAGGGGGGCGATTACTCAAATAAGCTATGGCTATTCAGATTTTGAAAGCATACAGTTGAATCACAGCCCAATCTTCTATCAAAGACATAGAATAGCAGCTAATCCTATGATGATAAAATATTCGGCATTTAGCCTATTGTTGGGTAGGGACTGTCTCTATTTGTTGCTGAATTGTACTTTCCAAGCACTTAGTACAGTGCTCTGCACACAGTAAGTGCTCAATAAATACAATTGAATGAATTGAATGAATGAAAGCTTGTTTTCTGTAATATGATAGAAATAACATGGCAAGAAACTGACTGAAGCCTTTGCTCCGTAAATAAGTTAAAACAAAAGATTTAAGAAACTTTTTTTTCCCCAAAGTCCTAAATATGATGTAAAAATATGGATCTAGGACCCAATTAGAACACATTTTTTTGAGTTCTTGGGACTCAAATCTATAGAGTCTTCATGAATTCCAAGTTCTTGATGCATTCCCTGCGTGAGCAGAACTATTTATTGATGGCTTCATGCATAATTGAAAAAAACTGAGTTGCTTTTGGTCCAAATCTTCAAAGCCCTACTAAAATCTCACCTCCTCGAGATAGCTTCACCTGACTAATCCCTCAACTCCCCACTCTCTTTTTCCTCCATTCTGCATCACCTATCATCAATGGTATTTACTGAGTGATCACTGTGTGCTTGGGAGAGTACAATACAACAGCGTTGATAGACACATTTCCCTGATCATAACAAGCTCACATTCATGATTCCACATATATGGATTAAATAAATAGTCACTTTATAACAAATAAAAGGTAACCTGGAATAAGATGATTAGATCAAATTTGCATCTTTTCTTGCATCCTCAAGGGTACAGATTAATCCTGTTGGAACTTGGGGAAGGGAATTCCAAAGGAAAAGACAGTTTCTCACTGAAAATGCTTTATTTCTGGCCCTGCCCCTTTAGCTGAAATCTGGGAACCATCAGCAGTAGACTTTCATCAGATTTTAGTTGTCATAACAAAGCACTGGGAAAAGGAAAAAAAAAAGTTTCATTTTCTCTCAAAACTTCAATCATAACTCTGTTCCTCTCACCTCCATATAAGGAAGTTTCCAAACAGAGGAAGAGGTTGGCATGAAAAATCCCATCAAGCAATATTTTCTTGAATGAGAGCTGCAGTCAGGAAATAATGGCTAACCACACCAATGTTTCATTATCTAGCTTTGTAATTAATGAGAAGCTTCTTGTTTCTCTTTAAACTGAGTTGAAATATGAAAGGTGGATTCACTACATGATTTCCACTGGTAATGGTGGTGGGTTTCAAGGGGAGAGTGTCAAAAAAGTGGAGGACGGAAGTTTTAAAGGCTTCTAACATTTCTGCGGTTACTTTAACAGTGACTAGGCAGCCAAAGAAAGCCAATGCTCTCTAATGGGTGTCTGTTTATCACAAGATTGCCAACTGCTGAGAGGGATTTTTCAGAAACAGTCTGAATAGAAGTGAAGGGACTTCAACCTTTTTACTGGCTGATCTAAAGTGGCAGGAAACTGGCATTCTCTGGGCAAGGGAGTCAGGGCTGCACCTCATGATGATCATCATGATAGAATTTATTAAGCACTGTGTGTCAAGCAGTGTTCTAAGCACTGGGGTAGCTACAAGACAAACAGGTTGGATACAGTCCCTGTCCCAGAAGGGACTCATTGTCTTCATCGCCATTTTACAGGTGAGGTAACACAGGTACAGAGGAGTGAAGTGACTTACCCAAGGTCACACAGCAGACAAATGGCAGAGCTAGGATTAGAACCCATATCCTTCTGACTCCCAGGCCCGGGCTCTTGCCATTAGGTCACACTGCTTCCCCATGGCAAACTCCACCACCGGGGACCCACCATTTTAAATGACGGGATGGTGAGGCAGAGGTTGCTGTGGAGATAGCGATGATGTCACTTTTCTCACCCCACCCCAATGTGGCAGGCTACCTGCATTTAAGGAAATCAAAATTCATTTAATCATATCTATTGAGTGCTTACTGTGTGCAAAGCACTGTACTAAGTGTTTGAGGCGCAGTGGGGCTCAGTAATGGAGAGAGAGCATGGGCCTACAAGTCAGCCTCTACCACTTGCCTGCTGTGTATGACTTTGACCAAGTCTTCTGTCCACATCCATAATTTATTCATTTATATTAATGTCTGTCTTCCATTCTAGACTGTAAGCTGATTTGGGGCAGGGAATGTGTGCCCCATGATAAACAGGGATTGTGTTTACGATCTGATTATACTGTGTCTACCTTAGTGCTTTCATGAGCTTTATGAACAATTTTAGGTTGTTCATTTAGGCGCTGGCCTCTTTCCAATAGGCCAGGTTGTTTTGTGCTTTCTATACACTAGACCCTCATTAATAAAAAATCTAAATGGACACTTATCCCTCGTATTTGTTTTTTGACAATAAGCAACCCTCATTAAAATAAGGAACAGCTTTTTACTGTAAGCCAAGTGGAGAACAACTCTGTGATGGATAAAAACAATTCTTCTATAAACACATTCTTTCCAAGAGCCTTCATCTAGCTTCTTGGATTAAAAAAAATGTGGCAACAGTGTGAAACACGACAGAGCTCAGAACTTCATTCTCTTCCCCACTCAGCAAGCAAAAATAAATCGTATGGCCTCCACTGTGGAGAAATCCCAGTGCCAGGAGTTACAGAAACTTTCCCTTTTCTAGAAGCGTCTGCTGCCATAAAAAGTGCTCTGCCAGTCTCAGACACAAAGAAAAATGTTAACAAAATCACTTCTGCACAACTGTCTGGACAAATGCTTTTTACAGTAAAAATGTTCAGCTGCCTTCCGGGAATATAGTCCTTCGCATAAACAGAGTGTTACAGAGAGTGACTTATAAAATAGAATACAATCTTTGGGCTGAGGCTTGCCATAATATAATTGTGTTTCTGTGTTTCAGAATGTATGGGAATAGTAATCCTCACCGTTCACTGGCCTTCTAAATAGCCACTCAAAAATTTAAGTTTGACTTGGCCTCTTTCCCCTGACTTTGCTATTTTTAGCCTCTCTGGAAGAGGCAGGATAGCAGTGTTATCTCAAAGCTAAAATCAATCAGCCAATGGCTATGCCCACCACAATCAATCAATGTCATATACTGAGCGCTTACCGTGTGCAGACCACCGTACTAGGAACTTGGGAGAGTACAGTATAATAGAGGTGGTAGACACGCTCCCTCCCAACAAGGAGATTACAGTCATTCATTCAATCGTATTTACTTAGCGCTTACTGAGTGCAGAGCACTGTGCTAAGAACTTGGGAGAGTACAATACAACGATAAATAGAGATGTTCCCTGTCCTCAACGAGTTTACAGTCAGAGGAGTTTACAGTCTTGATTAATACACACATATGACTCTTGTGTCAATAAGAACCACCCAGGTTATCTATTTTTGATCAAGGGCTCAACACAGAAATATCAAAAAGAGAAATGTTTTATTTTAAATGTACTTAAGAGGGGATGGAAAAATATCCTCCCTAAATTTGTTTTTTTCTCTCCCAGAAGGTGCTATCCCTAATCCATCCTGGATAAGCAAGTGGAAGATTCACTGCTTCATAGAAGACAAAAGAGGAGCAGTGGCTGCACTATCCAGATGTACAAATCTAGTGTCCAAGCGCTGAAGCAGGTTGGCCTAGTGGATAGAGCACGGGCCTGGGAGTCAGAAGGTCACGGGTTCTAATCCTGCCTCTGCCACTTGTCTACTGTGTGATGTTGGGCGACTCACTTTGCTTCTCTGTGCCTCAGTTACCTTATTTGTATAATGGGGATGGAGACTGCGAGCCCCAAGTGGGACAGGGACTGTGTCCAACTCAATTTGCTTGTATCCACCCCAGCGCTTAGTACAGTGCCTGGAACATAGTAAGCACTTAACAAATACCATCACCATTACCATTAAGTGTTAAACATTTTAGAGAGGAGGGGGCAGAGAAACGATCTGCTGTTCAATTGAGTCATCCTCTGAGGTGTATTTAAGCTCAGCAGGAAGTATTCTATATTTAGAAACAAGAGAAGAACTCCATCTGGGCAGCAATCAAAAAAACATTTTTGATCCAAAGCCATCAGACAGCCTGAAAGGTTTATTTTGACCCCAGCTCAAGATTATTCCAGAATTGGGCAGGTGGTTTGACCTGGCAAATTCAATCTGTTTCCCTGTCAGTGGCACACTTCAGCAGCTCTTAAGCTATCTAAGAAACCCCTAACTGAAAGTATTCAGTACCAACTCCAAGTCCTTTTCCCTAAAAGACTTACTTGATCAGTCAATCAAGGTTACCTATTAAGCATTTACTGTGTGTAGAGTGGCTGTACTGAGCACTTGGTAGACATGTTCTCTGTTCACATGGAGCTTTACAGGCTAAGGGGGAGAGAGTCATTAAAACAAATTAAAGGTAGGGAAAATGACTGATTATAAGGATCCATACATAAGTTTCATGGGGCTGAGCGTGGGGTGAATCTGCAGACCTTAATAATAATAACAACTGTGGTATTCGTTGGGCACTTACTATGTCCCAGGCCCTGTACTAAGTGCTGGGGTGGATACTAGCAAATTGGGTTGAACAAAGTCCCTGTCCCCCGGTGGGTTTACAGTCCCCACAGGTAACTGAGGCACAAAGAAGCCAAGTGACTTGCCCAAGGTCACATGGCAGACAAGTGGCGGAGCCTAGATTAGAACCCAGGTCCTTCTGACTTGAAGCCCATGCTCTATCCACTAGGCTACACTGCTTCGCAAGCACATGATCTTTTAAGGACAAGGATGCTGATAGATTCTCAAACACGGAGGCGTATATTTGGAATGAAAAACTACGAACTTCATAGTCTCTATGTGTGGCCATCCCTAAAATAACATTCCTTTTGAACATGAGACATTATTCTTGCCCTTGATGCTATCTAATTCTCATTCCCTTGGAACAGTTTGACTTAACTCTAATCTTCAGTGATCAGATGGTTCGTTTTGTATATTATTCTTCTACTGCACAAAGGGTGGGTTTCTAACTGGGGGATTCCACACTCTTTTTATAAGAGTCTAGGTCAGGATTTGAGCCTGCCGGTATTGTTTAGATCAGCAAACAGGTGACCTTTTAAGGGTGAAATCTGAACTCTACATCACTCGTGGTCATTAAAATGGCAGGTTTCCACCCCAAAAGGAGACTTGGGGTACATTTTCTTAACTGGGAGGTATTTTTTCTTGCTTACATCTCCCTGATGATTTAATTACAGAAAATATTTTATCATCACTTCTTTTCCCGTGCATGCTCTTTCCTATTACGCACCTGTCAAAATCCCTGAAAAAAATAGCTACATAATCAAGAAATAATTCCACTCAGATTCTGAGCCCTGTGTGGGACAGGGATTGAATCCAACCTAACTTGTAGAATAGCATCTGACACAGAGTAAGCGCTTAAAAAATACCATTATAACGGTAATCATAATATTCAAAGGTTTATTAAAGGCTAAAGTCTTCCAAGAGGTCTTTGACTAAGCACTCATTTCCTTTTCTCCCACTCCCTTCTGCATTGCCCTGATTTGCTCCCTTTATTGACCTACCCCCTTCCGCCTGACAGCACTTACGTACATAGCTACGATTTATTTATTTAAAGTCTTTCTCCCCCTCTAGATTATAAGCTCATTGTGGACAGGGAATGTTTCTGTTATATTGTACTCGCCCAAGCGCTTAGTACAGTGCTCCAAACACAGTAAGAGCTCAATAAATATAATTGATTGATTAATAGGGAGTGAATTACCACTAGGGGAAGCAGTTAGACAACTAATTGTCTACAGCTCTGGAGGCAATTGTTTTTTTTTTAGAATAAAGTTTCCCTACCTGCTCACACCACCTCTGTGAGGCTCCCTGTCCACAGGGAAAGTGTCTATAGACTCTGTTGCACTATACTCTTCAAAGTGCTTAGCACAGTGCTCTGCACACAGTAAGTGCTCAATAAATACCATTGTTGGAGGGCCTACAACTAAAGAATCCAAGATGAAAGGAATGAAATAATCTAAAGTTCTGAGGAAAAACCTTTGACTCCTGGAAGTCCACTAATTCATAACCTACGTATTGTCCAGTCTGCTAGAGGCACATATTTTTTGTAGGAAGTGAGAGTTTTCTCTTTGAAACATTAAAAACGCTAAAAACTTTTGATGATTGGTAAAGGCTTGAGAGAGGCAAGAGTCCTCTGACCCCCTTCCTAAACGAATACTTTAAATATCGAGGCAACAAGTAAATAATGAGTTAAGTGATTTTCAAGTTTGTTTTTTCTGGACACTGTTCTGAGATTATCTTCCATAGCTGGAAAAGGTCGACATCCTGCCATTAACACAAGGAGCTCTACATTATTCCCACAAGTTTGGACCAAAATGTTTTCCTAAACAAAGTTCATTTGTAAAAATGTGGTGCAGATTCAAGAACCTTGTTTATAAGAATTAGTTGGGCAGAACCTCTATCGGCATCTTTTGGTTGAGTCGAGATAAAACCATTTGTGGAATTTTGTGTACATATTTATGATAATGTCAACACAAAATGAATCATTACTGGGCCGCCACACTGATTTCCTCTAATTTAGAATTCAAAGTAGCCGATTACTGAACAAAGTTTAAACTTAAAAAACTTATGTATATGTTATTCAATACTGTTGAACAAAATGTTCAGTTTGACAAAAATAAAATCAGAATTTTTTTTTTTAACTAAATGAAAGAATTGCTGGTCCGGGAAATATATTCTGAAATAAAGTAATGAGCCAAGAAAGTACATAGATTAAATTGAGTTTAAATGCTGAGGAGAGAAATGGCTCTAAAGACTTCCACCTCAATTCCCTTCTCTATAGTAGATACGAGTAACAAATAAAAGTTTAGTAATGAATTAAAATCAATAATAAAAAAACCATGCATATACATTGCTTAAGGAATCGCTAAATAAATTGGTTTGTTGATCTCGCCTTCTCTGTACACTGCTGGTAGCACTTATATGAAATGGGGAAATGCAGAGCTCTGGATAAGATATTTTTGGATAAACCGGAGGGAAAAAAGAAAGATGATTCATTGATTCTAGTGTGCAGCACCTGCTTTGCTATCTCATTCCTTTGCAATGTTGTGATCCATACTTTTTTCCTCTGGGGAAAATGTGGAAAAAACAGGCATACCCACTATATTATCAAAAGCAAAGAAATCTGCTATATTTTGCTAAGTTTTTGTTTTTTTAAATGCCATGTGGAAATACTTTTTTCCCCCCATTTAGCTAATCAAAAAACCCCTGAATTTTTAAAGTTGTACTGTTGTGTTTGAAAACAGCACAAAATACAAAAGCATTTTTAGGGCCCAATATTTAAATTTCTTGTTCCTAACTGATATCAGTTATTTTCCCAAAGCTATGGCCGAAAAGAGGGCACAAATATGCCTCATCCCAAGCAACCCACTTTGCAGAATTATTTGCAATGACCTCTCAGACCATCAGGTAGAGTTTGTAATGGAAATTTCTCTCAACTGTGAAAAGATGGTCTTTCAGCTTGTGAAATTTCTCAGGGACAAAGGCAAAGTTTTCACCATAAACAAGGGTCCCAAATGGTCCTATTCAGTACGAATTTTACCTTGGCTCTTTTCGGAGTAATTTCTAGATAGAAGAGAATAGACTTTTTTCCTTTCTCTGAACCACATGATACAAGTGCTTTTTACTCTTCTATGGGCTTCTAATTGCCTCACAATTAATATCATTACATAACCTCATCTCATAGATGGAACATCCTCCCCTTTTCCTCTAGAGGTGATGGATTGTTATCTATATAATTTAAATTCTAAAACACCTTCCTGCTAATCTCTATCTCATTCATTAGCTCCTTTGGTGAACATTCTACCATCCTCTATCCTAGAGTCACTGCTGAATTGATACAATTATTGACCAGAACTTTAGGAACTAAATCACTTCATTGGGCCTATGTTTGAATAAATCAAAAATCATATTTATTGAGTGCTTATTATGTGCAGAACACTAAGTGCTTGGGAAAGTATAACATAACAGAGTCAGTAGGAATGAGCATGGAGTGAGGTTTTAGGTGGGGACAGTTTACCGCTAGAAGGAAAAATAATAGTTGAAAATATAATTACTAAAGAAAAATTTGTGTTACTTCCTTCTATGGAAAATAACTGTCTTTTCAAGAAAGAGTGAACTGGAATTTTAAGCGCTTCTTGATCAGCTGCTGAAGTTCCTTAGTTAACACTATACACTTGATTTAAAAACACCTGGATGATTCTTTTCCCAAACTCATATCAAATCTGTGTGATCCTTTAACCCTGTTATAAAATGTACTTCATATCGCAGCTGATTTCTCAGAAGTTTAGTATGTCTTTTTTGGAGAAAACCACTCTTCTTGCCCAGCTGGATCCTGAAGGCTCATAAAAATAAGATCTTCATTCTCAAGAAAAAAAGATTTTTATCATTAAGGAAAGATGCCTATCTAGTTATGTTAAAAAAGGAGAAAAAACACTCTATATTTGAAGCTCTTTGGGTTTTTTTCATTTTTCCTCTTGTGTTTTGTGAATGAATGGTTCACAGGTGTCATTATACATGCACACTCCCTCATGAGTAAACTGGACCCTACAAATATTGGATTAGTTAACCAGTCGAACAAAGGTGATCACTCATTAAATGCCACCTCCATCTGGTTGTCTGTTGTTTCAATACTTCAATGTTTTCTCTGTCCATTAATGATATTCCATGAGTGCTTATTGTGTGTAGAACACTGTATAAAATGCTTGGAGAATACAACATACTAGACACAAGCCTCCCTGTCTTCGAAGAGTTTATAGAAGGGGTGGGGAGGATGTGAAAATTCCACGGGGATGGAACAAAATATAAACTTCCAAAATGTATTCCTGACCATCCCTGTCTCTCTTGGCCCCACCTAGCAGAGTAAATAGCTAGGGTCAAAAGGGAGCAAAATCATTTTAAAACACAGGCAAGTGAGTGCAAAAACAATGCAATTCCACTGAGTCTCTCATTTTCAAAGCTCTCCTAACAATCTCACCTCCTTCAGTCAGCTTCCCTGATTAATTCCCAACATTCCAAATCATAGCAACCGATCAATTGTATTCACTGAGAACTTAATGTGCGCAGAGCACTGTACTGCATGCTTGGGAGAGTACAGTAGACTGGTAGACATGATCCCTGCTTTCGAGGAGCTACACTGTAAACTCATTGTGGGCAGGGAATGTGTTTGTTTACTGTTGTGTTGTAGTCTCTCCAGTACTTAATACAGTGCTCTACACACAGTAAGCACTCCATAAATACGATCAGCTGACTTACAATCAATCTAAAAGCCACCTCTAAAACTTATTTGTACCCATCCTTACCATTTCATTTCTGTTTTTTCAATTATATATTCAATTGCTTATTCCTATTTACTCTATTTCATCCTGGCACATTAGTGGTTCTCCCTATCTAATTCTTGTTCTTCCTACTGCTTCCTACTTGAATGTAATTGGTCTGTCTGTCTCTTCCAATTGATTGTACCCATCATGTGCAGGGAAATGTAGGCTGTCTCTGGCATCTGTTATATTTTCCCATGCACATAATGCATTAAGTTCTCAATAAATACCCATTGCTATCACTATTACAGTCCTGCTACCTACTAGTCTCTTTCAAAAGGAGAGAGAGGCCACTGGTGAGGAATAGAGAGCAGATGCTCCATTTGAACACAGAGGCAGTGGTACTCCCTCATCCACTTTAATGTCTATCGCTTCAGCTAGATGGTAAGCTCTCTGTGGGCAGGGAATATGTCTACCTAATCTATTATGCTGTGCTCTCCTAAGTGCTTAGTGCAGTGCTCTGCACACACTAAGTGCTCGATAAATACCACTGACTGATTGACTGATAGAGTAGAACTGTCTTTTGCAAATCTATAATAATAAAGATGGTATTTGTTAAGGGCTTACTATATGCCAAGCACCGTGCTAAGGGGAGTAGATACAAGAAAAACTGGCCAGACACAGTCCCTCTCCCACATGGGGTTCACAATCTAAGAGGGAGGGAGAACAGGTATTGACTCCCTATTTTGCAGATGAGGTAACTGAGGCACAGAGAAGTTAAGTGATTTGCCGATGGTCACACAGCTGACAAGTGGCAGAGCCGGAATTCGAACTCATGACCTCTGACTCCCAAGCCTGGGCTCTTTCCACTGAGCCACGCTGCTTCTCATTCATGGTCTACCTGCTTTGATAATATGTCATCTGGATTCTAGCTCTGCTCTTATTATGTCAAAGGATGATAGGAGAGACTTCGAACAATACAAAACTGAGTACTGACAGAGAAGACACTGGAAAATATCCTTAGCTAAAAGGGGGATCTACATCTAGCATCCTTTTCTACTACTAGGGAGACTGGAGGCACAAGAAAATTTATTTTTCTTGATACATTCCTTTCACACACACACCTTTGAGAAGCAGCATACCTAGTGTGGAAAGAGCACAGGCCTGGGAGTCAGAGGACCTGAGTTCTAATCCAGGATCCACCACTTTTCTGCTGTGTGAGTCTGGGCAATTCACTTCACTTCTCTGTGCCTCAGTTCCCTCATCTGTAAAATGAGGATTAGGACTGTGAGCCCCATGTGGGACTGTGTCCAATCTGATTATCTTGTATCTATCCCAATGCTTAATGCAGTCCCCGGAACATAGTAAGCGCTTAACAGAGATCATTAAAAAAAGTCATGGGGATGCAAAAACAAAACTGGTCAAAAGATTGTCTCAGTCAATTAGTCAGTGATACTTACTGAGCGCTTACTGTATGCAGAGCACTGTATTAAGCAATTGGGAGGCCACAGTTCAATAGGGTTGATAGACATGATTCCTACCCTAAAGGAGTTTACATTCTAAGCGAGAGGTTGACAATCTAGACAAACTCACTAAGCAATGTAATAATATCCATATTTGGATGATACAGGATACTGCAACATACAAATTCAGGAAAAGCTTCAGCAAAAAACTAAGGTCTTCCAAACTGTTCCCAGTGCTATATTATCTGACCTCATGCCCACAACACACTTCTCCATCTCACTTAAATATAAAGAGAGACCTTAGCACAGGTCCTGCAGGCACAGAAAATCCCCTAGAGTCAAAAATAAAGGCACATTATCGAATGACAACTTACAAGAATAACTGATATATTATTAGAAACATAATATAAGTATATGACACAACGGCTACACTCCTAGTATATGTGTAGACCAAATTTATTTCTGATTATGTAACACAAACTGTTAATTTTCTAAGGAAAGAGGTTCACAGTTGAAATCCGTGAACAAAATACAAACCATTAATTCTGAAGGCATCAATCTTTCTGGCTTGAGGAGGAATGTGAGGGAAGGAGATGGCCTGGGTTGCAATACATCAAAGCGTTCTAGACTGTAAGCTCCTCTAGATCATAAACTCATCCTCTAGATTATAAACTCACTGTGGACAGGGAATGTGTCCGTCTAGTATTATACCATACTCTCCCAAGCCCTTAGTACAGTGCTCTGCATACAGTAAGTGCTCAATAAATACATCTGACAAATTGAGACCAATTTAGCAATCTATGTCAGCTTGCTCCTCTGTCAGCTGAGGAGCAGTGTGTCCTACTGGAAAGAACACATACCTGGGAGTCAGAAGATCTGGGCTCTAATCCTGACTCTGCCACTTGCCTGATGTGTGACCTTGGGGAAGTCCCTTAACCTCTCGGTGTCTTGGTTCCCTCATCTGTAAAATGGGGATTTAATGCCTGTTCTCCCTCCTACTTAGACTGAGTCCCATGTGGGACAGGAATTGATGCTGACCAGATTAACTTTTATCTACCCCAATGCTTAGAACAGTCTTGACACGTAGTAAGTGTTTAGCAAATACCATAATAATAATAATAGCACTTAACAAGTACCTTCAAAAATAACAACAATAACAATCTGAAAAATCCCCGGAAGAACCTTTTAAAGTTGTTCGCATGACTTTCAAGAGGACTTTTGGTATGTCCACTACTTTTGAGATGTTTGACACCATAAAAAAGGGGAGTTCCGAAAAGGGAAGAAAGATGATGAAACCGGGCTCTAGGAGTAAACATGAAGTGCTCTTTTCAGGATTTCGAGTATACTAGACTTCCTGGGAAACCCCCGAAGAGATTCAGGGCTGGGGTTGGATCCCTGCCTGTAATCGAGGAATGGAAAATAATTGGTGATTACGGGGGAAAAGGAAGAACAAATGATGATTCACCAATTCGTAGCCTAGGGGTGCTGCAGAGGTGGCCAGAGAGGAGGGTAAACAAAAGACCACTCAATGTTTGAGGTTTCTACTTGCCTAAAGATATGCGTAATTAAGAGAACTATAACAGCATACAGTGTCAAAGAGCAAGGAAGAAACGTTAAACGAACAAAAGGAACAATCCCTGCTTTATAGATCGTCATCTTGACATTCTAAAAGTTGGAAGGAAGGAGCCCGGTTTTGGATGTGTGCCCCCAACAACACGAAGTCTGAAGATGTACAACGGTTTAGGGTGGTAGGACTAAACTCCATCTATTGTCACTAAATTGCCAGGCTTGGGAGGGGGCCGGGGAGAGCTATTTTCCAACTCCACATCAATCAATTAATGGTATTTATTGAGCGTTCACTGTGTGCAGAGCACTAAGCACCTGGGAGAGTATAATTCAAGAGAGTTGGTAGACCCGTTCCCTGCCCAAAACGATCTTAAAGTCTAGAAGACTGTAGGTCTTTCTGATCCATTAACTCTTCAACACATGCCAAAACCCAGCTCACTCACCTTCAACTCCTTTTCATTCCCACTCTCAAAATGAAAAATTGGCACCTCTGTGGGCAAGAAGCCTTCTTATGCTGAAGGTCCTTTTACTTTGCCAGGTGTGGCTCCCAAACATATACCCCGAGGCTCGGTCAAAAAATGCGTGGCTCAAGCTGGGAGACTTCCGTTGTGAAATAATTTAAAAGGCATCCCAAACTGAGACATCGCTTATGTAGAAAAATTAGTGCCCAGGGAAGTTTTTCTTTTTTTAAAATTGCATAAGCATGTAATAGACATCTTAGATTGAGTAACAGATTTATAAAAATAACCACTATAATTGCTCAGCCAAATGACTAAGCCATAGGACATTGAAAATGGGAATGGACAATTCCAGAGCAAAAAATTCACATGTGCCTCCATAGTGAGGTTTGGGAGCAAGTTAATCAGAAATATAAAGGAACAAAGAGCTCTCCATGAGAGGCATTATGCTTAGTAATAGACAATGAGAATTCTGGGAGTCCAAACAAATACAATAGGAGGAAAAAAAACTTCCTTAAAAAGCAAAGGAAACACCTGCAATTTTTAATGGAACAAGAGAATAATAATCATTCTATACGATAATGTTTAAATAATATAAGCTTCACCAAGGGCAATTTGGGTGGCTACAAGAGGTGACCTTAAGTGTTTTTATGGTTGATGTGAACAATAAGAACGGTGATGCTGAAATGGTGATGCCTTTGGGTGGCCTCCTTCTTGATAACACTGCAAAGCAGATGGCCTGAAACATTTCTACTGACAAAGGGAACAGCTAAGAAAAACACCTAGGAATGATCACTGTTAACCTTTTTGGGAGTGCATTGTAAATATTTTTAAATAGTTTATATTGCAAGGGCAGAGAAGACCCTCTCCAGAAATGGCAAAAGGCTAATTGGATGGGAATGCTTTACATAATGTTAACCAGCCCATTTCCACATTAATGATCTATTAGGATCAGTCTAGAGAGTTCTTGAAACAGCCTTGAACAATATTGAGGCAAAAAATGGCATCATGTGGCAGAACAAAGGGATGAGAAACAAAAATCCCAGCTGAAGGGTTTTAAGGCATCTCATTTTGTCCTTACATACCCTTTGCAAGTCTGTGTTCTCTTCACAGAAACTGCAAAAAAACCCCAAAAAGCGGTTGGGTGAATTTAGCCCAGGGTTAGTAAGTCTGTGAAGAGTCAAAGGTACCTTTGTTTGTGTAATGACTGCCTGGAGCTAACTCTCCTTCATTTTAAGCTTTGCATAATACTACAAAATGGCAAGAACATTTGGGAATTCCCAGCACAGGATATGACGATTCTCCTGAGAAAAAAAAAGGGGTGGGAAATCCCACTCTCTTACAGAATTACAATGAAACCCTTTTCTTCCCTCACTTTATCCTCAGTCTTGGTCCATCCTTTTACCTCTCTTCTGTCGAGGACTGTGTGTTCATTTCAAAGCAAAATGTCAAGTCTAGATCAATCAATCCATGGTATTTGAATGCTTACTGTGTGCGGAACATATACTAAGCAAGTGGGAAAGTATCATACAACGGAATTCGTAGAAGTGATCCCTGGCCACAAGGAGCTTTCAGACTACAGCAGGAGACAGACATTAAAATAAATTACAGATAGGAGAAATAGTACAGTATAAGGATTATATATATATATATATATATATATATATATACATGTCCTGTGGGGCAGAGATTTTATCCTTGCCATTCTGCAGAATGGCAAGGATAAAAATGGGATCACAGAATGAGGTGTCCAACCTAATTATCTTGTACTAAGTGATTAGTTGCGTGCTTGGCGTAAATTCTACAATTAGGTTAGAAAAAGCTTAAACTGATCTCGGAATTCCAAAATAATTTCTTCTTCAGAGTGAAACTCTAGTAATGTTAGAAGAAATCTAGAAATCCTATAGGTGGGAACAGAACATCCACAGATCAGATGGTAATAATAATACTAATAGTATTTGTTTAGACTTTATTATGTGCCTAACATTGTACTAAGTGCTGGGGTAGGTAAGAAGGACAGACACAGCCTCCACCCATATGAGGTGACAGTCTTAGGAGGAGGGAGAACAGGTACTGAATCCCTATTTTATAGTTGAGGCAACTGAAGCACAGAGCAGTTAAGTGACTTGCTCAAGGTCACCCTGCAAGCAAGCTGGCAGTCAGGTCTCCTGACTCTTGCTGTTTCCACTAGGCCACCTGCTTCTCCATTTATCACTTATCCTTTAGGTGGTCTGGAAATGACTGGGTAGACTATATAAATACAAAAGCCAGAGAGATAGATAAGAGAACACCACAAACATGGCTCCTTGCATTGGATTCCGAATGGAATAAGGAGCTCAGAAAGGTGTTCTAAATAGGGTTAGAGCATACAGATAGCCAAGGCTGAACAGAATGGTTGAGAAAACTGCCCGAGAGTAACTGCTCAACCTAAAACAGTAAGTGACCTCTTCTCTAATCCTGAATGGAGACTGGAGGACTTAATTTACCTTGAATGGCTAATACCACAAATACTAGTTTTTGAGGTGGTTTTCCAAAGCAGAAAAATATCTTGGAGATTTAATAAATTCATTAGAAAAATGAATAAATACATAAATAAGTGGGGCAGGGTGATTCCAAAGGAAGTTCTTGCCCCTGAAAATACTGGTTTCCTCTGAATAATCTTATTCATCTTTGTTATCATTTTGGGATTTCCATTACTCATCTTCCCTACGAAGAGAGATGACATTTTTCAAGGCTCCCTTTTTATAAAATTTTATTTCCTTTTATAACTGAAGAAGTCTTTAATCCTTTAGAATTAAACAAAGTGCTTTTTGTGCCATTTCTTGGTATGGATCCTGGTGCTGTACTTCAGGCTACACACAGCTGGTTGGAGACTCCCATTCAAAGATGCAATGCTCAAAAAGAAATTCCTAAAACTATAAGTGTCAGTTAACTCTGAGAAATCTCTGACTTGGCTAAACAAGTTTCTTTTTGATAGCTCCCATATTTGAAGATGCTGTTCTGAACATTTATTAATGGAACCAACAGGGGGTTGAGAACTTGAAATCTGCAGAAAGAAATTTCACTTGACTTTTGTTCCCTGGATCTAGGCTTTTTAAGTCAGGGGCATTAACTGGAAGTAGAATTTTATTTGAAAATCTATTATTGCTTATAAGTTCCTTGAGGGATTCATTTCTACTAATTCTAGTGTACTCCCCTTAGAATTTAGTACATTCAGCCTGCACAGATTAAAAGTTCAGTAAATACTACTGATTGATTCCTTGAAAAGATCAAAACTTTGGATGCATTTCTCTTTCTTACAAAACTTGAAGGGTTAATTTATGAAAGCGTTAAAACTGAAAGTAGCCTGCCAAATTATACCCATTATAATCCTTGTACTGATAGTAACTTCAAAACAACTGGAATTACAGTGCTAACAGAAATTGGAGTAAAATTATTGTTTTACAAAGGACTTTTTTGAAAGTTTGTAACTACAAAGAGCAGGAATACATTATCTTTTTAGCCTAAAAAACACATGGACACATTACTAAAATTGAAACTTTTTTATTTTATCATATGTCTTGACCATAACCACAATTATTCCATCTGGATTAAATAAGGAAATATTGTATACAGGAATTCAAATATATTTTGTGCTGAAACTAGTCTTTAAATAACCACACTGCCATTCATCAAATGTCTATTACTAGTATTTCTTGACAGGATATTTCTGAACACATCAAATTTGAATAAGAGTAGCATTTTTTCCACAAATCATGGAAGTCAATGCATGTATCTCAAAACAAGCCTTTTCAGAGGCTCCACACTGAGCTTGCCAATTTATCAGATAGAACAGTTTTAGGTTGGGTCCTGCTGGTCTATAACTAGAATTTTGAGACATGCTAAAGGGAAGGGAGAAAAGGAGTCCTGCTTTAGGGAGATCAATTTTAATGACGGAAAGGCCCTGGAGAAGTCATATGGCCCAGTCCCCTGCCTTCAGGCAGATGGGCACCTAAATCATCCCAGGATAGGTCATAATATATTCTACTGTAAAAGAACACCAGGCTGGAGATGCCAAGACCCTCTTGATAATGTTCTAATCCCACCTCCGCCACTTGCCTGCTTTGTGACCTCAAGCAAGTCGCTTAACTTCTCTGTGCCTCAGTTACCTCATCTGTAAAATGGGGACTGAAACTGTGAGCCCCATGTGGAACATGGACTGTATCCAACCAGATTATCAGTATAGTGCCTGGCACATAGTAAATTCTTAATGCACAACAAGAAGAGAAAACCTCTGCTTTAAGCTTGAACCCTAGACTGTAAGCTTGTTTTGGGCAGGGAATGTACCTACCAATTTTGTTATACTGTTCTATTGTACTCTCCCAAGTGCTTAGTACAGTGCTCTGCACACAGGAAGTGCTCAATATATACAATGGATTGATTCTGTCACTATCTGAACATATGTCAATTGCCTTCTGTATCTTTAAAAGAGATGTAGTTAAACCACAATTGCACAGTATCTGTGGTGTAATAATGATTCCTCATTTGAACTCTAACCAGTATGTTTCTGCAACTGATTTCATCTAAGAGTAGTACTACTAATAATGATATTTATTAAATGTATATAGTGAGCCTCTTTCAGGTAAGATAAGGCAGGCAGGAACGGGGCCAATCAATCAGTCAATCAGTGGTATTTACTGAATGCTTACTGTGTGCAGAGCACTGTAGTAAGCGTTTGGGCAAGTACAAGAGCACTGAAACACACATTCCTGCCCACAAGGAGAATATGCTTTAAAGCAGTCCATCACCTTTCCCCCTCCTACCTCACCTCGCTACTCTCCTACTATGAACCAGCCTGAACAGTTCGCTCCTTTAATGCCAACCTTCTCACTGTACCTTGATCTCAACTATCTCGCCAGCGACCTCTCGCCCACGTCCTGCCTCTGTTCTGGAACGCCTTCCCTCTTCATACCCAACAATTACACTTCCCACCTTCAAAGCCTTATTGAAGGCACATCTCCTCCAAGAGGCCTTCTCTGACTAAACCCTGCTTTCCTCTTCTCCCAATCCCTTCTGTGTTGCCCTGACGTGCTCCCTTTATTCACCTCCCCTCCCAGCCCCACAGCTTTTATATACATCTCAGTAATTTATCTATTTACATTAATGTCCACCTCCTCCTCTAGACTGTAAGTTCCTCAAGGTCAAGGAACGTGTCTACCAACTTGGTTGTACTGTACTCTCCCAAGCATTTAGTACAGTGCTCCGCACTCCATAAGCACTCAAATACAACTGACTTTCTCCTGAAGTTTTGCAGTGTCTCTTAGCGGTTATCTTTCAAAAGTAAACTGGTGACTGAAGTTATAGGTGATCTGCCTGGTGCTGGGAATTCAAGAGTGGGAGAGCAAAAGCTAGAATTATATTTAACTTTACTCAGCCTTGTAAGGAATTATCCAACCATCATCACTGTCTGATAACCATGGGAGAAACCCACTGTCCAAGAACAAGTATGGGATCTTTTTAATATTAGGTGAAAGTTATATTTTTCAAATATTTGCAGAGCAAAGAAATCTTTCACAGGTCCAAAAACCTACTCCACTACCCTTCCTGTCCCTAAAATGAATAAATCAGATTTATTGCACCACATTTCAATGGGGTGGAATCACTGTATTTCAAAAGCCTAATAAAAACGCTATGGTTTTGAAATGAGTGAAAGTTGAGTATAGGCATGGGCTCAGAAATCTTTCCAGCTCATCAGTTACATAAGCTCTCAGAGTCGATTTTTTTTTTAAATGGTATTTGCTAAGAGCGTACTGTGATGACAGACACTGTATCAAGCAATGGATAGATACAAGCTAATTTGGTTGGACAGGGTCACTGTTCCACGTGGGGCTTAACCCCATTTTACAGATGAGACAACTGAGACTTCGGGAAGTGACTTGCCCCAGGTCACACAGCAGACAAGTGCAGAGCCAGAATTAGAACACAGGTCCTCTGACTCCCATGTCAGGGCTCTATCCACTAGGCCATGCTGCTTCTCATCCTCCTTCTATCGTGTTACAACTCAGACTAATTGTGGGAGGATTTCTGCAAATAGTTTGGTTTGGAGTGAAGAAATACTTATTCTAATACACTGGAGCCTGAGATTTGAACTGAATTTTGCCCAATAGCAATTCCCCAATTTTTTCTCCCCTTTCCAAATCTATAAAGTAACAAAATCCTTCAAGGCATGTTTGTACCCCCAAAAGTTTTAATTTACAAGACCCATCCTTTCTCAAAATATAAATGAGCTACTTCCAAAGTGGACACTTGAACGTGAGTTTATTTCTTACACCCCTGTGAAGGACAAGAACTTTCATTCTGAAGTAAATCCAGAATGCCAGCTTCTATGTGAACAGAAGGGGGAGCATCATTCTTAACCAGTAAACTAATGAATGGCAGTAATTATCAATCGATCAATGGTATTTATTGAGCACTTACTCTGTGCAGAGCACCATATTAAGCATGCAGGACAGTACAATATAACAGAGGTGGTAGATATGTTTACAGTCTAGAAGGGGAGACAGACATTATTATAGATAAGTAAATTATGGATACGTTTGTAAGTGTTCTGAAGCTGAGGGAGGGGTGAATAAAAGATGAAAATCCAAGTGTGAGGGAGATACAGAAGGAAGCAGGAGAAGAAATGAGGACTTAGTTGGGGAAGACCTGTTTTTAATAAGGTTTTACTATTAGGAATAACTGAACAGTCTTTCTTTACATTAGGATATGGCATAGTGAGTGGAGAGGCCTGGGAGTCAGGTGGTCATGGGTTCTAATCCTGGCTCCACCACCTATCGGCTCTAAGACCTTGGGCAAGTCACTTCACTCTCTGTGCCTCAGTTCCCTCATCTGCAAAATGAGGATTGACACTGTGAGCCCTTCATGGGACAGGGATTGTATCCCACTCTATCTGCCTGTATCCACCCCGGCACTTAGTACAGTGCCTGGCATACAGTAAGTGCTTAACAAATACAATCATTATTATATCACTTCTAACTCTAGATCTTTTCAGTCCATTGCTGCTTTGATGAAATATCTATGTAAGAGCTAGTTAATATGCTGACCCCTCCCACACCCTTCCTATCTCCGTTCTACAGAGATGTGTACCACTTAAGTGCTTTAAGACTCACTCCTGCCCCAAAATATCAGCTTCCTCACAGGTCTCCCTCCCTCTTGCCTCTCCTCTCTGCAGTCCAAAGTTCACTCTGCTACTCAAGGAGTTCACATTCTAATGGAGAAAAAGCACCACCTCCAGAAAGTATTCCCTGATTAACACCTCACCCTCTCAATCAAGGTTACTTATTGAGAGCTTGCTGTGTGCACAACACTGTACTAAGTGCTTGAGAGACTATAATAAAACCAAGTTGGTAGCCATTTTCCTGCCCGTAAGGAGTTTACTGTCTAGAAGAATAGATACTAAAATAAGTTACAGATTTCTCTATATGTCCTGGGGGTCTGAGGGTGGGGGTTAATGACAAGTGTTTACGGAGTAATAATAATTCACAATTATGGTATCTGTTATGCTCTTACTATGTGCCAAGCACTGTTCTAAGCCCTGGGGTAGATACAAGTTAATCATGTTGGACACAGTCCCTGTCCCACATGGGGCTCACATTCTTAATTCCCATTTTAGAGATAAGGGAACTGAGGCCTGGAGCAGTGAAGTGATTTACCCAAGGTCACGCAGCAGACAAGCGGCAAAGCCAGGATTAGAACTCAGCTCCTTCTGACTCCCAGGCCCATGCTCTAAGAGCCCTGCCTTAGGTGCTTCAACCAGATGTGAAGCTTCTATTCATATTAATTCCAGTACAAAAGATGGGTGGGGAGAGGAGGGGCAGGTGAGAGTTTCCACTCAGAAATGAGAATAGATAGCCCATTTGTGTGCACTTGGCCTCGGACCCAAAGAATCATCCAGTAATGTACAGTCCGTGATGCTGGCAGTGACCATATAAGGTTCATTTAGCACAAGTCTGCAGGGATTAGAATTCCCTCCCTAGTGAGGAAGTCTGTAGTCAGAACTTTTAGTCACTGCTCTGGTAGCACTGCAGGAAAGCATATTGCAAATGACCCTGGAGAAAACTGTGGGAAAGAACAAAATATGCACACGTCTTGCTAAGCAGTGGGATTTGGACAATCCTATTTTTATATACAGCATGAACCCCTTTGCGGAAGACTGACCAATCCAATGCAGAGGAAGAAACAGACTATTTATGCTGCTCAAACAATTTCCAGATTAATCCATTCTCAAAAAAATTAGACTGACTGTGAAAGTTTTATCTCAATATTCATCATATTTAAGAAGCCCTAAAATGGCAGGCGTTTGATCTGCAAAATGCCCACAGCAACCATATCTTAACTGTCTATAGGCAACAGAACTCTTTTTTAAAAATTTTTGTTAAGCACCCACTATGTGTCAAATACTGTTCTAAGCACTGGGATAGGTACAAGTTAATTAGGTCAGAAACAGTCCCAGTCCCGCATTACTGTCCCACAGTCTAAGGAGGGAGAATAGGTATATAACCCCCATTTTACAGCTGAGAAATCTGAGGCACGAAGAAGTGAAGTTACCTGCCCAAGGTCACACAACAAGCAAACGACAGAGCGATTGGCAGAATAGGAATTAGAACTCAAGTTCTCCGACTCCCAAACCCTTGGTCTTTCCACAAGGCCATGCTCTTTGGCCTCAAACTCCTCGTCCTTGATTTGAAATCATTCAAAAAGAAACAGAAACATGGCAAATATTTAAATGGCATTTACTGAGTGCTTATTATGTGCTTGGGAGAGTACAACACAGAGTTGGTAGACATGTTCCCTGCCCACAACGAGCTTACAGTTTAGAAGAGGAGAAAGATATTCTTATAAATGAATTTATTATACATATTTATTTAGATTTATATCTGCCTCCTCTTCTAGACTGTAAGCTCGTTGTGGGCAGTGAATGTGTCTACTAACTCTTTTATACGGTACCCTCCCAGGAGCTTAGTAGAATCCTCTGCAAACAGTAAACACTCAATAAACATGATTGATATAATCTGCAGATATGTACATAAATTATAGGGGATTGAGAGTGGGGTGACTATCAAACACCCACAGATTCAAGTGCACAGACCACACGGAAGGGAGAGGGGTGGAGGAAAAGAGGGCTTCATAATAATAATAATAATGTTGGTATTTGTTAAGCGCTTACTATGTGCAGAGCACTGTTCTAAGCGCTGGGGTATTCAAGGTAATCAGGTTGCCCCACATGAGTCTTAATCCCCATTTTTACAGATGAGGTAACTGAGGCACAGAGAAGTTAAGTGACTTGCCCACAGTCACACAGCTGACAAGTGGCAGAGCTGGGATTCGAACCCATGACCTCTGACTCCCAAGCCCGGGCTCTTTCCATTGGAAGGCCCCTTGGAGAAGTGACTTGCCCAGTGCTAAAGGAAGTCTGGGTTGGTCAGGGTCTCTGTGCACTTATGGGACTAGGAATCCTGGATTTTTATTTGGTGCATCCTAACACACCACTGATTCACTCACCACCCTCTCGTCATTTTTATAATTGTTGTCCCTTAGGCAGGGAACTTGTCTATCAGCCCCTTTATATTGTAATCTCCCAAGTGCTTAGTGTAGTGTTCTGCACCCATTAAGAGCTCAATTAATACTACTGATTGATTGATATTGAGGATGTGGTGGTTTGTACACTCTTTTTAAAGAGTTAGCGTTTATCAATATGTCTAAAATCCACAGGATTTAAGTACATATCCATCTCTAATACATTTTACTGCCTGTCTGCCCTTCTAATCTGTAAATTCTCTGTGGGTAGGGACTATGTATTCTCCTTTGTGTGTAGCTCCAGAATGCTCCACTCTCTAGAACTGTGTCTTTATCACATGGGTCAAGCAGATCCTAAGACAGAGACACACCACCTGATAGTCATTTATTTGTTAATGCTATTAAAGTTATCTACCTGATCTAGTCTGAAAAAATGTAATTGTCATTGTTGCGGGTTTTTTTTGGAACAGTGAAATCACTGTCGAGACACTAGAGGAAATGTTATTCCACCGGTTATCCTTTAAACAATATCTCATATCTTTTTTTTTTTTTTACAGGCCTTGGTAACCCAACACACTGCTTGTTTGGGTTCTGTTTTGAACTCCTGTTTCCAAGAGATTTGACTTGTTAGGATGCAAGAAGCCCAACCTTTTAGAGGGGAAAAAAAAAGATCCAGGGCCTAGGGAACTTGATAGGAGCATGCTGTACCTTTTAACACAAAATTTGAAGTACTTTCCTTTTACCTTGTCAGCTGGTTCATGCTCATTTAATAATTTTATAATTATCTGCAATATTTTAAAAAAGATTTATATCAAGTCTGAATATACAAAAGCACAAATATAAGTAAAGGAAAGCACTTATTTTCTTGACACAAATGATATCTATTTTTAAGAAAACTACTGCTCGAGAGGTAGTGTGGCCTAATGGGAAGAGCATGGGTAAGAGTCAGAAGATTGGGATTTCCTCTTGGCTCTGTCACTGGCCTACCATGAGACCTGGGTCAAGTCACTTAACTTCTCTGTGCTTCAGTTTTCTCTTCTGTAAAAAGGGGCTGAGATATCTGTCCTTCCTCCCTCTTAGACTGTGAGCTCCACTGAAGGACAGAGACTGTCTGATCTGATTATCTTGTGTTTTTCCAAGCATCTAGACCAAGGTAAATGTTTAATAAAATGCCTGCATTATTAATGCAAAACCCAGAGTAAACATTTTGATTTCGTGACATAAAGATCACATGGTGCTCTTTTTTCTTTTTCTTAAATGGCATTTGTTAAGGGCTTACTATGTGTCAGGCACTGTACTAAGCACTCGGGTAGATGTAAGCTAATCAAATGGGACATAGTCCATGTCCCACATGGGGCACACAGTCTTAATCCCCATTTGATGGATGAGAGAACTGAGGTACAGAGAAGTGAAATGACTTGCCCAAGTTCACAGAACAGACAAGGAGCAGAGCAAGGTTTGGAATCCAAGTCGCTGATACCCAGGCCTGTGCTCTTTCTACATAACTTGACTGTGAACTCCACATGGGACAGGGACTGTGTCCAAACTGATTAACTTGTATCTACCCCTGCGCTTAGAACAGTCCTTAACACATAGTAAGCAACAATAATAATAATAACAATAAAGTTTACTTATGCAAGAAATGATAGCTGGCAATTTTTAAAGTGATTCACTACCATTTAGGGGATACATTTGTTTTACCCATATACATTTTTATGCCTACATATGATTTATGTCACCGGTTCAATAGACCCACTTTCAGAGAAAGGACTCATTCAAAATTCTTTCTCCTAGAAGACCGTGGGAGTTCAGTGTGGGACCGAGTGGGTGCGGTTGGAACAGCAGGAGAAATAGGCCAAGTTAGGCAAGAACTCCCAGTTATTTCTTCGCGACAATGGCATTTTCCAAAATTCCTCTACTCTCCAAAGGAGACTGAAGAAATCACAGGCCCGATAAAAGAACGTTACCAAAAATAACATCCTCCTTCACCCCCAAATAAATCTACTTGGAGGAAAAAAAAAAGTTCAGACCCAATGAGGGCAAGTGATACTTTCTCTTACTACAATAAATGTGGGTTTACTTGTGGCGTGGGGAATAGAGGTGTCCTGGATTACTGAAATATATGAGTGAGCTTCCTTTGAGCCGTTACTTCTTACCTCATTATTCAGGAAACTTTTCAACAAGAAGCATATTTGCTTGCATTTGTTTATCGGCTCCCTGCCTCCCCAATGGTGGAGGGGCTTAAAAGGTCTTCCAGAGAGATGGAAGCAGGAAGGAGAAAGAAGAGAAGCAAACCTGGATAACTGAGAGCCCATTGCTCAGTACTATTACGTACAGATTTTTCAGTCTGCCCTTTCCTCCTTTTGGCAGTCTACGGGAGAAATGACTAATCGCTAGCCAACAAAAATGCCCAGCATTCTGAAAGTGGCCAATAGAAACAGTTCGAGTTGCCATTCTCTACCCAGTATGATATGAGGGCATAACCATTTAAAAGAACAAAAGAAAAATAACGGCCCTCTAGGTAACAATTTCTCATAGCCAGGAGTAGGTATACTTGGAATCTTTTCAAAATGACACTATTCAGATGGTTATCCTGGGATTATCCACAGGATAAAGTATGTGTAGTATTGTGGTGTGTCCTTGAAGCAAATAATGCTTCTTCCTTAAATTTTCCAGAAGGGCATATAATGGCTTAATTTAAGCAATCTAAACGTGTTTATATTTAGAAAGGAAGTACAGGAACAATGAGCGGTAATCAAGGGCAAGATTTCTGTAGTGAAAAATCATCTTTGTATAAACTGAGTTCCAAGCACAAGTGTATGAACCAGGAAAATGTCAGCACTTACACGTCCTCCTTTCTCCGGAAAACACTTGCAACCCCTACTGCAGTCTCTTCCTCCACAGGGCACATTAAATTTCACACCCTGAAAGACAAACCATGAGGCAAATATTAATTTTCCATTATCTTCCAGAGCCAAAGACTGCAGAACATACACAGTGGGATGAAAAATAAAATACCTTATCCAAAGTCAGGTACTTCAAATAATGAGACATTGATATAAGAAGGATGGGGCAGATGGTTTATCTTTATGCTGTTAATAACAATAATAATAATAATTATGGCATTTGTTAAGTGCTTACTATCTGCCAAGCACTGTTCTAAGTTCTGAGTTAGATACTAATAATCAGGTTGTCCTACGGGAGGCTCAAAATCCTAATCCCCATTTTCCAGATGAGGTAACAGAGACACAGAGAAGTTAGTGGCTTGTCCAGTGTCATACAGCAGACAAGTGGCGAAGCTGGGATTTGAACGCAGGTGCTCTGACTCCCAAGCCCATGCTCTTTCCACTAGGCCATGCTGCTTCTTGCTGTTAGTATATAGTTAGAGGTAAATTTTCGACTAAGTTATTCATTTATTTTTTTTCCAATAGTTATCCAATTTTATTATTATGCCTGCAAAGCAGTTTATTCTTTCAATATAGTTTCATTCACACCTATCTGGATTACATGGGCTGTGCTGTGTCAGTTTATAGAAGCAGCATGGCCTAGTGCAATGAGCATGGGCCTGGGAATCAGGAAATCTGGGATCTAATCCCGGGTCTGCCAACTGCCTGCTGTGTGAACCTGGGCAAGTCAATTAACTTTCTGTGCCTCAGTTTCCTCATCTGTAAAGTGGCGATTAAATAACAGTTCGCCTTCTGATTTAGAACAGCAGCCCTACCTGGGACAGAAACAGTGTCCAACCTGATTAACTCGTATCCACCCCAGCATTTAGAACAGTGTCTGAAACATAGTAACCACTTGATAAATACCACAATAATTATTATTATAGATGAGGAAATCCACCTAGATAGCACATGAGAATACCCAGGGTTTTCTCCATACAAAAGCCATTTGTTTGAGACTTTCCTATGGATACTTTCATTTCCATTTTACAATTTCTCCTGGTTTCCCTATGCAGTTCTCGCTAACGATAATGATGATAATAATAATAGTAATAATTGTGGATTTTGCTAAGCGCTTACTATGTGCCAGGTCCCGCACTCAGGTGGACATTAGCAAAATGGACTGGACACAGTCCCTGTCCATGTGGGGCTCACAGTCTCAATTCCCATTTTGCAGATGAGGTAATTGAGGCAGAGAGAAGCAAAGCGACTTGCCCAACGTCACACAGCAGACACGTGTCAGAATTGGGATTAGAAACCAGGCCTATGCTCTATCCACTAGGCTATGCAGCTTCTAGGTCATTCTGTTCAGAATGACCTCCCGTTCCCTCAGTGAGATGCCATGAAAAAGGTCAAGGATGGATGGGGTTTTAATATTAGCTGGTGCTGATACTGACAGAACAGAAGTCACTTTTTGATCTCTTGGAACAATATTATTCTATTTTCTGCTCCTTCTCTATTTCTAGGAATCATGTCCCATAGTGATAGAATTAGTTGGGGGGGATGTTTCAGTTGTGTAGTTTTTTATTTTAAAGCTATGGGAGCATGTGTTGAAATCCTCTCAGCCCTTGAAAATATCTAAAAAAAAAAATACTTCTTTAGGAAGATAATAGGTTGATAGGCACATTGTTCTGAACATTCTGAATGAAGCTAATAGTGATTAAATAATAATAATAGTGGGGTTGTCGAGGGCTGAAATGAACTAATTAATGTGAGAGCACTTTGGCAATAAAAGCACTACAGAAAATCAAGGTATTAAAATCACTATAGAAAACCAAGGTGGTATAATTAGGCTCAAATGATGTTCAGTCACATTATTCTAAATGGTTTTCCAATTTCTTAAGGGTAGATTTTTAGAAATGTCGCACAGTCGATCAGCTTATATTAAAAAAGACAGCTTTCGGAAACAACGTCCAAAATAGACTACGATGAGTCCAGTCATACGATTGGAAACACAAGACTTTGTTCAATGCCATATTTAAGTCCCTACAGGATTTCTGAATGCGTTGGCGCTCTGCATTTTGTTTGCTTATCTCTGAGAACCGAGCAAACAGCTGCACCATATGAGTCCAGCTGCTTCAGCTCCAAACTCTGGATTGCTACACCTATTGGAAGCCAAGTTTCATTTGCTGGGATACCCCCGCTCCTGCACACATGATAAGGACAATCCGGGATCTGTCATGCGCTTACTGCTGATATTGGCCAGGACCCAAAAGCCACACCTGGCCTTCTGTCCAGTTGCTGCAGAGGAGAAGTCTCCCTTCCTGCCCCTTCATCCGTTTATCCCACTTCAGCCATGTTGTTTCCTGGTCAAAGACTTGGATGGCCACATTCTCTTCTTAGTGGGGATTGGGTCTGGCCTGATTAACTTGTATCAACTCCAGAGCTTAAAACGGTGCTTGACACACAATATGTGCTTCACTCCATTATTATCATCCTCAAGAAATACCATGGATTGATTGCTTATAAACACAAAAATGTAGCTACCCATATTACTAGCTTTAATTGACTGATACACAATTCTTGGTAATTTTGGTTTAGCAACAAATCCCCCATTCATTTATTTATTTTTTAATTGTATGGTATTCATTAAGCTCTTACTATGTGCCAGGTATTGTGCTAAGCTCTGGGGTAGAAACGAGCTAAGCAGGTTGGACACATTCCCTGTCCCACATAGGACTCACAGTTTTAATCCCCACTTTACAGATGAGGTAACAGAGGCATAGTGAAGTGAAGTGACTTGCCCAAGATCTCTCAGCAGACAAATTGTGGAGTAAGGATTAGAACCCAGGTCCTTCTGACTCCCAGGCCTACGATCTATCCACTAGGCTATGCTACTTCTCCTCTTTCATTTTGGACATTTATGACATTATTCGTATGAGAAAATGTTCTCCTTAAAACATTCCAAGCTCATGGCCCAGCTTCCAGGAACCAATTCTGCTTCCAGTATTCCAGATTTTCTGTTTATGCACAAGAGGTTTTTAAGTGGTGATAGTTAAGTGTTAGTAAATAAATAATAAAACTTTCTTCTCCTCAAATCCCAGTTCCATCACTGGGAATAAGAAATATGGATGCATAGTGAGAACAAAGATCTTACTCTCATTTTAAGCTTATTCAAAAGCAGCAAAAAGACTGGGAAACTGTTGGTCAGGTCTCTGAACTTTACCCATGAATAATGAATGTATCATTAATCAAATTTATAAGAAGATGTAAGAACAAAACTCATCTGTGCCCAAACAAAGAATATTTTGTTCTCAACCATGTCTTAAGAAACGTCTTGTCCCCAGACAATCTTTTCATGCCAATACACCTCCAGCCAACAGAAGGAAATTCTCTGCAGAGGATTTACAGAACTGTACACACAGACTTCTGCCACTCTCCATAATAGAACATTACTCTGGACAGAAAAGATGCATAATGTGTATTATTGTAAAGTAATCCATTTTCTATTTAATAGACACAGATCCATACGTCATGAACTTTGCTGCCTTCTAGGCTACAGTTCCTCTGAGACTTATCTTTTAACACTAGAGAGACTGAGAGGAGAGCCAAGTTGAGAACAAAGTTCCCTGTTTAATTCTATTAGTTTATCAAAACAGGAAATATAAGCCATTTCCTCACATGCAGCTTTAAAAATTAAGGAAATAATTCCAACATGGTACAAATAATACAAGGTATATGCTAGAGGAAATGCATGAAGCAGCCACACCACACAGCAATATGTTTTATCTGAAGCTTCTGCCATTCATTCAGATTCCACTATTTCAGGCAGAATCAGGATGCAATACCTCCAAAATAATAACAGTAACTTTGTTAAGTGCTTAATAATTAATAATTATATATATATAAATATATATTATATGCTTATTATATGTCAGGCACTGTACTAAGCACTGGGGTGGATACCAGCAAATTTGGGTTGGACAGAGTCCCTGTCCCACAAAGTTCTCACCATTTTCAGGATGAGGAGAATAGTTACTTAATTCCCATTTGCGGATGAGGAAACTGAGGCACTGAGAAGTTAAGTGATTTGTCCAAGGTCACCCAGCATCTTGCCCTGGGCTTAAAACAGTGCTTGATATATAGGAAGCACTTAACCAATACCACATTATTATCAAATGGCAGAACCAGGATTAGAATGCAGGTCTAATTCCTGACTCCTCTCTTGTGCTCTTTCCACTAGGCAACACTGCTTCTCCATGGCTTCAGTTCTGGGAATAACACCTTCACTTCAGAATGGGTGTGAAATTCTATTCGGTCATTAAGACTTTAAGTAATCAGTGGCAGAACAGGACCTATCTACTTGAGGAAAATGAACTCTTCTGGAAAAAACGGTACAGTGAAAGCCACTAAAAGAATTTAATGTTCTGTCTATTGTTGGGACTCAAAAAATATTGTTGATGATGAGGTGGAGAGGAGGAAAAAGAAGATTAGGATGGTTAGATTACAGCTCTCTGAAGTAAGGACTCTGTCTTGTTTCTTGAGCATTTCCATTAGGTCATTTCTGGGTGACATTCAATATCAAAGAGTAAGACAAGATCTCGAACGAGGAAGTTCTTTACTGTAGTAGTCTTCCTCTACTGAAACATAGTATCTATCAATCCAGTGTCACTTCATTTCCAAAAACGGTTTCCTAATTTTGGTTGAATGATTGCTTTTATTTTTAATTCTGTTTGATAAAACCACTATAGCAGCCATACTGCTTCATCTTTAGTTGACTGTGGGAAATGCATTTTTTGATGCTTGTCTCTTAGGAAACCTACATGGATCATTAATATAAACAGGCAAATTCCATCACATTCTTTTAGAATAAATGTTTTGATTCAACAGTAGAACATTTTCATTAGAGGAACAAACTTAAAGCTTTCACTGATGGCGGGTGAACACTGTCAAAGTGCTGGATATCCTTGCCCATGAGTTCAATTAATCTTAGCATTAATTAGACTGAAATGTTCTCATAATAATAATAATAATGTTGGTATTTATTAAGCGCTTACTATGTGCCGAGCACTGTTCTAAGCGCTGGGGTAGACACAGGGGAATCAGGTTGTCCCACGTGGGGCTCACAGTCTTAATCCCCATTTTACAGATGAGGGAACTGAGGCACAGAGAAGTTAAGTGACTTGCCCACAGTCACACAGCCAACAAGTGGCAGAGCTGGGATTCGAACTCATGAGCCCTGACTCCAAAGCCCGTGCTCTTTCCACTGAGCCACGCTGCTTCTCTTACTCATCCTTACTGAAAAACGCTAGCCAACATCCTCCAGCCCCTGCCATCAAATCATGAAACTCCCAAACAGCATGGGTCTGGGATTAAGAGGACCTGGGTTCTAATCCCAGCTCTGTCAGTTGCTTGCTATGTGACCTTGGGGCAGACACTTCACTTCTCTGGGTCTCAATTATGTAAAATGAGGTTTAGGACTGTGACCTCGGGGTAGACACTTCACTTCTCTGGGTCTCAATTACATAAAATGAAGATTAGGACTGTGAGTCCCTTGTGGGACAGGGATTGTGTCCAACCTGCTAAACTTGTATCTACCCCAGCCCTTAGTACAGTGCCTGACATATACTATGTGCTTAAAAAACACTATGAACACCCCTGCCCGCCACCCCCCCCAAAAGAAACCCCCCCACCCCAAAAATACCATAATTATTATACAGATCCATTGAGGTCTTTATCTCTTTAGGGTCTCCAGAGTTCATGAAATTTATGTGCACCTTAATTGCAATAGTGATAACCGGCTCAAAAGCCATCTTAGTCTCCTGAGATTAGTTCTTCTGTCAGCATGATAGTACTCAAAAAATATAAGATTGAGCCAGTCTGCAGAAGGGCTTTTTAGTCGTGGGATCAAATGTTTGCTCATGCTTCCCGGTTGAACTAGGAACCTGGTTAATTGACAACTACCATCAATACTTAACATGGTAGCACAAGAATTTCAACTACGTGCCCTGGAAAAAAAGGCGGCTCATAAGTATCGAGACGATGCTCACTGCAACGTCGTTTTTCTGGGCGGGATGTCTGTGGAGGATTTGGAGAGGAGGATTTCCAAGCAGGGGTCCTGTGGGGGAACTGAAAGGAGGCCCATGCGACCTGGGAGGCCCAAATCAAATATCATTCTGGCACCGTGGCAGTCATGAGAGAGGGATTTCTTTCTATATGAGAGGAAGTTTCTCTCAGCATGGCCTAGAAGATAGAGCACGGGCCTGAAAGTCAGAAGGACCTGGGTTCTAATCCCAGCTCCGCCTCTTGTCTGCTGAGTGACCTTGGGAAAGTCACTTCACTGTGCCTCAGTTCCTTCATCTGTAAAACAGGGATTAAGACTGTGAGCCCCACATGGGATGCGGACTGTGTCCATCCTTGTTAGCTTATATGTAAGCTCCTCTAGACTCTAAGCTCATAGGCAGGGAATGTGTCCGTTACATTGTGCTGTACTCTCCCAAGCGCTTAGTACAGTCCTCTGCACACAATACCTGCTCAATAAATATGACTGATTGACTGATATACCCCAGGTCTTACTATGTGCCAGGCACTGTACTAAGTGCTTAACAAATTCCATAAAAAGAAAATCTTCTGTATTGTACTCTCCCAAAAGTTAATACAGTGCTTGACACACAGTAAGGGCTCAATAAATACCATTGATTGAATGAATTGAATGAACGAATGAAGATCAGGAAACCGACAGGTAGATGCTGTAAGATGCAACTACATCAGCACAGCAGAGGGAAACATTTATAGGCACATACTGTGAAATGAAATATCAATCAATAACTGGTATTTATAGAGCGGTTACTGACTGCAGAATACTCTACTAAGCGCTTGGGAAAGTGAAATACTACATAGTTGGTAGACACATTCCCTGCCCACAAGGAGTTTTAAGGTCTAGGTTGGTGAGACAGACTTTAATATAAATATATAAATTACAGCTATGTACTTAAGTACTGTGGGGTGGAGGGCGGGGTGAATACCAGGTGCTCAAAGGGCACAGATGCGTGGCTCAGTGGAAAGAGAATGGGCTTTGGAGTCAGGGCTCATGAGTTCGAATCCCAGCTCTGCCACTTGTCGGCTGTGTGACTGTGGGCAAGTCACTTAACTTCTCTGTGCCTCAGTTCCCTCATCTGTAAAATGGGGATCAAGACTGTGAGCCCCACGTGGGACAACCTGATTCCCCTATGTCTACCCCAGCGCTTAGAACAGTGCTCGGCACATAGTAAGCGCTTAACAAATACCAACATTATTATTACAGATCCAAGTACACATACGATGCAGAAGGGAGGAGTGGGGGGAAAAGAGGACTTAATTTGGGAAGGTTTATCATCAATCATGCATGACTTTTCAGCTATATCCACATGAATGGATGGTAATGGTAACAGAGGTATTTTTCAAGGACTTGTTAAGTTCTAAGCAATGTGTTTAGTGTGAGGGTAGATATAGGATAATCAGATCAGATCCAGTAGCTGCCTAACATGGGGCTCAGAGTCTAAGAGAGGGAGAACAGTTCTATCCCTGCATTTAGAACAGTACCTGGCATATAGTAGGTGCTTAACAAATATCATCATCAACAGTTACTTCATCCCCATTTCACACATGAGGAAACTGAGGCAGAGGGTTTTTTTTATGGTACTTGTTAAGCGCTTACTAAGATCTGGGACTAGAATTTGGGTCTCCAGGTCTTCTGAATTTCAGATCTGGGCTCTTTCCACTAGGCCGTGATGTTTGCCTACACCTGCGCTAATTCCTTGAATATATAAACATCCCTGCTCTATCATCAGCAACAGTATTTACTGAACACTCACTATGTGCAGAGCACTGTACCAAGATCTTGGGAGACTGCGATAGAACAGAATTAGTGGAAGTGTTCCCCACCCACAGTGAGCTGATGACTGCATTCTTGAAAACCCTACGTTAACAAAAAAATTGTATCAGGTCAGCATTGTTTTAACAGGACAATTAAATGACCATTGGACTTGGGCCTCTATTTAAGCAGCAGGCACTGTGTTTCTGTATCAGTTCAACAGTGACTTACCCAAGGTCACACAGCAGACAAATGGCGGGACCGGGATTAGAACCCAGGTCCTTTTGACTCCCAGGCCCATGTTCTATCCACTAGGACAAGCTGCTTCTCTGTTTCTACCACCTCTGTTGTATTAAACTTTCCCAAATGCTTTGTACAGTGCTCTGCACACAGTAAGCACTCAAATACCATTGATTGATGAACCATCTGTTTCAGTGACTGAAGATATTCAGGAAAAGAAATACTACAGAATCTGAAGAAGATATTCTTTAAAGTTGGACACAGCTTGGATATAGCCTGGTCTGCGAGTCAAAAGGACCTGGGCTCTAATCCCAGCTCTGCCACTTGTCTGCTGTGTGAACTTGGGCAAGTCACTTAGCCTCTCTTTGACTCAATTCCCTCATTTGTAAAATGGGGATTTAGACTACAAGCCCCATGTGGGACAGGGACTGTCCACCCCATTTCCTTATATCTACCCTAGCACTTAGTACAGTACCTGACACACAGGAAGCACTTAAACACCATTATTATTATATTATTGAAGTATTGGCTATTTTGGGACCATTTTATACTTTCTCTTCTCCAGTAGCAGCTGGCTAACCACACTTAAATTAGGTCAACTTAAAGTGGATCTTCTTTCCTAAAATCACCCACTGTTCAGAATGGCTTCAGATTTCTTCCAAGACCTTCTGACTCCCTGTACTTCGCTCCAAGAAGTAGACAGTGATTTACAAACACTGTCTGGGTAACAAAGATTATTACCTTTACACACCAAAAATGCTCTTATCAGAGTACAAACAACTAATATGCTGAGATTATAAACAACCAAATAGTGAACTTCCTCAAATATTTCAAGTGATGTCATCTGGCCCTTCTTACACATCCGTTTTCATTATACTCCTGTCCATTCAAAACAGAGTTGACTCCTTAGTGCAACAAAAGCCAGGAAATATCCGTGTTTTGGCAATAAAACAAACATGGAAACAAGGGAAAACTGATAAAAGTACAAGTGCTTTTAGGTTTCCCATTTAAAAAAAATCAACAACAACATAATTAATTCAGGATATTTAGCTGGTTGTTTCAGTTTTGAGCTGCTTGCAAGACTGCCTACTCCTAATTTCTTTTGGGGGAAAAAGTGTTTCACTGTAGGGTTTTCCAATGAGGGGTTTATCCCAGATCCAATATCTAAGTTTTGTGCTCCATACGAAGGCATCTACCAGGTACAGCATGGCTTATTTGAAAGGGCATGGGCCTGGGAGTCAGAGGAGCTGGGTTCTAATCCTGGGCCCACCCACATGCTGGCTGTGTGACCTTGGGCAAGTCATGCAACTTCTCTGTCTTTCAGTTTCCTGGTCTGGAAAATGGTGATTCATCATCAATGGTAATTATCCATCTTCATCAGCAACAGTACTGACTGAGCATTTACTATATGCAGAGCACGGGTACTAAGCACTTGGGAGAGTACAATATAACACAACAGAGTTAGCAGACATGTTTCAAGGATCTCAGAGTCTTGATTTTATATCTGCTCTTCCTCCTACTGAGATTGTGAGCACTGTTTTCATCCAAAATGCCCTTTCAATTGACCTCACTTTTCGTTTTTTTAATGTTACTTGTAAAGCATTTACTATATGGCAGGCACTGTATTAAGTAAGCGGTAGATACAAGCTAATCGGGTAGACAAAGTCCCTGTCCCAAATGGGGCTCACAGTCTTAATCCCCATTTTATAGATGGGGGAACTGAGGCCCAGAGAAATTAAGTGACTTGCCCAGGGTCACACAGCAGAAAAGTGGTAGAGCCGGAGTTAGAACCCAGATCCTTTCCCTCCCAGGCCTGGGCTCTTTCCAGTAAGCCACTCTGCTTCTTCACCTCTTCAAGGCAACACAGCAATTTCAAAGTCTGAAATGATCAGTTTCTTGAAACGTCTTTAGACAACGCTCCACTATCCTTCAGCAGCAGCTAAGTGACCTGATATGCCTCAACAAGGGTGGGAATCTTTTGAAGTTGGAGCCAGGCTTCTCCTACAGATGGCCATCAGATGACCTTTTGACCAAGTAGAGCCACTTGCTTAGGGTTTTCCCGGGTGATATCTGGCAAGCCATCAGAATTGGTTTGCAAATCTTGTGGTATTTCCTAGAGGTTTTGTGGCAATGGGCAAACCAAAATGTTTGGTAGACTGTAAGCTCCGCCTCTAGGCTGTGAGCTCGTTGTGGGCAGGGAATGTCTCTGTTATATTGTTACACTGTGCTCTCCCAAGTGCTTAATACGGTGCTCTGCAGAGAGTAAGCACTCAAAAAATTCAACTGACTGAATGACTGGTCAGTCGGGAAAAGAATTTGACTTTACCTGGGTCTGGTTTGAAATTCAAGTCCACTCATAACGTAAGGTTTTAGGAAAAGTAAGATAATAAATCTCAAAGGGGGCAACTGATTAATCAATACTGGGGGGATCTGTATGGGGAAGAATCTTTCTACTTAATGAGTAGGGCAGGCTGTTTGGATGAAGATAATGTGTCTACCAACTCTGTGGTATTGTGCTCTCCCAAGCACTTAGTACAGTGCACAAAGTATGCACTCCAAATGTTTTACTGAGTAACTAATTGGACTCCCTTTAAAGATGGAAAAAAAAGGGCAGTGTGAAAGACAGAGTCTAAATGCAATTTGTACTTCACTTGAATCATGCTGTATTCTTGCCTGTGCTTTGCTTATGGGCTTATATGTGTAAAATTCCCCATCTCTTACATTATCAAATACAGCCCTTTTGAAAAATGAGATCTACCTTTTTTTTCTTTCCTACCTGTGCACTGTAACTCTTTTTGGACAGGGACCATGTCTACCAACTCTGTTATGCTGCACTCTCCCATCTGAATACAGTGTTCTGTACACAGTAAGCTCTAAGTGAATATGATTGATCGTAGAGTATGATGCACAGATCAATTCAATGAAGATATTTATTCATTGGGATGTCCCTTAACCGAACGTCTGGGTGACCTCAGGGCCAGGGGGAGCAAAATTCCCAAATCCATGAAAATAAGAATTCTGTTTTTCAAGACATTTCCCAAGACTTCCAAATACTCCCATTTTACTAATGTGGTCACCTAATCATTAAGCTAAACAGGTTTTTTTCTTCCTGATTTCTTTGCTGGATTTGTTCCTTGTATCTGGAAAAGTTGGAGCGTTAATTACTGTTTTCTTTTCTGCTTGGAAATGGGAGAAGCAAAACCACACTGACTCCCTCAAAACCCAGCAAATTAGTTTGTTCTGCAACTTCCAATCTCCCAAGAGATTTGAATAATTTTTAAAAATACTTAAAACAAGTTTCATCTTTTCCACTGTTAAAAAGTCCTCTGAAAATCACTCACTTTAAACATGATCTGGCATCTCTAAACCCTGGCTAGCCACCCTGACTTACTGTTTTTGACTCAGAATCTGTAATTTCTTCTTCGCTTTTCCCCTCTACAGATGCTAGAACACAAACAACAACAATAAAAAACTACACACAAACCCCTCCCTCGTTAATTGGCACGCAGGGTGAATTGGGAAGATAGTTTGACAGCCAGTATTTCCTAAGCGGTACAAACACACCAGAGGGAAGGGAGAGGGAGGACTGAAGTCTCAAGTCTTCAGGGTATTTCAAACTGTCATCCTTCCATTTGCAATACTTCCCAGATGTATACAGGAAAACACATCACTCCTTTTCCCAGCTATCCAGAGGAGTGAATCTCTTTGGCTGCTCTTTAACCTTTTTTTCCCCCTTTCTTTTTTCATTTCTTCCTTCCCCCATCCCTTCGAAGGAAGAGATCTCTCCAGGTGCCAAATTCTGCTTCTCAGAAGCAAGGTGTATCACTGGCCTGGTCCGGTATTTCCTTGATGCAGTGGTAATATCGGGATTGGGCCAAGGTTGGATCAGGGAAGTTTTCAATTGCATTTATTGAAAGTAATTTAGTCATTATAAAGCTCATGCAACCTCTTCAGATTTATCTGTTCTTTTACCTCCCCACCAGCCTTATGATTTTCAGTGATTTTTTTTCCCCCTCAGTCTTTGAAATGGATTAAAAAAATTTTTTTAATGGTATTTGTTAAGCACTTACTATGTGTCACAACTGCTGCCATATCTGTAACTGGCACATGATAGTATCTGGTATTCACCCTACCATCAGTCCCACGGCACTATGTACATATCTACAAATTATTTATATTAAAGTCTGGCTCCCCTTCTAGACTGCAAACTCACTGTGGGCAGAGAATGTGTCTACCAACTCCACTGTACTGTACTCTCCCAAGTGCTGTGCACCCCTGAAGCATTCAGAAAATACCACTGATTGATAATGGTCCAAACAGGCTGGAAAATCTGGCATGATTGTGTTGTCAAAAGTGGCTCCTCTGTCACGTTTTTAATGGTATTTTTTAAGCACTTACTATGTATGAATCACTTTACTAAGCACTGGGACGGATACAAGATAATCAGGCCAGTTATAGTTTTGTACCACATGGGGCTCACAGTCTAGGTAGGAGGGATTGAATCCCTATTTTTGTAGTTGAGGCATAGAGAAGTTAACTGGCAGTTACTGATACAGTGGAAGCTCCTTGTGGGCAGGTATTGTGATTACCAACTCTATTGTCTTTTTCTCCCCCAGTACTTGGTATGGTGCTCTGCACACAGTAAGCGCTCAATAAATACCAGGGATTGACTGATTGGGTGACATCATTAGGGAATTACCTTACCTAGGAATAGTTCTGCTTGCTCCATTACCCAGATAACCTCAACTTTCCGCTTCCTGGTGCCCTGTGTAGACACCACCTGCTTTTTGCTAAAATTCAGTCATTAATCATTTAATCAATCCCATTTATTGAATGCTTACTGTGTGCAGAGTGCTGTACTAAGCGCCAGGTAGAGTACAATAAAACAGAATCGCAAAAATGTTTCCTGCCCATAACAGCTTTACAGTTTACAGTACTGTCAAGATCAACTAGAACAAAATTATTGCTCCCCACCTGTCTGTATTGTATAACAGGCAATTTGAAGCAACACTGGCAAAGTATGCCTTGTGCTCCCCAGTGCTCCCGATGATGATGTGTTAAGTCCCTCCTTTGCGTTAAGCCCTGGGGTAGGTAAAAGATAAACAAATAGGACATAGTCACTATCCCAAATGGGGCTCACCTGTAAAGGAAGGAGAACCATATTTTTCCCCAATGAAGGTGGGTAAACTGAGGCACAAGTTAAGTGATTTGCCCAAGATTACACAGCAGAAAGTGGTAAAGCAGGGGTTAGAATCCAGGCCTCCTGACTCCCTGTATCTTGTGTTCTTTCTATTAGGCCACACTACTTCTCTACTGGATAGACTGGGTTAGAAAAAGCAGCATGGCCTAATGGAAAGGTCACAGTCTGGGAATCAAGGGACCTGGGTCCGAATTCCCATTCAGCCAATTGCCTCCTGGGTGACCTTGGGCAAGCCACTTAATTTCTCTGTGCCTTAGTTTTCTCATCTGTAAAATGGGAGTTAAATACCTGTTCTCCCTCCCAAAACTGTGAGCTCCAGTTCTTGGCACATAGAGAGCACTTAAAACAATTTCTTTTATTATTATTATAATTATTACTGTTATGATTACATTAGTAATTTTGGTCACAAGTGGAATTTTTGAAAACCTTACTAAAGAGCTGAGTCATTTTAATAATAACCAGTCCCACTAAACTAATGAGAAATTTGGGTAACCCAAGATTTAATGTCATGAACTTACAGAATGAGACACTCTGTACTTTCTCTCGCAAAAATTATACACTAATAGCCTAAGATGTTCAGACAATTTCATCCACAAATCATTTTTCTTAAGCCCAACAGGTGCCTACTGCAGATCAAGATTATGACATACTTCAAACACCTAGCTGTTTACAAGGATGGAGCTGTGTCTGTGGAGAAATGAATATTTCTTAAGGATGATGGTTTGGAGCTCTGAAAATCTTGTCCAATTCATTTCAATATTCAATAGCTTTTCTTTATTCCAAATTTGTGCCATACTCATTCATTTTTATGAATAGTACCATTGTTTTTTTTAACTTCACAGTACAGTGTCATTTCAATAAAAGGTTGATTATGGCTGAGTCTTCTAAAACCAGACACGATCTCCAAGAGAGTCATTAAGATATTTTCTAGGGAAAGATTTAATATTCTTAAATTCATTTTGTAAAATGTCATAAGCCCAGGAGGAGACAGAATATCTGCCCTCCCTACCAAACAAAATCCTTGTTCTTCACCGCTTCATGTGGATGCTAAAATAACGATGGCAATAATGACCATACTGGTTAAGTGCTTATTATGTGCCAAGCACTGTACTAAGCACTGGGATGGGTACAATCGTTTTGAGGGTCTCATGTATGATAGCTAAAAATTGGCATTTTATTTAGCCTAAACCTCTCCATGTTACATAAACATGGAAGGGAGAACAAAGCAGTGATGCCTAGTGGACAGAGTCCAGGCCCGGGAGTCAGAAGGACCCCAATTTTACTCCTGGCTCCACCGCTTGCCAGCTATGTGACCTTGGGCAAGTAACTTCACTTCTCTAAGCCTCAGTTCCCTCATCTGTAAAATGGGGATTACAACTGTGAGCCTCATATGGGATAAGGACTGTGTCCAACCTGATTAGCTTATATTTACCCCAGTGCTTTAGTACAATGTATTAAGCACTTATATACCATTTTTTAAAAAAGGGAGGCCCTCTACCTCACTTGAAAATTCCTTCTTTGGCTCACTTATATAGAAGCAGGTAACTGAGCAATGTAAAAATTCCACCCGGAGGCAAAACCGATCCACACCATCCATGCTGGGTTCTCAATCAATCAGTCGTATTCCTTGAGCACTTCCTGTGTGCAGAACACTACTAAGAGCTTGGGCACATACAAGTGCTTAGTACAGCGCACTGCACCCAATAAGTGCTCAATTAATGCCACTGATTGATTGATTGATTGGCCAATTTGGGCTTTCTCTATGAGGAGCAGAACATGAATCAGGTTCCAGGTTCTCAGCTGTAGATTGCCAATAATCTAGCTTCAACAGCATTACAAAATGGTAAGGTTTGGCATCTAATGAAAACTGTGTTGCTAGATAACCCACCCACAAACTACATAATGCAATTTCTGCAAAAGAAAATATTTTTAATCACGATAAAAATCAGAGGGGACGAGATGACCAAATTTGGCTTATGCATCCAAAAGGATTAACATTATACAACTAGCAAATCATCTCAAAAGGAAAATAGGAGAGTTATAGCTTAGATTTACAGATCTGAATTAGTCACATATGATCCTTTGTTCGTATTATTCCAGTGACTCACAAAAACCAACGGTAACATAATGACCCTGTGTTTCATGATCACAACACATGAAAACTAGAGACATTTTTTTTTAATTCAAAAATGTGAATGTTCTTTTATACTTCGGTAATTAGGGTTGAGATTCAGTTTAGATTTGGCTTAGATTAGCCTAGATTTGGTCAGACTACTGCAAAAATGTCATAATGGTGTCACTAAATTACACTTCATGTTCAGGATGAACCACACAACTTCAAATTTGTCTCGGCATTCAGCACCCACAGGTGCCATCAGCGGGCACTCTTGGGGTGCAAGGGGAGGGGACAGATACAAATCCGATCTCCCTCACTAATTACCTCTACCAAAAGCAAAGCTCGCAGTTTCATCCTACACAAGGAGACTAGGATGTAGGGATTAGATTTTAAGCTCCTTGTGGGCAGGGACCATGCCTACCAACTAAACTGTATGGTATTCTCCCAAGCGCTTAGAAACAGTGCTTTCCACACAGTAAGTGCTCAGTAAATATCACGGATTGATTGAGATCTGTAGCGTGCTGTCACATTTGAAAAGCTGATCCTCCATTTTAGAAGGGCTGTTAGCTTTGGGAGTAGCAAACTTGCAAGATTGTTTTGAGAAAAGATTGTATGGAATTTTCCTTTCTTGACAGTAAACATTCCCTAATCGTTACAGCCACAAATATGCTTTAAACGATGTACTTTCCCAAAGTCAAAATATCCTAGGCTATAAAGCACATATAGCCCTCTGGGAAAATATAGGCAGCCTTGGAGAAGGCCCTGTCTGCCTGAAACTCTTCATGGAGAAAATCAAATTTGGCATCCTTTGATACTTTTACATGAAGGATTTTTAATATTGGGCTAAATTACTCCATCATTCTTAGGCTTGGGATACCAGAGATTATCTTGAAACACCTCTTGGCATCAAAAAGCAGGAGTACACACACAAAAAAGCATATTCTATAGCCTTATTTTTGACATATCCAGAATTTCTGAGCTAGCGGTTTTCTGTTCCAGAAGAGCAGTGCCGATGGAATCCAGAAAAGGGCAAAGCATTCTTCACTCTTGTTTCTAATAACAACAATAATAATAGTACTAGTAACTGTGGTATTTCTTGAACATTTACTATGTGCCACACACACTGTACTAAGCACTGGGGTAGATACACGATAATCAGGTCCCACATTGGGCTCACAGTCTAAGCAGGAGGGAGAACAGGTATTGAGTCTCCATTTTTGCAGATGAGGGAAATAAGGCACAGAGAAGTGAAGTGACTCCCAAGGACACACATCAGGTAAGTGGAGGAGCCTGGAATAGAACCCAGGTCCTCCAACTCCCAGGCCTGGGTCCTTTCCACTAGGTCATGCTGCTACCTCTAGCTAGAAGACTGCCCAACTCCATCCCCTGATGGATAACCTCCTCTGATGGATCAGGCCATTCTCTGACAGATCATCTCTAGAGGAGCTCTTTTCACTGGCTTCTAATCCCGGCTCCACCACTTGCCTGCTGTGTGATCTTGGGCAAGTCACTTCACTTCTCTTGTGTCTCAGTGACCTCATCTGTTAAATGGGGGTTAACACTGTGAGCCTCATGTGGGACAAGGACTGTATCCAACCAGATTAGCTTGTTTCTACCTCAGCCCTTAGAACAGTGCTTGACACTTAGTAAGCGTTTAACAAATACCATCAGCAGCAGCAATCACTAGGTTTGATGTCAGAGAGTTTCATTTGCTGAGTCAGGAAAGTTATTTAGACAGGGAATATCATGACATTCCTTACTCAAAAGAAAGAACTGCATAGGAACCATGAATTCTTCACTACAGGCAAATTCAGCAGGAAAGTAGACAAGCACACTCCGAAGGAATGACTGTTGAATCTAGGAGTCTTTGTCACTCTTTGGGACTAAGTCCTCAGACCGACCTTCAGTGTCTGAATCTACAGTAATTGATCCCGGTGTTACTGCCCCTATTTCCGTGAATGTGGAAGTATTACACCTGCCGCCTCACTTTGCTTTATAGTTCAAAGCCAACTGAAGCACATAAAAAATGATGGGACACAGCGGGCTGTCAGAAGCTCATTTTTCCTTTGTAATCTTTTGTGCCTAGCAGAATGTAACAGAGGTAATAATAGTAGATGAAAAATGATTTTTTTTTCCTGAAGTGGTTCAACAAAGTTTGGTTTTAAATTATCACTTTCTGAGGTATCAATCAGTCCTATTTACTGAGTACTTTCTATATGCAGAGCACTACACTAAGTGCTTGGGAGAGCACAGTATAACAGAGTTCTTAGACATGTTTCCTGCCCATAACAAGCTTATAGACTGGGGGGGGGGGGGGCGGCGGAGGAAAGAAGTCCACTATTCTAGTGGCCTTGTTTTTGGGGGGGCTATTTCACTGTGCATTTGCCCCTGCTTTAGAAGAACGGTAGTGAAGGAAGAGAAAAAGGATTAAATCTCAAATCAAATTTTCCACTGTATTCAGGTGTCTTCTCTGCCAACTTGACTATTTCTTTCCTTTAGAAGAAAAAAGGGCATATTTCAAATTGGTAATTTGGTTTATTTCTCCATGCTAGCTTAAATAAATGCATCTTTTTGGACTCCCAATAACATTTTCAAAAGCTTGCCAATCAATCATATTTATTGAGCGTTTACTATGTGCCGAGCACTGTGCTAAATTCATTCAATCGTATTTATTGAGCGTTCACTGTGTGCAGAGCATTGTACTAAGCGCTTGGAAAGTACAATTCAGCAATAAAGAGAGACAAATCCCTGCCTACAATGGGCTCACAGTCTAGAAGCTAATGTTTGGAAGAGTACCACACGACAACAGCACGTTCCATGTCTGCAACGGACTTATAGTTTAAGTTACAGATATGTACGTAATATAGAGCTGGAGGGGAGAAGGGTGATGGTGAACAAAGGGAGCAAGTCAGGGTGACACAAAAGGGAGTGGGAAAAAAGGAAATGAGGGCTTAGTCAGGGAAAGCCTCTTGGAGGAGATGTGCTTTCCAAGTCCATAAATGAAACTACTTGAAAAAGAAAGAATACATCTCTAGACTAGAAGCTCACTGTGAGCACGAAATGGGTCTGCTAACTCTGCTGTATTGTACTTTCCCAAATGTTTAATACAGGGCTTTGCACAAGGGGCTCAATAAATACCACTGATTGATTTAGGCTAATAATATGCCCTCCTAGAAATCTAAAGTTTATTTTGTTGCTAGGGCTACTTGAAAATTAAAATCTAAAGATATTTTGCTTAAGCTGAAGTTAACTTTAAAAAACTTAAAATGAATTTATTCAAAACAACAAAAAAATTTAGCGTTCCAGGGTGACAGGAATATTTACGTTTCTATAAACCATAAAATCAGCGCTTCCAATTTGTGTTTTAAAACAAATCTTAATTTTGGCATTTGGGATTTCCAAAGTCATTTTAATTTTCTGTTTTCCTTCTTGCTACTCATAAATGACCTCATTAAATGCTGCATGAGCAATAGGAGTGAGTGTTCTTTTTCTGGGATTTGGGCTGTTTATGAAGGGAGAATAATTTGTTTAGCTTCAACCAGCCCAAAGAGCCAGATGAAAATTACCAAAGGGCAGGGAATCAAACCCAATTTTCAGGCTTAGAAGATAGGCAGTGCCCATAATACAACAGACTTATCCAGAGGCGGGGAGTTACTCATGATTAAAAACAGGAACGTAAAACATCCTTTAACAGCAATGTTAACTCAGCTTACTCAGTCTAATGATTTAAAATAGCATCACCTCGTAGGCAAAAAGAAATTCTTAAAATTATTTACATCTCTTGCAAAAGCTGCTGTGAACAAGATTACCTGGATATAGGAAGACTGAAAAACGATCAAGTTAGGGGACAACCGGACTATAGATTTCCACCATGTGGAGATGTGATAGCTGTCACAGCCAATCTATACTGGGTGAGGAAGGAAAATTCACGATTCCCAGAAACACAGTATCAATCAAAGTTTTTTACCAAGTGCTTACTGCGTGCAGAGCTCTGAACTAAGCGCTTGGGAGAGAACAAGACAACAGAGTTTTATAGTTGTGATGCCAGTCCACAAAGAACTCACAGCCTAGTGGTAATATTTGGTAATATGGACACCATTATTAAGATGCTAACCTCACAGGGTCACTCCTGGAGAGTTTCTAGTACTCTACCAGTCTTGGCGACGGGAGGGAGAGTCAAGCAGAGGCCTACCCATTTCATTCCTAGCTTGGGCAGTGGCTAGCGAGTGAAAGGCCATCTGCTACAAGTCAAAACTCACCCAAGCTGGGTAGCAGTGGCATGGGAGAGAGTCGGGGGCGGAGACTCAAGTTTACTGTGTGGAAGGAGGCAATGGTAAAACCACTTCCGGATTTTGACCAAGAAAACTCTACAGATCCACTACCAGAACGATTGCAGATGGAGAGCAGAGCGTTCTGGGAGAGATGTGTCCATGGTGTCGCTATGGGTCGGAAATGACTCGATGGCATAAGACAAGACTTTAATATAGGATTTTTCAGATTAGGGAGGAGCAGCATGTCCTAGTAGAAAGAACACGGGCCTGGGGAACAGAGGATCTGGGTTTTAATCCCAACTCTTTCTCATGTCTGCTGTGGTACCTTAGGCAACGCACGTAACTTCTCTATTCCTCATTTTTCTCATCTGTAAAATAGAGATTCAGTGCCCGCTCTCCCTCTTACTTAAATTGGGAGTCGCATATGGAACAGGGATGGTGTCCTACACCAGGGCTTAGTACAGTCCTTGGCCCATAGTAAGACTTTACAAATACCATTATTTTCATTAAGGCTATATGGAATCCTTTTTCCACTTGCTCAGAGCTTGATTCATTTTTCAAAAAAATGAATGTTGATGCTGACTTCATGAACTAAGAACTACTTGGGCAAGTTTAAGAATTCTGAAACAACAGTGCTGATGCATAGTATTTCATTCAATTCAATCCTATTTATTGAGAGCTTACTGTGTGCAGAGCATTGTACTAAGTGCTTAGGAAATAAAAGTATTTAACAAATACCATTAAAAAACAAACAAAAAACCCAGTATTTATTGAGCTCTTCTGTTGGCAGAGCACTGGACTGCAAACTTGAAGAATGGATCAAAGTAGTATAGTATATTAGCCCTAACTTCACATATTTTACAATTTAAGAAAGGTAAGCTTTTAGGAAACAGAGAGTACTTTTAAATTTTTTTTAAAACAAGTTGAAAAACTTTTGTTCCCAGAAAATTTTAAATGGTGGAAATTTAATAGTTGATGATGTCCAGGAGGTGAGAGATTCCTGACAAGGTTAAGTGTTTTTGAAAATTTTGAGAATTTTTTTTAAAAAAAGCTTGGGCACAGTTTGGAGCCTGGGCTAAATGCTGTATTTGTCAGGCTGCTGGGAGATTTTAAAGTTTTTTTAAAATTTATTTATAGTGTTTGTTAAGTGCTTACTATGTTTCAAACACCATTCTAAGTACTGGGGTAGATACAAGTTAATTCGGTGGGACAGAGTTCCTATTCCACATGGAGCTCACAGTCTAGGTGAGTTCTCACTATAACTCTTTTAAGCACATCTCCAGCTTCTCCCTGCACCTCTTCAAAGGAGATGCCACCTCAAAGCCAGTGGCATTCTATTCCAGTGCTTCCCAACCTATTCCCCACAGCTCATTCCCAATAATACTCAATCCTGGAAGACTAGGGAGACTAGTGATCTCACAGACTGGCTTACTCTGTGCAGAATACTGGAGTAATCAATCAATCATTTATTGAGTGCTTACTGTGGGCAGAGAATTATACTATGCACTTGGGCACTGTACTAAGAGTAGATAAAAGTTAATCAGGTTGGAAACAGTCCTTTTCCACATAGGGCTCAGAGGTTCTTACTAAGTACTCAAATATTCTCCATTCCAACCAAGCATATACCAATTCAGTGCACTTCCCAAATGGCAAGGATTAGAAATACCTGCCTATGTAGTAAAGGGAGCACAGAAGACACAAAATAATAATATTAACACATATAGCATTTAAGTGCTCACTATGCACCAAGCGCTGGACTAGATACATTATAAGTAGAACAGACACAGTCCCTGTCCCACATAAGGCTCACAGTTTAAGGGGAAAGGGAAGATTGGATACTTTATTCTGAGGAGGAAACTGTGGCACAGGTAAGTCAAGTGACTTACCCAAGGTCACTCAGCAGGTAAGTGGTAGCTTTGAGATTAGTGCCCAGGGCCATGCTCGTTCTAGGGTAGCCTGCTTCTTCCCTTAGATGATGAGGGGGACAGAGGGTAGGTTCTTTAACCTGTCTGAAAAATTACTTATTTCCAGCACTCCAGAAATGTCAAGTGGTTTTGCTGTATTTCCATGAGGAAAAACACTACTGAAATATATAAGTGGTTTGGCTGCTTAATTTTATCTCATTTCTGATCTCTGCTGGTATTCCATGGAATTTTCCACAGCAGTTTCTTCGACAGATGTTTTTAACTAATGGCAATGCAATGAATGACCGAACCTCTCTAGCGTAAATAAAGTGATGACACCAGAAGCAGAGTGACCTTTATTAAGTGACTTGGAAAGATAGCTCTTTGGTGGAAGAAATGGAGCTTGCAATAATTCTTTTTTAAATGTTATTTGTTAAGTACTTACTATGTGGTGGGCACTGTTCTAAGCCCTCGGGCAGATATGAAATAATCAGGTTGGACATAGTCCATGTCCCACATGGGGCTCACAGTCTTAATCACTATTCTATAGATGGGGGAACAGACACACATAAAAGTGTCCACAGACAAGTGGCGGAGCCGGGATTAGAACCCAGATCCTACCGATTCCCAGGCCCGTGCTCTAACCACTAGGTCACGCTGCTTCTCATTTCAAAGGGAAGCAAGCGTATCAACAAAGCACATGTGGTACTTTATGTTTTCTATAATCATTTCTGAACAGCTGTGTAAATCTTTGTCCTTTACATATTTCAGCCACACCACTGAATTGGGTATGGAGGTAAGGACTTCTATGTAGGTATGGATCCATCGACAGCATTCTTTCAAAGGGTTAAATAATATGTTCCTATGAAACAAGTCATTGTATCATTGTATCATTGTATCATTGAGAAGCAGCGTGGCTCAGTGGAAAGAGCACGGGCTTTGGAGTCAGGGCTCATGAGTTCGAATCCCAGCTCTGCCACTTGTCGGCTGTGTGACTGTGGGCAAGTCACTTAACTTCTCTGTGCCTCAGTTCCCTCATCTGTAAAATGGGGATTAAGACTGTGAGCCCCACGTGGGACAACCTGATTCCCCTATGTCTACCCCAGCGCTTAGAACAGTGCTCGGCACATAGTAAGCGCTTAACAAATACCAACATTATTATCAACTCTACTCAGTTCACAGAGAGCTGCTTTCACAAGGCTATTTTTGCAAAGCCAGGGGTCAAATGGTCTCAAACCAGATATGACCCCCAAAACTTGGTTTCATATGTAGAAAGATTTTTTAAAATCTTGCCGAACAGCAAAATCCTTTAGCCCTTCACAAAACCAGCAGATTAAAATATGTATTTCTTTAATTGGTAACATGCCTAAGAATGCTCTACCAATGCAGCTCTGGATAGTATCTCTTTTCTTAAATACTTATGGCACTTAAGTGCTTACCATTTGCCAGAAATTCTTCTAAGTTCTGGGGTAGATACAAGCTAACCAGGTTGGACATAGTCTCTCCCATATGGAGCAGTCTAAGTAGGAGGGAGTAGGATTTAAATATAATTGCTCAGTAGAACTAGAGTTCAGCAATATACGTATCGACTAGTGGTACTTATGGAGTGCTTACTGTGCTCAGCACACTGTTCTAAGTGTGGGGTGGTAAATAAAATCGCGTGGATAGACACAATCCTTGTCCTCAAGGCACTTATAATCTTTGTGAACCCAAGTCAAGTTGGGAGGAGCTATTATGGGGAGAAAATAAGGGTAATAATAATAATAATACTTATGGTATTTGTTAAGCACTTATTATTTGCCAAGCCCTGTACTAAGCTCTGGGGTAGAAACAAGCAAATCGGGTTGTGCATAGTCTCTGTCCCATGAGGGGCTCACAGTCTCAATCCCCATTTTACAGATGAGGGAACCGAGGCCCAGAGAAGTGAAGTGACTTGCTCAAGGTCACCCAGGAGACATGTGGCAGAGCAGGGGTTAGAACCCATGACCTATCGACTCCCAGGCCCATGCTCTATCCACTACACTATGATGCTCTTTTTAACCCTTCCTCCACATCCATTTCTGGCCAGCACTGGGATGGATCACCTCCGTCAAACAATTGTCTTTACTGAGCACCTACTTTACTGAAAACTCTGGACAGAATCCTAGCCACCAATAAGAGTATAGTAGCAATCAATCAGTGGTATTGACTCTCCTTTGAATCAATGCCTTATCGTGGCAGGAGAGTTTGCTTACACTGATGAAGCTTCGAGCTATGCCACAGAGGGCTACCCAGAATGGAAAGGTCTAAGCCGAAGCGTCAGACATAGTAGATTCACCTGTGCTGAGCAGCAGCGACATGGGAAAGAGTCAAAGGCGGATGATCAAGTGATCAAAACGTTAATCAAAGACAGTGGCAGAGACTCAAGTTTCTACTGCGTGGAAGAAGACCACTTCCGTATCCTTATCAGGAAAACTCTACGGATACACATACTAGAATGACCTTATGACAGGAGATGAAGATGAAGAGGGTGTGCCCATGGGGTCACTGAGTTGGAAACGACTCAACGGCATTTGAAGGAGAATGAAGAGTGGTATTTAATGAGCGCTTTCTGTGTGCAGGGCATCATACTAAGCCCTCAGGAAAGTCCAATACGATGGAATTAGCGGACACGTTCCCTGCCCATAATGAGCTTGCATTCCAGATGGAACAAGGGATTTGTCTGAAGTTTTTTCTTTTTGACCAACCCTCTCACTCCATCTTCTTTTATTAGGAGAACTTCCTACATCATTCATAAGAATGTGATACGCAAATACACACGCTTTGGTAGTTTTCTGTTTACAGACCCTTTTTAAAACAGTCTGACAGAGATCAAAAGGGTTAGCATTAGGATTTGGGTGGCCATGGGCCAATTGGCATCTTGGGGCCTGGAGGGCGGACGGGGTAGAAGTATGCGCTACTGTGGAATTTCTTGACTTCCGGAAATGGGGCAGTTTAATGACTAGAACTACTGCAGCAGTAAAGCACTGGGGTCTGCTCCTTTCCTCAACCTGAGCCCAGGGCTGAAATAATAATGATCACAATGATGGTATTTGTTAAGTGCTTCCTATGTGCCAGGCATTGTACTAAGCGCTGGGGTGGATACTAGCAAATCAAGTTGGACACAGTCCCTGTCCCATGTGGAGCTCACTGTCAATCCCCATTTCCCAGATGAGGCACTAAGAAGTGCAGTGATTTGCCCAAGGTCACCCAGCAGATGAGTGGTGGAACCGGGATTAGAACCCACTATCTCCTGACTCGCAGGCCAATGTTCTGTCTGCTATGCCATGTTGCTTCTCTGTAAAATGATGGCATGAGCAGGAACTACCCAAAACCCTCCCAAGTCAGGGGAAGGAAATATCCCATATTGTCTCCTCCCTTGGACAATGCCATGCATGAGGCAGGGTCCAGATGCAGCAGCTTCTTAAAACAGGTGCCTCTGATAAAAATAATTCTAACTGGTACTTGTCAAGCCCTTGCTAGGTGCTGAGCACTATACTAAACACGAGGATAGATACAAGTTAATCACTACATACCACTGATTGATTTCAGACACAGTCCCTGTCCCACATGGGACTCTCCCTCTGGGTAAGAGAGAGAACGTGTACTTAATCCTATTTTAGAGATGAGGAAACTGAGGCCCAGAGAAGATAAATGACTTGCCCCAGGTCACACAGCAGGCCAAAAGCAGAGCCAGGATTAGGACTCAGGTGCTCCAACTCCCAGGTTCGTGCTCTTTTCACTAAACCACGCTGATTCTCAAGCCCTGGGAGGATAAGCACACTTCTCTAGCCCCCCCGAAACCAGTTTGGATGATCCATTTAAAGACACCTTTCTCCACTCTCCTCCTCCTCACTTCAGGCCACAAGTATATCAAATGAGAAATGGAAATGAGACTAGACACATGTAAGGTGGGACTAATATTCCTGGTTAGTTACAAGGGGTGTTTCAGGAAGATCCAAATAGCAAGTTACCACTCCACCGATCGACATTAATCCAAAGACGCTAAGCAGCTCTCTCCGGTATTTGAATGTGGCAGAAGCCAATGGAGTTGCTGGAACTCACCAGACACCAAGTTTATAGACCAGAAATACCAAAATAACTAGTCAGTATCAAAATAGTCCATGTTTGGGAGTAAAGAAGAGGGCCTAAATAGAATGCGCCGCAGTTTCAATATACAAAAAGAGCAATCGTTCTTGAAAGAAAGGAGGAAACTTTCCCCACTCTCCCTTATCTCCTTCCCTATAAAAGGAATTCTTGACCTCACATTGGGGTGAGCTTCTCTCCCACCCATTTGGGCTGAGAGTTCTTGAAGTTGAAACGACTTTCTCTATTTGCTTCTGTAACTGACGTTATATGGTTCAGATCGGGAAGGAGTGCAAATTCGGAGAAGTCAAAAGCATGTCCTAAATATTTCACACATCTAAGCACAAACAGAAACATTTGTCTTATTTTGTTTTCCTTATTCCCCTTATCTCCTCACTCCTACGATCTGCTTCTCCTCATTACTCCTCTCCGATTCTCCCCATTTCCTTCTTCTATTCACTTATCTGTTTCTCCTTCTCTTTTTAGCGCCTTCCTCTCCTCTCTGACTCCCACCCCAAAGGGGTCATTAGTTGGAACATTCTGACAGTCATGAAAGGAAGAAATTTAAAACATATGTGAAGGGAAGCAGCGTGGCCTAGTGGAAAGAACCCAGGACTGGGAGCCAGAGGATCTGGGATCTAATCCCAGCTCCTCCACTTGCCTGCTGTGTGTCACTTAACTTCTCTGTGCCTCAGTTTTCTCAACTGGAAAATGGGGCTTCAATACCTGTTTTTCTTCCTTCTTTAATGTATCCTGCCTGATCAGCTTGTACCCACCCCAGCACTTAAAACAGTGCTCGACACACAATAAGCACTTAAATAACATTAAAAAAAACAGTCCTCAAGTTTCTTGGGAAAGAGCATGGTTGAATGCTCATTGTGGGCAGGGAAAGTGTCTACCAGCTCTGTTATATTGCACCCTCTCAAGCACTTAGTGCAGATCTCTGCACACAGTAAGTGCACAATAAATACAGAAGCAGAGTGGCCCAGTGGGTAGGGCACGGGCCCAGGAATCAAAAGGACCTGGCTTCTAATTCCAGCTCTGCCACTTGTCTGCTGTGTGACCATGGACAGGTCACTTCTCTTCTCTATGCCTCAGTTTCCTCAACTGCAAAATGGGGATTCAATACCTGTTCTCTCTCCTATTTAGATCACTAGTCTGCTGTAGGACAGAGACTGTAGTTCCACTGATGATCTTGTATCTATCCCAGCGCTTAGTACAGTGCCTGGCACAAACAGAACTCTTAAATTCCATTAAAAAAAGTTTGTACACCCATCATCCACCTCCCCATGGTAAGCAGCAGGTGGTGCCAAGATGAGCCAGCCAAGCTTGGCAAGGAAAGGAACAACTCTAATCCCAGCTCTGCCACTTGTCTGCTGTGTGAACTTGGGCAAGTCACTTAACTTCTCTGTGCCTCAGTTACCTCATCTGTAAAATAGGGATTAAGACTTTGAGCTCCATGTGGAACAGGTACTATATATTGTACTCTTTAAAGCGCTTAGTAGAGTGGTCTGCACACAGTAAGTGCCCAATAAATGTGATTGAATGAATGACAAACTCTAACCAGTCTCCCAAGAGCTACAACAGTGCTCCTCACCAAAATGAAGTTTACAGTCTAGAGAGGGAGACAGGCATTAATATACATAATTTATAATATAAAATTTAGATATATATTAATGATCTATCAATCATCATCAGTGGCACTTCTTGAGTGCTTACTAGGTGCACAGCATTGTACTAAATGCTTGGGAGAGTACAATACAACAGAGTTGGCAGACACTTTCTCTGTCTACATCGAGTTGATAGTCTAAGGCATAATGTGAAATATCCAAGTCTTTTAGAAAGGAAAAAAGGTTTGATAATAATAATAATAATAATAATGTGGTATTTGTTAAGCACTATGTGCCAGGCACTGTACTAAACACTGGGATGGATACAAGCAAATCAGTTGGACACAGTCCCTGTTTCATGTGGGCTCACAGTCTCAATCCTCATTTTACAGATGAGGAAACAAGCACAGAGAAGTAAAGTGACTTGCCCAAGGTCACACAGCAGATGAAACTTGCCTATGTTTTCAGCTTCCTCCCTGGTCTCCCTGCCTTCAGTTTCTCCTCCCTCGGCTGTCCGGATCATTTGGCTAAGAAATCATACTTTCCAGGTTTCCCTTCCCCTAACAACCTTTAATGGTGACCCATTTCTCTCCACTTTGAAGCAGAAACTCCAGGTCCTTGATTTAAGTTTCTCAAGTGGTTCTCACCCTCCTCCTTACACACTCCCTTCTCCCACTGCACCCTAGCTTGCACCCATTGTTTCACTCAAGTCACCCCACTCACTGTACCTCACTATCATCTCTACCACCGCCAACCTCTTGCTTTCACCCTTCTTCCTGACTGGAATTCCCTCTCCCTACAAATCTGCAGGCCACAAGTCTCTCCATCTTGAAAGTGTTCTGAAATTTCATAACTCCAGGAGGCCTTCCCTGATCACTTTTTTCTGTCCCAGTCATTATTCTCCAATTATCATCTCAATATCAACTATAGACCAATGTTTTCAAACCCACCCATAGATGTTTTTGTGGAATGGCATATAAAGCCTATTTAAGCACTAACTCAAACTACATACCCATTTAATTTATCTGTAAATTATTTTGTGTCTGTCTATCCTACTAGCATATAAACTCCTTGAGGGCAGAGGATTGTGTTTTCTATTCTCTGCCAAGCGTTTAAAACATTTATCTGCACGTAGTACACTCAGTAAAAAGCTGTCTCCCCTCCCCCCCCGCCCTGTGTTTTCACCATAAAGTTTGGTGGTTGGAAAGACCGCAAGGCAGTTCATCAAATGCAATAAAAATGTTATTTTTATACTCCCCAGCCACCTCCCCCCACCCCAGAAAATGCTCCTTTTGAATATCTTAGATGTTTGGCTTTGTTTTTCTGGTGGAGGAATGACACTACTTTAGCTAGCTCGGTTAACCCATTTTAATTCAAAACAGAAATGAGCAAAAGAATTCCTTTAATCAAGAATAGCAAATCTTAACATACTGACGGAAGAAAAGCAAATCAACTCAGTTCTTGCCGCACTCCTCTCAATTAAAGCACAATCACGTTTCTAAAAAACTCAATTAAGAAAAAGAACTTTTAAATGATAAAAAATGAATAGCCAAATGATCCATTTCATTTCTTGACCACCTCCTCAGAATGCATCAAGTAATAACTTTCCAGAATGGTGCATTCCAGTTAGGTGAACAGCAAATAAACGATTACAGGAATAGTAGTGATAGCATTTACTGAATGTCCTTCGGGTGCAATACACTGTGCTGAGTGCTTAAAAAGTTCAAAACAAAGTGATATAAGCCCTGCACCCAATGAAGGAAATATAAAATTTGCAGAATATTCTAAATAATTGAGTGTTTAATAGAATAAACATATATACAGAAGTGCTGAAGGGAGGCATCCTCACTATGTGCTAGAGATGGCTGGGGTGTTCAGATGACTAAGGATTCGGGGAATTAATCAGGGAAGACTTGTTGGAAGAAGTGGGATTTTTTTCGGGGAGGGTGGGCTTTGCAAATGGGGAGAGCTGTGGTCTGTCAGATTTGGGGAGGGAGGGAACTCCAAGGCACAGCGCAGGATCTGCACAAAGGAGGGAGAGTCAAGAGCTCGGGAGGGAAAAGAGACAGTGGATTGGGAAAAGGCTGGTAAAAAGAACAAATATGTATGATGGGGTAAATTGGTGATAAGCGCTAAAACTGACTGAGGAATTTTTGCTTGGCAGAGAAGGACATGGGAAGCCAGGGGAAGGTTTTTAGGAGTTGGGTGTTGTGCTGCACGCTGCTTCAGGAAGATGATCTGTGCAGCCGTGAGTCACATAGGTGATTGCAGAGGGGAAGGCTGGCAGTGGGGAGACCAGTGAGAAACCTGATGATGGGCTCTTTTTTAGAAGAGTGGCAGACAATTAAAAAAGGGAGAGACTATCTTTTAGCTTGTACTAGATCCCACCACCTCACAAGCTTTGTTGAGGGCAGGGTATATATCTTTTTTTGTAATAGTGTACTCTCCCAAGCACTTAGTACAGTGCTCTTCACACAGTAAGTGCTCAATTAATACGACTGAATGAATGAATGCTGTAGTCTGGGGATGTAAAGGTGTAAGTGTACCTCTCTCTCATGGACACACACTGGCAATCAGTCACTCCTCAAGAACCTCCAGTGGGAACCACTGCATCACCTCCGCATCAAACAAAAACTCTTCACCATCAGCTTTAAAGCAGTCAAATCGCCTTGCCCCCTCCTACCTCACCTCATGCTCTCCTACTACAACCCAGCCTGCACACTTCGCTCCTCTAATGCCAGCCTACGTCACCATACCTCAATTTCGCTTATCTCGCCGCCAATCTCTCGCCCACGGACTTCCTCTTCATATCCGACAATTACTCTCCCCACCTTCAAAGCCTTATTGAAGGCACATCTCCTCCAAGAGGCCTTCCCTGACTAAGCTGCCATTTCCTCAATACCCACTCCCTTCTGCGTCACCTTGATTTGCTCCCTTTATTCACTCCTGCCTCAGCCCCACAGCACTTATGTACATATCTGTAATTTATTTATATTGTCTGTCTTCTCTTCTGCACCTTGAGCTCACTGTGGACAGGGAATGTGTCTCTCAACTCTGTTGTATTCTCTCAAACTCTTAGTACAGTGCTATGCATACACTAAGTGCTCAATAAATACAAGTGATTGATATGTATTAATTGACCGCTTTCTATGTGCAGAGCACAGATTTACGAGACTTACTCCCTGCCCACAAAGAGCTTGCAGTCTAGAGGAGGAGGCAGACATTAATATGAATTAATAATGTATAATATATCATTTAAACTTCTGTACCTACGCACTGCTGGGTTGAGGGTGGGGCAAATATAAAATGCCCAAAAGTCACAGATCCAAGTGCACAGATAACGAAGAAGGGAGGGAGAGGGAGCCAAGGAAAGGAGGGCTTAATCAGGGAAGGCCTCTTGGAAGAGTTGTGACCCTTAGACTGGTCTGTCTGATGCTCCCACCAAGAGAAGCTGCAAACCTTTTTTTTAAGTACTACTTTTTAAACAGTATTTGTTTAGCACTTATTATGTGCCAGGCACTATAGTAAGCACTGGAGCAGATTCAAGTTAATCAGGTTGGACACAGTCCATGTCCAATGTGGAGTCCCCAGTCTTAATCCCCATTTTACTGATGAAGAAACTGAGGTACAGAGAAGTTAAACGACTCGTCCAAGGACACAAAGTAGTCAAATGGTGGAGTTTTGAATAGAACCCAGGTCCTTCTGACTCCCAGGCCCATGTTCTATCCACTAGGCCATGCTGTTTTCCTTGCTCCAGAATCTCTGCAAGAAATATCTGCCTTTTGCCAAGTCTCTGTGCAGCCCGACTCTGAATTTAGAGCAGACTTGGTTCACATCAGAAAAAATACAAAAAAACTCCATTGTTGAGTTTGGATCTGATATAGCTCAGTCACACAGCATTTAGATCCATATCCATAATGTATTTTAGTCTCCCCCCTAAACAGTAAGCTCACTGAGGAAAGAGAATGTGTCTATCTATTCTGCTACACTGTTCTCTCCCAGAGTGCAAAAATACTGCACTCTGCACACAACAAGCACTCAATAAATACTACTGATTAATGGATTGACTGGGAGAAAAGCACCGAAAAGGCAGGGAAACAGAGCCAGCTTCCGACATCTGTGGCCTGTCTGTGGTGAAACAAACTTCAAAGGTAGAGCATTTCGGCAGGTGGCCCCTGGAGCAGCATATATATATTTTTTTTATAATGACATTTGTTAAGCATTTATTCTGCACCAGGCACTGTACTAAGTGCTGGCATAAATAGAAGCTAATCAGGTTGGACACGTCACACATGGGACATGGTCCTAGTCTCCATTTTTCAGATGAGAACTAAGACACAGAGAAGTTAAGTGGCTTGGCCAAGGTCACCTAGCAGACAAGTGGCAGATCATCCTTCCCACAACTTCCCTCCTCTACACTTTGCTCCAGAGTCTTCCAGATCTCTGCCTTGGTTGGAGGCTTCTAAATTCTTCAGTCCCCCTGTGCCACACCCCCACCTGCACCTCAGAGGTGAAATTTGTCCTGAGGGAAGGGACTTTTTTTAAAATGTGCCCTACACTATTCTAAACGCTGGGGTAGTTACAAACTAATTAGGTCGGTCACAGTCCCTGTCCCACATGGGGCTCACAGCCTAGATAGGAGGGAGAACAAGTATCCCCACTTTACAGTTGAGGAAACTGAGAGACCGAGAAGAGAAGTACCTTGCCCAAGGCCACATAGCAAGCATTTGGGAGAGTGGGGATTAGAACACAGGTCCTTCTGACTCCCAAGCCCGTGCTCTTAAGTCACGCTGCTTGCATTCGCGTGGTGACTGTCAGTCTTGGTTGTCAGTCTAGACCGTAAGCTCGTTGTGGGCAAGGAATGTGCCTATTATTGTGTTGTAGTCTCTTAAGTGTTTAGTACAGGGATCTGCACACATTAAGTGCTCAGTAAATAAAACTGACTGAATGGCTGGTCCCAGTGGGGAGCGAGAGGAAGTGAAGCAAGTAGGAGTAAAACTTCAGCTCAGAATGAGGGACAGGAGGGCATCTTTTAAAGTTGGGAAAAGGCAATTTGGCATCACTGGGCAATCTCAATTGCCCAACATCACCAAGACTACAGTTCTTTGGAGAGAGAAGGGCTTCCTTAAAGACGGTCATATATAGAAGGCTTTTTTTCAAATCACCTTATGTGGGTGCTGTCTGACTTCAATAGGCAAAATTCATTGTTACCTTATTTAGACAAGAAAAAGAGTCTTCGAGCAGGCGCTCACACTAGTCCTGTCAGGAAGTGGTCTTGAAGATCAGGCAGGAATTTCCTTTCAGGAAGAATTCCTTGGGTGGGATGTTTTGTTTTACCTTTGTTTCCACGTCACATTGACAAACTGTGATGGTTGATTTTTCTTGCTCTTTTGAATTTACATATGGAAGTATTATTTAAAGCATTACTTCAGCCCTTCAATTCATCTGTAATTAAAACATTCCCCCTTGCAAATGGAAACTCAGAACTTGAAACACACATGAGCAGCTCAAAGAGGCTATATAAACGGATTCTTGGCAAGGCAGCTCCATAATGATGGTATCTATTGAAGGTCTGCTCTATGCCAAGCAGTGTGCTAAGTGTAACGTGATCTAATGGGTAGAGTGTAGGTCTGGGAGTCAGAATTTGGGAGTATCTACGTGCTCCTTGAAAATCTCCAGCGAAAATCCACCTTGCTCCAGAGGGAAAAGACAAATTCACTCAGTTTTTTAAAACTACCACCTTAATTCAGGGGAGGAAAATAACTGTTTTTCCCCCTGAAGAAAACATTACTTTTGAAAAAATGACTGGTTCTATTCTTCTATTAGGATCTGTCTGGATGGTCCAAGTTTATGGAACAAATTGGAAAGGCAAGGACTCTGTCCAACCTGAGATCTTATATCTACTCCAGTGCTTAGTACAGTGCCGGGCACATAGTAGGAGCTTAACAAACCCTATAAAAAAGGGCATAGAGCCACTATCATTAGAGCAGTGGATTGAGTCTCTGAACTCATCAGTCAGGAAGGTCATTTTTTTTGTTGTTGTCGAAACTTATGCTACCAGTATGAATATTTTTCGCCCCCGAGAAAAAGATGCAGAATGAAGACCAGAAGAAAAATGGTATAGTCAATGACCCATAGTTCTTTCATGACATAAAGCTTAAAAATTACACTTTAACTCTTTGATGGTCAAACATTAACCTTTAACTGAAACATAAACTCTCTGGGATGTGAAGAATGCAGCAGCAAAACTCTTCTTTAATACCGTCTCTAGGAGTCCTACATTCCAGATTACACCTTAAATAGCGGGCCAAGTTTCTGCCGGTTTGAGAGTGGCAGGGCTTCCCAAAATGCCCATAAACATCTAAAAATCTGCTCTACGGGTGAGAACATTTATTGTGGTGAAAGCATGAGAAGCCAGAGTGAGCATTAACTAATGCTACTGTACTATGTGTTAATGTTTAATGCCTCCTGTGTTTTATGGAAACCTTTCCTTCCACCACAAGCCTGTGAAACAGTTGTGAACTCAATTGACCTACCCAGCCAAAAAAAAAAAAGGAGTCTATTGTAATGTGCCACTGGACCCCTCTCAGAGAGATGTTAGGCCTTATGGAAATTCCATTAACATGTCTCTTCCTTCCTGTTCCCTCCACCCAATTCAACAGGGACAAAAAAAGCCTTTAAACCGAACACTGGACCCATTTCTCCCCCCATTTTGAAATCAGTTCTTGTCAAAGGTTGAATTCTATTTATAATATCTTATAGATCAATCAATCACACTTATAACTTCCATTTCTTTAACCAGGTAGTCAGAGAGATTATATAGTTGGAGAGATTATACAGGGCAGACAAGAGAGGATAAAGATGATCTACCCATAACTAGTCAGAATTCAGTTCGGTTAGCATACCACCCAGTTGATGCATATGCCTCACCTCCAATAATTTGTATTCTTAATTCTGTTTGCCCTGATTCAGGGGAGTGAAGCCTCAGAAATAAATTACTGAATTTTTTCAAATGAGCACCTTGCTACACCTATCACTGGTATTTATTGAGCACCTTCTGTGTGCAGCGCACTTATATTAAGCACTTGGGAGATTATAATACCACAAACTTGGTAGACATGCTCCCTGCTCACAATGACCAAGAGAAATTCTGACGTCTCCCAGAGGAGGAACACATTCAGTCTTCTTCACCGTGATACTAGTCGACTTGATCGTATTGTGCCAGGATGGGGTCTGTTTGTTGCTGTAATGTACTCTCCCAATCACTTAATACAGTGCTTTGTACACACTAAGCGCTCGACAGATACCATTGAATAAAATAATTATTTTCATAAGAACTTCTCCACTCACTAGAACTTTGGACTGCTGGCGGAATAAGCTCAATGGACTCTAATGGTAAAAGCAATATTAGATACTGGATCAATGTCTCTCACTTGATGCCTGGTGAAAGCAGCATGGCCTGATGAGTCAGGGGATCTGGGTTCTAATCCTCACTCCGCCACCTGCCTGCTGTGTGACTTCCCTGTGCCTCAGTTTCTTCATCTGTAAAAACGGGAGGGAAAATACCTATTCCCTTTTCCCCTTAAGACGGTGAGCCCCATGTGGGACATGGACTGTGTCCAACCTGACTTTCTTCTATCCACCCCAGAGCTTAGCACTGAGTGCTTGCCACATGGTAAGTGTTTAAATTCCACAATTACTGTTATTATTAGCTAAACTACTGCATGAAAATCGAAACCTAGCAAAATAAGGGCCAGGAAAAACCACAGAGAGAATGCAGGAATTAGACTGTAAGGTCACTTTCCTTCAATCGTATTTATTGAGTGCTTATTGCGTGTAGAGCTGACTGTATCACGAGAAGCAGCATGGCTTAGTGGGTAGAGCACAGACGTGGGAGTCAGAAGGACATGAATTTTAATCCTGGCTCTGCCACTTGACTGCTGTGTGACCTTGGGCAAGTCACTTCATTCTCTGTGTCTGTTTACTCGTCTGTAAAATGGGGATTGAGACTGCGTCCCATGTAGAACAGAGACTGTGTCCAATCCAATTTGCTTGTATCCATCCCAGTGCTTAGTCCAGTGCAAGGCTCATAATACGCGCTTTAATACCACAGTTAACTAGTATTTTCATTATTATTATTCTTACGGGCAGGGGACATGCCTGCTAATTCTGTTGTACTGTAGTCTCCCTCGCACTTAGCATAGTGCTCTGCACACACAGCAAGCGATCAATAAATACGATTGATTATATTATTATTGATTGAGTACATTCCCCCATCTGCTCTGAGAGGAATCGAGGGCTTAATTTCTTTATTAATCTATGTTGAGGTTTTGCAAGGCCCAGTCTTGGCAATTCTCAGTTTAGCCATTCATATTACACGTGAACATTTGTCATTACACAGTAAACCCAGGAACCAGAGGTTCTTTTTCTTAAATCTGTTTTTAATTTTCATGTTTGTGCTGTTCACCACCTGACTAGAGCTTCTCAAACCAGTGGCCAGATCCCCAAAGAACTAAACTTCGGGGGTCATACAGCAAGTGGCTGGTACAGCTGATAACACAATTTCCAAGGCTACTGTCCCCTAGCTGTTGAAATACACTGCTACTCACACCACAGACTTATTTCTAGCCCAATTTCGCTCAAGGGCAGGAGTCCTTTGATCTCTGTGAAAGAGAAATGATGAAAATTAACTTGTTTACACCAGCATGCAAAAAGCCCCGGGACCATTACCAGATATTTCCCTTCTTCTAGATGCTCACCCCATGGTAGTCCTGACGTAATCATTAAATTATTTTTAGTATGAAGGTGTCTAAAAGTTAAATATTTATTTTTGACCCGGCTTCCTAGATGAAAAAGTCTGCATGGAATATTCCCTGTTTTTTTTCTTTATCCTCAATTCTCTCCTGCAATTTTTTTTTTTATCAGTTTCCTTTTGTTCTATTCTAGAGTTTGTTTTTCTCTTGTTGGTTGCATGTTTTTATCTCGGCCTCTATTTGTGCTCAGTGGCCGGTGCCAGAGCCTATTTTTCACTGTCATTGTTTCAGCATTTCTTTCTCCCTGTCCCATTTTTACTTCCCCCCTCTTCTTATGGAACTTATTCTCACCTTCCAGAGTCACACTGTAGCTTCAGACCATAGAATGGCACAACAGACATGATCTTCACTACATCCTAAGATATGGAAGAAGTGCGAGGAAGAGCTCCAGAGCCCCTACACTTTTCCACAGTCCTCAGCAAAACATTTGAGACAATCGGTGGATCTGGCCACCCTGAAACGTCCACACCAGGGGATGCAACAAGAGACGCAACATGGAGAAGCAGGATGGCCTAATGAAAAGGGCACAGGTCTGGGAGTCAGAGGAACTGGGTTCTAACCCCAGCTCTACCAACTGCTTGCTCAGTGACCTTGGGCAAGTCATTTCACTTCTCTGGGCCTCAGTTCTCCCTCCTATTTAAAGTGTGAATCCTATGAGGGACAGGGACTGTGCTCAACCTGCTTTGGTGGTTAAGCGCTTACTATGTGCCAAGCACTGTTCTAAGTCCTGGGGTAGATACGAGTTAATCAGGTTGGACACAGTCCCTGTCCCACATGGGGCTCACAGTCTCAATCCCCATTTTCCAGATGAGGCAACTGAGGCATAGAGAAGTTATGTGACTTGCCTAAAGTCACACAGTAGACAAACAGTGGAGCTAATTAATTCACATCTACCCCAGTGCTTAGAACAGTGTTTGACACATAGGAAGTGCTTAACAAATACTATAAAATAAAATAAAAAAAGGAGAGAGAGCCGGATGCAGGGGTTAGAATATACTTTCACATGCCTGGAACACTCTTCCATTTCAATGGACTTAGATTATCACCAAAATCAGGGAAACGGTCATTCAAGACTGTGTGACCTTGGGCAAGTCACTTTACTTTTCTGTGCCTCAGTGACTTCATCTATCAAATGGGGATTCAATCCTACTCCCTCCTACTTAGACTGTGAGTCCCATGTGGGACAAGGACTGTATCTGACCTGATTATCTTGTATCTACCCCAGAGTTTGGAACAGTGCTATACACATAATAAGTCCTTAACAAATACTATCATTATTAATAGGGGCATTTGAAGGAAGCCAAAGATTTACCCTTTTTCATCCCCTTGTCATCTTCCAGCTGCTTTAGTTCCACTCAGTCATGCATCTAACACTCCCTCTAAATTATGCCAGGCTCTCATTCACCAGGAAGCATGGGAAACAATTCCAAGCTCTTGAACAAGATAAATTAATAAACCAAAGTGTGCTTCCTACGTCTAGCTTCTAGCATTGCTGTAGATTGAATTCATTTTAATGAATTAAGTTTACTGTTTCAAAGATACTCCGAATTGATGCATTTTATCAAATCATCACTTGGTGGAAAATGTGAATGATCCAATTTTACAGGCACTGAAACTGAGGTCCGGACTGGTAAGGTAAATTGTAACCAGGACCCTGATTTCCAGGCTTCCAATCCAGTGCTCTTTTTAGTTCACCCATTTTGAGAGAAAGTGATTTTGATGGCCAGCTCCCTAAATGACCCAGCCACCTCTCCACAGAACACTTGGGTGACCCCCAGAGCACTGAGAAGCAGTGGGGCCTAATGGAAAGAGCCCGGGACTAGGGGTCAGAGAACCTGGGTTCTAATCCCAGATTTGCTGCTTGTCTGCTTTGGGAAGTTACCTCACTTCTCTGGGGCTCAGTTACATCATCTGCAAAAGGGGATTTAAGATGGTGAGCTCCATGTGGGTCAGGAACTGTGTCCAACCTGATTATCTTTTATCTTCTACAGTGCTTAATACAGTGCCTGGCACATAATAGGTGCTCAACAAATACCACAATTATTATTATTATTTTTATGCTCAAGGAACCTATTCTGGCCTCCTGCCACCCTGGGGCATCCATCCCAGTCTAGGGCACCTCCAGGGTTAGACTTAAAGTGTGAACCCCTTTCGGGACCCAGGGCAACCCCAGATCTTTCCTGAGCCCAAAGATATGAGGTCAGAGTTAAGGCTTCAACTGTCAGAGCTTTCAATCAGTTGTACTTACTGAGCTCTTACTACCTGCTAAGTATAATAATAAATAATAATAATGATATTTGTTAAGCACTTAACTATGTTCCAGGCACTGTCCTAAGCGCTGGGGTGGATACAAGCAAATTGAGTTAGACATAGACCCCTTCCCCCATGGGGCTTCCAGTCTCAATCCCCACACTTGGGAGAGTACACCATCTCAGAATCAGCAGACATGCTCCCTGCACATAATGGGCTTAGAGTCTACAGGGGAGACAGATATGAAGAATTTGAACAATTTATAATATATAAGTTAAAAAGAGGTCCATAAGTGCTGTGAGGTTGGGGTGAATCTCAAATGTCCAAAGGTCACAGATCCAAAAGCAGAGATTTTCAGGGTCCTTTTCAACAGTACCTCTCATTTCTCACTGGGAATCCGGCCCCAAGGTCGGGGTAGAATTCTGTTTTACGTGATATAAAGTTAGTTCAGGTTAGTGGTCCAAAACAAGCATTCACTGAGGATTAGTTAAATCCTATTTTGGTTAAAAGGAAAACTTACATTTGAGAAGCACTTGGCCTAGTGGAAAAACCCCAGGCCTGAAAGTCAGAGGACCTGGGTTCTAATCCCAGCTCGGCCAGTTGACTGCTATGTGATCTTGGGTAACTCACTAAACTTTGCTCTTTCCTCAGTTTCCTCAACTGTATAATGTGTGAGCCCCCTGTGGGTCACGGACTGTGTTCAACCTGATTAGTTCGTAACTATCCCAGCTCTTAGAATAATGTTCAACACATAGTAAGCGCTTAACAATTACCACTAAAAAATGACTGTTTTTCCTCCCTTAGACTCTGAGCCAGAGCTATGTGGGATAGATACCGTACCCCATCTGATTATATTGTATTTACCTCAGTGGTTAGCACATAAGTGTTTAACAAATATCACTATTATTTACAAAGCACTAAACACATTTTGGAGGCTTTTAAAGACAATTATTAGTCAATTGAACACTTACTTTGTGCAAAACGCTGTACTAAGCACTTGGAAGAGTAAAATAAAATAGAGTTGGTAGACAATATTTCCTGCCCACAACAAGCTTATGGTACAGCACTATATTATTTTTTCTTGTGCCTGTAAATTCCAAACTTTGGCCTAGGCTATTGACTTTCTAAATCCTTCAAATATCTTGCCATATTTTTTCCTCCCAAAACACCAAAAAAGCTCATCGTTCTCCCTTTTGTATAACTAAGGGTACTCTTCCCAGGATCTATAGCAGTAGATGCACCTATTTAGAGCAACAAAACTGGATCGAAACTTCAAGTTTTCTCCAACTCCCATTCTCCTTACCTTCTCTCATTCCCTTAGAGGATTTTTAGGTATAGAAAAAGGGATTTATGAAGGGAAGAAAGGGGGTGGGGGGCGTGGGATGGATCATACAGCAGAGAATGCCTGAACAAACAGAAAGAATAGTCTGATAGATTTTAAGATGCTCGAGGGCTGAGATCATATCTACTAAGTGACTAGTACTCTCCCAAATATTTAGTACAGTGCTCTGCACACAGTAAGCACTCAATAAATACCATTGGCTGAATGATAGGGGGGATAGTAAATAAAATAAATTGGTGGGAGGGATGAATATCATGCTAGGAACAGCATCTTTACCTAAATTCAGTCATTCTAATTTATTGAGTGTTTACTGTGTGCAGAGTACTATACTAGGCAGGTGGGAGAGTACAATATTAACAATGAATAGACATATTCCCTGCCCACAATGAACTTACAGTCTAGAGGGGAAGATAGACATTAATATAAATTATAGATACTTAAGTGCTGTAGGGCGGGGGGAATGAGTAAAGGGAGCAAGTCACGGTGACACAGAAGGGAGTGGGAGAGGAGAGGAGGGTTTAGTCAGGGAAGGCCTCTTGGAGGAGAAGTGCCCTCAATAGTCTAAACAACTATATACTGAGTGTTGCAGCAATACCTACACCCAAAGGAGAGGAGTTTAGGCGAGGGGTTGGAGGAAAGAAAGGCCTTTAGATTCGGGTGAATTTGAGGTTTGGTTAATGTTCACACATCTGGTTTCTCATAGAGAATAATCATTTGCTCTTCTTTTGCCTCCTTCACTCTGCGCACCTGATGAACTTTAGCTACCAATCACATATATATATATATATATAATAGCCCACCAGAAACTGCCTACAATTGTGGTTAGTTTTACATGCCCTCTGGAAATAGTTTCCTTGAACAATTTTAACCAACAGGGAAGTATTACTTTTTTTTGGGGTGGGGGGAGAAACACACTTGTGGGGGAGGGGCCAAGCCAGTACAATTACAATGGAGATTAACACTGAGGCAACCTGGACATATTAAGAGTTTGGATCTTTCCCAAACAAAAGTCAGCAGAACAAGGACTGGGGAAATGTGTCTACTATCATTTCCCCCTTAATCTAGGCCAGTACATTTCTATCAAAATGAAAATCCTCACCCATCACCTAGATTCCTTTTGATTATTTTCTTTTTTTAGGATAAAGATGTGTGGCCCCTAGTACCTGATATACTTCCTCGACTTCAATCACCGTTCTAAGGCAACATAGGGCAGACTCCTCTTTCTGAGCAGCAAGGCCTTTCCTCAAACAAAATGAAGAGGAGGGCCTGGGCTACGGTTTTAATTCCTTGCTATTGTGAGAAACCTTTTCTAAAGAAAACACAGCAGGGGGAGAAACAGCAGAAATGGGCAACTGAAAAGTTTCCAGGGAGGAAACAAGACTCCAGGAGGCTTTCTAGCCAAGAGCCCAGGAGGGATGGGAGCGGGGAGGGAGAGTTGGAGGGGAGATGGCAAATGCTTTTAGCAGCGTTTGGGATCCCCCTCTGCCCACGACCCTGCATGAAAGTTTTGGAGGGAAAGGGGAGGGCGGTGGGGCGTTTATTAAAGTGCCCAACAGGAGTTAAGAGGTACTCACAGCCTGGGCCGTCTGGGACAAGGCCAGAGTCAGCAGGAGGAGCAGCAGAGTCCTAGAAGGAGGGAAAGCAGGCGTTAGACAGGGCTGGGCGGCTCTGGGGCCCGAATCCACGTGGGGCAGTGGGGAAGGCCTGCGTCGCAAGGCCGCACTCACCGTTGCAGGGCCCGTCGGGCCAGGGTTTCGCACATCCCGTCCATCCTGGGGGCCGGGGGCTCTGACTACGGGCCGGGAAGCCTAGCAGCGAGCGACCTGGGGACAATAAGCAAGGTCAGGGATGGAGAAGGGGGGACGACGCCCCTCTTCCTCTCCTCCGGTGGCCTCCGCCCTGAAGCCCCCCCAAACTCTCTAGAGCCCCGTGCCCTCTTCCCTCGCCTTGCCCCTGGTAGCCCCCCAGGAATCCCCCTCGCCCCCCACCCCGTGCTTCCCGCCCTGTTCCGTCCTCTCCCCAACGCTTAGTCCAGTGCTCAGCACACAGTGAGCGCTCACTAAATACGATTGACTGTCTTGTGGCTCCCCACCCGCCCCGTGCTCTGCCCTGTATTGTCCTCTCCCCAGCCCTTAGCCAAGTGCTTTGCACAGGGAACGCACCCTGCCCTGTTTTGTCTTCTCCCCAGCGCTTAGTACAATGCTCTGCATACGGCGGGCGCTCAATACACAGCCCCGCGCCTCCCCCCACACGTGCTTCCCTTATAGCGTCCTCTTCCCAGCGCTTAGTCCAGTGCTGTGCGCCGAGTGAGCACTGCCTAGAGAGGACTGACCGGACATTCTGAGCTTCCCCCATACCCTGCCCTGTACGGTCCTCTCCCCAGCGCTCAGTCCAGTGCTCTGCACCCAATGAACGGTCCTTGGGGAGGACTGGCTGGCCGTGCCGAGCTCCCCCCCCCATGGTCCTCACCGCAGCGCTCAGCCCAGTGCTCTGCACCCAATGAGCTACGCTTGGAGAGGACCGGCCGGCCTCCCTGCGCCCGCCTCCACACCCCGCCCTCTATGTTCCTCTCCGCAGCGCTCGTCCCAGTGCTCTGCACCCCATGAGAGGACCGGCTGGCCGCCCTGCATGTTCCTCTCCCTTCCCCCGCCCTGCGTGTTGCTCTCCGCAGCGCTCGGCCCAGTGCTGCGCTCGCCGGCGGAGAGGAGGATGGGTCCGCGCTGGGGGAGGCCCCTGGGGCTGCGGGACAAGGCCCACCCCCGCCGGGCCGGGCTCACCTGGGGGGAGAGGGTCTGCGGCCTCCCCCTCGGGCCTCCCTGCCTCCCCGGGAGAGGACCAGCCGCTCCGCTGCCGGGTGAGCGGGAGAAGCCTTCGTCTGCAGGCGACGGCTGGGACTTCCTGGCCCCGCCCCCCGCCCCCCCCCCGGGAGGGGGTGGGGAAGGGGATGGGGAGGGGGCGGCGGCCATTAGGAGCTCCCGGACCCGCCCCGCCGGACTCGTCCGCAGCCGGGGCTCAGCGCGGCCGCCCGGGACCCCTCGTCCTCCACAGCCTCGGGGGAGGGAGGCAGGGAGGCTCCGGCCTCGCCCCCAGGGTTCCCCCCAGGACCGGCAGGGCCGGCCGGGATCCCCCCCCAGGACCGGCCTCTGGGACACCGGGGACACCAGGACCAGTCCCAGGGCCACCAGGACTAGCCCCCAGGGCCACCTGGACCAGCCCCAAGGCCACCAGGACCAGCCCCGAGGCCACCAGGACCAGCCCCGAGGCCACCAGGACCAGCCCCAGGGCCAGCAGGACCAGCCCCGGACCAGCAGGATGGCCCCCTCGCCCGCTGCTTGCCTCCTCCTCGTCGCCCTCCTGCTCCACGAGGACCAGACCGGAGTGGCTGCCAAGGTCAGGTCCCTCCTGGGGACACTGGGGGGGCAGGGGACACCGGGGACCCCCCCACCCTCCCTTATAGCCTCAGAAGCGCCTTGTGGGCAGGGAAGGCGCCTGCCGCCTCTGCTAGGGTGGGCGCTCAGTAAAGCCCACCGATGGGGGGTGCAGCTCATAGGGGCGGGGACCTCGGACAGAGGATGCAGGGGTGGACAGTCATTCATTCAATCGCATTTATTGAGCGCTTACTGAGTGCAGAGCATTGTACTAAACACCTGGGAAGTGCATGTCGGCAACAGAGACAATCCCTACCCAACAACGGGGGGGGGGGGGCGGCGGGAACACGCATAATAATAATTGTATCTGTTAAACCCTTCCTGTGTGCCAAGCCCTGTTCTAAGCACTAGGGGGGATCCAAGCTAATCAGGTTGTCTGCCCCATGTGGGGCTCACACTTTTAATCCCCATTTTCCAGGTGAGGTAACTGAGGCCCAGAGAAGCTAAGCGGCTGGCCCAAAGTCACACAAGCAGACGATTGACGGAGGTGGGATTAGAACCCACGACCTCTGACTCCCAAGCCTGTGGGCTTTTCACTAAGCCACGCTGCTTCTCGCCTCACCTGCAAGGGCTGGACCCGGCCGTGGGTTTTCCAGGTCATATCCAGGGACTAGTGGCTCATATAAGAACGGGGTCTGGGCCACTTGCCTGGAAATAACTGCCCCTCTGTATTCCCACGCCTTCCCCACTGCCAGCCATTAGGTGGTCGAACAATGGGGTTAAACCCGGCCCGGTTTAGGACATCACATCAAACCAAAAGGTTTTTCTTTCTTTCTTTTTTTTTTTTGGAAATCACTTTGGTGGGTGTGTGAGACCCTCACGTGAATCCCTATCTCGTCGTTCTATGTACAACTATTTCCAGTTTGCATTTCCTCTGGCAGGGTTCTCTCCCTGAAAGAGTTTAGGAATTTTCACTTGTGGAAGAGCCAGAGTTTTCAGTTTGGACAGATCCCTGCTTTTGGAGCTGCTAAATTCCCCCCACCCGGATTTCTTCATGGCTTCCTCTCCCTCCCTCCCCCCCACCCCGTGCTTCCTCTCCCTCCCTCCCCCCCACCCCGTGCTTCCTCTCCCTCTCTTTTCCCCCCTTGCTTACCCTCTCTCTCTTTTCCCCCCTTGCTTACCCTCTCTCTCTTTACCCCCCGTGCTTCCCCTCTCTCTCCCCCCCCCCCCCCGTGCTTCCTCTCCCTCTCTTCCCCCTGGCCCGTGCTTCCTCTCGCCCTTCCCCCCTCCTCCCCTCCCATCCCTTTCCCTCTTTCCCTCCCCGTCTCTGGCCCCCACCCCCTTTCAGAATGTAGGCTCTTCAGCTGCTACTTAGTACTGTTGATTATGAAAATGGCCCTGAAAAGCCCATCTACTTTAAAAATGATTTTCATAGACATCTTAGGCTGCTTTAAAACTTCCTCACCTTTTAATGAGTTATTTCACATGCAGTGACTTGGATGAGCTTCTCTTCACTAAGACGGCATCATTTGACACCTGTTTAACGGGAGTCCAAAGCAATATAAGTGAAGTGTTGTGGGCAGGGAACTTTTACTACCAAGCTTTTACAGTGCTTTGCACAAAGTGCTCAAATAATATGATTGATTAAATAACACAGCCAGGCACTGCCAAAACGCTGGGGTAGATGGAAGCTAATCAGATGGGACACAGTCCATGTCCCACATGGGGCTCACAGTCATTATGGAGAACTGAGGCCAAGAAAAGTGACCTGTCCAAGGTCACACAGCAGATAAGTGGCAGAGGTGGACTTAGAACCCATCTCCTTCTGAGTCCCAAGCCCGTGCTCTACCACTAGGCCACATTGCTTTAAGGGTTTGTTGGGTTTTTTTTGCTTGCTTGTTTTTTTGCCGCACATGTGATGAAAATGGCAGGCCAATGGTGATGGAATGGAGGACAAACGTTTGACAAAAGTCTAGATAAGGGACTGGTGTTTAAGGAAGGAAGGATCATCTGACTTCCTTTTCTTTCCACAAAGTCCAGTCAGTAATTTTGGCTTAGGGACACAGTTGACCGAAAGATGTAACACTTCCCGGCAAAGGGTGCTAGGTCGTAGTGTCCAAACGAGTCAAAGAAGGTTCACTGGAAGTATGCAGCTTGCAAGCTATTGATGGTCAGTCCACCTTTTTGGTAGCTATAGAGGGAAAACTTGTGTTTATTGCAGTGGATTTATTTTGGAAAAGCTCAGGACCTGAGTGATGTAGATATTTCAGTTTACTTCTCAGGTAGGTTTCAGTCTTCTCCTACTCCTATTGTTGGAGAAGAGGAATCTAACTGCACAGGCTTACAAAAAGGCCTGCCACTTCAAATTAGTAGAATACTCTGCACTGTAAACTCTTTGTGGTCAGGGAATGTGTCTGTTTATTGTTGTATTTTCCCAAGTGCTTAGTACAGTGCTCTGCACACAGTAAGCACTCAAATACAACAGAATGAATGAATTTATTGAGCACTTAATCTGTACAGAGATTATTCTCTGTATTCAGGTCTTGGGAGAGTACAGAGTAAGTAGACATCATCTCTGCCCTCAGGGAATTTATAGTCTAGCTGAGAGGGCAGATTATTCTAATGACACTGTTCAAAATAAATGATGACCCTTTGGCCCAAACCCTGAATATAAATCTGTGCTACAGGCATTTAATAATAAAATAATGTCATTTCTTCTCTTTGGATAGTCTTATGACCTTAAGGAAATTTTTCCTTTGCAATAAATATTAATTTTTTTTACTATGTGGAAAGTTTTCTTGTAGAGGTCTGTAGTTCATATTTGGTAATACTTTGCTAAAACACTTTTCTATGGTATTTGTTAAGCACTCACTATGTGAAACACTGTTCTAAGTGCTGGGGTAGATAGAAGCTAATTAGGTTGGACACAGTCCTTGTCCCACAAGAAGCTCACAATCTAAATAGGAGGGAGAACTGAGGCACAGGGAAGTTTAAGTGACTTGCCCAAGGTCACAAAGCAAGCAATTGGCAGAGCAGGGATTAGAACGCAGGTCCTCTGACTCCCAGGCCTGGGCTCTTTCCACTAGGTCATGCTGCTTCTCATTGTTTACAGATGACTATCCATTTTTAATTTCTCACAATCTCCCATAGCCAAATTTTTCTTCCTAGCATTGCCTTAAAGACAAAAAGCCCAAGGAGTCGGAAATATGAGTTATGGAAACCACACAATTGTGGCTACTAGAACCTCAAACCTCAAGTTGATTGGGCTGAGGTGAACCACTTGGGCTACCACACACCACTCCAGGGACACTGAAACTACTCTTTAGATTCTTCCTTTTCATTTATTCATATTTACTGAATGCTTTTCTGTATGCAGAGCACTGCACTAAGCACTTGGGAGAGTACAATATAACAATAAACAGACACATTCCCTGTCCCAAACGAGCTTACAGTCTAGAGTGTCTGCTGTGGCATATAAATAGGTTTATTGTAGGCCAGAAGGATTGTTCTAAAAATCTTTTCTTTGGCTCTGAGGGGTCCTGTGCTGAGAGGATTAGAGCTTTGGGGAGAGGAGAGAAATGGGGGAGTGTGTTGCCTTTTTTGTATTAAATACTTACTATGTGCCAGGGACCATACTAAGCACTAGTGTCAATCCAAACTAATCAGGTTGGGCCCAGTTCATGTCCCACCTGGGGCTCACTGATTTAATTCCCATTTTACAGATGAGGTCACCGAGGGCCAGTGAAGTGACTTGCTCAAGGTCACCCAGTAAACAAGTGACAGAGCTGGGATTATAACCCAGGTCATCCTGACTCCCAGGGTCATGCGTTATCCACTGGGCAACACTGCTTCCCTGTGAACATTCCTTTTTCTTGTAAATATTAATTCCAACCTAGGACGTCACTGGCCGGAACTCTATTTCAACAAGCCCGGATTCCTCTCTGAGATGTATATTCCTCTCTCCAGCTGCTCCTCCTTTGACTCCCCAAGAAAAGGCAAATCTCAAAGGCCAATCAGCTGACCCAGCTGATCACAGATCCACTCCAGCTGCTCTTATGGGGCAGCAGTGTCTACCGGAACATAACACAATTGGGTTCTAAATCCTGACTCTGCCTGCTGTGTGACCTTGGGCAAGCCACTTAATTTCTCTGTGCCTGAGTTTCCCCACTTGTAAAATGGGGATTCACTAAATACCTGCTCCCCCTCCCTCTTGGACTGTGAGCCCCCTGTGGGACAGGCACTGGGTCCACCCTGATGATCTACCCCAGCGCTTAGTACAGTGCCATTTCTATAAAGGGAGATTCTAATAACTTTTGAGGGTAGGGATCGAATCTGCCTACCCTTTATTCTCTTCCAAGTCCTCTGCAAGCAATCCCTCTTATTGAGCACTTACCGTGTGCAGAGCACTGTAGTAAGCATTTGGGAGAATACAACAGAGTTGTTAGGTTCCCTGCCCACAAAAAGCTTACGGTCTAGAGGTTGGAGGGAGTTGAAGTTCAGTGGAGAGGGTGGAGTGAGGGTGTGGATTTGTGCATCTAGACAAGGGCGGCCTGGGCTAAGGGGACAACATTTAGAAATCAGAGGCCTCTGGGAGATTTTCAGGGAGGAGTTGTGTCAGAGAGAAGGCAGGTGGGGCAGCTTCCTAGTGAGATCCAGAAAGTTGATGAGGGGATGAGGTGGGATGGACCAGGAAATGCTCAACTAGCACTGATGGATTGATTCTCTCACTTGAAGTTTTCTCCGCCCCATCATCAGCTGACACGGTTGATACTAGTCAGGTGGGCAAGAGGGGTTGAGCCCTTTCTCCAACAGGGGAGGCTGGGGAAGAGGGGGAGGAAGTTAATGGCTTCCCAGAGAGGGCTTGGAATTTGGAACTCAAGCGGAGGCTCGGTGGTGCTTTTCTTGGAGACCATGGTAGACACGGTCCATGCCCACAACCAGCTTATGGCCTAGAGTGGGGAGACAGGCATTATTAGAAATAATTTCCAGGTGTATATGTGTAAGTCTTTGGGGGGAGCGGACCATGGTTGGCTGCCTCTTTGGAGGCCCTTCAAACAGAAAAACTGTCCTCAGGGGACACCTCACTGAGCTGCCAGTGAACAATGGGAATTATTCATTAACCATACTGCCCACATGTTTCTGGAGCCCATTATATCAGCTATAAAGTAATGAATTGAGATGTTCAGTTGAATAGGCACTAAGCCAGAAGGCTTAACTTTATCTCTCTTGGAAATGGTTTGCCTTCCCATACAATAATTGGGGTACTGAAAGGCTGGCTATGTGCTGAACACTGGGATTGATACAATGCAATCAGACTAGACATGGTCCCTGTTCTAGATGGGGCTCACAGTTTCATCAATCAATAGTATTTATTGAACACTTATTGTGGGCAGGGAATGTATCTGGTATCTGTTTATTGCTATATTGTACTCTCCCAAGCACTTAGTACAGTGTTTTGCACACAGTAAGCACTCAATAAATGTGTGCAGAGCCCTGTACTAAGCACTTGGAAGAATACAATGCAATAACAATTTTAAGAGAAAAAGAAAGCAGGTATTGAATCCCCATTTATAGAGGAGGAAACCGAGGTCCTAATAAGTTAAATGATTTGCCCCAAGTCATCCAGAAAGTATAGTTATTACTGTTTTGTGATCATCAATCAATCAATTTTTTTGAGCCCTTACTGAGCACTGTATTAAGTGCTTGGAAGAGTCCAACAGAATTGGTAGACATGTTCCCCACCCACGACGAGTTTACAGACTAGAGGGGGAGGCAGACATTAATAATTATAAGAATAATAAATAATTTACAGATCTGGACATAATTGCTGTGGAGCTGAGGATAGGGGTGAATATCAAATGCTCAAAGGATATAGAGAAGCAACATGGAGTAGTGAATACAGCAAGGACCTGGGAATCAGAAGGTCATGGCTCTAATCCTGGCACTGCTACCTGTCTGCTGTGTGGCCTTGGCAAGTCACTTCGCTTCTCTGGGCCTCCGTAACCTCATCTGTAAAATGGGGATTGAGACTGAGCCCCAGGTGGGACAGGTACTGGGTTGAACCTTATTTGCTTGTATTAGTACAGTGCCTGGTACACAATAAACACTTAACAAATACCACAGTTGTTATTTTTATCCAAGTGCAGCCTCCAGCCAAGTAATTAAGACTGACCCTATTTGAATTTCCGACTGGGAGCTAGAGTATTTGAGAATACTCTGCTTTTCTTTTCAAACAGGAAATCATTTGCAAAGGTATGTACAGACTTAACCAAACTCCTTTTGGAGCTTTTCCATTTAGAGAGGAGCAGGTGAGTGGGACACTTTTTCATCTTTCTAGAGTTTGACTTTTCCCACCACTGGTCACTGAGAAAACGCAAAGCACAGTAGGATGTTTGAATTCTCTGGAAGTTTCAGTGTAGTATCACACTTCTAGTTTAGGAAGAGTAGGACTGGGGAAGGGAGGAAAGGGAGTCTTTAAGGAGATATGCTCAGAAGAGCAGGTTGGGTGATTATTCCCAGGATGGAAAAGACTTTTCTTTTTTAACCCCCTTCCAAAATCCAACCCAGTAGGAGCTTGAACTGATTTGACTTGAGAAAAGCAGAAAATCTCCCTGTGGGGTGTGTTTGGATGATGGAATTAGAAGAATGAAGAAACTCTAGCCCTCATTTTGGTGAGCCTTGCCATGTTTACCATTGTAGTTACACAAATTATTTGGGGTACTTTTTAAAGCCTAATGCCATTAAAATGTGTCACCATTGGAAGGCCCAGGAATTAGGGAGCAGCAGTCATAGAAATCCTTAGAGCAGTGTCCTACTATTTTCAAACTATTAAAAAAAACCCCACAAAACTAAAAATGGAATAATCTAAACTTGTTGCATTTTGGATAAATGACACATAGAAGGAAGAAGAAACCATATTCGTGAAACTGTTTGCAAGTTTAACTGGGACAGATTTTGTAAAGGTCAGTGGATGAAACTGAGCCAGACAGGAAATGAGCCTCCTTATCCCAGTTAGAATTTTGCTATTTCTCTCTTGCGCTGTTTCTCAGACTTTGAATGAATGAAACACCAGTGTGGATGAGAAGCAGTGAGGCTTACTGGATACAGCATGGGCCTGGGAGTCAGAAGGACCTGGGTTCTAGTCCCAGTTCTGCCACTTGACTGCTGTGTGGCCTTGGGCAAGTCACTTCCTTGTCTGGGCCTCAGTTACTTTATCTGTAAAATGGGGATTAAAACTGTGAGCCCCATATGGGACATGGACTGGGTCCAACCTGATAAATTTAAAGGCTATAAGCTGGTTATGGGCAGGAAACTAATGTCTGCTAATTCTGTTGTAGTGTACTCTCCCAAGAGCTTAGTACAGTGTTCTGCACATGGTAAGCGCTCAATAAATACCATCGATTGATTGCTGTACCCCATACGTGGTAAAATGCCTGGCACATAGAAGTACCTAAATTCCATGAAAAAAAACAAAATTGTGACAGGTAATGTCTGCTGTTTCTCCAAGCCTTCTCAGATAGCAAAAGCCCAAGTGTTTTGTTATCACTGGGTCCGAGGCACCCAAAAGTGTTTGATATTCCCACTTTATGGCTTATTCAGATTTCACTATGTGGTTTATGCTCAGATCTGCTTGGCTGGAGGTTGCAATGGAAATAAGTAAAAATATCCCTGAAAGAGGATATCTTCCTCCAGAATTTAGCAATTGGAATAGGTATCTTACGTAGACTAAACATGCTTTGACGATATATGCGGTGATTAAGACTTTATGTAAATAGTTTAGTTTATTTCTTGGTGTGGGAATAGGGTTTTGGATCTCCTTTGTTTTGATTTTTAAAATTCACAGGCTAACAATGGTGTATGCAATACTGTGGTTAAAAGATACATAGCTGTGTGGCTTAGTGGAAAGAGTCCAGGGTTGGGAATCAGGAGACCTGGGTCTCCCACTTGCGTGTTCTCTGATCCTGGGCAAGTCACTTGATTTCTCTGGGTCTGTTTCCTCATCTGTAAAATGGGGGTTCAATACCTGTTCTCCCTCCTATGTAGACTGTGAGCCCCACCTGGGACCTGATTTATATTGTAACTGTTCCAGTACTTAGGGCTTGGCACATAGTAAGCACTATACTAAGCACATAGTAAGAGAAGCAGCGCAGCCTAGTGGATAGAGCTACCTTGGTTTTTCAACATCACCTAAACATTTAAATGATTCCAGGTGCCATCACAGTTCAACTCATGTCTTACATACTCTATTACTGACTCAGGCATTTAATTAAATGTCTGCCTTCGCTGCTGGACTCTCAACTCCTTGATGGCAGGGATAAATCTTCTTTGTACTCTCCCAAGAGCGTAATGTGAGCGTCGCGTAGTGTTGTGCACACTGTAAGCTCTCAATAAATGCTTTTGATTCATTCAATGGTATTTATTGAGTGCTTACTCTGTGCAAAACACTGTACTAAACACTTGGGAGAGGCAATACAATAAGCACATTCCCTGCCCAAAATGAGCTGCTGCTGATAATAATGAATAATTTCTTGGCTTATATGTATTTTCTAGGAGTGTAGGCAGTGGTTGAGTTGGGAGTGTTTTGTATGTATCTCCTTCTTCGCCTTTATCCAATTAATACCTATGACATTTTGGAACTGGGCAGAATATATTGTAAATGGTATTTGTTAAGCGCTTACTATGTGCCAATGCTGTTCTAAGCACTGGAGGATCCCAGGTCAGACACATCCCTGATGGGGGCAGTGGGAAATTGTCCCTTTAGTGAGACTGTCTCTGAAAAAGTAGTGCTATCAGTAGAGAATCACATTTATTTTGACTGCTCCTTTATCATATACCCAAAATGATTTGGAAGGTATTAATTTGATTCTCCACTAGTTAAATTCCTGTTGAATTAAATAAATGTGCCAACCTAGAAATTAGATTGCTTTTTTGCATATAATTTGTGTGGTGGAACAGCCTTGATTGCTCTCCTTCTCTGCAGTCACACATTTAATAATTATTATTATGGTATTTGTTAGGCACTTAGTATGTGCCGGGCACTGTACTAAGCACTGGGGTGGATACAAGCAAATTGGGTTGGACACAGTCTCTGTCCCATGTGGGGCTCACAGTCTCGATCTCCATTTTTACAGTTGAGGTAACTGAGGCACAGTGAAGTTAAGTGACTTGCCCAAAGCTACACAGCAGACAGGTGGCAGAGCTGGGATTAGAACCCTCCTGCCTTCAGGATATCTCTACTTGGATGTCCCACTGACACGTCAAACAAAACATGTCCAAACAGAAATCCTCATCTTCCTACCCAAACTCTGTCTCCCCCAACTTTCCTATCACTGTAGACAGCACCATTATCCTCCATGTCTCACAATCCCATAACTGGCATTATCCTTGACTCTTTTCTTATTCAATCCACATGTTTGATCTGTCACTAAATCCTATTGGTTGTATCTTCCCAACATCTCTAATTCACCTTTTCCTCTCCATCCAAACTGCTACCATGCTGATTGAGGAACTCATCACTTCTCGACTAGTGCATCAGCCTCCTTGCTGACCTCCCTGCATCCCATCTCCCCAACACTCCAGCCCTTACTTCACTCTCTGCCTGGATCATTTTTCTAAAAAAACTTCAGTCCATGTGTCCCTACTCCTCAAGAAATTCCAGTGGTTGTTCATCCACCTCCACATGAAACAGAAACTCTTCCCAAGTACTTAGTACAGTGCTCTGCACCCAGTAAGTTTTCAATAAATGCAGTTGACAGACTGACTTATCATTGGCTTTAAGGCACCTTCAGCTCACTCCCTTCTACGTAACCTCACCGATGTCCTACTACAACCCAATCCTCATATTCCACTTCTCTAACACCAACTTAGTCCCTGTACCTTGATCTCATCTGTCTCAATCAATGAACGGTATTCATTTAACACTAACCTTGTGCTGTACTGTACTGAACGCGTGGGTAGGTACAATACAACAGAGTTAGTAGATGTTATTCCTGGCCCCAGGGAGCTTATAGTCTACAGTCTTGACCACTAACCCTTTGCCCACATTCTCTCTTGTCCCTAGAACTCCTTTCCTCTTCATATTTGACGATCCACTCCCTCAAACCCCACAAAATCCCATCGCCGCCAAGAGACCATCCCAGACTGTCCTATCCACCCCCACGTCTGTATTTACTATGGACTTGAAAGTATAGTTAGATATTCACCCTAGTCCCAGAGTACTTATGTGCATAGTATTATACTGTACTCTTTGTCCTAACCTGAATCTATTTTAATGTCTGTCTCCACCTCTAGACTGTAAACTTCTTGAGGGCAGGGGTCACATCCACCTACTCTTGTACTTTACTTTTCCAAACACTCAGAACAGTGAGCTGCATAGAGTTAGGACTCAATAAATATCACTGACTGAATCACTCATGAAAATAAACTTACTTACATGACCAGAGCTGCCGCTTTTGAAAATAAACCTCTTTGCTGTTTAAGAGCCCTGAACCGTGTTTTCCAGTTGCAGTCAAAACCATTGCAAAGCACTCCAAAATTTATTCCCACACACGATTTCTGGCCTGTCTTCTCATCCGTACACCAGTTGAAGAAAATGGTCACTTTGCAGGATTTAGCAATGCACAAAACTATTTTGAGCAATAGGAAAGGGTCACATTTTAGGGATGAAAAGATATGCTGACCGAAAGACAGGCAACATTTTTTTTTCCTCAATGATTTATAAACAAAAAAAAGAGGCTTAAAATTGACAAAGCAGATCATAACCAGTGGAAGAATCTCCTGCTATTGCAGTCAGAAGTTTCATTATTGAGGTTTGGAAATAGGGGGGACAGGACTACTGCCATATTTCTCAAGAACATGATTTTTGCAGTGCTAGTTTTATTAAAGCTTGAAATCTCAGACCTCTCCTTAATCCATATTACATAAATGGTGCATATCTGACTCTTTAAAAAAAGATCCAAGTCCTAAAATATATTCTACAACTAGAATACACTTTTTTTCTCTGTGATTACTTTCCTATAACTGGCAGATGTCACCAAAATGACTCTTAATATGGTCCAATGTCCTAATTATTATCATGATAATAATCATAATGGTATTTTTCAGCACTTACTGTATACCAAGCACTGTGCTAAATTCAGGGGGTGATGATCAGATGATGATGATCAGATCAGAGACAGCCCCTGTTCCAAATGGGGCTCTCAGTTTAAGAGGAAAGGAAGAAGCAGATAGCTTATTCCCATTTTTATAGATGGAGAAACTGAGGCTCAGAAGTTAAGTGGCTTGTCCAAGGTCACACAACAGGCAAGTTTTGGGTCTGTGCTAAGTGCTCTTCACAATTATAGAAAAGACATGGTTCCTTCCCCCTAAGAGTATGTCAGTTGATTAATTGTCTTTATTGAGCAACTACTGTATGCATAGTGAACTTGAGAGAGTAGAGGTAAAAGGCATTATTTCTGCCCTCAACTTGCTTACAGTCAGACAGAAGAGACAGAAATTTAATATGTTACAGTGATGTAGTATTAGAACAGCGGTGCATTTGGAAGAAGACTGGATCCAAAGTGGATTTCTCTTTGGGGTCCTATGTATTATTGTCTTAAGTGCTTACTCTGTGATAGGTGCTGTGTTAACTGATACAATTTAATCAAATTAAACATTTTATCTGCACCACCTGAGGCTCACAATATGAGGAAGCAAGAGCAGAAGTGTTATTCAAATTTTACACATGAGGAAGCGAAGGCATAGGGCAGCTAAGTGACTTTTTCAAGGTCACGCAATACATCAGTGGCAGAGCTAGGATTCAAATCCAGTTCTGACTTTATCCCCATCCTCCATCCAAGGTCCCTCTCATTTTAATGGCAGTGGTTTTAATGTCTTATTTAGAGGAAGTTAGCTTTATTTCCATAATAAAAAAGCTCTACTAAGAATGGGCCACATCCAGAACTGTGTTTATCCCACTATGGGGTTAAGTCAGGTGTATTTATTGAGCACTTAGCGTATATAGAGCACTGTACTAAACTCTTGGGAGAGTACAGTATAACAATATAACAGACACATTCCCTGCTGACAGTGAGTTTACAGCAGCCCTTGGAGGCCAGGCTGTGCTTGAAGGGACTTTTTTCCCCCAGAGGCAACAGCAGTGAGGGTGGTAGTCCATGGTTTGGTGGAGGGCTGCAATCTGGGGTGCTTAAGAACTGCCCCTCCCTCCCAACCTGGTTCCGGTAGCCCCTGAGCCCCCAGGCTAATCTGGCCCCAGTCAAATCCTATTTTGAGACTGCAATGACACCTCATGCACCCAGGCAAAACAAAATTTAATGGAGACTTGACAAATCTCTGCTCAAAAATCTCATCAAACATCTAGCATTTGTAACCGGAGGTCATTTGGGCTTCTGGGCAACTGATGCATCAGTGATAGAATCAGTCACTGGAGAAGCAGCACGACTTAGTAGATAGAGCATGGGTTTGGGAGTCAGAAGGTCATGGGTTCTAATCCCGGCTCTGCCACTCGTCTGCTGTGTGACCTTGGGCAAGTCACTTCACTTCTCTGTGCCTCAGTTACCTTCTCTGTGACATGAGGGTTAAGACTGTGAGCCCAACATGGGACAGGGACTGTGTCCAACTTAATTTGCTTGTACCTACCCCAGTGCTTCTTACTCTAGTGCATAGTAAGCGCTTAACAAATATCATCATTATTATTAAGTAATAGTAGCAAACTTGTTGTGGGCAGGGAGTGTATCTGTCAACTTCATTGTATTGTACTCTCTGAAGTAATTAGTACAGTGCTCTGCAAACAGTAAGCACCAATAAAAACCATTCACTGATTGATAGGAAGACTCAAGCTCCCATCGCAAGGACAATCAATCACTGGTATTTTGGGGGAGCTTACTGTGCACAGAACACTGTACTAAGCACTTGGGAGACTACACTATAATAGAGGTGGTAGTCACGTCCCCTGCCCATAAGGAGCTTCCAGTCTAACTCGGTCATCTCTGGTGGAACTGCTGTCATTACCAGAAGTGGGAAGGGGCCTGTATTATACTTTCACCTAAAGGAAGGATGTCTCTCAAAAAAGGTCACACATGCCCTCATCAAAAATGAGGAACCCAAGACTCTTTGCTTTACCCCCAAAAAAGGAGCCTCCTCATCACTTCTAAGAACACCACCAAAATGGAGTCACTTCATCGAAAGAGGGGATTGGTTGCCCATCCACCTCCACATCAAACAAAAACTCCTTACCAATGGCTTTAAAGCACCCAATCACCTCGCCTCCTCCTATCTTTTGTGATTTTTCTACTACAGTGCAGCACTCACTTCTCTCTTAATGCCAACCTACTCACTGTACTTCGATTTCATCTGTCTCATTCCTGACCCTTTGCCTTTGGCCTAGAACTCCTTCCCCCTTCATATCCGACAGATCATCACTCTCCCCACCTTCAAAGTCTTATTAAAATCACGTCTCCCTCGAGGATTTCCCTGACTAAGCCCTCTTTTCCCCTCCTCCCTTACTAAAATCTCATCTCCCTCAAGAGGCTTTCCCTGACCAGGCCCTAATTTTCCCTCCTCCCTCTCCCTTCTGCATTGCCCTTGCATTTAGATCTGTCCCCTGCAAGTGCTAGATATTCACATTCCACCCCCCCCCAATCAGCACCATGGAATTTATGGACCTATCCATAATTTATTTTAAAATCCATCTCCTCCTCTAGACTGTAAAATTATTCTGGGCCAGGAATGTATCTACCAACTCATTTGTACCATACTCTCCCAAGCACTTAGTACAGTGCTCTGTACCCAATAAGTGTGCAATAAATTCTACTGATAAATTGATTTGCAAGGGAATTAAGGAGAGGGGCTTGAGGTGGTTTCTTAGAGTAAAAACGACCCAAGTCTTCGCTGCCACTTTACCCAAGTGAGATGGTTGGTCCCAGAGAACCACACGATAACTAATTCATTCATTCTGTCATGTTTACTGAGCACTTACGGTGTGCTGAGCACTGTACTAAGTACTTGGGAGAGTACAATATAACAATAAACAGACACATCTCCCATCTCCCAGGTTGTGTTCCCCAAATCTTCGTGACTGGATGACATCTACTTTGTTGTTTATGTTTGGAGGTTTCATAATGTGTGTGTGTTTTTTCTCCTGCTTCCAATATTTGTAAATAATTAGTGTCTGCCTGTTTCCTCTACTGGATTGTAAGGTCTTCAAGGGCAGGGACCATGTCTTTTACTTGTATTATAATAATAATTGTAATTGTGGTATTTAAGTGAATAATAATGATGGTATTTAAGCACTTACTATGTGCCAGGCACACTAGTAAATGCTGGGGTAGATACAAGCAAATTGAGTCAGACACAGTCCCTTTCCCATGAGGGGCTCAGAGTCTCCATCCCCATTTTCCAGATGAGGTAACTGAGGGACAGAGAAGTGAAGTGACTTTCCCAAGGTCACACAGCAGGTGAAACTTGCCTATGTTTTCAGCTTTCTCCCTGGTCTCCCTGCCTTCAGTTTCTCCTCCCACGACTGCATGGGTCATTTGGCTAAGAAATCATACTTATGACCAATTGTCAATATGTTAGTGGCCCTTATTTTCTGATGTAACAGGTCTGATGTCTAGCAAACACATAAATAATAATAGTATTTAAGTGCTTTCTATGTGCCAAGCACTGTTCTAAGCGCTGGGATAGATACAAGGTAATCAGGTTGTCCCACGTAGGGTTCCCAGCCTTAATCCCCATTTTCCAGAGGAGATAACTGAGACACAGAGAAGTTAAGTGACTTGTCCAACGTCACACAGCTGATAAGTGGTGGAGTCAGGATTAGAACCCATGACCTCTGACTCCCAAGCTCGGGCTCTCTCCACTAAGACACGCTGCTTCTCAGAAGGAATGCGAGTCGGCCAGTAGATGTGTGTGGGTCTGTGTGGGAGACTGAGTTGAAGAATTTTCTCCATTTGTGCATAAAATGAATCCAAAATATCCAGGTCCTTTTAAGACCAGAAAATGGTGTGCATCCAGAAATTTTTCTATCCTGCCTCACCCTACAAGGCTGGGAATTCAAACGGACACTGGACACCTGCATCTAGTAAAGTCTTAGCAAGCATCAGTTTATTACAAAGAACAGTTGGTAACTTCTCTGGACATCTTAGTTTGCTGTTTTCACAAGATAAAAGACAAATCATATAAAATAATAGTAAGACATTTATGTTGCTTAGAAAAATAACTTTGCTTTTTTGGTCATGTTGTTTTTTTATTATTATTTTTTGCTGTTGAATCCATGCCCAGAAAAATCTTACATTTTGTCCTGGCTCTTGGGTCCAGAATATTAGGAATGAAAAGCATTGGATTTATTTGTATGTCTAATTTTTGGGGTCTGGTTATTGGAACTGAATTCTCAGCCAAACCATATGAGACAAATACTTTTTTAAAAAATTTAAATCTCTTTTCCTCTTTCGTATCCATCCCCTACTACAGGATAAAATTGGCAATTGATTTATGTAAGTTATGAACCATGTGGAAGATTTAGATGAACAGAATGTAAGTCAGCAATAGCTCAATCTTGAAGCCAAGAGGGGGAAAAAAAAATATGGGAGAGGGCATGAGAAGAGGAGCTGGGAGAAATAAATCTGAAAAAGCAAGTTGGCTTGCTAAATGTGAATGGCTGTGCTTTAATAGAATAGCTGTAATAATGTCATCCCAGAGGAGTTCTCTGGTTGGAAAATCTCTGGGGGTTGTTATTTAACTCATGAAAGCACAGCCTTGCTTCTGTTTCTCTTCCTGATGATGGACACATTTGAATGTAAATCATAAGCTAGCACAGCAACCTAGCTGAAGAAGTTCTCTACTGAATCACTGGAATATATTTGACTTGTGGATCCATGCCACTCAGAATGTTTTAGGTGATTTCTGGCTCTTGTGATTGTACGGGCCAAATGAGAGATCACAAATGGATTTGCAAATTTTAGCAAGTAAGATGCCTTGTTCTCCCTCTTAAACGGGGAACCACATGTGGGACAGGGACTGTTTCTGACCTGATTAACTTTCATCTACACCAGCACTCAGAACAGTGCATGACACATAGCAAGCCCTAAACAAATACCCCAAAGTAAAACAAATAATCTCTAATGGCTCCTCCTCCATTCTACAGAGTTGTTTTTTTTTAATGGTATTTAAGCCCTTACTGTACTAAGCTCTGGGGTAGATACAAGTTGATCAGGTTGGACCCAGTGCCTGTCCCAGTGAGGGCTCCTAGTTTTAATCCCCATTTTCCAGATGAGGTAACTGAGCCACAGAGAAATGAAGTGACTTGCCCAAGGTCCCACAGCAGACAAGTGACAGAGCCAAGATTAGAACCCAAGTCCTTCTGACTTCCAGGTCCGTGCTCTATCCACTAGGCCATGGTGCTTTCTGCCCCATAGTTTGTACGTATGGGATTGATGTAGGAGAAGATAGGGCAGAGAGGCAGCAAAGTATTGACTTTTCCTTGAAGACCTTCACTACCCACTAACTCACCTTCCTCCACTAGATTTTCATTCCTTCCCAAGCCTGCCCCAAACCTAAACAATTTGCTTGGTACTTCACGTTCTCCCATTTCTTACAGCCATTTCATATGAGGTGGTCTTCACCTAGCCAAAGGTCCATCAATCAGTGGTATTTATTGACTGCTTGCCATGTGCAGAATACCATACTAAGACCAAAGATCAGTTAGAATAATAATATTACATAATATTATTACATAATATTACATAAGTGTCCAGAAAGTCACTCTAGGGGAAGAGAAAGACAAGTTCTAAGATATTAACATCAAAAGGCTTATTTAGGGGGGAAAAAACCCTCAAATTTTGAGATTGTTCTTGTGCTGACACGGCATGCTGCCTCTTGGTGAGACAGAGCTGATAACATTGTATCTGCCCTAGCATTTAGCACATAGTTAAAGCTGTTTCAATGCCATAACTATTATTAATTCTCTAACAGCATTCCAGCCAAAAACATAATAAAACACATGGAATGGCAGAAGTGAAGCAGTATACTACACAACTGGGCCACTCTTGAGACTGATATTCTAGTTGATGACACCAGAATCAATCATTTATTGAACATTTACTGTGTGCAGAGCACTGTACTAAGCATTTGGGAGAGCTCAATACAACAGAGTTGGAGAAGCAGCATGGCTTAGTGGAAGGACCACAGGCCTGGGAGTCAGAGGATCTGGGTTCTAATCCTAGCTCTGACAATTGCTTGGGCATATAACTTCTCTGTGCCTCTTTTTTCAACTGTAAAATGAAGATTCAATATCTGTTTTCCTTCCTACTTAGACTGTGAGCCCTATGGGACAGGGACTGTGTCCATCCTGATAAACTTGTGTCTACCCAGTGATTAGATCAGCACATGACACATAGCAAGTGCTTAACATATAACAATAAAAAAAAAAAAAGAGTTGGTAGACATGGTCCCTTAATCTTCTTAAAAATACATATGGGCCAAAAAATTTATGGGTAATTGTTCCTGGCAAATCAGCTCTGTGAACATTGGCTGCTGCTTTGGTTATTAATAGGGATGAAAAAAGCATTTGAAACCTATGCAGGTTTCCAGAATTTCTGGAGGAAAAATGCAAGAACGAGCTTACTGGAGCTGTCCGGCAGGGAACCTGTCTACCAGCTCTGTGGTATTGTAGTCTTCCAAACACTTAGTACAGTGTTCCATATTAATCAGTACCATCGATTGAATTAAGGTTAGTTAATAAACAGGTAAAATGAAGCATTTAGTGCAGTGCCCTGCACACAGTAAGCTCTCAAATACAATTGATTTGACCTAATTCCTCACTATAGTTCAATGAAGATTTGGAAGAAAATGAGAGCGAAAGTCAACTTTCAGCCTTTCCAGTGTGCAAGAAGCACTTGAGCATGGCTGGAATTTTTAATTTATCCATGTAGCAGATGTTGATACAAATAAACAGTGACTTTGAGTCAAAAATCATAGATACTGACACAAGCATAGAGCAGGCAATTTTGACACCCTTGCACCAACCATGTTCTTATAAAGGGAAAGTGACTTGAAAAGTTTTTGTGTACCTCTTCTTCTCTCTCCCACCCGATCACATACAATTCAAGATTTCCCACTGAAAATTTTGTGGATTTATCTTATTTTATTTCCTAGTATAATGCTGAAGACACCAATCTGGAGAGACTTCTTTTGTCTGAGAGGAGATGAAAAGTGATTAACAGAATGGAGAGATTGTAATTCATTTTAATGTCTCTCTCATCCTGTTGAGTTTAAGCTTTGTGTGGGCAGAAGTTGCTTCTGCCAACTTTATCATATTGTACTTTCCCAAGTGCTTAGTACAGTGCTCTTTTGTATACAATAATTGTTCAATAAATACCATCGATTAAGGGGGAAAGAGAACAGATATTGAATCCCTGTTTTGCTGATGAAGAAATGGAGGTAGAAAGAAGTGAAGTGACTTGCTCAAGGTCACACAGCAGGCAAGTGGCAGAGCTGGGATTAAAATTCAGATCTGACTTCCAATCCTCTACTCTCTCTACTAGGTCATATTGTTTCTCAGAACTTGGGAAAATAGTCTGGGATAGTGAAAGCAAATCAGGAATGGATGGTGTTTTCTTCCCCATGACACTACAGACACTCAGTTCTAAAGCTTCAGTAGGGCCCAGAAGGATTTTGAAAGGGAGTTGTAGTGATTGTGGTTCGATTTTTTTTTCCCCTACTATTCTCTTGAAATTTTTGGGCGGTTGGAGGGGGAAACACATTCAGGCACTTTAATCCATTGAATGAAAAGCACATTTAAGAATTCCAACTCATAATTACACACGAGTTAGCACATAGCACTCTGAATGCCAGCAGAAGGTGACATATGAAATCGGATGATATGGGAATGCACACTTGTGATGAGGTCACATCCTGCATTGTGTTTTGAAAGGACACTACGATTTGGTTAAATAGGAGACAGCTGTTTGGCTAAACCGTAAAATGAGTAGAATCCTCCAGATAATACAATAAACCACAACTAGACCTTTTGGACAGGAAACTTGCTTTTTGACCTCTCTAAAATAGACCAGGCTGTTGCTAGGAAGCAGTGTTGCCTTAGGAACAGGTGGGTATCCCTGCCTAGCCCAGAGTGGTCCAGGGAGGCAGCAGCAGTGCACAGCTGCTGGGGGATTGGACAAGACCTCACACTGCCATAGAAAAGCAGAGTGGCCTAGTGGAAAGAATATGGGCCTGGGAGACAAGGGACCTGGGTTCTAATTCTGACTCCTCCACTTGTCTGTTGCGTGACCATCGGCAAGTCACTTCACTTCTCTAGGCATCTGTAAAATGGGAATTGACCCCCATGTGGGACCTGGACCTTGTCCAACCTGGTAAGCTTGTGTCTATCCCAGCAGTTAGTACAATGTCTGACACATAGTAAGCACTCAACAAATACCATAAAAAAATAAAGTGTGGCCCAGGGGACAGTACAGGGCTGGAAGTTGGGAATCTGAATTTAAATCCTGACTCTGCCATTTGCTTGCTGTGTGACTTGGGCAAGTCATATAATTTTACTGTACCACAGTTTCCTCACCTGGAAAATGGGGGTTAAATATCTGGTTTTCTCTTAGGACTGTAAACCCCTTGTGGTACAGGAACTTTGATCCGATAATATGATCAGTTAACATTTATTAGTATTATCATGGGGCTTAACTTAGTATGGGATTTGGGGTGATTATCCAACTCCCTTTCTTCTGGTCTAATCTTCCTTGTTTTAGAAAACTGGTGACATTTGAGGTGAAATGGAATAAAATTACTCATTTGCGGTTCTCTCTGAATTTCAGGTTGCCTATGATTCTTCATATGTATTTGGGCCAACTGTAAAATGTGTGTTAAAAGCATGTTATTTCAATCTACACTATTACAAATTCATTCTAATTCAGACATGGTAGATATCCTCACCTTCCTTTAACCTATTTACTGCTGCCAAAGGAAGGTAGATCTTGACCTACGGGAATGAACAGGGGCCGGGAGTTCGAAGACCTGAGTTCTAATTTGGACTCCACCACTTGCCCGCTGTTTGAGCTTTGGCAAGTCACTTCCCTTTGCCTCCATTTCCCTGTTGGTAAAAGGGGAAGAGAGATTGTTCTTACCACTTTGATGTGAGAACCCCATGTGGGATAAGACTGATCTGATTATAATGTTGGTATTTGTTAAGCGCTTACTATGTGCAAGAGCACTGTTCTAAGTGCTGGGGTAGATACAGGGTAATCAGGTTGTCCCACGTGAGGCTCACAGTTAATCCTCATTTTACAGATAAGGTAACTGAGGCACAGAGAAGTTAAGTGACTTTCCCACAGTCACACAGCTGACAAGTGGCAGAGCCGGGAGTCGAACTTACGACCTTTGACTCCGAAGCCCAGGCTCTTTTCCACTGAGCCACGCTGATTATCTCACATCTACCTCAATGTTTAGGACAGTCTTTGGAACTTAGGGGCTTACCACATTTTTTTATTATTATCATTATTAATAATCTATGAACCCTCTGGCCAGCAGGAGAATATACTTGGGCACTTGGGCAGAACTCCGCAGACAGGTTCAAAGAGGCAGCTTGGCTTTGAAGGTTGGAAGAAAAGCCTAATGATTGGAGAAGTCAGAGCAAAGGGTCAGAGGTGGAGTCGGGGAAATGCCGATGTAGTGACTGCAGAAAGGTTATTCCAATTGCAGGGGGACAGTTGGGCAGGGCATTAGTGAGACAAGATGGGACAGCTCGGGAGGGCTTTGAAGCCAACAGGAATTTAGATCCAATCGGGAAGGTGACCGTGTGTCTGGAATGGGCTTAAAGTGGAAGAGTGTGCATGAAATGGCTTGCACGCACAGTCATCTTGGGAGAGGTATTTGAGATTTGGAAAAGGGGAAGGAGATTCAAAGGGAGGAGACTGATGAAAAGATTACAGAAGTCCCACATAAAGGTCAAAATGAATGTATGAGTGATCTGAACGGAGTTGAGTGGAATTGGATCAGCTGTAGCCTAAGGCTGGGAACTCTTCAGGCATTACGGAAGATGGAGGTGTTTTACGAGAAGGAGAGGAAGATTGGGAAGAACTGGTCAGATGGTGAGAGGGAATCTGAGATGGACTATACTGTTCTGTGGTCAGAAAAACCCACACAGCTGTCCCAAATTTGAGGGAAGACCATGTGAATTTATAGTGACCTGAGCATCTGGAGGTAATGATTGTGTCTGCTTTGGCAAACTTGACTTCAAACATCAAAATATTAGCTGGGAGAGCCGGGGGCAGGCAAGAACAATATTTATGGACTTTGTTCTACTCGTTTGTCACAGAACCTGCCCCTTGGGAACTTGTTAGCTTGTGCCCTTGGTGAACAGAGAGCATTCTGGATTTTTCCACTATCACCCTTTTCCAGGGTGATGGAAGTTACCCCCATGACAGTTACCAGTGGGATGAAGAAGAGCTAATTGGGAACCCTCAGGCAGCAGTTGTCAATTGCCAGGTCAATCAAGATACTTTCTTGGCATAGCCTCAATTATTATTAAATAGGGTAGATACCTGTTAATCAGGTCAAATTAACACTCCCTGTCCCACAGGGGGCTTGCAATCTAAGTAGGAGAGAATAGGTATTGAATCTCCATTTTAGAATTGAGGAAACTGAGGCATGGAGAGGTTAAATGACTTGCCCAAGGTCACACACCAGGCAATTGCCAGAGCCAATATTAGAACCCAGGTCCTCTAACTCCCAGGCCCATGCTTTTTCAACTAGGCCATGCTGCTTCTCATTATGACAATATGGCTAATATCAAATCCTCCTGTTGTTAACCTGATAGTGGGTCCCACTACATTAGGGTCAATGAGAAATGGGGATTCTGCAATGTGTTTTTTGAAATTATTATTTGTTGTTGGCTTTATTCCAAGCAACTCACCAATGACAGCACTGACTAGTTGGATTTTTCCATCAATCAGCCAATCAGTGCTATTTATTGAGCATTAACTGGTAGAGAGCACTGTTAAGCACTTGGGGAGACTATAAATACAACAGAGTTGATAGACATATTCCCTGCTCAAAGGAGTTACAGTATAGAGGGGGAGAGGGACATTAAAATGAATTACCGATATGGATATCGGCGTTTTGGGGCTGAGGGTGAAGTGAATATCAAGTGCTCAAAGGGTTTGGTGGCCTGGGCCGAATAAAGCAAAAAGAGACAACATAAGAGTAGTGGATTGGGTGGAAGTTACTAAATGATTAGAGAAGCTGAGGAAGGAGAGGAGAACAGAGAGTCGATGGGAGGTGGGGCAAGCCTTTAAGAAGATGGAGTAGCTGGTAAATGAAATGTTTTGGGGGTTTTTTTGGTTTTTTTATGTTTGGTATTTGTTAAAGTGCTTACTACATGCCAGGTATTGTACGTAGCAATGGGGTAGATCCAAGTTAATCTGATTGAACATGGTCCATGTCCCACATGAGGTTCACAATCCTAATCCCCATTTTACAGATGAACCAACTGAGGCCCAGAAAAGTGAAGTGACTTACTCCAGGTCCCATAGCAGAGTGGCAGAATTAGCACCGAAGTCCTTCTAACTCCCAGGCCTTGTGCTCTATCCACTAGGTCATGCTACTTGCCTAAGGTTATGGAGAATACCTGACCAAAGTGGTCATGATCCCCTCTGGACTACAAACTTGTGAACAAGGAATGTGTTCATTATATTGTTGCGTTGTACACTCCAAAGCGCTTAGTACAGTGCCCTGAACACAGTAACCGCTCAGCGAGTGTGACTGATTGTTTCAAGAAGTGGAATTCTGAAATGGAGGTATGAATCCCTGACAATAAAATCAGAATAAAGTAGTTTTGGACGAAGGTGGCTAAACCAAGTATGTGGATGTGAGGGTGGGTTGGAGATGTTGAGTGACCCCGCAAGTCATCTGAAGGGAGAAGAAGCAGAAGGCGGAGGAGTCTGAAGAATATTTCAGACTATATTGCCCTTAAAAGGAAAATTCCAGGATATCAAATGTGCTCTTTGTAATTAGATGTCCTGATTAAAAGAGTAAATCACTAAAGAAATTGCATGTCAGGCATAATAAACTGAAACCATCCAATAAGACATTTATTATTTTTATGAGGCCGACTGAAATTTTCAAAAGGAGACTGCCCCTTTGGTGAGCCTTGGAAATCAAAATCTCCAAGTGGTTTTTATGTCCAAGTTAAGGGGCTGAGGCATCATTGTAATTCTAAAGCTAAGCCTAAAGTCATCAGGTAGGGGCAACCTACTGACTACGTTCTAGACCATGTAAACATTACTCTGTTCCAGGCACAGAACTAAGTGCTGGGAGAGATTAAAAAATAAATACAAGATGATTGGGTTGGACATAGTCCCTATCTCACATGGGGCTCACAGGCTTAATCCCCGTTTTGCAGATAAGGTCACTGAGGCCCAGAGAAATGATGTTACTTGTCCCAGGTCACACAGCAGACAAGTGGCAAAACTGGGATTAGACAGAGCCATTTTATTTGAATTTAGCATTCAAGAACACAACTGAGCTTGGCGTACTGTTCACCTGAAACACTCCAAATCTGAAACTCCCTTTTCTCCTTCAAAGAACCCTGACTAGCCCGACTCCACCCCAGGATCTTTCTTCATTAACTGAACGTGACACTCCTAACAATGTTCCCTCCTTATTCATTGACTAGCCTGGAAAATCAAACCTATCATAAAATCACAGCCCGGAAATGTTTCTGGAAGAAGCAGCATGTCAACCTATCACCCATAGGGAGTGATTTAAAATGAAAGTGCTTTATTTATTTTACTACAGTTATTTATTTATTTATTTTTCATTGTATATTTATATTTAATAGCATTTATTTATTTATTTTAATTGTATATATCTTATGAGTGGGAAAGGAATGTCTGCCTCAAATTACAATTTTTTTTTCTTTATCGTATTTGTTACTATGTGCTAAGCAGTGAATTCAGCATTGGGGTAATTAGAAGTTAATCAGGTTGGACACAGTCCCTGTCCCCCGTGGAGCTCATAGTCTTAATTCCCCCATTTACAGATGAGGTCACTGAGGCCCAGGGGAGTGAAGTGACATGCCCAAGGTCATCCATCAGACAAGTGGTGGAGACAGGATTAGAACCCAGGTCCTTCTGACTCCCAGGCCTATGTTCTATCCAATAGGCCACACTGCTTCTCCAAGAAAAATGTTGAGGGATTTTCTTTATAACTACCTCCTCACCCATTCAGAAATCATTTTAAGGAAGGGTTTTTGTGGGGGTGGTTATAATTGGGGTTGAAATATCCAGTCCTTTCTAGCTTTGAGGAAACTTCTTTCATTTCAGAAGCTATTAGAGCTTCTGGTGCCATCGAAGCAGAGGCCAAATTCCTAAGGGGGATCTCTTTGCCCGGAAACCATTGTGTAAAGCTGGTTTGTACGTGATTCCCACTTCCATTCATTTCTGGCGCATCCTGATATGGGAATGTTTTCCATTTTTATGGCCTTGAGCCCAAGCAAATGTATTCCTTGGGCAAGGTCCTAAGGGAGGAGCCAGAGCAGACAGCAGAAGGCCAGTGCCACCAGAACTTTATTCTGGATATTTATATTTCCACAAGGGGATGGGCACTATGCGGCTGACACACTGTACCAAAAGAACATGGAGAGTAAACTCAATCCAGCTCGTCCTGTGTCTGGGCTGAGAAACAGGGTCCTGGCTCCAGTCACATCTGTTGTTTGGGAAGGAAGCAGGGGAACTTCAGAAAAGATAAGGTATTAATAGGCCTGGGCCCTTTGTGGATGACGGGTTGGAGAGAATATTTAGATTTGCAGCTGCATATCGCAATTTCTATCGGGTATCGGAAGTGGCAGGCCTTGAACCGAAGTAGGGCACGGCGTCTGGATCGGGGCTAGCAGGGCTCAGGGGATTCTGGGACTCTTGCTATTGTTGAGAGGTGGATTAAAAATAAATCGGAGTATCACTTCCTTTGAGGCATTTTATGGTAACAAGTATCTCTGTCAAAGCTGGCAAGCCCAGCAGCAAAAGTGACCTTTATGTTAGCTGTATTAAGCAGCCGTCCCCCTAAGGCCCCTGCTTTGTGAATGACACCCTCAGCACTCAATCAACCCGTGGCATTTCTTGAGCGCTTACCATGTGCAGTGCCCTGTACTAAGCACTTGGGAGAGTACAATATAATGTATATAGTCCCTGCCCACAATGAGCTTTCACTTATTTATTGAGTGCTTACTGTGTGCCGAGCGCTTGGGAGAGTGCAATATAACAATAAACTGACACATTCCCTGCCCACAACGAGCAGGAGGGTACAGTACTACAGAGTTGGTGAAGATGTCCCCAAGCATGTATTACTTTCCTACATTCGCTATGCCACTGGAGAATAAAACAGTTGGCTTTTCTGCAGCCAGAGGAAACTAGAATTGCGTGGCTCAGTGGAAAGAGCATGGGCTTTGGAGTCAGGGCTCATGAGTTCGAATCCCAGCTCTGCCACTTGTCGGCTGTGTGACTGTGGGCAAGTCACTTAACTTCTCTGGGCCTCAGTTCCCTCATCTGTAAAATGGGGATTAAGACTGTGAGCCCCACGTGGGACAACCTGATTCCCCTATGTCTACCCCAGCGCTTAGAACAGTGCTTGGCACATAGTAAGCGCTTAACAAATACCAACATTATTAGAATTCCATATTGCTGTTTGAAAAATCCTCTGCTCCATCTAGAGAGAGATTGCAGCCAGGGAGAGGTTTGGTGCAGGTCAGTGTCGTTGGGAAAGCCTGCGTCTTTGTGAGGAAATCCTTGTCTGTTCCATCAAAATAACCATCCCTGCTCCTTGTATGCTTTCTGGGTGCAAGAATTTTAGCTTATCTACATTGTGCTGTAGTGAAAGGCATTTGTTTGCCTCTTCGACATTCTGAGATGATCTCTGTTAGATTTTCTCAGATGATTAGCGCCCTCGGAGGAATTTGGAGCCAATATTAAGAAATCATTCTTCAGAGTTTAAACCAGAAGGCTCTGTAAGCCCCTAACAGGGTTCACACTTTGAGGTTCAAAGCATGCATTGTATTTAGCAGGTCCGTAATTTAGGTCTCCAATGTAGTATACACCTATCTTATTAGGGGGATGTTAATTTAGTGGCAGCAGTTCTGGTTTCATGAATATTGGCTGGGCTGAATTTTTTGCTCTCTTACATCTTGAGTTATTTGATTGAAATTTAAGTCTGATGCCCAGAATGGCTAGGGAGAACTTGAAATCCAAGTGAACAATTTCGTGCTAAGTTACTTTTGTCAGATCTTCCTTGACTGAGTTTTGGTTTTTGGAGTTTAAAAAGCCAACCACTGTGGTGCTTTACTTCTCTAGCACTGCGATCCACAATAACTAGATGAGGTAATTTGATACTCCGTGCCTTCAGTTAGAGAGTTAATGCTGCCTACTCCAGTATTCCGAAACACCTACTTTAATCTTCCCAAAGAAATGCACATCAACAAAGGCTGACTCTGATTTTGGCATTCTTCAGGTAGCATTTCAGTGTGCTAGATAGCCAAAGTACATCATCATTCATTTGCTAGATTTATTGCACCCTCTGTAGTAGGCACAGAGAAGCAGTGTGGCGTAGTGGGAAAAGCTCAAGCCCAGGAGGCAGAGGGACCTGGGTTCTAATCCCAGCTCCACCACTTGTCTGCTGTGTGACCTTGGGCAAGTCACTTCATTTCCCGGTGCCTCAGTTTCCTCACCTGTAAAATGAGGATCAAGACTGAGAGCCCCATGTGGGACATGGACTGTGTCCTACCTGATTAGCTTGTATCTTACCCTAGCTCTTAATACAGCCCATGTTCTAACCACGGAGTTTTACAGAGTTAATACTCCAGAGTTTTACAGAGTTAAAAATCAAAGCAGGCCCCGATTCTATCCAGCAGCATGGCCTAGTGGAAGGATCACTGGCCTGGGAGTCTGAGGACCTGGGTTCTAATCCCAGCTCTTCCGCTTGTCTATGTGGTCTTGGGCATGTCATTGGCAGCATGGCTTAGTGGCAAGAGCACGAGCTTAGGAGTCAGTGTACATGGGTTTAATCCTGACTCTGCCACTTATCAGCTGTGTGACTTGGGGCAAGTCACTTCACTTCTCTGTGGCTGTTACCTCATCTCTAAAATGGGGATTAGACTGTGAGCCCCATGTGGGACAACCTGATTAAGCAGCGTGGCTCAGTGGAAAGAGCATGGGCTTTGGAGTCAGAGGTCATGAGTTCAAATCCCGGCTCGGCCATTTGTCAGCTGTGTGACTTTGGGCAAGTCACTTAACTTCTCTGGGCCTCAGTTACCTCATCTGTAAAATGGTGATTAAGACTGTGAGCCCCACGTGGGACAACCTGATTCCCCTGTGTCTACCCCAGCGCTTAGAACAGTGCTTGGCACATAGTAAGCGCTTAACAAATACCAACATTATTATTACCTTGTATCTACCCCAGCACTTAGAACAATGCTTGGCACATAGTAAGCGTTTAATAAATGCCATCATTATTATTATTATTCTCTGTGCCTTTGCTTCCTCTTCAGCAAAATGGGGATTCTGCCTCCTACTTAGACTTTGAGCCCCATGTTGGACCTATTTAGCTTGTATCTACCCCACCCAGTGATTAGTACAGTGCTGAGAACATAGTAAGCACTTAAGAAATACCATAATTTTTCCATTAAGGAACCGTCTCCAGCCAAAAGGCAAGGAGTCAAACAGCTGAAATGCTTGTAAGCCACAGAATTCCCAAAGGCAGGAAACTCCAATAAAATCTCTGCCATTATCTATTGGCTTACCCAAAAGCCAAATATTTGAGAAACTCTTTCTCCAGTTCATCCCTCCTCTGGGGACAGCAGCTGGAAAAAGCAAACTTGTGTGCCCAAAATGTTTTGGAGAAGTGCTTACTCCATGCACGACAGTCAGGAGTTTTAGAAATAGTCTAAAAGCAGTCCACAGTAAAATAACTGAACATATATTAGGGATCACTGCAAAGCAATAAAATGTTTTCATCTTCCCAAGTCACTTTGATGTAAAGATTTCAAAGCAGGAATTATAAATATTAGTTCCAAATATAAGTCTGTTAGTGAAGGGCAAAGGGTGGAACAAACCTTAAGAGCAGGAGAAATGTCTGTTACTCTCTCACTGTATGTTCCCAATCAATCAGTGATATTTATTGAGCACTTACTGTATGCAGAGCACTGTACTGAGCACTTGGGAGAGTCCAATCTAACAGAGTTGTTAGAGACATTCCATGCCCACAAGGCGCTGACAGCATTGAGGGGGAGACAGACAGGAAATAAATAAATTACAGGTATGTACATAAGTGCTGTGGGTGGGGTGAATGTCAAATGCTTAAAGGTACAGATTCAAATGCACAGGTGACACAGAAGGGAGAGGGAGTGTGAGAAAAAGAGACCTGTGCCAAGTGCATTTTTTATGGTATTAAGCGCTTACTATGTGCCAGGCACTGTACCAGGCGCTTAACAAATACCACAGTTATTATTACTAGGCCACACTGCTGTGTGCCTGAATGATGAATAGGTGAATAAAGAGAAACTACAAGAACACATAGTTGCCCCAAGGAGATGCTGCTGCTACGTTTGAAGGCTAGGTGATTGTGATTGCTGAGATGTGGTAGTCCAGCCTAGAAGCAGGAAGGGGACAAGCCAGGGAATACCATTATCTATCCTCGTGGTTGTCCCTGATTTCGCTTCCTTCCTTCCTTCCCTAGGACTCTGTCCTAAATCCTTTCAGATTTAGTCCCTTACCACTTAGTTCAAGTGCTTCTCACATTTCAAGTGAGTCATCCATGAGATGGATGGAATGACTGCAATAAAAACATCCTATATTCCACAATCCATGAGGAAGATGGGTCCTGATCAGTAATCAATCAATGGCATTTATTATGGGCTTATTGGGTACAGAGCACTGTACTAAGATCTTGAAGAATTCAGTACAACAGAGTTGGTAGGCACGTTCCCTGCCCATAGGGAACTTAGTCTAGAGGGAGCTTATTATCTAAACTATAATGTACCAATCTCAGTAAAGAGATAAACACATCAACAGATAATATATATTGGACAAACATTCAGGGAGGATCAAAGTTCAAGGAACAATAGTTGACATTAGTGTTCGTACATAATAGGAAAATTGAACTTGGTCCAGAAGCCTGTGAGATAATACAGCACCAAAATTTTCATCTTCTCTGACCATTTTTCACCTGCCTGCCCTATGCAAATATAACTATATATAGATACAGATAACTAGATCTTTATATAGATATAGATATATACACATATATAGATATACTATCAGGGAACAGGGAGAATACATATCTTTAAGTTGTCAAGAAGTTTCTCGTTAAGCAGTGAATCTTAAAACTTACTTTTTAGCACTGGATTTCTTTTCAAACAAACGTGTCAGAATTGGTCAAGGGAGCACAGATAAGACTATGTTCTGCTTAGGTATGAAGCTTAAATGTTATGCAATGTACAGCAGTCAGGTTGAAACAAATTCCTGTGCTGTGAGCAAAAACATGTAAGATTCTTACTTTTACTATTTCATTCATTTTTAGGATTTTTTTCCTTTCAGTACAAGCAGGGAATTGTTTTTCCATTTCAATGGAATAATGGCAACTTTGTGCTCTATTAAGAGAGTTAGAAACTTGTGGAATGTGACTTTTATTTTAAGATTTCGTGCAATCTCCCAAAGGCATTTTGCTTTTGACCTTTCTGTGAAGTTAATGGCTGGCCATTTCTGTAGGGTGGCCACAGAGACGGCTTTCTTGTGCTTAAGAAAGATATTTAATAACAGTATACTGTAGCACATTCCTGTCTATCTTGTTTGAGCGCAGATCATGTTTTGTTGCTTAGTATATCAGGTAATTATTTTTCATCTTGTCTTAGGGGAAAACCTCTGAGGATCCCAAATACAAGGGGCACATTCAGTGAACCAGAAAGATCCTCTAGACTGTGAGCTTGTTGTGGGCAGGAAATGTCTGTCATATTGTACTCTCCCAAGCGCTTAGTACAGTGCTTTGCACACAGTAAGCATTCAATAAATACAAACGAACAAAGAGGTGAATAAAGGGAAACCGTAAGAACTGAAAGCAGGGAAATGAGGAAGATGTTTGAATAGAAAAAGAGGGACAAAGGAGAGAGAAGTCAAAGGAGGGAATAAAAGGGGAGAGGAGTTGACTTATTGAAATTGGTAATAATTATCCTGCCCTAAAATTAGTAATTGTCATGTGTGTCAAGCATTGTTCTAAGCACTGGAGTAGATTAAAAATTAATCAGATCAGACACGGTCCCTGTCCCACATGGGGCTCACAGTCTAGGAGGGAGAACAGGTATCAAATCCCCATTTTACAGTTGAGGAAACTGAGGTGCAGAAAAGTTAAAAGACCTGCCCAAGGTTACATAGCAGGAAACTGGCAGAGCTGGGGTTGAAACACTGGTCTTCTGATTCTCAGGCCTGTGTTATTTCCACTAGACCATGCTGCCACACTCATCATTCAGTCAATAAGTATGTTCTGCCACAATACAAGGCACTAGGGAAGCAACAAATGCTGTTAAATGCTCTCCCAAGTGCTTAGTGTTCTAAGTTCTTGGGTAGAAAAAGCTAATTTGGTTGGACACAGTCCATGTTCTACATGGGGCTCATAGTCTTACTCCCCGTTTTACAGATGAGGTAACTGAGGCACAGAGAAGTTAAGTAACTTGCCAAGGTTCCACAGCAGACAAGGGGCAGAACGGGGAATAGACTGTTCTCACTCCCAGGCCCTTGTTCTATGCACTGGGCCATGTTGCTTCCTTATGTCCATATCTGTAAATTATTTATAGTCATATCGGTCTCCCCCTTTAGTCTGTAAGCCCCTTATGGGCAGGGAGCATTTCTACCAATTCTGTTGTAATTTATTTTCCCAAGTGCTCAGTAAGTAAGCACTCAGTAAATACCATTGATTGATTCCTACCCTGTGTTCTGGTTGAGGCTTTGGCTTGGCCCCAAGAGGTTAGGCGGAAGATGGGAGTGAGGAGGAGGAAGGAGAGGAGAAGAAAAGGAGGGGGTCTCTAGGTATTCCCCCATCAGCAGTCTGGTGAGGGAACTCCCAGGCTACGTCACTTGAAACTGCTTCTGTCCACTCCTGGTGTCTCAAGCAGCAGCAAGAAAGTGGATTGTTTCTATCAAGTCTGTTGTACTTTCCCAAGTGCTTGGTATAGTGTTCTGCCCACAGGAAGCGCTCACTAAATGTGTGTTTGGATTGATGGATGGACTCCAGGACTCAGTTCTTTCTTCCTCCAGAATTTGTTTGACCAGGACCCACATCAGCCCTCCATCAAATATATCCACGGAAGTTTCAGTATTTTTGATGTGATTATCTTGTCCACCCCGGGGCTTAATATAGCAATTTAGGACCTTCTTGGCATTTAAATACAAAAATAATAATAATTACTATTAAGGAGCAGTGTTGGCTGGTGGAAAGAATACAGGCCTGGGAGTCAGAGGATGTGGGTTCTAATCCCAGCTCCACCACTTGTCTACTGGGTGACCTTGGGCAAGACATTTCACTTCTTTGTGCGTTTACTTCTGCTATAGAATGGGCATTAGGAGTGTGAGGCCCGTGTGGGACAGGGATGGTATCCTGTATCTACCCCAGAGCATAGAACAGTGCTTGTCACAGAGTAAGGGCTTAAAAAATATCATTTTTAAAAGCAAAATGAAAGACGAGTGCCCATCTCCACATCTCTGGTCCCAGGGAATTTTTCTTTGACCCCCTATTGACTTCTCCTCTACTGCCTGTTTTTATTTATGATCTAATGACTAGCACCTCTGCCAAAAATGACCAGTCAGTTCAGCAATGTCAACAAGCACCCACATGTGAAGCTGACCTCGTAGGGCATCATGACCTATCTTGTTGAGTTGTACTATAAGCAGAAGAAAGCCCCATTAGGTTTTGTAAAGAGAAGTTGTTATTCACCATAAAAGGAAACTAGGGCAGACAGAGAAACTAAGGTATTGATTCACAATCTGTAAGATCATGGAGCTTCTAAAAGCAAACCGAAAGAAAGGATTCACTAGTCCTGCTTGAGTGACTTTTTTTTAAGGTCTTTTTATGATGCCTTCAGCCTTTTGAGCTGGAAGACTTTACCAGAGAATGAGGATGACAAGAAGCAGTGTGGCTTAGTAGACAGAGCATGGCCTGGGAGTCAGAAGGACTTGGGTTCTAATCCACCACTTGTCTGTCATGTGACCTTGGGCAAGTTACTTCACTTCTCTGGGCCTCAATTACCTCATATATAAAATGGGGATTAAGATTGTGAGCCCTATGTGGGACACAGACTTTGTCCAAGCTGATTGACTTGCATCTACCCCAGTGTTTAGTACATAGTAAGCCCTTAATAAATACGATGTAAAAAATAAAAGAAGTATTCTGACACCATCTTCCAGATTTCCTGTTGGCTTCTTGATCATGACAACCTAGAATAGATCCAAAAAGACCTCACTACGTTGGTGATGAGGGAGAGTCATATCCAAGGTGGTTTGATATGTCGTCATGGAGATCACCACAGAATTCTTAAAAATTTTCAGGACAGGTGTTTTCAGAGGTCACCAGAGCCCCAGACTATTGCAAGTGTCAGTTGTTATGGCAAGATTTTCAAACACTTAAAATATTTCTGTGTTCCTGGGCATTTCATTACCATCATCATCGGGATCATCATTATTTGAGTGACTGTTGTTACCCAATACTGTCACTCAAGTATTTAGTAAAGTGCTCTGCATGCAGGATGCATTCAATAAATTCCACTGATGAGGACGGAGCACCGGTATCTGACATGAAACAAGGATCATATCTTCTATTCCATGTTGTAGTCTGAGGCCATTTCTAGGAGGGTGTGGATAACAATGTTTTCCCAAATAAAAATAATTGTGGTGGTATTTAAGCTCTCCAATGTGCCAAACAAAACTCGGATTAAGACGTCAACATGGGGTCCAAGGAAGTTAATTTACAGTGATGTCCCTGCCATTGATTGTCCACTTGGTCTTCCTCATCTCTACTGAACATAAGCAAGTTAGGGTTGTTTTCTAAGAATAATTTGACTGTCTTTCCTTACCCTTCCCTTTGACTAGATCTATTTCTGAGAGACGCTGCTTTCTTTGACTCGCTTTCTCTTGTATATCAACCGCCCACCTGGATAGCAAGAAGTTATTTGCATTCAGACGCTTTATGTAATCGCAAAAGCATTCATTGTTATTGGGACTTTTTGCCCTTGCTTAGGATGCCAGGAAATTATGAATGCAAGTGTGAGCAGGTGGTGCGTATGTAAAAAACAACCCCTCAACAACATAATTAAGGCTGAATTCTTCCCTAGTATGGAGGGCCCTGGACTCTGATTCTCACCCATCAGTCAAACAATCACTCACTGTGTGCAGAGTACTGTACTAAGTGCTTGGGAGAGTACAATGCAATCAATGTTCTTTATTGTGTGGTTACTGTATCTATGGAGCACTGTACTAAGAGCTTAGGAGAGTACAATACAGCACAGTAGACATATTCCCTGCCCACAACAAGCTTACAGTCCAGAGGGGGAGACAGACATTAATACCAATAAATAATTTGCAGATATGTACAAAAATGCTGCAGGGATGAGGGTGGGATGAATACCAGTTGCCCAAATTCCCATGTATTCTTTCCCAGTACATAGTACAGTGCTTTGCACGCGGTAAGTACTTAATAAATACTAGTACTACTTCACTGGGAGATTATTATGTGAGAGTTTGAGGGAGGAATCTGGTTTGTGGGTGATGATTTTCTACGAATATAAATTTGGCTCAGGAGTTGCTGGAGCCATGAAATTTTCTACTTTGTGGTTTGATCCTACCTGAAAGATAGAGCAAGCACATAGTTCTTCCCATTTAAAGACATGTCTGCCTACAGAATGTGGGGGAAGAATGTGGGAGGAAAAAACAAGAGGAAGTGAATCAGTGGCATACATAATGGGTAAACCAGGATGATCATAAATAGAATTTAGCTCCTGTTAGATCCATTACCCAATTGTTTCTATCTCAACTTTTTTGTTCCAGGAGATGAATTCCATTTCCTAAACTAGTTCGATGTGTCTTTCTTGGAGATTTCCAGTTTCTCTAGGTAAAGATGAAAAGAGGCCAAGTACTCCACCAAAGAACTCAAATCTCATCTGGGCCTCCAAGATGAGGAGAATTCTGTTGACTTTAGAGATGGGGTTTCATTTTTGGCAGCCTTTAGAACTGGGTCACAGTCATCTATCCTGTCAGAGTTCTTATTTATTACTTTGCTCTGCCCTCCAGTAGCCTCTCTTTTTCCCATATATGGGTGTTGGAATGATTTATAAGCACATCCTGTGACGCAGAAAATGTCAGGAACTTGCGATCCAGGGGGGATTCCTAGGATCTGGATGTGATCTTCAGTCTTTTTTTTTTTTGTGATGATTTCCATCACAGAGAAGTTTTCCCAGTGCATTCTGGTTCAGGCCATCTGTGTAGGCTGATTAAGAATATCCTGGGGCAGCTTGCACAGATAGGATTGGTGGTGGGGACTGAAGATTAGCATTGGACCCTTTGTTCTTCGATAGTGGTAATCCTACAGAGGGATTTGGTCAGTGTGTCTCAGGCATGGAGATATTATTCAGATTTGAACTGAGGTTTGGAAACAATTACAAGAAGCTATGGCAGATTTGATAATCTTCAAAGCTCTGTTTTTCCAGGTAGTTTGGCTGCCAGTTTAGCTGCTTTGCAGTCACTGTTTGCAGCTGTACCTTTGGTTTCTCAGTCGTTACCAACTGAATTTCAAATGAATCAATCAGTTGTATTTGAGCACCTGCTGTGTGCAGAGCACTGTACTGAGCGCCTGGGAGAGTACAACCTAACAGAGTTGGTAAACACGTTCTCTACCCACAAGGAGTTTACAGTCTAGAGGGGAGATACATGTAAATGTTAATTAAAAAATTACAGGTATGAATATGTGCTGAGGATGGGATGAATAACGGGTACAAATCCAGATGCAAAGGGCGATGGCTGCATTTGAAGAAGATGATCTCCAGCTACCTGGCCATTTTATTGTAGATTTAACCCTGTGCCTTCGCCCAAGTACAAACAAGAGTCACCTTCCTCTCCAGACCACAAATTTATCATCCCTCTCTAGCTTAAGCTCCCTGCGGGCAGGGAATGGGTCTTTCAACTTTGTGGTATTGGACTCTCCCAAGAGCATAGTTCAGTGCCCTGCTGATAGTGCACAGTAAATACCATTGATTAATTGCAATGCTGACTTGGTCAGACTCACCAAGTATGGGTTTGGTCATAGGGTTGTGAAAGAGATGACCTTGGCCAGGAATATGGTCATAATAATAATGACAGTAATAGCTGTGTGTGTGCAGGGGGGCAAGGGCGGGGGGTGGTTAATGCTTAGTATTTGCCAAGCATTGTGCAAAATTCTGAGTAGGTGCAATCAGATCAGACACAGTTCCTATCCCAAATGGGGCTCACTTTCTAAGGGGAAGGAAGAAAAGATATTGAATCCCCACATTATAGATGAGGCAACTGAAGCACATTGAAATTGAGTGACTTGCCCAAGATGTCACACAGCAAGTAAGTGGCAGAAATGGGTTTAGAACCCAGGTCCTCTGACTTGCAGGCTTCTGCTCTTTTCACCATCCACATTGCTTCTTGAATTGATGACCTGGTTCTTATTAAAACACAATCAAATTATGTGATTTTTTTTTCCTAAACACTGCTTTCAGAAGTATACCAGCTTTGGAAAAATCACATAAGTTTATTGGGTTTTTAAAGAACCAGGTTTCAATTAGCTTGTTCAAAACCAAAGACCTATGTACAGTCCTGGCTTGAAGTGTGTGTCTGAATGAATGTTCCTCCCCTGTGAGGTTAAAACAATTCAGTAGTCTTTTAGGACAGATCCTTAGTGGCCTGATCATTTCACTTGTTAGGATGGATTATCTTTAACAGTTATGTCTTGTGGGATAAAATTAAGGAACTTGTTACTCAATAGGACCGTGACCTTAATTACTACTCAGTTTTTCATTCAGAAAAACTGACAAGTTCTATCATCATAACTCTTTTCCACTCCAGACCTACTAAATGTTCAGTGTTTATAAACTCAAACTGTAGCTGAATTTCTGATTGTTTAAGCTCCTATGACATTTGGGAGCCTCTTAATCTGGGAGCCCATGTGGGTCAAGGACTGTGTCTAACCTGATTAACTTGTATCTACCCCAGGGCTTAGAACAGTGTTTGCATAGTAAATTCATAATAAATACCATAGTAGTCATTTGTGGAGTTAGAAAAATCTTAAACCAAGTTAGTTTCCCCTTCCACTCAAAAACCTATGGTAGTTTAGTGGCTATTCACCATAATTGAATAGTAGCGAAACATTCCTAAGCAGAGTGGGATGTAGATGCTTGAGAGAAAGTTTGAAGCTTCTTTGTTTCATAACTCAGACAGCCTCAGAAATTTACCAGGTTGCAGTTGAGCAATACAGGATGCTGATAAGATAAGCCAGAAAAAAAAAAAACTGGTTTCTTCCAACAATCAGGAGGAATTCTTTAAAAATTTTTCCATTGTGAAAATCCCTCCTTAGCATCTTAACAAAGTTCTCCACTTGTTCTGATCTGTGGTGCAGAAAATGCATTGTATTGAAGGGGGATTTGTGGATCTGAATTTCCCGCTCAATGACTCAAGGCTATCTAGGAAATGAATCTTCATCTTCCTGGTAGTGGCCAAATGTTCTTATGCTTGCAAAAGTTGTTGTGTGAATTGTGGGTCTTTCCAAATTGGGTACATATGGTGAACTGAAAATGCGGCACCGTAGGGAGGGTGCATAGTGGTACAGAGAAGCCCAATCTCAAACCATATTTTTTTTGGTTTTTTAATGGTATTTAAGTGCTTATTTGTGTTGGGCACTGTACTAAGTGCTGGTGTAGATACAAGCTAATCAGGTTGGACACAGTCTGGGTCCCACATGGAGCTCACAATTAATCCCCATTTTACAGATGAAGGAACTGAGGCCCAGAGAAATGAAGGGACTTGCTCAAGATCATGCAGCAGACAGGTGGCGGAGCTAGGATTAGAACTCAGGTCCTCTAGTTCCCAGGCCCATGCTCTTTCCACTAGGCCATGCTGCTTCTCATCTAATTGTCTACTTATCCAGTAGCCAATTAACAGCATTTACTCAGCATTCGTTATACTAGGGCCTTTGGGGAATTTAATAAGAAGCAGAAGCCATGGTTTCTAATCAGTAAATCAATGGTATTTATTGAACACTTATTGTGTACAGAGCACTGTACTAAGCACTTGGGCAGAGTACAGTGCAACAGAGTTGATAGACATGTTTGTTGTTCACAGCCTTATAATCTAAAGTTTCTAGTACCCTAGCTAGAGAACCAAAAAAAGGATATACCTATATGTGAGTGTGTTTGTGTGTTTATATATAGATATACTTATATATCTTTATATCTATATTTATACCAGCCTGTCTCAGGAAACATCAACCCAAGCTCCTCACTGATTAGTGAGCAGAAGGCTGTCCCTTAATTTCACTGTTTCAGCATCACAATGTGAAGCCCGTGGGAAGACAGTGAAGTAGACAACCACATCAAGAGGGCAAGATATGTTTTTTCAAAATGAACTGAAGCAGCTTGGCCTTGTAGAAAGAGTAGAGGCAGGGAGTCCAAGGACCTGAGTTCTGATCCCAGGTTTGCCAATTGCCTGCTGTGTGACCCTGGGCAAGACACTTCATTGTGCCAGATGTAATTGAAATATATATATATATATATATATATATATATGTGTGTGTGTGTGTGTGTGTGTGTGTGTATGTGCACGTGTGTGCATATGTATGTGTATTATATATATATATATATATATATATATATATATATATATATATATATATATAACATAAATAACAGAAACATTTATATATACACACTCCACACCAACTACAGCCAAACACATATTTGAAGGGCAACTGGAGTAACTGGAGTAGCTAAAGGCAGATCAAGTTAGCCTGGGAAGTGTTAATGGAGAAAAGTCTTGAGCTGAATTTTGAAGGCCCTTGAGACATAGTTAACAGAGGAAAACCAGGATGGTAGCTGTGATGGAGGGTCTGTACTGTGGCCAGAAGGTAGTAAATAGGTTAGTTTAGGTAGAATGGAGAGTACCAGCCAGATGTGGCAGGAGAGGGGAGCACCTAGGCAAGGGAAAGGTGAATTTAAGTAGGGGCCTGAAGCTCATAATTAGAAGTATTAATTAGATTTAATAGGTTTTTGAGGGCTACTGCAGGAACCTTGGGAATGGGATAGGTTCGAACTGTTTATGGGGATTATTTTTATTATTATGGTATTTGTTAAGTTCTTACTATGTGCCAAGTACTGTTCTAAACGCAGCGTGGCTCAGTGGAAAGAGCACGGGCTTTGGAGTCAGAGGTCATGAGTTCAAATCCCAGCTCCGCCACTTGTCAGCTGTGTGACTCTGGGCAAGTCACTTAACTTCTCTGTGCCTCAGTTACCTCATCTGTAAAATGGGGATTAAGACTGTGAGCCCCACGTGGGACAACCTGATTCCCTTGTGTCTACCCCAGCGCTTAGAACAGTGCTTGGCACATAGTAAGCGCATAACAAATACCAACATTATTATACAGGGTAATCAGGTTGTCCCACGTGGAGCTCACAGTCTCAATCCCCATTTTACAGATGAGGTAACTGAGGCACAGAGAAGTGAAGTGACTTGCCCGAGGTCACACAGCAGACAAGTAGCGGAGCCGAGGTTAGAACCCACGTCCTCTATTCCCAAGACCGGGTTCTTTCCACTAAGCTATGCTGCTTTGTGTGAAGACGAGAGGTTTAGTGGGAGTTGTCTGCTGTGTGATCTTTGGCGAATCATTTCATTTCTCTGGACCTCAATGTTCTCACTTGTAAAATTGGGATTAAATGCCCGTTTTCCTTCCCCTTTCATCAATGAGCCTCATGTAGGACAGTGACTGTGTCAAAATTTATTTGGATTATATCTACCTCAGCACTTAGCACAGGGCTTGGCATGTAGTAAGCACTTCGTGAATGCAACAATTGAATTAAATTAGATGGTTCTTGCAGTGAAGGGGTGAAGGTCTGATATATAACTGGGCCTTTGGAAATGGGAAGTCAGAGTGTAATCAGGACACTGTCAGCGAGGAAGAGTCAAAATGAACTGTATGTGAGGATGAAAGACACATGGCCAAAGTGCAAAGATCTCAGGCAATGTGAGGTAGAAGGGGGCAAGGTGATTGAGGACATTAAAGCTGATGGAAGGAAAGTGCAGTGGGACTTGGGTGAGGATCAAATGCTTAAGGGTAGGCCAGTAGGATGGGGAAAATAAGAGTTGCATCAGTGACAAGTTTGTTCCTGCAGGGCCTGTTGGAAGAGGTGTGATTGCTTCATCACGGGGAGAAAAGCTTTTCTCCTCATCAACTGAAATCTTTTTTATCGTTCCTCCCATAGCCCAGCTTCTCAAGTATATTCCAAACCCTACGCGGCGCCTAGGTTCCCACGTTCGGAAGCAGGAGTCGAATCTGGAGGGGCCACCTTTAAATCAAGGAACTTTCAGGCCGTAACGTGAGATCACTCCAGCAACAGCTCAGTTGGCTCAGGACTGAATCGGAAAAGAAGTGGGAGAAAAGAATTTTGGTTTGAAGAATCATAAAGTCAAGGGAGCATTCTGAATGCTAATTTGGCTTTTGACCCGCTGGGCTGACGCCTGACTGTCCTAGAGTCCTGCTGACTTTTCCCCAGAGCTAATTCCTTTAGCTCCAGGAAACCAGGGGGTGGAGTGGAATTTGTCCACCCTCTCCTGACCCTCCCAACCCCCACAGGGAGGTTTGCGCCTTTCCCTCCAAGCAGCTAAACATTTAGACCATCACACGAGGTCCAGATGAGGGGACAGGGCATCAGGGAAAGATGCTGCGCTTGGAGTCTTGGACTACAGGAGACAGAGATTGGGTGAGGGAAGAAGCAGGGTGGCCTAGTGGAAAGAATACAGACCTGGGTGTCGGAGGATCTGGGTTCTAATCCTGGCTCCGCCACTTGTCTACTCTGTGACCTCGGGCAAGTCACTTCACTTCTCTGAGCCTCAGTGCTTCATTTGTAAAATGAGGATAAAGACTTAGCCCCATGTGGGACAGGGACTGTGTCCGACCTGATAATCTTTGATGGTATTTATTAAGCACTTACAATATACCAGACATTGTACGAAGCACTGGGGTAGATACAAGCTAATCAGGTTGGACATAGTCTTTCATCTTGCATCTACCCCAGCGCTGAGTATCCTATCTGGCACATAGTAAGCACTTAACAAATACCCTAAAATAAAGGAAGGGAGTACATTGTCCTTAACTTCTTTGTGCTTCAATTTCCTCATCAGTGCAATGGATCTTCAATACCTTTTCTACCTCCCCCTTAGACTGCTAGTTCATGTGGGACAGGGACTGTGTCCAATCACATTGTGTGGTACCTACCACAATGCTTGGCATGTAATAACTTACATTCCACAGTTATTATTACTCTCTGTACACATCATATTGTGTTTAGTACAGTGCTCTGTTCACAGAAAGCACTCAATAAAAACCATTGATAGAAATAATTGAGAGACCTAGAACAACTCAACCCCCTGTCTGCCACTGACTCGATGATTCGGAAGAAATAATTCTCTATTGGCAAGACTCTCATTTTCTCCCAAGTGCTTAAAACAGTGCTCTGCACATGGTGCTCAATACATACCACTAGTTGACTGATATCAAAGATACACCTTCAGTTCTAGGGGAGGTTTACTGTGCTCCTTATCAAAGTGGGGTTAATCAGTTGTATTTATTGAACATTTACTGTGTGAAGAGCATTGTATGGAGCACTTGGGAGAGTACAATATAACAGAGTTGGTAGATACATTCCCTGCCTGCAGTGAGCTTACAGTCTAGAGAGGAGACTGACATTAATGTAAATAAATACATTACGGGTATTTATGTAAGTGCTGCGGGGCTGAGGGAGGGGTGAATAAACGGTGCCAATTCAAGTGCAAAGGCAATGTAGATGGGAGGGAGAGAAGACTCTAGACTGTAAGCTTACTGTGGGCAGGGAATGTGCCTGTTTACGGTTGTACTCTCCCAAGTGCTTAGTAAAGTGTTCCGCACACAATAAGCACTCTATGAATGCGATTGAATTAAAGATGAAATGTGGGCTTAGTAGCTGTATTAATCAATCATATTTATTGAGTGCTTACTGTGTTCCAGTTAAATGTAGCTTAACTCTCATCATGAGCTTATTGGGTAATTTTCTCAGTTGTGTTCTCTAGGACACTGATTAGGAAATGGGTCTTTTTTTTTTTTTAAGTGTGCAACTTGGGAATACATCTGGTGCAGTAAAAATATTGCTAAACAATAGCTTGGATGAGGATGTCCTGAACTTTTTCACTTAATATGACTTCTGCAGATGTCTTGGCCTTAAAAAGGCTTGTGGGGTGTGCTTTGAGTGATTTTTTGCATGTGGCTACAGTCCTTATATTTGGAGAAAGGCTTAAACACTATAAACTTTTTTTTTAACCTTCCCATAGCCCAAATAGCTATACATGAACTCTTTGACTTATTGAAAACAACTGGAGCTGGCAAATGTGAAGTAGGACCCCAAAGTAACACATTAATTGTGAATAAGTGATGCGTTTTTTGACAGTAAAAAGCTTGTGAATTTTTGACAATCCTTTAGGAGTATGGACCCAAATTTCTTTTTCTGTAGATCAATCAGTTATATTTATTGAGACCTTACTGTGAGCACAGCACTGTACTAAGCACGTGAATGAGTACAGTATGGCACAGTTGGTTGACATGTTCCCTGCCCACAGTGAGCTTAGTCTAGAGAGGGAGATAGACAGTAATATAAATACATTACAGAAATGTAAAAATGAAAAAAGGTATGCAAGGGCAAGGGTGACATGGAAGGGAGTGGGAGAAGATGGCAGCAAACAGGAGTGGGAGGAATCCAGGACTGCATGCAACAACACACTGGTAAAATGCTAATATTGGTGGTATTGAACACATACTATGTGTCAAGCACTGTACTAAGCCCTGGGGTAAATACAAGATACAAGATAATGAGGTTGTATACAGTCAGTCTCCCACTTGGGCCTCTGAAGGAGAGAAATCAGGTACCGAATCCCCCATTTTAAAGATGAAGAAACTGAGGCACAGAAAGGTTAAGTGATTTGCCCACCATCACACAGCAAGCAGTTGGCAGAACCAGGTTTAGGACCTAGGTCCTCTGACTCCCAGGTCCTTTCTCTTTCCACTAGCCCATGCTGCTTCTCAATATTCAAATAATCTGTCCTAAAAGTATCTCCTCCAAGAGGCCTTCCCTGACTAACCCTTTCATTTCCCCACCCCATCCACCCTCCCATTTGCATCCCCTCTGCATTTGGGTGTGTACCCCTTAGCCACTTGGAGATCCACCCCACCCCAGGCACCATAGAATTTACCAACATACCCATACTCTGCCATTTTCCAATCTTTAACTTATTTTAATGTCCGTCTCCCGCTCTAGACTGTAAGCTCATTGTGGGTAGGGCCCGGGTCTACCAACTCTGTTATACCATATTAATAATTATGGTAGTTAAGCGCTTACTGCATGCTAGGCACTTTACTAAGCCCTGGGGTAGATACAAACTAATCAGGTCGGACACAGTCCCTATCCCACATGGGGCTCACAGTCTCAATCCTCATTTTACGGATGAGGGAACTGAGGCACAGAGAAGTGAAGTTACTTGCCCAAGATCACGCAGCAGATAGGTGGCAGAGCTGGGATTAGAACCTATGTCCTTCTGACTCCCAGGCCTGGGTTCTGTCTGCTAGGCCATGCTACCTTGGGCTGCAACTCTCTAAAGCTCATGTAAGTAGATGCTGTGGGTCAATGTATCTCTATCCTGTCACCTGACAGGGAAGGCTCCCAATCTAAGAACAAATGTTAATATTAGACATTCAAATATAAAGAGAAATATCACTATTCATATTATATTCATGGATTAATATTGACAGATGTCTGTTATATTGTTCTATTGTCCTCTCCCAAGCTCTTAGTATAGTGCTCTGCACATGTTAAGCGCTCAATAAATACGACTGACTGACTGACTGACTAATGAGTTTGTAGGGAGTGTGGCTTCCAGGTTGTAATAGGACACAAATACAGATATGCTGTGAAAATGTGAAATTCATTAAAATTTGTCCTCAGTTTTCTAAAAAAGATAAGGCTGGGCGGTAATGATGAAGTTTGATAAAAGGGCTTAGTCCAGTGCTCCGTGGAAAGTAAGAGCTCAGTAAATGCCATCGACTGTAGCAGCATGGCCTAGTGGATAGAGCCTTGGAGTAGGAAGGATATGGGTTCTAATCCCGGCTCTGCCATTTGTCTGCTGCATGCCCTGGGGCGAGTCATTTCACTTCTCTGGCCTCGATTACTTCATCTGTAAACGGGAGATTAAGATTGTGAGCCCCTTGTGGGACGGGGCCTGTGTCCAACCTGATTATCTTGCATCTAGCCCAGCGCTTCGACCAGTGCCTGGCACATAGTAAGCGCTTAACAGATATCAGTTAAAAGAAGAAAAATCTGATAAAACCCAGCCTTTCCATCAGAACCTGTTACACTAGAAATAAAACCAGCTCAATTGCCCTTTAACAATACAATAGCATATAAAGCATTAACACCACAATAACATATAAACATGAAGCCAGAAGATAGCCTGATGCATTTCCTTTGTATAAAGTCAAACCTTGGATTAGACATGATTCAGAATTTTGTCATAGCACACAGGGTGCTTGTGTCTGCTCTGTTTACCAGGGAAGAGAGAACATGGGATAGACAGGGAGGGCATTTCTGGCCCCAAGGGTTGGTCTTTGCTTGGCCGCCTCTGCCCAGTCTGAGTCAGATCCTTCAGAAGAGTTGGCCGACCCATTTGGAAATAGGCCTGCAGCACATGTCGTCTTGCTCTGAGCCAGGAAAGCAGAGGATGGGCCAGATTTTTAAAATTTAAATAATGAACAGCGATTTCCCCAAGTCCCCATAAAGACCTTCTCCCACTCACCCACCCATCCAGTCAGTGGAGTTTGGATCAAACATCCCCTAAAGTTACTTTGGCGAACACCAAGGAATGGATCTTAGAACTCTTCCTTGTGCAAACAGGGCGCTTTCCAGATGTTCTTTGGACCTTCAGACATTTGATATTCATCCCAACCCCAAAGCGCTTATGCACATATCCTTAAATTATATATTATAAATTGCAGATTTATGCATATTGATGTCTGTCTCCCCCTCTAGACTCTAATTGCTCGTTATGGGCAAGGAACGTGTCTGCTAATTCTGTTGTATGGTATGTTCCCAAGCACTTAGTACACTGCTCACACAGAGTAAACGCTCAGTAAATACGATCGATTGGTGTTCACTAAACATCCACTAGGGTTCAAGTCCTTTGTAGACCTTCCCTAGCCTAGGTTTAGACAGCTTCAAAATAGACTCTGCATCCCGCGGGTTCCTTCCTTAACAACCCCAGGGTTGGATTGGGCCTTTAGAGTCTCTGAGGAAGAACCCAATTCCCTCCCCCCCTCCTACCTCACCTTGCTACTCTCCCACTACAATCCAACCCTTATACTTTGCTCCTCTAATGCCAACCTTCTCACTGTCCCTCCATCTCATCTGTCTGGCTGCCGACCTCTCACCCACATCCTGCCCGTGGCCTGGAACACTCTTCCTATCCGACAGACAATTCCTCTCCCCACCTTCAAAGCCTAATTGAAGGCCCATCTACTCCAAGAGGCCTTCCCTGACTAAGCCCTCATTTCCTCTTCTCCTACTCCCTTCTGTGTCACCGTGATTGCTCTCTTTATTCAACCCTCCTCAAAACCATCAAACTTATGTCTGTATCTGTAATTTATTTATATTAACAGCTTTTACTAAGGAGATCTGGAAAAAAACTGTAAATGTTACAAATTTATCAAGGAAGAGCCTGTAAATCTTAGCCTGCTTGTGTGCTGTATGTGGGACAGAGACTGTGTCCGTCCTGACCATCTTGCGTCTTTCCCAGAGCTTAGTACGGTGCTTGGCACATAATAAGCAGTCACCAAATACCATTTAATTTAAAAAAAGTCATTCAGAAACTGGAAAGGGAAAGCCCTCTAGAGAAGCAGTGTGGCTAAGTGGATAGAGCATGAGCCTAGGAGCCAGAGGATCAGGGTTCTAATCCCGGCTCCACCACATGTCTGCTGTGTGACCTAGAGCAAGTCACTGAACTTTCCTGGGTCTCAGTTACCTCATCTGTAAAAGGGGATTAAGAAGGTGAGTCCAGTGTGGGACATGGACTGGGTCCAACCTGATTAACTTGCATCTACCCTAGTGCTAAGAGCAGTTCTTGGCATATAGTAATGAAAATAATAATAATTGTGGTATTTAAGTGCTTACTATGTGCCAGGCACTGTTCTAAGCACCAGGGTGGATAAAAGCACATCAGGTTGGACACAGTTCGTGTTCCACGTGGAGCTCACAGTCTCAGTCCCCATTTTACAGATGAGGTAGCTGGGGCCCAGAGAAGTGAAGTGACTTGCCCAAGATCACACGGCAGACAAGTGGCGGAGTTGGGATTAGAAACCATGACCTTCTGACTCCCAGGCCCGTGCCCTATTCACTACACCATGCTACTTCTAAGCCTTAACAAGTGCCATAATTATTGTTACACTTATTATTAGTATTAGATATCTGAAGCTGGAAATATGTAAGCTTGTCCCCTTAGGGAACAATCAGCCTAATGTCACTCTGAGACATAGATTTCCCATGAAAGGTGACTTTTGTGTTTCCTTCATACTTTTAGACTGTGAGCCCATTGTTGGGTACGGATTGTCTCTATATGTTGCCAAATTGTACTTTCCAAGCCCTTATTACAGTGCTCTGCACACAGTAATCGCTCAATAAATACCATTGAATGAATTTGTAGGAACTATAGGCACTGGGTGTCACTGTTGGTGGGATTACTCATTTTTCCTTTGAAGCTATACTCTGTCAGGAATGAAATAGTATGTTAGTGGAGGGCCCTTCTAAGACTGTAAACTCACCTGGGCAAGGAATGTGTCCGTTATATTGTACTCTCCCAAACACTTAGTACAGTGCACTGCACTCCATAAGCACTGAATAAATATGATTGACTGACAGTAGGCCAAAACTCATCCACAGAGAAATATTTCTCTGGGTTTGTTTTGGCAGAATCCATCAGATGCCAAGGATAGGTTTGGGAATTCCACGGAGGGAAAACACAGAGACTTTAGGGCTTCCAAACCAGACTTGGAATATTTGTTCAACCGCAAGCCGAATGGATTTGCCAATTTTTGAAATTATTAAAAATCTCAAATTGGTGCAGTTGCTGTGACCGATGGAACTTAAAAATCTGAATGTCAAGTGTGGAGTCTTCAGCCTTCAAATTGGGTCTCCTAAAGGATGAGAAATGAGCCAAAAGTTTTACCTCATTTTCTGCTTCTCATACTACTTGGTAGAATTTATCAAGCACTTACTGGGTTCAACTCACTGTAGTGAGCGCTTGGGAGAGAGACAGCAGAGCCTAGTGGAAAAAGCACAGGCATGGGAATCAGAGGGCCTGGGTTCTACTTCCGGCTCCGCCACTGGTCTGCTGTGTGATTTTGAGCAAGTCACTTAATTTTTCTCTTCCTCAGTTACCCTGTCTGTAAAATAGAGATTAATAATAGTAACTATGGTATTTAAGCGCTTACTATGTGCCAGGCACTACACTAAGCGCTGAGGTAGCTACAAACAAATTGGATTGGGCAAAGTCCAGCATAAATTAAGATCGTGGGACATGGACAGTGTCCCACCTGATAAGCTTGTATCTACCCCAGTGCTGTGAACAGTGCCTGGGACACAATAAGCACTAATAAATACCATTAAAACTTCGTAATAGTTGACACAATCCCTGTCCCCAAAAAGTCTACAATTTAGGGGAGAGACATTTAATTCCCTCTACCTATAATCTATTTAAACAGTTTAAAGTTGTGTACATAAGTGCTGCGTGAAGAGGAGTAGAGTGAGCACTTCCCTCCTCAAGCACTTAGTATGGTGCTGTGAACATGGTAAGTGCTCAATAAATATCATTCATCATTAAGTGCCAAGCTCAATGTGGACAGGGAAAGTGTCTGTTTACTGTTGTATTGTATTCTCCCAAGCGCCAAGTGCAGTGCTCTGCACACAAGTAAGGGCTCAGTAAATACAATTGAATGAATAGAGGGAATGCCTATCAGGCTATCAGTGATGCTTGCCCCTTCACACCTTGTGGAAATGACAGAGGATGAAGCATAAGGAAGAACAGGGCTTAGACTGTACCTGACATAGAGTAAGTACTTAACATATACTGGGTGAAAAACTATACTAACAGAAAAAACACTGGACCGCTGAGCCTCTGTCTCCCCTTTGGAATTATTTTTCAAAATTCTTAGTCCATTCTTATGTTATATCCTGTCTCAGCCAACACTGGAGTCAATCCATACTTACTTATTTGTGGATAGAGCATGGGCCTGGGAATCAAAAGGTCATGAGTCCTAATCCTGGCTCCACCAGGTCTGCTTTGTGACCTTGGACAAGTCACTTTATTTCTCGGGGGCCTCAGTTACCTCATCTGTAAAATGGGGATAGAGACTATAAGCCCCAAGTGGGACAGGGACTGTGCCCGATCCAATTTGGTTGTATCCAATGCAGCACTTATTACAGTGTTACAGTGCCTAGCAAATAGCGCTTAACAAATACCATTATTGTTTTTTGCCTGTCTCCCCTGGTATGCTGTATGCTCCCTGTGGACAAGGAATGTGCCTCTTTATTGTTGTACTCTTCCAAGCACTTAATTCAGTGCTCTGCACACAGTAAGCGCTCAATAAATACAATTGAATTGAAATTGGCCCCGTTGACCAGTCAGTCAATGGTATTTATTGAGCGCTTACTGTGTGCAGAGCACCTAAGTGCTTGGGAGAGTGCAATATAACAATCAACAGACCCATTCCCAACTATAATAAGCTCCATTGGATGTGGTTCAGGAGTCACTGTTGGAGGTGATACATGGTGGCCCGAGGAAGGGAAGCGGATTCCCGTATTTCCAACTTCTCCCTGCAGAAGAGGCTGGCTCAGGAAGAAGGCCACCACTTTCTAATTCCCCCTCTACACTGTAAGATTGTTGTAGGCAGGGAACGTGTACACCAACTCAGTTATACTGTACTTTCCCAATCGCTTAGTGTAGTGTTCTGCACATGCAATAGATTAATTCATTCCTTCAATCATAGTTATTGAGCGCTTAATGTGTTCAGAGCACTGTACTAAACTCTTGGGAGAATACAACTGAACCTTAAGAGATAACGGAAACTTACGGCGATGACATTGAATTCCAGCATGAAAGGTATGATCAGGGGCTAACTAGCCATCTAACATAAATGGATGGCACTTTTATACAAATACTTTATGATGTTCCCCTATAAACCTTGTGGGAAGTTTGGAGATGTTTATCCTCTCCTACTTTGGAGTTTGTACATTTGATTAGGGCTAAAACGATGTAACGTATACTTCTGTTTAATTTGGACACACTGCGAATTTAAGAACAGTATAACAGGAGTCTAATATTTTTGTTCACTGTCCTTGATGTCAGTGAGGAAATTCAATTGACAGCACTGTAGTAAAAACATCAGAGGTCTATGTATGAAACAAGGGCCGGATATAACTCTTGAGTTAAAACAGATGCTAAACTCCAGCTGATTCAACCCTTGCCCTGTTTTCTGTTCCTTCATATAATTCAGCTGAAGATGAGCCGTCTTGTTTGGTTTATGCGTTGGGCATTTTAATCCCTTGAAAAACACAATTTTGCATTACATTTGTGTTTTGGCTTTTGTGTAAAAAATAAAAGCAAGAAACTTGGGTACAGGGGTCTGGAAAAGCGGTACAATAGAACCGTTTGATTTGTACAATAAAAGGTATGTTCTGGTTTTTAAAAGGGGAAAGTTCAAGTTATGGCAACTTCCTGTCTAGTCAACAAAGAGACATAAAAGGAGGAAGATTGACAATTCTGTTTCCTTTAACTTTTGGCAACTCTAATATGCTAAAATAAGATTTCCTATGCCTTGTTCCACTCCACTCTATATCGGGAGAAAAACGTGTAAGAAGCATTTGCGTCTAGCAAAAGCTTTCAAAATATTAATCGTTTAAATTTGACAGAAAATTAAGAATGAAGTAGTACCATTGTCCGTATTGCCGTGCTGCTTAGTAAGAAGCAGTGTGGCCTAGTAGAAAGAGCACAGACTTGGGAGTCAAGAGACTTTGGGTTCTACTTCCTGGTCTGCCACTTGTCTGCTGTGTAACATTGGGCAAGTCACTTCACTTCTCTGGGCCCCAATCTCACCACCTGTAAATTGAGGATTAAATACCTCTCCTCCCCATTAGGCTGTAAACCCCACGTGGAACAGAAATTGAGTCCAAACTGCATATATTGTCTATCCATGGTGCTTAGTATGGAATTTAGCACATAGCTTTTATCACATACCACCTCTCTCATTATTATTATTATTGTTGTTACTCTTGCTAATGTTGAAGAAATAATCATGTGAATAGCTATTTATAGTAGCAAGTAGTAGTATCTATTAATTCTCATCTTAGCATAATTCAAACTGGATAGATGAGAGGTTTGAAAAATATTTGGAATCAGTCATACTTATTAGTGCTTTTGATATGCAGGGCACTGTACTAAGTGCTTGAGAGAGTACAACAGAACAGTAGAACAGACAACTTCCCTGCCCACAGCAAGCTTACAGTCTCAAGGAAATGGTGGAGTGTTAAGGTAAAAAGACTACACTAGACTCTAAGCTCATTATGGGCAGGGAACGTTTCTGCTAACTGCACTGTACTCTCCCAAGAGTTTAGAACAGTGGTCTGCAAATAGTGAGCGCTCAATAAATACCGTTGATGATGATGATAAAATAGGTAATGCCAATAAACAGTGTGTTTTTGGTTTTGTGCCAGTCTCCTCCATGGTTTGGCAGGGTTTCAGGGCAAAAGTCTACTCTTCCTACAGAAATGACTAACTTGATTTGAAGACCAGTAGATAGAAATGAGCTAGGACATGTAAGGAATAATGTGCCTGGAAGGGTCTCTGAGCCAAACCCAAACCAGAAGCTTGTAGTGAGTATTGAAAGATGGTAGCCAGAGGCCTGGAAAATCCTTGGCCTTGTCTGGATAAAGGTAGGACGTGAGAATTACATGAGATGGAAAAAACCAAGTGTGCTTCTAAAATGTAAATGGAGCATAAACACATCATAGATGAACTGGGAAGGTCTGCCAAGAGACCATAACAATGATCCAGCCGGGAAATGACTAAAATGTGAACTAGGATTTTGGCCTCAGTCGAAGTTGTATCTGCAGATTTTAAACAGATGATAATATCCAAAGCTCACTGTCACAAGTGTGCACCAAACATGATCAATTCATGCTATAGGGAACATCCAGAAAACAAATCTGGGGAAAAACATGTGATGGGATGAGTGGAGTGAACTAGTTGATAAAATGGAGATGATCAAGTCTCATGATGTTTTTGATGGACTCATTTGTTGGCTTATGAGAAGGGATCCTGGGATCTGTTCCTTTCACTGATTAAGCCTCTGATAGTTTATAATAATAATAGTAATGATGGTATTTGTTAAGCGCTTACTATGTGCCAAGCACTAAGCACTGGGGGAGATACAAGGTAATCAGGTTGTCCCACGTGGGGCTCGCAGTCTTAGTCCCCATTTTACAGATAAGATAACTGGGGCACAGAGAAGTGAAGTGACTTGCCCAAGGTCACACAGCGGACAAGTGGAGCCAGAATTAGAATCCATGACCTTCTGGCTCCCAGGCCCGTGCTCTATCCACTACACCATGCTGCTTCTCTAGATAGACAGTTTGTCCGAGTTTTTAGCCCTGTTTGGAAAATACAGATTAGACATATCCACTTCAGGAAGTAAATGTTTTCCAAAAGTTATTGTCTATATCGTGAGATGTGGCATTTTAGCAATGAGGGTTTACAAACCACTGGGGTATGTCTTACTTTCTTCTTTTGAAAAGGGGGCTTATGCGTGGAAATGCCGAGGTACACTTTATCTTTTGGATGAGGCAAAGTACTCACAAAATGAAAAGTACATTTTATTTGGATTTTGGCTGACTTCAAAATAGCCTAAACACAGGACAATCAATTTAAGTACTCTAATGGACAGGTACATTAAAAAGTTCCAGTCACTAATGTTGCTAAGGCTACTTAAGGGTCCTGCCAGATTATAACAACAGTTAAGTAGCAAGCTATAACATTTTGGCTTATTTAATGGGCAGGAAGCAGAGTTGGAAGTGCATTTGATAACCAAAACAGATTTAGGATTGCTCACTCTTATGCAAATACTTTATAACATTGTAATTGTCTTCTGAATGATTTTGGACTTCTTTTTATAGTATTTTTTATTTCTTTAAGTAGTTCATGAAGAGTATATTGGCTCCCTTGATCCTAATGTTCATCCTGACATCTTGAACAACTTCAAATAGAGCATGAAACTATTTAACTCAGAACCTCAAATGCAGTTGTCTTTCTTTTATAGAATGGTTTGCTAGTCTGTGATGGGGAAATTGTTAGATATAAAATGTCATTCTTCACACAGTTTCTATTGCGCAACCTTTATAAGTCTGAGGGTTGAGAGAAGATACATCCAAGTGCAAGCTCTCTTCAATCTATTATGGAGTCAAAGGACCTGAGTTCTAATGCTGGCTCCGCCACTTGTCTGCTGTGTGACTTTGGGCAAGTTGTTTCATTTCTCTGTGCCTCAGTTCCCTCATCTGTAAAATGGGAATTAAGAACGGTGAGCCCACATATAGGACATGGAGTGTCCAACCCGATTATCTTGTACCTATACCAGTGCTTAGAACAGTGACTGACACATAGTAAGAGCTCCACAAATACCCTAAAAAAAAAGTTAAAAGAAGGCTACCTGACTTGAAAAACAGTGCCTCAGAAATACATGCCATTTCATTCACACCTTTTCCTTTGAGACTAGGAATTTTATACTATAGATAATAGTGATATTTTAAATAGCCTTCTGAAGGAGTGGTGCAATAGCACAAATGCCATAGATACTTTCGACTACATTATTCCTATCAGGTAAAATATTTACATTTTTTGTTTGTGTCTGGCTTTTAAATTGAAACTGACTCCTTGCTGCAGAGGTCAGTTAAATTGCAGAGTTATTCCACAATGATATTTTCAGTAATAAACAAAATTCTCATCCTAGCACATGGATTTTTCAATTAGGATTCTGTTTAACCATAATAGTAATTTTCATGTGTGAAACCCAGCATTAGAACACAGGTCCTTCTGACTCTTTCCCCCTACCCCACCCCAGGCCAGGGCTCTATTCACAAGGCTACGCTGCTTCTTTCTCACAGAGTGCAGAGAATAAGATTGGATCTGATACTAGGGTAGGGTTTGAGAATCTTCTAGATTTTATTTACATTTTTATTTTCATTTTACTTTTGGATCCAAAAGAGATTAAAGAGCTTGTGTTTCTCTGCAAGGAGCTACAGAGGAACCTTGGCTCTCTGGGAGGATAGTGTTCATTTGTTCATTCAATCATATTTATTGGGCTTACTGTGTGTAAAGCATTCATTCAATAGTATTTATTGAGCGCTTACTATGTGCAGAGCACTGTACTAAGCGCTTGGGATGAACAAGTCGGCAACAGATAGAGACGGTCCCTGCCGTTTGACGGGCTTACAGTCTAATCGGGGGAGATGGACAGACAAGAACAATGGCACTAAACAGCGTCAAGGGGAAGAACATCTCGTAAAAACAATGGCAACTAAATAGAATCAAGGCAATGTACAATTCATTAACAAAATAAATAGGGTAACGAAAATATATACAGTTGAGCGGACAAGTACAGTGCTGTGGGGATGGGAAGGGAGAGGTGGAGGAGCAGAGGGAAAAGGGGAAAATGAGGCTTTAGCTGCGGAGAGGTAAAGGGGGGATGGCAGAGGGAGTAGAGGGGGACGAGGAGCTCAGTCTGGGAACGCCTCTTGGAGGAGGTGATTTTTAAGTAGGGTTTTGAAGAGGGAAAGAGAATCAGTTTGGCGGAGGTGAGGAGGGAGGGCGTTCCAGGACCGCGGGAGGACGTGACCCAGGGGCGGGATAGGCGAGACCGAGGGACGGTGAGGAGGTGGGCGGCAGAGGAGCGGAGCGTGCGGGGTGGGCGGTAGAAAGAGAGAAGGGAGGAGAGGTAGGAAGGGGCAAGGTGATGGAGAGCCTCGAAGCCTAGAGTGAGGAGTTTTTGTTTGGAGCGGAGGTCGATAGGCAACCACTGGAGTTGTTTAAGAAGGGGAGTGACATGCCCAGATCGTTTCTGCAGGAAGATGAGCCGGGCAGCGGAGTGAAGAATAGACCGGAGCGGGGCGAGAGAGGAGGAAGGGAGGTCAGAGAGAAGGCTGACACAGTAGTCTAGCCGGGATATAACGAGAGCCCGTAATAGTAAGGTAGCCGTTTGGGTGGAGAGGAAAGGGCGGATCTTGGCGATATTGTAGAGGTGAAACCGGCAGGTCTCGGTAACGGATAGGATGTGTGGGGTGAACGAGGGGGACGAGTCAAGGATGACACCGAGATTGCGGGCCTGCGGGACGGGAAGGATGATCGTGCCATCCACGGTGATAGAGAAGTCTGGGAGAGGACCGGGTTTGGGAGGGAAGATGAGGAGCTCAGTCTTGCTCATGTTGAGTTTTAGGTGGCGGGCCGACATCCAGGTGGAGACGTCACTGCATTAAGCGTTTGGGAGAGTACAACATAACAATAAACAGATACATTCCCCGACCGATTCAACAATTAATGATCTTTATTGAGCATCCCTATGTGCAGAACCCAGAACTAATCACTTGGGGAAGTATAATAAAGTAGACGTGATCCCTTACTTCATGGAGTTGATAGTCTTAGGGAGACCTCAGAGCTAAAGGCCCCTGCCAGACTGTAAGTTGGTACTTATTACATATACTTTGTACAACTTTTATTCATATATATATTGCACATAGATTTATACCACAGAGAGACAGTCACAGATGTACTAGGTAGAGAGATGGAGTCAAGAAGTGGCAGCGTGGCCAAGTGGAAAGAGCATGGACCTGACTTCTAATCATGATTCTGCTGTGTGACCTTGGGCAAGTCCCTGCACTTCTCGGTGCCTCAGTTCCCTCATCTGTAGAAATGGGGATTTATACTGTGAGCCTCACGTGGGACGTCAGCTGTGTCCAGCCTGATGAACTTGTATCGTGCCCTAATGCCTGGCATATAGTAAGCACTTAACAAATACCATTCTCCACCACCCCCCAAAAAAGGAAATTTGTGAAAGATGGAGGAAGGCCTTTGAATGCCTTTCTCTTCAGGAATTTGCATCTGATACAATGGGCAGTGGGAATCACTGGAGAATTCTGACGTAGGTCAAGTTTCCTAATTGCCCAGCTATAAAAATCTCTCACATGGGGAAAACTGACTAATGAGGGTGAGAATGGGGAAGATGATCTCCATCTGTAGTTTTCTTCCCATCCCGGCCTTACTTGGGCGTGTAGACACAGACAGTGAGTCAGCAAAACTGGGAAGCTAGCCCAGGACATTGGATTTTTTTTTTTTTAATTGAGGCCTCTAGACAATTCACCCACCCACCAGTCCAGCGGTGAATGAACCGAGACCACCTACTCATTTCACACAGGCATTCCACAACAGCTGTCACACGGCAACTAATTTTAGACCTTGTTGCCTGCGGCTGGATGGAAATAAGGCAGGAAATAAGGCTCTCTATACTAAAGTGACTGACCCGGAGATGAACGCAAACCCTGTCTCCCATTACTGTTCCCAATCCTCTCTGCCCCTGAGCCACAGTATTTAATGTCCCTCGCCCCAAGCTAGTGGAATAAAGAGAATAAACAGAGAAATGAAAGTCAACAACGACTGTAGGATGGAGGGGAAAAAAATGAGAGCAGAAAAACAGGCAAGCACATGTTGATATTAAAAGTAAAACAGTAAACGTTCCCGTTTCCTCACGACTTAGACTTTATAGGCCAAGCGGATTTGAGTCTAATGAGAACCAGATCTGATGTGTCAATCTCAAGCGTTAGTTTCCCAGATGAGCCATGAGAAATCTGTGTGTTGGAACTCCTCATGTTTTTTTTTAATGGTATTTGCTACTCACTTTAGTATGCGCCAAACACTGTACTAAACACTGGGGTAGATCTGAGTTTACCAGGTTGGACACAGTCCCTGTCCCACATGGAGTTCAGTCTTAATCCCCATTTTAAACATGAGGTAACTGAGGCATAGAGAAGTAAAGTGACTTGCCCAGGGTCAAACAGCATTCAAGTCCTAGAGCAAGGATTTGTCATTTTAGGATTTCTTTGGGATGCTCCTGATTTGGTTTTGGGGTTTTTTTTCAATGAGGGTACCCAGATCTTTGAACACAACGAGTTAGGTAGGCCAAGAAAAAAGTAGAACCCATGAAAATGAACATGTGTGATCACCATTTATTCACTCATTCCTTTATCTCAGGTAAAAATTTTACTTTCAGATGACTACATCTCACAATTTTTGTGTGCTGGATATTGATTTTATTTCCTTGTGGTATCTGTTAAGCATGTACGATGTACCGAGCAAAGTGCTGACTCCTAGTACGCAATGGATAATTAGATCAGATCCAGTCTCTGTCCCATGCAGGGATCACAGGCTAAGAGGTAGGGAGAGCAGGAATCTTATACCCATTTTACAGATGAAGAAACTGAGGTGCAGAGTGGGTAAAATCACAGCAGTCCAGGAACAGAGCTGGGATTAATAATGTTGGTATTTGTTAAGTGCTTACTATGTGCTGTGCACTGTTCTAAGCGCTGGGGTAGATACAGGGAAATCAGATTGTCCCACGTGGGGCTCACATTTTTTAATTCCCAATTTTACAGATGAGGTAACTGAGGCACAGAGAAGTGAAGTGACTTGCCCAAGGTCACACAGCAGACAAGTGGCAGAGCAGGGATTAGAACCCACAACCTCTACCTCCCAAGCCCAGGCTCTTTCCACTAAGCCACGCTGCTTGGGATTAGAAACTGGGTTTCCTGATTCCCAATCTCATGCTCTTTCCATTAGGCCACACTACCCCCAAATTTCTTTTTAATTTTAGTATTTTTTTTTTTGGCAACCCAACATGTGGATCAAATCCTTTTAACTGGTCTGCTAGCCTTTGATGGGTCATTATTGTTTTTATATGACAATCAATTGCTCCTGCATCTCCAAAGCAACCTGCCCCTTATCATTATTTCGGGTGGTGATCATGTTTTGGTCAGAGAGAGATTATTCACATAACTTTCTGAGGTTCAGTTAGACAGAAGGCTAGAATAATAGTACAGGCAGGGAATATTTTGACATTTTGCACAGCAAAGGGAATGTGAAAAATGAATTTGGGAGATAAGCTTCTTGTGGGCTGCTTGTAGTTTGGCAGTCCTCCATATTTCCCTATTTGGTGGGTTGTGAAATGAGTAAAATAACTATGTTAAAGGAGGGATGTTAAAAGTCTTACTTCAACCAGAAGCCAAAAACAGGGTTTCAGGAAATTGGGGCCGTCACTCTTTAACTGATTCCACATGAGCCTTCCTTCGGTAGAATAGTTCTGGCATACAAAGTTAAAGGACCAGGTCTCACTGACCAATCAATCAATCAACTGTTTTGACGAAGCACTTACTGTGTGCAGAGCACTGTGCTAAACCCTTGGGCGCTTAACAACTATGGCTAGAGTTTTAAATCTCTCCTTTTATGTAAAAAGCCACTCTGAAGGCAGAGTTAGTGAGCCATTTCTTTAATCATACTGGGACACCCCACTGAGGCTCTTTTAATGTCAATTGGAGCTCAGGGCTTTAGATCAGAGCAAGACAGGAAATAAGGCTCTCTCTCTACAAAGTCACTGACCTCCTCCCCCACCCCTGCACCACCCAGTTGCTCTTAAACATAGTCTTTTTAAATGTTAACAAGTCTTTTTCAATATTTATGCCGGAGACTCTTTTTGAACTTCACTCAGGCAGTTAAAGGATAATGGAACAATTGTTTTTTTCTTTCCTTCTTTTTCTTTAAAGGAAAAACAATTCTATTTAAAGATTAATGTAAAGAAATGCAATTATAGAGGAACACTGGATCTACACCCTTGGGGTCTCATTCATATTTTAGGTTTAGATTCATTTACTTTCTAAGTTATCCACACTATGGTGACCCCTGAGGTTGTATTTAAGGATGTGTGGGATTCCATCAGGACAATCACATTTGAAATGTAACTCACCCCCATTTAGGGATCTTGTCCTCTGCCCCTAAATTTAATCTTGGGTTCACCGTGCCACAGGAAGAAGCTGAATGGGGTCCTCTATTCAGTTTGGTCCTTTGATTTAAGTAAAGAGGCATATGTCCATTCAGCTATTTGCTGTTGTTTTTTAATGTGTTAAGCATATGTCAAATACTGTTCTAAGAGCTGGGGTAGGTACGAGTTAACTAGGTAGGACACAGTCCCTGGCCTGCCTGAGTATCACAGTCTAAGAGGGAGAGAGAACAGATATCCCCATTTTACAGCTGAGGAAACTGAGGCACAGATAAGTGACTTGCCCAGTCATACAGCAAGCATTTGGCAGAGCCAATATTAGACCCAGGGAAGCAGCATGGTGTAGTGAGTGGATATAGGATGGGCCTGGGAGTCCAAAGGTCATAGGTCTAGTCCCGGCTCCTCCACTTGTCTGCTGTGACCTTGGGCAAGTCACTTTGCTTCTTTGAGCCTCAGTTATCTGATCTGTATAATGGGGATTGAGACTGTGAGCCCCATGTGGGACACGGTCTGTGTCCAACCCGATTTGCTTGTTTCCTCTCCGGTTTTTAGAACAGAGCCTGGCACTCATATGTGCCTAACAAATACCACAGTTATTCATTATTTGGACTCCCAGGCCCATGCTTTCTCCACTCGGCCAGGCTACTTTCCTATTAAATTCTTGTGCCATTAACTTCTTAGGAGTTAGACTCATCCTTGATCGGACAGCGTGGCCTAGAGGAAAGTCCGTCAATTTATTGAGGGCTTACTGTGTGCAGAGCACTGTATTAAGTGCTTGGGAGAGTACAGTGTATCAGTGTAACGGACACATTCCTTTCCCGCAACTAGTTTACAGTCTAGAGAGGGAGACAGATATTAATATAAATTACAGATGTGTACATAAGTGCTGTGGGGCTGGGAGGGGGGTGATGAATAAAGGGAGCAAGTCAGGGTGACGCAGAAGGGAGTGGGAGAAGAGGAAAGGAGGATTTAGTGAGGGAAGGCCTCTTGGAGGAGATGGGCCTTCAATAAGGCTTTGAAGGGGGATAGAGTAATTAGGAGTCCTGGTTCTAGTCCCAGCTCTGCCACTTGCATCCCATGTGGTCCTGGTTAAGACACTTTGCTTCTGGGTCTTTGTTTCCTCATCTGTGCAATGAGGATTAAATACCTTTTCTCCCTTCCCCTTATATGTGAGCCCCATCAAGGACTGTATCTGATCCCCAAATGCTTATTGTTGTGCCTAGACTATTGTGCCCCAGACTAAGCCCCCTTTTCCTCTGTTCCCCTTCCCCTCCCCATCGCTCCCTTTGCTCTACCTTCCTAATAATGATGTGTATATATCTATAATGTAGTTTTGATGCCTGTCTCCCCCGCTTCTAGACTGAGAGCCCTTTGTGGGCAGGGATTGTCTTTATTTGTTGCTGAATTGTACTTTGCAAGCGCTTAGTATAGTGCTCTGCGCAGCATGGCTCAGTGGAAAGAGCACAGGCTCGGGAGTCAGAGGTCATGGGTTTGAATCCCGGCTCTGTCACTTGTCAGCTGTGTGACTGTGGGCAAGTCACTTAACTTCTCTGGGCCGCAGTTACCTCATCTGTAAAATGGGGATGAAGGCTGTGAGCCTCACGTGGGACAACCTGATTACCCTGTATCTACCCCAGTGCTTAGAGCAGTGCTCTGAACATAGTAAGTGCTTACCAAATACCAACAACAATATCAGTAAATACGATTGAATGAATGAATGTCTACCCCACTGCTTAATACAGTGCTGGGCAAATAGTAAGACAGCGGATGGTTGGATCTCAGGAAGGGGAGAAGTAGAGAGAAATGTGTTCAGGTTCTTAGCAAAAAGTACATGTTCTTCACATTGTAGAATCTGAAACAGATGTGTACGGAGACCACTGGTGGAACACAATATATTCCAGACGTCTGGGGGAATAAACAACTCTTTTAAGCTCCTTCTGGTGTGCGGCCAATAGAGAGAGCTGTCTCACTATAGGAGGTTGCACAGATCTTTTGATTTTGCTGAAAAATCGAGATAATAATAATTTTGGTATTTAAGTGCTTACTATGTGCCAAGCACTGTTCTAAGCACTGGGGTAGATACAGGGTAATCGGATCATAGTCCCTGTCCCACATGGGGCTCACACTCTTACTCCCCATTTTATATGAGGTACCTGAGGCATGGAGAAGTTAAGTGACTTGCCCAAGATCACACAGCAGACATATGATGGAGCCCGGGATTAGAATTCTTGTCCTGAGACTTCCAGGCCCGTGCCCTTTCCTCAGGCCACGCTGCTTCTCAATGCAAAATGTAGTCTTCAGGAAATCAGGGGATTTGTGATGAGCCCTTTAAAACATTGTCACAAATTAATGTGTTAACTGGACTCCTACTCCTTATTTACCTTCTGAGCAATTAAACTGTGTCGGTTCCACCTTGGATCTGGGCCTCTTAGAACTGTTGTTAAACACTAGTTTAAAAATTCCAAATGAGAGAGAACAGCAAACACAATAACATTTATCCTATTCATGAAAATTATTTCAAGGCCATTTTGAGGATGACTCGCTCCCTTTATTCATCCCTCCACCCAGCCCCACAGCGCTTAGGAGGTCCACATCCTGTAATATCTTTATATTAATGTCTGTCTCCCCCTCTAGACTGCAAGCTCGTTGTTGGCAGGGAATGTGTCTGCTTATTGTTGTACTCTCCCAAGTGCTTAGTATAGTGGTCTGCACACAGTAAGAGCTCAATAAATATGACTGAATCAATGAATGAAGAGGGTTCTTTCTGGTTATGTGTGTCCAGAGGAAGCTATGGGAAAAAAAAAATCAGCGGATGCCACGTGATCTGTGGGTAACAATCTGTTGTCTCTTTCATCCTTGAGAACTTTCCAGAGGAAGCATTCAGGAAAAAAGTGTAGTGTTTCTTCCCTAGTGCTGAAATCCAGCGCTTGTTTGCAGGAACACTTGTTTAGGAGAGAACAAGGCGGGGCATTTAGAGACAAGTATGGAAGCTAATTTGCTTATAAGTTTATAGTTAGGGACAGGATTCAAGTACTATTCATTTTTCATCTTCAAACCAGGCATACTTAACATTGTCGACTTAGTTCCCTATAAGCAAATTTCAGATAGTTATGTAGACCGGCCCCTCAGAGATATTTTTAAAGTTAGTAAATTGCTTTAAAGTTCAGGGTTGAAGAGCCTTGTAAGAGTGGAAATTTTTGATAAATTATCATCATAGACATCACCATCAATAAGCCTATACTCTCTAGATGAGAAGGAGCATGGCCTAGTGGAAAGAGCCTGGGCCTAAAAGTCAGAGGACTTGCTATCTAATCCTGCTCCACAACTTGTCTGCTACATGACTTTGGTCAAGTCATTTAATTTATCTGTGCCTCAGTTCCTCCATCTGTCAAATGGGAATTAAGATTGTGAGCTCCATGTGGGACAAGGACTCTGTATCTACCCCAGTGTTTAGTACACTGTCTGGCACCTAATAAGAACTTAACAAATACCATTAAAATTATGAGCCAAGTGAAACAATCCTTTTGGAAACAAAATTCTACTTGAACTATGAAACAAGAGTCTGCTCAAGTTATTTCAAAGGCAGTTTCATTTACAGGAAGATAAAAATGCAACCAAATGGTGAATTTGATTAAAGCATAATATTGTGATTTACCCAGATCCACTTCTTCAGAATATCAAGTCACTTCTAATGCAAGAACTTGAAAGTGTCTTTTTTGTAGTGTTTTAGTACACACCTTGTCCCTTTTGCTGAAACTGTAGAAAGCATTCCTTGATTCCATTCCTTGTAGAGGAAAAAGTTATTGATCATTGAGTTTCCACGATTAATCCTCTCACCTTCCTGGACATCCCATCCTGTCGGGCATTCAGGCACTCCTGAATTGATATTATTTACCTCACTTCTCTTTCTTACCTGTGGGGTTTTCATCCCCAGCTCGCTCTCCTTTCTGTGTCAGCTATGCATTTGGATCTGTGACCTGAGAATTTGACCCACCCCTAACCCCACAACACTTATTTAAATATCTTCATATATTACAAATTAATTTGTATTAATGTCTGTCTCCCCCTCTAGACTGTAAGCGCCTTATGAGCAGGGAATGTGTCCATTATTGTTATGTTGTACTCTCCCAAGCTTGTAGCACAGTGCTCTGCACACAGTGAGCACTCAATAAATACAAATTGAATGAATAATTATTATTTTGTTCCCAATGGCCACCATCCCTATGCAGGCCAGGAAGGAAAACTGTATCATATGGACAAAGATAAAATGGTGGCTGGGCTTCAAAGTGGACACTGGAAATAGCTCAGATCGTAAGAAAGTGATCCAGAATTAAGGGGGATTGTTTTGGCTCGACTAACTGGCAGGACCCCAATTCTGAATTTGGAAATTAAGAACAACTCACTGTCTTGGAGGCATTTGTTCAAATTGGACTTCAGAAAATAGCTCCAGATGTGCTTTTTTTAGGCCGCAGACTAGTATGGAAATAGGGCTAATATCTGAGTTTCCTGTTAAGTAAAAAGCTTTTCTTCCTATGCCTATAAGACCGTGAACTATGATTTTCAAACACTCAAGAAGCTGCTGTCAGCTTGGTTGGAAATGGTTCCAGACTATCTCCTAACCTTAAAAAAAAAAACCCCAAGCCCCTCCAATCACTCAGCAAACCCCCTTAAATTTCGCCTCAGATTTATCTCAATGACATTCATATGTCTAAGTCTTCTACAAATATGAAAAATGCAAATATATATTTCATGTATAAATGTATATAAAACTATTTATCATGTAGTATTTTTGAGACATTGAAATCCTTTTCCCTTGAAGAGTGATGCTGTGAATTATTCAGAATTAATAATAATAATGATAATAATGTTGGTATTTGTTAAGCGCTTACTATGTGCAGAGCACTGTTCTAAGCGCTGAGGTAGATACAGGATCATCAGGTTGTCCCACCTGAGGCTCACAGTTAATCCCCATTTTACAGAAGAGGTAACTGAGACACAGAGAAGTTAAGTGACTTGCCCACGGTCATACAGCTGACAAGTGGCAGAGCCGGGATTCAAACCCATGATCTTTGGCTCCCAAGCCCGGGCTCTTTTCCATTGAGCCACGCTGCTTCTACCATATTATTATTACCATAGACTTTTGCTATATTTGTAATAGCAAATTAACTATAATGGGCATTTCATAGCATCGTTATGTAGGTCTGCTTGAGAATAAATTTACAGATCAGGATTAAAAATCAACAACAAAATAAACCTTTCCCCCACAGATTCTTTTCTTCCAGTTTTTAAAATGCTCAGTACCTAATCCTTTATCAAACAAGACTTTATTAAGCAGTTTTTACAGGTATAACAGCTCTTACAGAGGTAGAAAGTTGAGAGATGCTAACACATTTCTTGGTCAGGGAAGATAGAATTGGTTTTATTTTGAAGCAGTGTGGTCTAGTGGAAAGACATGGGGGCCTAGGAGTCAGGAATCCTGGGCTCTAATTCTGATTCGGCCTCTTGCCTGCATTATGACCTCGGGCAAGTCACTTAACTTCTCTGTGCTCAGTTTCCTCATGTATAAAATGGAGGTATAGTCCCTTTTCACCCCACCCACTTAGGCTGAGAGCCCCATGTAGGGCAGGAACTGTGTCCAACCTGATTATCTTGTATCAATTTCATCGCTTAGCACAGTGCTTGAAACAGAGTAGGCGCTTACCAAATGCCACACTCCTGATTATTATTTACAGTGTCATATTCACACATGTAAATCCTTAAACCCTCTTTATGTTATTTCCAGGGCGGATGTGGCGGTCATGGCTGTGGAAAATGTGACTGCAGTGGAGTGAAAGGACAAAAAGTGAGTAGTCCAAGTTTCCTTGTCTAATCTTTCTCTGGAATTGTTATCCTGGAAGTCATCAAGCACTGCTCTGAGTATTTCAAGCTTACCCAGTACTCCGGGCTCGAGATGGTACCTGGTTTCAGCTCTTCTGAGCCTCATCTTTGACCCCTTTTCCCAGAATCCCATTCAAAATAATTTTAAGGAGGCGGTCATTCACCCTCCTCCAAACCATTCTCAGAGAAAACTGTTCCAATTGCCATCACCCATTTGCCCGGGGCAAAAAACAGTGAACAAGTCCAAGGACCCTACCAAATGGGGAGGAGAGGGGGCAGACTGCAGTGTGGCCTCAGGGATAGAGCACGGGCCTGGGCATCAGAAAGACCTGGGTCCTAATCCAGGCTCCGCCACTCGTCTGCTGTGTAAGCCCCTCTGTCTTTTTTGATCTAGTCTGAAGAGTCTTAAACACATCAGTCTACACTCTACTCATTGCCCTGATGGTATGAGCGGCCATTCTCAGACACTTTTCCAGCTGTATTAGTTGCAACTATTGCACAATACCAGAAAATTGTAGTAGATCATCGACTAAGGTGGGAGGAGGTGAATTGATTGAGTGATTTAAAGCCAGAGGGCTGACTTCATGTATAGCACAACCGTTCCTTGCCTCAAGCACACCTGGCATCTCCCCCAGAAGTATTCTGAAGTGTTCTGAAAGCTCAGGGGAAGAAACTCTTTGTATGAGAAGCCCGGTATTCAAGTATGTGAGTGTGTGTTTGTGGGGAGGGGTGAATTTTATGCCCTTAGCAAACTGGAAATTTGCTTTGGTGGAAATTACAGCCTTAATGGGGCACATTGTCCAAAGGCTTCCCTTTGACATTACTCATTTTGTTTCCACAATTTATACCTTTGCCTGCATTTTTTTGATTGTATTAAACACTTACTATGTGCCAGGCCCTGGCAAAGAAATGAAAATAGTATATAACCACCATCTGGGGAGTGGGGGAGAATATGTAAGACTCATTTTAAACCTGAGGGATTTACACTGAACAATGAGTTGTATGGCAAAAGCCCTGCTTAGATCCTGGAGACTGGGGTTATTAAGCCATTTCCCCCTGTAACATATGAGCAATAATAATAATAAGTGTTCAGTGCTTACTCTCATCATTGGTATTTATTGAGCACCTGCTGTATGCAGAGCACTGTACTAAACATTTGGGTGAGTAGAGAAGCAGCATGGCTCACTGGAAAGAGCACGGGCTTTGGAGTCAGAGGTCATGGGTTCGAACCCCAGCTCCGCCACTTCCCAGCTGTGTGACTTTGGGCAAGTCACTTAACTTCTCGGTGCCTCAGTTCCCTCATCTGTAAAATGGGGATTAAGACTGTGAGCCCCACGTGGGACAACCTGATTCCCCTGTGTCTACCCCAGTGCTTAGAACAGTGCTCGGCACATAGTAAGTGCTTAACAAATACAAACATTATTATTATTATTATTACAACAGAGTTGGTAGGGATGTTTCCTGCTCACAACAAACTTACAGTATAGAGGGGGAGATAAATATTAATATAAATACATAATTTATAATATAATTTATAGATATGTAGACGAGTGCTCTGGAGTGAACAAATGCCTGAAGGTCACAGATCCAAGTGGACAGATGAAGTAGGAGGGAGAGGGAGCCAGGAAAAAGAGGGATTAATCTCCAGAGGGCTTCCTGGAGGAGATATGTCAAGCACTATGCTAAGTCCTGGAAGAGATATAGGATTATCCAAGCCCCCTTTTTCGACACGGGGCTCACGGTCACAGGTATATACTTAGGCAGAAGTGTAATGTACCATGAGGGACATCTATGTGTTCTTGGAATTCTGCCATTTGGGGAGTGAGTGCTGTGTTTCAAGAGGCCAAGCTCTGAGCTGTAGTGTTATCTCTTCACAACGGGTACACCAAACAGTCTTCTTGAGGTGTCCCTAATCCTGTAGAAAATTCACGGAATTCCACTTTACAGAGAAACTTTTTGTTCATTTATCAGTATCTTCTGAAGCACTAAGTAATCTTTATGCCTATCGGCGAGTGTCGCTACTGTTTTCTGAATGGCATTTAAATAGATGGAAATAGGAAGATGTTTAAATCTCATTGTCCACTGAATTATGGTTCGTTAATTCTGTTGGATTTAGAGTTTCACTGAAATCTGGCCACAGATTCTCCGATGTAAGAAAATACCTCTCTCGCTACACATATTTTAGCATACCAAGTCCTGTTGGGTAATGAGCCTGAGTACCCCAAATGCAAAGCCTGAGATTACCAAGGAAATGAATGTGTTAGAAATTGCACAACAAGACTAGTTCATTCATGCAAATCATAATAATTATGGTATTTAAGTGCTTACTATGTGCCAAGCACTGTTCTAAGCACTGGGGTAGATACAAGGAAATCAGGTTGTCCCTCGTGGGGCTCACACTCTTAATCCTCATTTTACAGATGAGGTAACTGAGGCACAGAGAGGTTAGGTGGCTTGCCCAAGATCACACAGCAGACAAGTGGCAGAGCCAGGTTTAGAATTCAAGTCCTCTGATTCCCAAGTCCATGGTCTTGTGTCTTTGGTGCGAGCAAAAATCCCATGCATTATGTGAGCATGTCAGAGAGAGTGTGTGAGACAGGGACACAGAGAGAAAGGAACACCATGAATCACCAATGAATCAGTGGTATTTATTGAGCACTTACTGTGTACAGAGCACTGCTCAAAGTGCTTGGGAGAGTACAATACAACAGAGTTGGTAGACACAACAAGTTTACAGTCTAGAGCGGGAGGCCTCTATTAAAATAAATTACAGATGATGTACATAAGTGCCATGGGGCTGAGGGCGGGTGGGATAGGCGACAGAGGGAGAGGGAGTAGGGGAAAAGAGCGCTTAATCGGAGAAGGCAAATGGGGAGGAGACTGACATAATTGAAGGAAAATTTCCTCATCAACTTGTCGGGATGTGGAATGTTGCTTACATTCCCTCTAGTTGCTGCAAATCCGTGCTGTTCACTCTACTGTGTGAGGAACTTTATGGCCTTGGTAGTTATATCACCCTTACATTCAGCAGTGGTCCTGTACTTAATAATAATAATAATGTTGGTATTTGTTAAGCGCATACTATGTGCCGAGCACTGTTCTAAGCGCTGGGGTAGATACAGGGGAATCAGGTTGTCCCACGTGGGGCTCACAGTGTTAATCCCCATTTTACAGATGAGGGAACTGAGGCATAGAGAAGTTAAGAGACTTGCCTACAGTCACACAGCTGACAAGTGGCAGAGCTGGGATTCGAACCCATGACCTCTGACTCCAAAGCCCGGGCTCTTTCCACTGAGCCACGCTGCTTCAACCATTCAGAGTTAAAATGATGAGCAGGATAACCAAATATAAGTGGATTCAAAAACTTTTAGAAGAGACTACTGATTCCTCAGTATTTCTAAGCCCACTCATTGTAGGCAGGTATGTGTCTGTTTATTGTTCTATTGGACTCTCCCAAGTGCATGGTACCATGCTTTGCACACAGTAAGTGCTCAATAAATTCTATCGAATGAATGAAAGAAGATGCCACTGGTGGTTATATTCACCTATTAATAGTTGTGGTGTATGTTAAGCATTTACTATGTGCCAAGGACTGTACTTAGCGCTGGAGTAGACACAAAATCATCAGAACCCACATGGAACTCACAGTCAAAGTTGGAGAGAGGACAGGTGTTGAACCCCCATTTTACAGAAGTGGTAGCTGAGGCTCAGAGAAATTAAGTGATTCCCCAAAGTCACACAGCAGGGAGGTGGTGGAGCAGAGATTAGAACACAAGTCCTCTGATGCCCAGGCCTGTGCTCTTTTCACTAGGCCATGGTGCTGGTCCATGCATCTACTGCTGCATACTTGCCATTATAGTATCCATAGTCCCATCTGTGCTGGGTACATATTTTTGGTACATACCTGCAAGTTTTTGTAGACCTTTCTGGAGCTTCTGTTCTTTGTACTTTTCTTATTTGCTTTCTCAGTTTTAAGTGAGAAACAGTGTGTCTCAGGGGGTAGAGTACAGGCCTAAGGGTCAGAAGGATTTGGTTTCTAATCCCAGCTCCACCATTTGTCTGCGGTGTGACCTGGGGCAAGTCACTTCACTTCTCTGGGCCTCAGCTACCTCATCTGTAAAATGGGAGTTAAGACTGTGAGCCCCAGTTGGGACATGGACAGTGTCCAGCCTAACTGGCTTCTGCCCCAGTGCTTAGAACAGTGTCTGGCACATAGTAAGTGCTTAACAAATACCATTAAAAAAAAAAGTTTTCTGCCTCCCTCTTTTGAGCACATGTGATTCCTGCCTCTCATCATTCTCGGCATGAGTAGTGTGCCTTGGACAAAGTAAAAGCTAAACAAATACTGTGGATATAGAAGGACAAGGAGCTGAATGATTTGGAAGTGAATCAGCCAAAAAATTCCAACTTGACTAAAAATATTCTGGGACAAGAGCTTACCTAGGGATTGGAGGGATTCTTTACTCCAGGTAGTCAGTTTCAAATTTAGAAATTTGGCAAACTTATTGCCTCTTAATTAGCAATAAAATAATCAGTTTTATGAAAGAGGATTTTCAATGCAATCAATGGATTCTTGGCTAACCTTTCCGGAGAGAGATCTGATTGACTGAATATCCTCCCTTCCAATGCTAACCTATGGTGCACGCAAGAGGATCTATTGTACAATATGGAGAACTCATTTGCTCCTTGGCTTTAGCAACCATCTCACATGATGATTCCCAAATCTAGCAGTGAGTACAATTTCTGGCACCGAGTAAGTGCTTAATGAATACCATTTTTATTATCTCTCCAGTCCTGCCTCTTTCTTTCTTTGCAGTTCTGCATTTCCTCCTGCCTTCAGGGCATCTCTACCTGGATCTCCCGCTGATTCCTCAAACTTAACCTATTTAAAACAGAACTCATCATCTTCCCCCACCATACCCTCCCCTCCCCCGGACTTTCCAAACACTGTAGACAGCACCACTATTCTCTTTGTCTCCCAAGATCATGATCTTGGCATTATCCTAGACTTCTCTCTCATTTAACCCTTATATTCTCATACTCAGAAGCAGCGTGGCTTAGTGGAAAGAGCATAGGCTTGGGCATCAGAAGGTCATGGGTTCTAATCCCGGCTCTGCCACTTGTCTGCTGTGTGACCTTGGGCAAGCCACTTAATTTCTCTGTACCTCAGTTACCTCATCTATAAAATGGGGATTAAGACTGTGAGCCCCATGTCAGACAACCTGATAACTTTGTATCAATCCCAGCACTTAGAACAGTGCTTGGTCAGATAGTGCTTAACAAATACCATAATTATTATTATATTCAGTGTCAACAAATCCTGTCAGTTCTACTTTCAGAACATCTCTAGAATCTGCCCTTTCCTCTCCTTCCAAACTGCTCTCCTGTTAAATCAAACACTTGTCCTATTCCACCTTGATTACTACTTCAGCCTCTTCGCTGACCTCCCTGTCATCTGTCTCTCTCCCCTCTCCACTTCAAACTTCACTCTGGAGCCCAGATCGTTTTCTGTAAATCTGTTCAGTCCATGTCTCCCCACTCAATGATCGTCCATTCACCCCTGTATCAAATAAAAATTACTTATTATCGGCTTTAAGGCACTCAGTCAGTTCCTTCCCTCCTACCTTACCTCACTGATATCCCACTATAAAATTCCAACTGCACATTCCACTCCTCTAACACCGTCCTACTCTCTTTACCTTGATCTCGTCTATCCAGCTGCTGACATCTTGCTCCTTTGGTCCTCGGTGCCAAAATCCCTTTATTCTGACTCATACTCTGCTATGGGAATAAAACTGACAAAGCCTCTTTTTCCCCCCCCAGATTCTAGGAATGAATAATCCCTTGGTCATTTAATAGTACAACATCAGCATGATACTGAGTATTTTTTTCTAGTTATTTCGATCTGAGTTAAACAATTATACACAGCAGACATTTACTGGAGTTTGGAACGCCTTGTTGCATAAAAAATATTTTGAGATATTCAGAATAAAATAAGTTGTGTACTTCGCTAATTTCCTGCAAGCCTGCTAGTAACTTCAGAAATAATTAATTTGACTTTGTTCACAATGCTTCTATGTTCTTTCCCAGCAAACCATGATGTGAGCATGTTATCTGTTTAAACTGATTAGAGTTTGAATGCTTGCCTGAATTCTATTTGGTTTCTCAAAAATACCTAAAAGTTAAGCTCCCTTTCTTGATAACTTGAATTTTCAAAAACTCATCTGAAGTGCTTAGAGAAGCAAGATATTCCCAAGAATTACTAGTGTATTCTTAAAGAACACAGATCATCTTCAGGACTGTAGTGCTGTCCAACCTGTTGGGTGACCTTGGCCAAGCCATTTACTTTCTCGGTGCCTCATTTATCTCATCTGTAAAATGTAGAAGCAGCATGGCTTAGTGGAAAGAGCATAGGTTTGGGAGTTAGAGGTCGTGGATTCTAATCCTGGCTCCACCACTTGTTAGCTGTGTGACTCTGGGCAAGTCATTTTATTTCTCTTTGCCTCAGTTATCTCATCTGTAAAATGGGGATTAAGACAGTGAGCCCCACATGGGACAACCTAATTACCTTGTATCTACCTAGCGCTTAGAACAGTGCTTGGCACATAGTAAGTGCTTAACAAATACCATCATTATTATTATTACCTGTTCTCCCTCCCTTTTAAATTGTGAGTCCCAATGTGGGACGGGGATTATGCCTCATGTGCTTATATTGTATATTGTATGCTTAGCATAGTGCTTGGCACACAGTAAACACTGAACAAATACCACAACGATTTTTATTTTTATGCTGTCTAATTGTGAGACCCCCTGGCCTGCCACACTTGACATCAGGTGTCAAGATGGTTGTGTTATGAAGTGTGTTACCGAGTCAGTCTCCTAGAATTGAAGCTATGCTCACCTCCCTACAGCTTGGTAACATGGGCCTTACAAGGAGAATGACTGATAGGCAGATCCCTAAATAGCTTTGTATGGGGAGCTTAGTTGGGTAATCACCAACAAAGGAGAACAAAGGAAACAGTTTAAAGATGTAGTTAGAAGAAAGCTTCAAACAATATTCTCTATCAGATTAGAGCAGGGAGATAAAGCTGAAAAGTTCCCATATTCTGCAGTCAAAAAAGAGGCTCTTTGGAAGCAGAATCTTTAAGGGAATCAGGAGAGAAAGAGGCAACAGGAGTATAGCTTAGTGGGAAGAGCCTGAGCCTGGGTGTCAGAGGACCTGGGTTCTAATCCTGGCTCTGCTGGTTGCCTGATGGGTAACCTTGGGCAAGTCTTTTAATTTGCCTGTTCCCCAGTTTCCTATCTGTAAAACAGGGATACATTGCTTGTTTTCCCTCCTGCTTAGACTGTGAGCCCCATATGGGACAGGATCTATGTCTGATTTGATTAACTTATATCTCTCCTAGGGCTTAGAATAGTGCTTGACACAATAAAAGTCCTTAACAAATACAATAATGATAATCGGTCAGAGGTATTTATTGAACGCTTACTGTGGCAGACCAGTATAGTAAGCACTTGGGAAAGTATAATACAATATAGTTGGCAGACACATTCTCTGCTCACAAGGAGCCTACCATTTAGAGTGGAATAATAAAAAAAAATGGTAATAATAAATAGCCTCAAGTCCTACAAATATGGAACCACAACAGAGGCTTGTGTTGTGTGAGTGTATGATGTGGTCAGGATTCTAGGTCCCACACTGGCCTTTTTAGACTCCAACATATCCGAATGTGCATCCGTCACCATTTGAGGGATCTTCAAGTATGAACAACAACTGTATCTCCACAAACACATCCCTCTCTCTCTAATGCTATTCATTCTCAGCATATTTTAACCTCAAAGATAATGGAATATCTGTCCTTGTTTAGGGAAAGGGGATAGATAGATTATCAATCACAAGGAACTCCTGTCTCTTAAATGCTTTTCTCATCATCTCAGTCCAGCAACAAGAATATCTAATCAAAAGATCCTTAATTTCTCCCTCCCCCCACTCCCCACCAGAACAGATAGCTTTGAAAAAGAAATCAGCCCCATTGTTGAAACTATGCATCTTATCTGATCTGAAAGGGAAAGGGATGACTGTAGCCAATTTGGAAAAGAGTCAAAGGCCCTAACAATCTGGAAAGAATTCAGTGCCTTGGGTTCCCTCAGGATATTCCTTTCCCTTGGGATATTTCTTTCCCTTAAGAAATGGAGTAGAGATCCTTCTAGGTAAACCTGACCCAGAAAACCAGACATCTCCCTTCAGACCCATTTCCCAGTTGGGCTGAAATCTCTTCTTGCACCCTGACTGCTCTAAATCGGGGAAGATCTATCTGCTTCTGCTTGATCCTGGGAGGAGCTGAGATTCTCCTCCTGTAGAACACTCCCCCTAGACAGACTAAATATTTAGTGTTCAAGGAGTCCATTGACTGAATATTTTTTAAGGCAGAGTGGCTTCAGGCCAGTAACAGCCAGACCTTTCTGGAGAATTGAGCTAAAATGGTAATGAGGGAGAGCTTATTGGAGGACCAGGAAGAAACGATTCCGATCCTTTGGGGCTCAGGGCAGACCTCCAATTCCTTAGACTTACGCATGCTCAACATGGCCCTCCAAGGTACTTAACCTCGCTTAGAAAAAAAAAGGGTTCGGGACCCACCCAACGATTGGGGAGAGAAGGTCAACTGGGTCGGCTGTCCTGGAGTTTGACCTCCCCCAACCCTTCCACCTGGGAGAGGTTAAGGGAAACCCCACCTAGATAGCAGACATTCCATTCCTTTCTACTGAGGGAAGTCTGCATCTCCCAGGATGGATGTGGAAAAACAAGGCAAAGAGTGTCTCTTCCTGCTCCCAAATATATTTCCATTTTGGCAATGTATTTTGTAATCTCTTCAGGAAATCACAGGGAGAAATAGCCTTGTAACTTTCTAGGAGGGCTTCCTGGGGTTACGAGCTGGTCACTATGACGAGACACTACCCAAGTGGCCAAGGGGACCGAGAAAATGATCCAAAATGATCAGGAGAAAAGTAGGAAAAGGAGACAGTACAAGGTTAGAGAGGCGCTCACATTAACACTCATATATGTGCACTCTAACTCGTGCACTCTCTCATACTTTTTTTTTAATGGTATCTGTTAAGTGCTTACTGTGTGCCAGGCACTGTACTAAATGCTGAGGTAGATACAGTCTAATCAAGTTGGACACAGTCAGCCCATGACCCACACGGGGATTAATACTGGGAGCCCCATGTATGACAGGGACAGTGTCTAATATAATCTCGTATCCACCTCAGAATTTACTATAGTGTTTGGCTGCTTGGGAGGCAGCATGGCCCAATGGAAAGAGCACAGGCCTGGAGTCAGAGGACCTGGGTTCTAATCCTCACTCTGCCACTTGCCTGTCACGTGATCTTGGGCAAATCACTTGACTTTTCTGTGTCTGTTTCCTCAACTATAAAATAGGTTTCAATACCTGTTCTCCCTCCCACTTAGACTTTGAAGCCCCATGTGAGACAGGGACCGTGTCCAACCCAGTTAACTTCCCTGTGTTCCACAGAACACTTAGAACAGTGCATGAATGCTCAGAATGCTTAGAACAGTGCTTTGCAGAGTAAATGCTTACCAAATGCCTTAATTATTATTATTGGCCCCTATTATTAGTATTATTGCTAAGCTAGCAGCTGCCTCAGTTCTGTCCTCTAGATTGACATTTTCAACCACACTACTGAAGGCAAGAGAACCAAAGTTTTACGATACTACATTATGTCTGTTGAGAACTGAAATAAAGTAGTGGTCGATTTCTGACAGCTTCAGGAACAATGCTTCAATCAGTGGTATTTATTTAATTTCATTTTTTAATGGTATTTGTTAAGCACTTACTATGTACCAGGTACTCTACTACACACTAGGGTAGATACAAGTTAATGAGATTGAACACGATCCATGTTGCACAGTTTTAATCCCCATTTTACAGATGAGGGAACTGAGGCACAGAGAAATTAAGGGACTTGCGTAAGGTCACACAGTAGACAAGTGGCAGAGCTGGGTTTAGAACCCAGGTCCTTCTGACTTGCAGCCCCATGTTCTATTCAGTAGGCAATGCAGCATCTCGGTTTGAGTGCTTACTGTGTGTACAGCACTGTACTACGCTCTTGGGAAAGCACAATACAGCAGTCCCTGCTCACTATAAGCTTAAACTGTTATATATCAAACCATGTAACTGATATTGTACAACTGTTTTCCTAGGCACACTACCAGACTGGTGGCTGATGACATATTTACTTCTTTCCCCACAGATCATGACTAATCAAAATAGTAGGAAAGAACTCCAGGAACTGGATGTCCTAAATTAACACAGAGGTCTCCTATGTGTTTGTAAGCACTTATCCCAACACTCCCGCAGGAATTTCCCCCTAACGCCAAAACTTCAAAATGTACTGAAATTCATTAGGCTGAAGTGTAGCCAGGCATGATTGCCAATGTGAAATCTACCCCACACCCACTGTTGAACTTTCTCAGGAACACGATTCCAAAAGCAAATTCAATTTTATCCTGTTCTGCAGAGTCTTGTGTAACATGCTTCCTGCAAGGGTCCAAAGGAGGTGCAGTATTATCAACAATTATCAAGACGTTATGTCTGTCTCCCCGACTCTGGATTGTAAGCCCCTTGAGGGCAGGGATCGAGTCTACCAACTCTACTGCATTGTACTCTCCCAAGTACTTAGTTCAGTGCTCCATGGGCAGGAGGCACTCAATAAACACCATTGATTGATTGTTATTTATAATAATAACACTGATAATATTCGTTAAGTGCTTACTATGTGCCAGGCACAGTACTAAGCCAGATGCTAGCAAACTGGGTTGGACATGGTCCCCGTCCCACATGAGGCTCACAGTCTTAATCCCATTTGACAGATGAGGTAACTGAGGCACAGAGACGTGAAGCGACTTGCCCACAGTTACGTAGCACATATGTGGCGGACCCAGGATTAGAACCCAGGTCCTCTGAATCCCAGGCCTGTGCTCTATCCACTAGGCCATGCTGCTTCTCCGTTATCCTGAATCCATTAGCACCTGTCAAATGGAGTTATACAATATGTGGCCTTGAGGTAAGAGCCTCTGGGAGCCAGTTTTCTGTCTCTAACAGTGACAAGAGGTTCCCTGGAGCCACTCTGAGAGCCCACTAGTTGAACCTACCTCAGAGATAAGAATGAACTCTTGCACTAATATCCTTTTATGCATGCATTGACCCAAACCTTACTCAAAATTATTGTAGCACTCAGCCCGCACAACTCGCGGTGGGAACAAATTTCAAAATGCTCACTTTTTCTGCTTTGTTGGTTTCGAGCCTATTCCCCTTCAAGCTTCAGTGGATGCCCCTTAGTCTGATTTGGGTGGGATTTTCTGGGGAAATGTTTTGTGCTTGCCCTTCCCACACCCGTTGTGCTGTTGGAAACTTCAGTAGTTGTTTTCCAGGTTGGGATCCCATTTCAGTTTCCTCATGAGAATAAGGTTTCTCTCTCCCCCTGATATTTCAGTTGCCTTTCTTTAAGCCTCCTCCAGCTCTGTCATACCTTTCCTGAGTTGCAGCAACCAGAATTAGACATAGTTTTCTGGGGGCAGGCATACTTTGGGTCTGAAAGTGGCAAAATGACACCATAGGCTCTGTATTATTTTCCGACACCCAGGATTTTGGCAACCATTTTGGTTGTTGCCACACACTGAACTGTGATGTAAAAGGACAGTTAACAGTGACTTCACAATCTCTCTTCTGATAGGCCCAAATCCGTCATCATGACAGCTCACCTCCTCCAGGAAGCCTTCCCAAACTGAGCCCCCCCACTTCCCTCTGCTCCTTCTCCCCTCCCCATTCCCCCCACTCTCTGCTCTTACCCGTTCCCCTCCCCTCAGCACTGTGCATATTTTTATATATTATTTATTAGCTTATTTTGTTAATGATGTATATATCTCTATGATTCTATTTATAATAATAATGTTGGTATTTGTTAAGCGCTTACTATGTGCAGAGCACTGTTCTAAGCACTGGGGTAGATACAGGGTAATCAGGTTGTCCCATGTGAGGCTCACAGTTAATCCCCATTTTACAGATGAGGTAACTGAGGCACAGAGAAGTTAAGTAACTTGCCCACAGTCACACAGCTGACAAGTGGCACAGCCGGGTTTTGAACCCATGACCTCTGACTCCGAAGCCCAGGCACATTCCACTGAGCCACGCTGCTTCTCTAGATGGTGTCTGCACTAGACTGCTTGTTTTGTTTTGTTCTGTTTTGCTTTGCTGTCTGTCTTCCCCGTTTAGACTGTGAGCCAGTTATTGGGCAGGGATTGTCTCTATCTGTTGCCGAATTGTACACTCCAAGTGCTTAGTACAGTGCTCTTCACATAGTAAGTGCTCAGTAAATACTATTGAATGCATGAATGAAAAGGGAGGATGATGGGAAAGCGAGTGACCCAGTGGATAGAGTACAGACCTGGGAGTCAGAAGGACCTGGGTTCTAATCCCAGCTCTTCCACTTGTCTGTCATGTGAGCTTGGACAGGTCACTTCACTTCTCTGTGCCTCAGTTTCCTCATCTGTAAAATGGAGATTAAGACTGTAAACACCCTGTGGGACATGGACTGAGTCCAAGCTAATTAGTGTGTATCTACCCCAGAGCTTAGTACAGTGACTGGAACCTAGTAAGTGCTTAACAAATACCATTAAAAAATTGAGATTTCCTTACACTTCCTCCCATGCTAGTTTTCTCTCCACTCCCTCAGCTCAATAGAGTCTTCCTGGAGTTTATCCCTAACAGGACTTCACTACTGAGAACACTTGTTGTCATTCACAGATAATAATAATTCATAATTATGGCATTTGTCAAATGCTTACTATTGATCAAGCACTGTTCTGAGCGCTGGGATAGGTACAAATCAATCAGTTTGGTCAGAGTCCCTGTCCCACATGGGGCTCTCACTCTGAGTAGGAGGGAGAACAGGTATATTTAATCCCCATTTTACAGATGAGAAGCAGCATGGCCTAGTAGAGTGTGGGCCTGCAAGTTAGAAGGTCATGGGTTCTAATCCCAACTCTGCCACTTGTCTGCTATATGACCTGGGGCAAGTCACTTCACTTCTCTGGGCCTCAATTCCCTCATCTCTAAAATGGGGATTAACACTGTGAGACTTATGTGATAAAGGGACTGTGTCCAATCCGATTATCTTGTATCTACCCCAGCGCTTAAGAGTGCCTGCCACATAGTGCTTAGCAAATACTATAATTATTACTATCATCATTATTATGAGAAAACTGAGGGACAGAAAAGTTAAGGTGTTCTGGTATATTGTACTTTCCCAAGAGCTCATTATAGTGCTCACACACAGTAAGCACTCAATAAATACCACTGACTGGTAATCGCCTTCAAATTCTCCAGCTGTACTTCCCACTCTACCACCCATTATCCCCCTAAAGGGGCAGGATTGTTCTTGCTCCCAAATGGGAGAAGGATGGCAGTGTCCTCCATACAATGGATCCAGTGGTGGAGGGGAGGCTTGAGCTGAAACAAGCCTTGGACAATTTTAACATGAAAGTCTCAGGGTTTTTAACACCATCAGGACAAAATCTGAGAGCAGGGCAAATTGGTTTTCTTTCTGTGCGGAACAGAAGTAGTTGGGAATCAAATGTCTCGAGTAGAATAACTCACTTAACTGCAGAACACTTTAGTGTGAGAACACGAAGCTGTCTGGGACCAGTAATCTCTGTCCTTTCTATTTATGGAAAAAAATTATTCTCTGTAAACAACACACTAACTAAACATTGGCAGACAGGAAAATAGCTCGCGGAGAACACCAAATGACTGTTTTATTCGGGATCAAGAAAGGTTTTTTTGGTTGGTCTTTTTTTTTCTTTCTTCAAATCCTGACAAATGGGGCCGGAAAACTGTTTTAACTGCCTTTTGGTCGTGCAAGAGCATTTAACATTTTACAGCCTTCTCCAGACTGCACGGAATGATGCTTGTTAATGCGTAGGATGGGCGTGGAAAACTTCACTCTCCCAAATGATGTTACCAGAACCCATGTGAAATAGCTTAGCACAATGTGCAATTAAACAGAGGAAGAATTAGTCAGAGTTGATGAACAAAGCAGGTGAACATAGAGGAAAGTGGTCCCCTTTTGTTAAACTTTTAATGCCACAGAGTTAATTTTAGGAAACAAAGTTAAATCCAGAAGCTCCAATCCATTGTCTGCCCCGCCCTGAGGGACAGTGATCAGGTATCAGACCTGTGCAATCTGACCCAGTGCTTAATACAGTGCACTGCACACAGTAAGTGCTTCGAAAATACGATTACTACTATTGATTGTTTATAGTACTTGTTAAGCTCTTACTATATACCATGTATGTATTAAGAACTGGGATAGGTACAAACTAATCAGGCTGGACACGGTCCATGTCCCACATAGGGCTCATAGTATTAATCCCCTTTTTCAGATGAGGTAACTGAGGCACAGAGTAGTGAATTGACTCACCCAAGGTCACCAAGCAGACAAGTGGCAGAGTGAGGATTAGAACCCAGGTCCTTCTGACTCCCAGGACTTTCCATTAGGTCATGCTGCTTCTCGTTGCGTTCCATGTGAGAACGTGCAAGAGACTTTAGAAAATGAGTGATAAGATTCACTTCTAAATGCTCCTGAGTTTCTTCCTTCTGCAGTGACCAGGATGGGAAACTCTTTGGAATTCTGCTTTGTAGGAGAGATTGAAAGAGGAAATGAGAGAGAGGGGAACAGAGAGATGAGAGGCTTGAGAAAAAAAATCTTTAATACTGAAGAAATATTTTCACAAGTCTCCAAGAGCTGCTTTGAAGATGGAAGGAGGGAGCAGGTTAAGCTTTCTCCTAGTTCAGTGGAATTACCATTTTGTGATTAGTGGACACCTCATGCCTTGAATTTATTCTTATAGTTAGTGGTATTTATTGAGCCCTTATTGTGTGCAGAGCACTGTACTAAGAGCTTTGGAAAGTACAATACAATAATTAAGAGACAAATTCCCTGTCCACAATGAGCTTACTGTCAAAAGTGGGAGGGAGAAGTTCAATAGAACATTCAGACTCTTTATCTTTAATCTTCTCCAGTTGCATGAACCTTCATTAAGGAGATAAATGTGAATGTGCATATTAGAATTAAGTGGCTTTATGGCACTTTTCAGCCAAGCCATCTAGCATATTCTATGCATTATTAGTTCTTCAATCATCACAACATACCTGTGAGGTGGGTGACAAGTATTTTGCTCTTCCTTGCAAATAAGGAAAGCGCAGCAGAAGCAGCATGGCCTAGTTGTTAGAGCACGGGCCTGGGAGTCAGCAGGGACCTGGGTTCTGATCCTCATTCTGCCACTTGTCTGCTGTGTGATTTCGGGCAAAACACTTCACTTCCTGTCCCTCAGTTATCTTATCTGGAAAGCAGAGATTAATAAATACTGTGAGCTCCATGTGGGACAGGATCCCTGTCCAAACTGATTAGCTTGCATCTACCCCAGCGCTTAGTACAGTGCCTGGCACGTAGTAAGTGCTTAACAAATACCACTAAAAAAAAAAAGTGCAGAACTGTTCTGGAATTGGCAGCAGGGTGAGACAAAGAACCAACCTCTAGACCGGAAGCCCCTTATGGGCAGGGAATGTGTCTGCTAATTGTGTTGTATGGTACTCTCTGAAACAGAGTAAGAGCTCAGTAGATACCATGGGTTGGTTAGAAGGTAGCCCTTTGGATGCAGAGGTCCAGCATATAACCAGCCCACCCACACTGCCAAGCCTGCAATTTGAAGCTGCCTGGAACGCTACAATTTCTTAGGTCACAAACCAGCCAGACTGCCCTTCTTAGGCTCCATTCTCAGCTTCTGCAAATAATCCCCTTTGTTCCTTGGAATAAGAGACACAGAGCAGGCATCTAACCAAGAACTTTGGGCCTGCCAACACATGGCTTTGGAAAAAACACAAGCTCTCAGCAGCAGTTTTTTGTTTTTTTCTTTATGGTATTTGTTAAGCACTTACTCTGTGCTAGGTCCTGTACTAAGCACTGGGGTAGATCCCAGTTAATTAGGTTGGACACAGTCCATGTCCCACTTGGGGCTAACAGTCTTAATCTCCATTTTACAGATAAGGTAGCCTAGACTTGGAAAGGAGAAGTGATTTGCCTGAGGTCATTTAGAAGAAAGGTGGAGGAGGCAGGATTAGAAGCCAGGTCCTTCTGACTTCCAGGCCCCTGCTCTATCCTTTAGGCCATGCTGCCTCTTAGTAACTGAGCTGTTAGTAATTGGAACTCAGAGCTCATACATCTGTGCACCTAGGGAAAAATTATTTTTTGGAATTCACCCTGGATTGCTTATGAAATAATAATAGTATTGGTATTTGTTATCACATACTATTTGCCGGGCATTGTACTAAACCCTGGGTGGATACAAGCAAATCGAGCTAGGCACAGTCCCTGTCCCATGTAGGGCTCACTGCCTCCATCGCTATTTTACAGAAGAGGGAACTGAGGCACAGAGAAGTGAATTGACTTGCCCAAGGTCACAGGGCAGACAGGTGGGGAAGCCGGGATTAGAACACCATGGAACTTGATTTCCCCACATCTCCCCTGGACTTTTTTTAGCCCAATTTTTAAAGACATCAGAAATGTTAAGGGATGGGCAGAGGGTGGAATGTGGCCTGCTAATTCTAATAGCTTCCAGCATCTGTGCAGTGAGCAGGAAATGGGATTGTCTCGCTGTCAAATGGGAAGATGACTTTTACGATGGTTCAGAAACAAAACCCAATGTTTCTCTTTAAAACCAAACCTATTGACCGATGGCAGGTAGTCATTCATTGCCCATCCATCAAAATATCCAAAATGATGACAATCTGTATTCCTAAATTTCAAATTTTTAACAAGCCAAATTTTAAAAATCTAATGTTTGAGTATTTCTACTGCTAAGAACATGGAAAGATAAACATTTTATTCTCTTAACTACCTGTACATGCTGGCATTGTGTAGTAGGTAACATTAGGTAGGCATCTTTATGAAATTGAGGGGTTTTATGTTGAGAATGCTGAGTAGCTTCTCCATTTCGGGAAAGTAGTGTGGTGTAGAGAAAAGAGGCCGGATCTTGGAATCAGAGGCCCTGGGTTTTAATCCTGGCTCCACCATTTCCCTGCTCTGTGACCTTGGAGAAGTCACTTAACTTTTCTGGGCTTCAGTTTCCTCAGCTGAAAATGCAGATTAAATACCTGGTCTCCATCCTACTTAGAATGTGAGCTCTGACCTGATTATTTTGTATTTACCCCAGTGCTTGGTACAGTGCTTGGCACATAATAAGCACCTAACATTGTTACCCAAATTTTAAAAATAAGAACAAAGTGAGGAAATGGGGAAAGGTGAATACCATTGGTTGATTATCTTCCAAAGTACTAGGTTCTTTTTTTTGTTTCTTGAATATATTGAGGAAGAAGTGAGGAGTCTTTAATCCTCCATATTATTTTATCATACTCTCCTAAGCACTTAGTACAGTGCTTTGCACACATTAAGTGCTTAGGGAAGCAGCCTGGCCTAGTGGGAAGAGCAAGGGCTTGGGAGTCAGAGGACCTGAGTTCTAATCCCACCTCTGCCACTTGTCTGACGTGTGACCTTGTGCAAGTCACTTCTGAGTGCTTCAGCTACCTCATCTGTAAAATGGGGATTAAGACTGAGGGGCCCATGTGGGACATGGACTGTGTCCAAATTGATTATCTTGTATCTACCCCAGTGCCGAGTACAGTGCCTGGCATCTATTAAGTGCTTAACAAATACCATTGAAAAACATACAAAAAATATCATTTATGATATGGAGCTACTTGCTCCAAGATACTAAGTGTATCACCAGCAATTGGCAAGACACCAAGAAGATACAAAAACTGTCTTCTGGACACTGAAAGAGTCCCTGCAGCTTCAACTAGGGAGAGCAGTTTAGATCGTAGTAGAATCTGGCTAAAAAAACTGACAAGTATAAAATTGCATGATTCTTCGTTTTTCAATAATAAATTCTCTCTGCAAGAAAGAACCAATTATTGTTCTCATCTGTCTAATATTCTCCATGTGCTTCATTTTCCATATCCAGCAATGCAGGATTTTCTCAAATAGCTCCCGTTAGGCCAGAGGATTGAGATTCGGCGTTAAAAGAAAATGTGGTATTTGTTATATGCTTACTATGTGCCAAGCATTGTAGTAAACACTGGAGTAGATACAATCAGATCAGACATAGTCCCGGTCCCATATGGGGCTCACAGTCTAAAACGAAAGAACAGCCATTTAATCCCCATTTTAGAGATGAGGATACTGAGGCCCAGAGAAGTTAAGTGACTAGTCCAAGGTCACCCAGCAGGCAAGTGGAAGAGCCAGGATTAGGGCCCAACTTTCCCTCTCGCAGTCCTGTGCATTTTTCCCTAGGCCATGCTGCTTCTCAGGATATATTTGCTTTAAAAAGGGAATTGGATTGTTGAAAGATACCGATTACATTATAAATCCAGGGTAATTAATAATAATAATGTCAGTATTTGTTAAGCGCTTACTATGTGCAGAGCACTGTTCTAAGCACTGGGGTAGATACAGGGTAATCAGGTTGTCCCACGTGAGGCTCACAGTTAATCCCCATTTTACAGACGAGGTAACTGAGGCACAGAGAAGTGAAGTGACTTGCCCACCGTCACACAGCTGACAAGTGGCAGAGCTGGGATTCAAACCCATGACCTCAGACTCCCAAGCCCGGGCTCTTTCCACTGAGCCACACTGCTTCTCTAACCCACTGAACTGAACCCACTTTCCCTACAGCTGATATCCCTCAGCTGTCCAGTCTTGGGGTGGGTAGTTCATTTTCCAGAAGAATTTAGTTTTTGGTCTTCTTGTATAAACCACAGTCCCATGCCAAAAAAATCAACTCCCAGCACAGAAGGCATCAGCCTGTTTCCACTCTTGCTAGAGTGCTGAATTGAAATCCTCCACCCAGAGAAAGGTCTCTTAGAGGTCCCCTCGCAACTGAAAAGCAGCGTGGCCTAATGCATAGAACCCGGCTCTGGGAGTCAGAAGGATCTGGGTTCTAATCCTGGATCCTCCACTTGTCTGCTGTGTGACCTTGGACAAGTCACAAAAACGTTCAGACCACGTTTCCCCACTCCTTAAGAACTTCCAGTGATTGCCCATCCACCTCTGCATCAAACAAAAGGTCTTCACCATTGGCTTTAAAGCAGTCAATCACCTTGCCCCCTTCTACCTCACCTTGCTTCTCTCCTACTACAACCCAACCTGCACACTTTGTTCCTCTAATGTCAACCTTCTCACTGTACCTCGAGTAGCTCGCCGCCAACCTCTCGTCCACATCCTGCTTCTGGCCTGGAAGCCCTCCCTCCTCAGACAGACAACTGCTCTCCCCCCACTTCGAAGGCTTATTGAAGGCACATCTCCTCCAAGAAGCCTTCCCTGACTAAGCCCTTCTTGCCTCTTTTCCCACTCCCCTCTGCGTTGCCCTGACTTACTCCCTTCATTTGTCCCCTCTTCCCAGCCTCACCACACTTCTGTACATACCTGTAATGTACGTATGTATAACAGTGTCTGTCTCCCCCTCTAGACTGTTAGCTGCTTTTTGGCAGGAAACATACCTACCAAACTGTACTGTCCCAACTGCTTAGTACAGTGCTCTGCACATACTAAGTGCTCAGTAAATCGACTGATTCTCTTTGGACTGCAATCAGTTGGACTCAATGACATGAGACTTTCCACTCCTCTTATTAAGGCAACAAATCTTTGAAAAATAAGTTCATCTCAGTAGTTGATTTTAAATATAAAACTTGCAAATTTTTAATGATGTATTTGTTAAGCAATTACTGTGTCAAACACTGTTCTAAGGGCTGGGGTAGATACCAAAGTAAGCAGGTTGGACACAGTCCTTGTCCCACAGGGGGCTCACGGTCTTAAATTGGAAGGAGGCGGATTTAATCCTCATTTTACAGATGAGGTAACTGAGGCACAGATTGGTAAAATTACTTACCCAAAGTCATACAGCAAACAATTGGCAGATTTGAGATTAGATCCCCACATCCTCTGCCTCCCAGACCCTTGCTCTTTCCACTTATCCTGCTGTTTGCAACATCTTATTCTTAAAATGAATTAGTAAATTGGCACATTTGAATTTTGAAATGAAATGCAGCCGAGTATAATATGAATACTCCTTATTTTGCAAGCTACTATGCGCATTCTGTTACTAGATTTTAGTTGTTGCCTGGAGGTTTCCTCTATTGCATCCAATAATTAAACCCAAAACTCAAGGAAGTTTCTCCAACAAAGCTTGCATTTAAAGATCACTGAAATTAATTTATTTTGTAAAGTGAAGTCTGCATAATATTATATAACAGAGTTAGGACAGATAATTGTACAAAGCTTTGGAACTGTTCTGACTGATGATTTGAACATAATTCTGGAATTGTCAAGTCAGTAAGTTCTGGAAAAAACTACCATTGGTGATGAGATACTTGCAAAACCGTGTAAGGCGAGGAGGCTTGGACTCTCCTAATCAGACACTTCTGGCACTAAAAGAATTCCCAAGTAGCTCTTAAAGTTGGTAATAAGTTGCCTAGAGAGTTTGAAAAGAACCACCACAAAAGATGGAAAAGAACAACTAATGTCTAGTTCCTAAAATAACTTATTTCCTAATTAAGTATTTGGTGGGAGCCAATGGACCAGAAGATAAAGTAGGAACTCACTGAATCATGGATTCTTGAATCTTATAGCAATATCTTAGGAGCAGTGGCTAAATTATCTGCTTGGCCTAAACATCATTATCTTAACCACAAACTCAGATAAACTTGTGAAAGGCATGGAGTGGGAGGGATACAGTGACCATGCATTTTTATTACCTTAGAAGTGTTCTGTGCTTTTCTTGGAAAAATGCACTGTTAGCCTCAGGAAAATTAGGAATCTTAAATACAATATCCTGTGAAGATGTAATTTTAATGCCCTTCTGTAAGGAAAAAAAAATAGCATTTTTAACTTTCTGAGATGAGAGCTACTTGGTTTGGGCATTTATTAAGGACTCACTGTGTATCGAGCCCTGGGCTAAGCACTGGGGGCAAACACAAGATCATCATTTCATATATGGTCTTTGGCCCATATGGGATTCCTAATGTAAGTGGAGAAGATAGACATGGAGTAGTACAAATAGTATTTATTTAATTTATTGGGTGCAATACACTGTACTAACTGCTTGGGAAGTACAGAATAAAACAGTGGCACATTATCTGCCAAAGAGTGAAAATATAAGCCACAATAAGTTACAGATAAGAGCAAATTTAAAAATTAATTATTAAGACCATAGGCTTAAGTAGCCAAACAGAATATCAGGAAGCACCTGCCTGCCCTAAAACTCTTGATTTTTTGAGGAATTTGGGATGATGGATTTTATATTTCTGTCGCTAATTAACCCTTTAACTCTATTCTGTGTGGGTCAATTTATGCTTTGCTGTGAAACTCAACTCTTGCATTTATTTCCCTATGTATATTTAAATTTATACTTTTAATGAACCTCAACTCTTGAATTTCCTTTCATGTATTTAAATGAGCAACTATAACATTTCATCACATTTGTCGTTGTAATTCCCTTGCCACATTCTTTCTTGGAAACAGTTTCCCAAAAGGATCCCTTGGCAAATCTTTCAAATATTTAGTTGCTGCCTCTACTGAAAATAGCTTCTGTGATAGATGAAATTACTGGGAAAAAAAAATTTGTTGCCCTAATTTCTCCAACTGAATTAATAGTAAAGGTTATTGTTAGGATCTTCCTAGATACTTACCGGATTCAGGGTGAACATAAGACAGAAAGCAGCCCACGACCCCGATTTCGTCATTTCTTGAATTTATCCAGCATTCACGCACTCCCAGATTCCTCACACACCCATTCGTTCTTCAAACTCCTTAACATCCTCACCCTGAAGTCATCGTGTACAAATGAATATTTTCTAACTGTACCAACATCTTCAGCACCTGAGCAGATTTAGAAGCTCAAACATTTTTTGAATTGGCAAGGAATAAAAAAATCCCATAAGAAAAAAATGATTATAAAATATACATATTCTTAATGACAGCTTTTTATAAAATTGAAAGGATTGTGAACTATTAAATATTGCCTTAAGGCAAGGAATCACTTTTATCAACTCGTATTGTACTTTCCCAAGTGCTTAGTACACTCTCCTGCATACCATAAGCAGTTAATACAACCATAAAGTCCCCCTCCTATGCAAATTGGTGTATTGGATGAAGAAATCAGGCAGACTTGGCCCATGCCTTAGCAACATGACAGTCAAAGTGAGGCTTCCCCCCTCCCATGGTATTTTAGAAAATTTCTCCTTCTGGGTTGTGGGTCAGTACAGTGGCAAGAAGGAAATTGATCATTTTATGGGTGGACTTTGGAGACACCGCTTCATTTATTTTCGAAAAAACAGGATATAGGAAGGGAAGATAAAGTTGGGCCAGACATTTAGGGACAGGATACAGAACAAAGGAAAATGGGTTTAAACTATCACCGAAGGGATTTAGGTCAGATTTAAGAAGAATTTCCTGACAGTAGGGGATGTTTGATAGTAGAAAAGGGTGGTTGTGCAATTTTCTTCTCTGGGGAGGTTTTTAAAAAAGCCGAACATGCCAAGGAATTTTATAAATCATGATTTCATTCAATCCTATTTTTTGAACGCTTACTGTACGCAGAGAACAGTACTAAGCGCTTGGGAGAGTACAAAATAACTAATAACCAGACACATTCCCTGCCCACAAAGAGCTTCCCTCTCCCTCAGATTTATGGACATTTTCTGGCTTCTGGCCCCCAAATTCCACGCTAGTAGGCACTGCCACCGTTAAATGGCTCGGAAATTACCTGAAAACCTGGCACTAGAAACGGTTGGAGTTCAGTTTATCTAGCACAGCCCCAGGGCAAAAAACCAGCTGCCTTATTGAAAGACATTTTTGTCCCTTCTTTGATAGTGTGGATGTAAAGTGGGATGAAGATATGTAGAACATATTCCATGCAAGCATTCTTCTTTTTTTTTTTCTTTTTAAAGGGTAAGAATTTTACTGCACGGGAAAGGAACCATTTGGTCTTTAACAGATAGAGCTTTTTGTCAGTTCCACTGACCACTGTTAGATATTCTAAGAGGGCAGAAAATAAAACCTGATTACAAAACAATCATGGAAGAGTACTGTAGTTAGTAGACATGATCCCTGCCTTCAGGGGGCTTTACAGTCTCGCCTGGGGAACAGACAATGAAATAAATTAGAGGTAGAAGAAAGTGACTCTATGGATATGCTGATGCATGTGGCAGGGAGGATGGGGGATGAGCACCCAATAATAATAATTGTATATATTAAGCACTTGCTGTGTGTCAAGCACTGTAGTTAGAAGTGTTTTTCCAGTCGTTTAAGAGTATTCCATTAGACACATTTACTGAAACTATATTAAAATTCTAGATTTCCAACAACTGGATGTCCTTTAGACCTCGGCATGAATTTATTTTGGCCACAGCCTTCAGCTAATTAGCATAAACCCTGAATATATAGAATCATAGACAAAGATCTAGGATCATAGGGAATCAGAGGGGAAGCAGTGTGTCCTAATGGAAATAATATGGGTCTGGGAGGCAGAGGACCTGGGTTCTATTAATAATAATTGTATGTGTTACGTGCTTACTATGTGCCAGGTGCTGTACTAAGTTCTGGGGTGGATCGAGTTGAATACAGTCCCTGTCCTACGTAGGGCTCACAGGCTCAACCCCCATTTTACAGATGAGGTAACTGAGGCACAGAGAAGCAAAGTGACTTGCCCACAGAGCAGACAAGTGGTGGAGCTGGGATTAGACGCCAAGACCTTCTGACTCCCAGGCCCGGGCTCTAACCACCGAGCCAGGATAGTCCTCCCTATCTTCCCAGCTCCACCACTGCCCTGCTGTGTGACCATGGGCAAGTAACTCAACTTCTCTGTGCTTCAGTTCCCACAAATGTAAAATGGGGATTAAATGCCTGCCCTCCCTCCTGCTTAGACTTTGAGCCCCACGTGGGACGGTGGCTGTGTCGCACCTGATTAACTCCTGTCTACCCCAGCGCTTAGATGAGTGCTTGAAACATAGTGCTTAATAAATACCATAAGAAAAAAAGGTGGATCCGGGAAGACTCCTTTCCCTTCCCCAACTTTCTTCCATGGGGAAAGATGTTTGGTCTCAAGTCTCCCTCTTGTGGTAAGAGAACTCTGGTGGATTTGTGCCTCAGAGTGCTACGGTAATAGTGAAATCCTGCCTGACAGGTAATTCTCAAAGTGAAGCAAAGTAAACGTGGAGAAGCTGCTAGGTTGCCATATTTACATGAGTCTGTTTACAAACTCAGGGAAACACTTGCAGTTGCCTATGACAAGGTCACTGTTATAGCGGGTATTTCTTATTTTTTAAGCGTTATTTGTTCGGAGCTATTTTAAGGTATTTGTTAAGCACTTACCAAGTGCCAGGCACTGTACTAAGCGCTGGGGTAGATGCAAGTTAATCTGGATGGACACAGTCCATGTCCTACCCGGGGCTCAAAGTCTTAATCCCCATTTTCCAGATGAGATAACCGAGGCCCAGAGAAGTGAAGTGACTTCTGTGCCCAAGGCCGCACGGGAGACAAGTGGCAGAGCTGGGATTCAGACTCCCAGGCCTGGGCTGTATCCACTAGGCCAAGTTGCTTGTCAGTGGAGTGAAGCTGAATTGCTTCACTCCATTTTTAAGAAGAGGATGGGCAAGAATTTGCATACAAAATGAAGATAATAGGAACCCTACTAAAATCTCCTCTCCTAAGAGGCCTTCCCTAGGCCCTGGTTTCCCCTATTCTCTCTCCCTTATGTGTTGCCTTTGCCCTTGAGTTTATATTTATTCATTCATTCAATTGTATTTATTGAACGCTTACTGTGTGCAAAGCACTGTACTAAGCACTTGGGAGAGTCTGTACCACTCAGGCACTAGATATTCATTACACCAATCAATCAATGGTAATAATAATAATGTTGGAATTTGTTAAGTGCTTACTATGTGCTGTGCACTGTTCTAAGCACTGGGGTAGATACAGGGTAATCAGGTTGTTGCATGTGGGGCTCACATTTTTTAATCCCCATTTTTATAGATGAGTTAACTCTGAGAAGTGAAGTGACTTGCCCAAGGTCACACAGCAGACAAGTGGTGGAGCTGGGATTAGAACCCACAACCTCTGACTCTCAAGCCCAGGCTCTTTCCACTAAGCCATGCTGCTTCTCTATTTACCAAGCACTTTGTGCGGAGCACTGTGCTAAGCACTCGGGGCACCATGGTAATCACAGTCTTCACCTCCCACCATCGAGTATCCCTGATCTCAGAATGTTTCTACACACTTTAAGAGTGAAAGAAGCAGCGTGGCCTAGTGGACAGAGCCCCGGCTTGGGAGTCAGAAGGACCTGGGTTCTAATCCCAACTCTGCCACCTGTCTGCTGTATAACTTTGGGCAACTTTGAGCACTTTATTCAGAGTACTGTACTAAATGCTTGGGACAGTAGAGAAAGTAGGCACATCCATGTCCTCAAGGAGCTTCAATCAATGCTAATGGCAGGAAAAATGATAGTAAGAAAACGTCTCCACATAGCAAAAATGCTCAAATGAAGCCAAGTGTTTGCTATTAGACTTTATTTAAAAAAAAAAAATCAATTCCATCCATGTATGCTGTGTATCCATCTCATTTCCCAGGAAGGGCCTGAGTGGATCTTAAAGATCTAAAAGAAAGTGAAGAAATCATCGCAATAAATGTGACTATATTCCCTCTCCATTTTTTTCACAGAGTCTCTTGGCCCTTGTTTTTCTCTCTGACCGCCACAGCCTTTGGGCTGTAATGCCTAATGGAATGACATGAAGGCCACTTCCTGTGAGACTGGTCCCAGAATTTTTCCATGAACCCCTGACATCCACCAAAACCTCCCCGGAACTTTCCCAGTAAGGTCACGGGTCCAGGAAGTCATCCTGCAGACCTCGGAGTCTGCAAATCTCCGCGTGAGGATAGTCTTCCAAGATAGAGGATCCTAGAGTTCTGGTCTCCAAATCCCAGATAGGGTTTTCCTGCATCCAAATTTTCCAGTTCACATAGGAAATACTCTTCATTCCACAGATAATCCCCAGGTAGAGAAGCAGTGTGGCTTAGTGGAAAGAGCCCAGGTTCAGGAGTCAGAGGTTCTAATCCTGGCTCCGCCACTTATCAGCTGTGTAATTTTGGGCAAGTCACTTAACTTCTCTGTGCCTCAGTTAACTCAGCTGTAAAATGGGGATTAAAACTGAGATCCATGTGGGACAACCTGATTACCCTTTATCTACCCCAGGGCTTAGAACGGTGCTTGGCACGTAGTAAGCGCTTAACAGATACCATCATCATTATTATTATAACAATGTCCTGGTTTCCAGGTTATCGATTGATCATATTTATTGAGCACTTATTAAGGGGAGAGCTCTGTACTAAGCACTTGGGAGGATACAGTACGACTGCTGCTCACAAGACATGCTCTTCAGGAGGGAAGGAACGCAATCGTTCATTTTCAGATACCATTCTTCCCACCCCCCCCTTGGATTCAGGATTTTCAGAAATATTTCCTGCTAAGAGGGCATACCGAGTAAATAATGACGACGGTACTTGATAAGCGCTTACTATGTGCCACGCCCTGTTCTATGCTCTGTGATAGATACAAGTGAATCAAGTTAGACATAGTCTTAATCCTGATTTTACAGATGAGGTAACTGAGCCCCAGAGAAGTCAAGTGACTTGCCCAAGGTAACACAAACAAGTGGTGAAGCTGGGATTAGAACCCAGATCCTTCTGAGTCCCAGGCCCATGCTCTATCCACTAAGCCATGCTGCTTCTCATAAGTATTTGCAGTTGTTATATGAAACATGCATGAAACGAGCCATGCTTTATAAAGACTGTTCCTGTTTTCCCCCTTAAATCTGAAATTCAGCATTTAAGGATGTGGCTGAATTAGTTGCCTGTGACACATGACACACGGATGGTCTGTTTTGGTTATTAAACACCTAATAAATATATTACACAAGCCGCAGAGCCAAAATGAGAAACTGTACAAAGCAGTCACGTCAGATCGCTTTGGTCAGCGTTTGCCATATCCTTCATTTCCAGAGTCTTTGGTGCAAGTATAATGTGCAGTCGGAATGTACGGACAAGTCCCACATTAAGTGTGTGGTAGACGTGTTTTTCTGTCTTCCAATTAACATATAGCCAGTGGGGGTGGAAAAAAGGATGGCTAAGTAGTTTGTTCTCTCGCCTTCGATTCCGGTGCATCGTGAGACGAACTCTTGAAGAAGCTAATTCATTTACTGCATTCTTGCCTTTTGCAGCTGCACGTTCTGGAATGGGAATAGCTGCTGTAGAGGGTCACACACTGCACGTCTATCCTTTTGGAATTTGTACATCACCACTTGAGATTTAAAGCCTAAAAGGAAATAAGAAGTTACATGGTGCTTGCCAATTTACTGTACAGTTGACCGAAGCCTTCTCCCGTCTGTCCCCCATCCTGTAGTTCCCATGATAAATTTGGACGAGACAGTAAATATTGGAATATTCATGGGAGCTTTGTGCGAACATGAGAACTGAAAGGGGGGAAAAATGTGTTGGAAGGGAGAGAGATACGTAAACGTTCCTTTTAGTGAGGCCTCACTTCCTTGCAGCGACTTAATTTCAGTTCCCTTGGGAGGCACAAATTGCTTCACTTGTCTAATGCCACTGGGAAAGAACACAAACCTTTGGTTCTAACTGGGACTGGGAATCCAGATTCCTGGATTCTATTCCCCGGTGGAATTTCTGGTTCACTGAGTAATAAGCAGTAAGTTACTTAATCTCTCGGGGCCTCGATGTTCTCATCTGTGAAATGGCCATAAAGGGTTGCAGCCTCAGTCTGGTTTAATGTTGGCCAATCATTCGAGCTCCTCCTGGGAATTACTGTGGTCTAGTGACCCAGAAAAGCAACTGGATGGAGAGAAGAAAATCTGATTAAAATTGCTGGTGGTGCCAACACTGACTCACTAAGAAAATTTCTGCAAGTCATTTCAGCTCCTTCCCTTGCTGAGCTTTCTCTTCTTTACCACGGGAATGAAAATGCTAAAAATCACCTCACGTCTTTAATGGGCCCTGTAGAGCCAACCAACAGAAGCAGCGTGGCCTAGTCGATAAAGCACCGGTCTGGGAGCCAGGGGATCTGGGTTCGAAAGAGCATGGGCTTTGGAGTCAGGGCTCATGAGTTCGAATCCTAGCTCTGCCACTTGTCAGCTGTGTGACTGTGGGCAAGTCACTTAACTTCTCTGTGCCTCAGTTCCCTCATCTGTAAAATGGGGATTAAGACTGTGAGCCCCACATGGGACAACCTGATTCCCCTGTGTTTACCCCAGCGCTTAGAACAGTGCTCTGCACATAGTAAGAGCTTAACAAATACCAACATTATTATCCCGACTCTGCCACTTGTCTGCGGTGTAACCTCAGGCAAGTCACTTCTCTGGGCCTCAGTTTCCTCAACTGCAAAATGTGGAATCAGTACCTGTTCTCCCTCCTACTTAGACTGTGATCTCATTGTTGGTCAGGGACCCTGTCCCCATCGATCAATCGTATTGAGCGCTTACTGTGTGCAGGGCACTGTACAAGGCACTTGGGAGAGTACAACACAACACTAGCACAGACACATTGCCCACAGTGAGCTTACAGGAGCTGATGATCTATCTACCCCAGTGCCTAGAACAGTCCTTGACACATAGTAAGCACTTAACAAATATCATTTAAAAAAAAACCCAAAATACAAAAATAAACAAATGCTGGGCAACTTCAGGAATTGTATAAAATACAAAATAAAAGCCCTAATTTTACCACCTTGTAAAACTTTTATTATGCCCAAGTCTGGAGTTCCGTGTGCAGTTTTGGTGGTTGTATTTGTACTAGTATTTATGAAGGGCTTACTTTACCCAGAGCACACTGTACTAAACACTGGGAAAAGAGTACACAGGAGGGAATTAGATAATAATAATAATTATGGTATTCGTTAAATGCTTACTATGTGCCAGGCACTGTACTAAGCACTGCGGTGGATACAAGTAAATCAGGTTGGACACAGTCCCTGTCCCATGTGGGGCTCACAGTCTTAATCCCCATTTTACAGATGAGGGAACTGAGGCCCAGAGAAGTGAAGTGACTTGCCTAAGGTCACACAGCAGACAAGAGGGGGAGTCGGAATTAGAACCCATGACCTCCTGACCCCCAGACCCATGCTCTATCCACCACACCATGTTGCTTCTCACAATCTATGCGTAAAGTCCCCTAGACTATCAGCTCCTTGTGAGAAGGAGCCTAGATTTGCACTCCTCCCTCAGCCCCACACCACTTATATACATATCCATAATTTATTTACTAATAATAATGTTGGTATTTGTTAAGCGCTTACTGTGTGCCGAGCACTGTTCTAAGCGCTGGGGTAGACATAGGGGAATCAGGTTGTCCCACGTGGGGCTCACAGTCTTAATCCCCATTTTACAGATGAGGGAACTGAGGCACAGAGAAGTTAAGTGACTTGCCCACAGTCACACTAATCAATCATTCAATTGTATTTATTGAGCTCTGACTCTACAGAGCACTGTACTAAGTGTTGGGATGGATACAAGCGAATTGGGATGGACGCCATCCCTGTCCTACTTGGGGCTCACAGTCTCATACCCCATTTTACAGATGGGGTAAGTGAGGCCCAGAGAAGTAAAGCGACTTGCCCAGGGTCACACAGTGCAGACAAGTGATGGAGCTGAGATTAGAACCCACGACCTTCTGACTCCCAGGCCCATGCTCTATCTACGATGAACGGCAACTGATATACTGCCCTGGGCATGACTGTAACAATAACAGCACTTTACATTTATATACAGTTGGTTTTTGCTGAGTTATCCAACTTCTGTATAAAAAGTACAATGTAAATTAGATGTGATGGTATTTTGCTTGAGACTTCCTCTTGCATGTCTTTAAGATGACATCTTCTCCCTCATTTTCTTCCTTTGCATCTTTTTTAGGAGAGGAATGTATTAAAAAATATCAATTTTTTGCCCTTCATCTGCCACAAGGCCTAAGGATAAATATTCAACATTTACTGCCAAATTGAATTTCAAGTGTAGTAACGCATGCTTCAAGAAGTAGCCCTTGAGACAGTAGTTCGAAGAAGCTTTTTCAACTGCAGGATTCCAATTTATCCCAACAATCTTCCTTGAGATAGAAGTCAGGGTGCGGTTTCTACAAAACCTGCACTTCTCTAAAGTTCTGGCTCTAGTCATGGCTTGTTTGACCCAAAGAAAATTCACCACTCACTCTAAGCAAGTTTGAAATATTTTCTTTCCCACTATGTCTTAATTAACTTCTGGGATTCCTATAGTAGGTAATTCCACTTAACTGCTACTTATCGCTTTCTAATCTTGGTGCAGAGAAGGAGCGTGGCGCAGTGGAAAGAGCATGGGCTTTGGAGTCAGGGCTCATGAGTTCGAATCCCAGCTCTGCCACTTGTCAGCTGTGTGACTGTGGGCAAGTCACTTAACTTCTCTGTGCCTCAGTTCCCTCATCTGTAAAATGGGGATTAAGACTGTGAGCCCCACGTGGGACAACCTGATTCCCCTATGTTTACCCCAGCGCTTAGAACAGTGCTCTGCACATAGTAAGCGCTCAACAAATACCAACAAAAAAAAAAAATGATTTAATCTGTCAGCATCAGCACTGTCATCTTGCATTTCAAATGAGACCTTTCAGTGACTCATGTTCATTATTGATTAATTTTTATGAGTACTGAAGCAGATTAAGCATTTTGCTCAGTAGTACCGATAATAAAGATTTATAGTCCCTGCCCTTTTTTTATAATGGCATTTGTTAATAAATAAATAATAAATAATTCAATAAGTATGACTGATTCACTGATACAGCAATTTTTACAAAGTTGTTTTTCTACTCCTATTGTTTATTAGTGCCACAGACAACACAGGCAGTCAGAGCCTGGATCTCAATTGTATGTCTAGCCTCCACCTATCTAATGTCATCAAAAGGGAGAATAATGGTGCAACAAGATTGACTAAGCCCTCCTTTCCTCTTCTCCCACTCCTTTCTGCATCATCCTGACTTGCTTCCTTTATTCATCCCTCCCACCAACCTTACAGCACTTATGCACATATCTGTCATTTATTTATTTATTTATATTATTGTCTGTCTTCCCCTCTAAACTGTAAACTGTGGGCAGCGAATGTGTCCATTTATTGTTATATTGTCCTCTCCCAAGGGCTCAATACACTGCTGTGCACACTGTAAGTGCTCAATAAATACGATTCACTGTCGGATTGAGATTCCTATTTACTAGCGTCTCTCCATTTTGGTAGACTTTTCCACCACTGGGAGAAATATGCATAAAAATGAAGGGGCGGTGGGAGAACTCTCATTCAGCCATTAGAATCTAAAGCCCTCCCAAGACTGACTCGGCCTGGCCTTTTCTCTGTAGGGAGATCGGGGTCTTCCTGGATTACAAGGCGTGATTGGGTTCCCTGGAATGCAAGGCCCCGAGGGACCACACGGACCCCCGGGATACAAGGTAAGATGTGGAACAGCAGTCATTTTCTCCAGTGGTTGTTGTGGGGAATATGGTTTCACCTATTCCATTTTCTTTCAGGGAGACAGTGGAGAACCAGGCCTTCCAGGAACAAAAGGAACAAGAGTGAGTATGGTGGTTACTCAAAGATTTTTTGAAGATGGCGAAGGAAGAGATGGGAAAGGAGCATTTAAGTCCTTTGTGCTGTTGCAGCATACGTTGGATATATGTAGTGAAAAGTTAATGAAAGAGCTTGGATCGATTTTTCTCATAGTGACTCGTCTCTTGCCTAGGTATTTTCTGAACACAGCCTGTAAAGTTAGTATTTTGGAAACTTATTTAGGTATGCACTGTGACTGGTCCAATTTTATTTCTCAATGAAAGGATCTCCAGTTTTTTAAATGAAGTGACATTTTGAAAAATGAACTGGGTCCCTCTAACTCCTTCTTCAGGCTCCCCAGCCATCCCAACCCATGAGATGTCCAGAGCCAAATGTTAAAAAGAGGGGGAAAGAATCTCATCTCGAAAGTCAGCAGTTTTTCTTTAAATTGAAAGGAAATTGGTACCCCCCTGGGGCTTTGACGAGGTGATAAGCAATCCCAACCTTGTAGGCTAATGTTTAGTAGTTCATGATATTTTCATTAATAAAAATTCATAGAGAGATAAGGAAAATCAAATGCATTCCCTCCCAGGGCAAGAAAAATTGTTGGGGGGTTTGTGGAATGAGAGCACTGTTGCAACACACAGTATTTATATGTTTTCTCTAAAGTAAATTGACTTTATAAATGCCAGTGTATATTTTGGTGGGCTGTGTTTGGCCATTTTGTACGGTGCAGTAGTGAATGAGGACAGACTTGCTAGCCCATGTGTGACTTGCTAGCTTGCTGATTCTGTGAGAGGAATGGCAAGGGAGACGGGGCTATTTTTGCAATTTAATAATCCCTTGTATTCTCATTCCTTACAGGGTCCACCAGGCATCTCAGGTTTTCCAGGAACACCAGGAATTCCTGTACGCATAATGCATATTCATTTCGCATGTTTTGTGGAAAGGGTTTAGATTTTAACATGAATATTAGGCCCTTCCTCGGTTCACTTGTTCTTCACTCTCCTCAATGCAGGGTATTCCTGGCCAAGATGGCCCCCCTGGCCCCCCTGGTATCCCAGGATGCAATGGTACAAAGGTGAGATGTGGATTTTTCAACAAAACTAGTTTCCTTTGCCCACGAGTTTTTATGAAGGGTGTTTGTTAGAGAGAGATTTCTACTCTCCGAAGTATAGTGCTGGGTCAGATGACTCAAATTCAACCACGTTTTACTTTTGGGATCTCAGATTCAGTCCACACAGATGATTTAAATCTTACTGCCTGAAGAATTCCAGTTGTCCTTCATATAGCTTCTAAGGAAACATGTAGGCATCCACTGTTCTATTTTAGAATTGATTTCTGAAATATACCCTTCAATGGCCACTTTCAGAATGAGCAGCTATTACTAAGTCAGTAAGGATATCTTGTTTTTCTCCCCCTCTTTTGTAATTGTTAAAAACACTACTGGTCACATTTTCTAGCTTCCAAGACACACACTGCCCAGGTTAACACATAGTAGATGAGTGTCACCCAGAGGTGGTAGTTGTCAGGAAAGAATAAAAACCAGAGTGAGATATTTTACACAGCCAAATTTGTGTGAGGAAAGGGAACTGATAATACCTGGGGAAAGTATTCTGGGCAATGATACACAGGTAGCATGGACTATCAGAGCAGAAAATAAGGCTAAATAAAAGACTTGTTTTTCTCATTTTCCAGGGTGATAGAGGCCCAGCTGGACCTCCAGGTTTACCAGGATTTCATGGACAGACAGTATGTACACCTTTCTGTTTTTAATTTGAGAACTCATCTCTCTTGTACTTCTTTCTGCACACTCCTCAAGTTGCTCTTGATAATTATGGCTAAAAAAGAAAATAATTTCCATTTTTTCTTTTCTAGGGACCCCCAGGGATGCCAGGAATTAAGGTACAATTCTTATTAGCAAACTGTTGTGTGGGGGAGTGGGGAGGAAGTGCATTTGATGACATCTGGTTTTAAATGGGAATCTATCTCTTCCAACATCAAATTGAGAGAATGTCACAGTATTCACTGATTGATGCGGATGATATTTGTTAAGCTCTTATTCTGTGCCAGGCACGGTACTAAGCACTGGGGTGGATACAAGCAAATCGAGTTGGACACAGTCTCTGTCCCATGTGGGGCTCATAGTCTCACAGATGAGGTAACTGAGGCACAGAAAAGTGAAGTGCTTTACCCAGTGTCACACAGGAGACAAGTAGGGGAGCCAGGATTAGAACCCCCGATCTTCTGATTCTCAGGCCTGTGCTCTATCCACTACACCGTGCCTATGTGCCTTTGTAGCTTGGCTTGAAAAGAGCATGGAAGAACTTTTTAAGCTGCCATGCTGTTCGCCATTTGAAACTATGGCACAGTTAGTGGTTCAGTCAGAGCTGTTTGCTGATCCTCTGAACTGTCAATGAAATTATTTAGGTCCCTGCCTCCCGAATCCTGTGTCCTTAGATTCTTCTACTGCTGAAGTGCTCACCAGAGTACATGGATTCTCAGTTTTTAACTTAGTTTTTGGCCTTTCCTTTCCCAAGGGAGACCCAGGTGAAATACTCGGCCAGCTGCCTGGAATGCTGTTGAAAGGCGAAAGAGGCTTTCCTGGTTCTCCTGGACAAATGGTAGGTTTTGTGTCCACTATCAGACAAGTCCACAAAGATATATATCAGTGTTTCCAGTTTGAACCTTTTGTTTGTTTGGTTGCTTCCCCCAACAGGGTGCCCCAGGACTTCCAGGGGAACGAGGCCCCGTTGGCCCTACGGGATATCTAGGACCACCAGTAAGTCTTTCAATTCTAGTATCTGTGGCATTTGTTAAGTGCCTACTCTGCACTAAGCACTGTACTTGCTTGGTAGAAAGAAGGCCAACCAAGTCGGAAACAGCTCCTGTCCCACCTGAGGCTCACAGTCTAGTCAGTCATTCCATCATATTTATTGAGCGCTTATTGAGTGCAAAGCACTGTACTACGCGTTTGGGAGAATATAGTCCAACAACAAACAGACACATTTCCTGCCCACGATGAGCTCACCGTCTAGAGGAGTATACAGACATTAATATAAATAAGTAAATAAATGAATAAATAACTGATATATACATATATGCTGTGGGGATGGAGGGGCGGATGAATGAAGGGAACATGTCAAGGTGATGCAGAAGGGAGTGGGCCAAGAGGAGAGGAGGCCTTAGTCATGGAAGGCTTCTTGGAGGAGATGTACCTTCAATAAGACTTTGAAGTGCGGAAGAGCAATTATCTGTCTGATATGAAGAAGGGGGGAGTTTCATGCAAGAGGTTGGCAGCGAGATAGATGAGCTTGAGGTACTGTGAGAAGGTTGGCATTAGAGGAATGAAGTGTGCGGGCTGGGTTGGAGTAGGACAATAGCGAGGCTAAGTGGGAGGGAGACCAGGTACTGAATCCCCATTTTACAGACAAGGACACTGCGGCACAGAGACATTAAGTGACTGGTCTAAGGTGACTCATTGGCCAAGTGGAGGAACTGGGATTAGAACCCAGGTCCTCTGGCTCCCAGGCCTGTGCTCCTCTTACTAGACCACACCGCTTCTGTGAGGTGCATCTCGATGAAAAGTCTTCATAGGGAAGACATCAAGGAGATACAATATGTGAGGGTTAAAGCCCACCAGCACTAACTGGATCAGGGGTGGATGAAGGTGGATATGTAGGTTTCTTGCAAAAATCTATCTTGGGAAAATCTGATAAGATTGGTCATTCTCTGTTCTCAGAGTCATAGGCCAAGGACGGCATTCACTATAATGAATCTGGACATTCTATGGGTATAGGGAGTCAATTATGATTGTTAGTTGAAAGCCTGTTCCTTCTAAGGAATTCCAGAAGCCTAAATTGATTGTCCAGTTATTAAAACTGGTGATGCCATTTCAGGTATTTATTGCGTAAGGTCATCTGCTTTGTTAACGATCTAGGTATTGCATAGCTGGAGGCATTCCAGACATGAAAGAATGCATGTTGAAAGGAATAAGAGCCCAAGACCCATTGTCTAGTGGTGACAACTTTTTATCTGTACTCGAAACCCTAGAAAGCCTGGGTGTTTGCCAGTCTAACTCAAATTAAATGGAGTTCCTTCATCTCCCTAAGAAATCTCAAGAAGAGATAACCAAAGGAGAGCAGACTGCTTTGGCCAGTCAGAGCAGTGCTTCAAAGGTAAAAAAAAAAAAAAAAAAAAAAAAAGTCCTGGATGAGGCCCTACAGCTGAGCCTTCTCTGGCTTCATTTTGAAGTCGGACAGATTTATGCCTCAGGGAAATATACTTTGTGTCCTCACGGAAACTTATTGGTCTAGGTCACTTGGGGAAAAGAGAAAAGAACAGAGCAAGTGAAAGGCATTTCATGAATGGCGAATGGTCAGTTTATAAATACACCGAATCAATAAAAATGTCTTTTTTCCTAGGGTCCTCCTGGTCCACCGGGCCCTCCAGGCGAAAAGGTAATGATTCTCTCTCTTTGTCTCTGTCTCTTTCTCCCTTGTTTGCTCTTGCTCGTTTTCCAGTCTTCTCAGGGCGCCTAGGTAATGCTGCCGTGAACTTATCCATACTCAGAGGAAGAAGATGGAGGAATAGGTTCTGTTGGAGGCCCATGTGATTGCATAGAAGTTTATTGACGCAAAGAATTTTTGGAAAGAAACAACATTCTTTCCCTTTCTAGTTTTATATACAGTAAAACCTCACGTAGCATGACTTCAGGAAACACAAATTTGGCAACTTGCAGGTCACAGATCTCGCTTTGAATAGACCCTGATTAGATATGTGTGAGGTCAAATGGGAACTGTCTTCAGTGGGAATTTAATTAGGAAAAAGGTCCATACCATATCTGCAAATGGCTTAAAACTCAAGTAGAAGATGGTTTCACCAATGCTCAAATTGTCTGTAGCCTGAAAGTTTTGAGTATTAAGAGGGAAGGCAAAAAACCCCAAAAAACATGAGGGAAAATCATGTATATTTAAGCTCAGTGCTAAAGGATGTGTTCCCCCATATCCTGCCCTGTTCCTGGTCTCGATGGTCTGGATCTCAGGCAATTAATCAGTGGTATTTGAGCACTTACTGTGTCCACTTTCCACTTTCTTGGGAAAGTAGGGTATAACAGAGATGGGAGACCTGTTCCCTGCCCACAGCTCAAGGAGTTGTAGTCTTTTTCCCTATCTGCTAGATTTCACATTCTCTTTATTGCTGTATTGTCCTTTCCCAAGCTCTTAGAACAGTGGTCTGCACACGGTAAGCACTCAATAAATATGACTGACTGACTGACTGACTGAATGAATGAATGAATGAATGCCAGGAACAGGATCCCAAAGCGGTGCAGGCAAAAATCAGGGAGTTACAGGAAAAAAGTCAATCATATTTATTATGAGCTTACTGTGTACAGAGCACTATACTCAGCACTTGGGAAAGTATAATACAACAGGGTTCATCAACATGTTCCATGCCCACAAGGAGCTTATTGTCTGGAGAAGGAAAGAGGTGGTGATGTGAAGGAAACGGGAATTTGAGGAGAGATTGGCGGAGAGAAGGCAGTCCTCTTAGCCATGAATCACAGAAAATATTTATCAAAACCTTGAGGACTGATTCTGATCCTCTATTGTCCATTTGTTCAGTGATTTCTGGAAGCCATTTCATAAGATGTGGTGCTTTCCACTTAAGTTGTACTTATGCTTTGCTATACTGATTCTTCCGAGTTTCTATCTCTCTTTCTTTTTCCTTTTCCAATGCCACAGACCTACTGAATCTGGAAATTGATGAGACCTTAAATGTAAGCAGTCATATAACGGTCAAGGCATATCTCACACTTCCCATTTCCCCTCCCCCCCCACCCCGGCCCCCCACTCGATGACATTTAAAATAAACTCTTTTCCAGAAAATCTATGTAACAGCTAGCTGTAATGTTTGAAGTCTTTTTTAAAAAATAAAGTAGTTAAAAGATCATGGTTCTGGCTATATTGGCCTGTATTGGCCCATTTCTATCTTTTACCATGCTCCGTACATATGAGATTTTGGTTGTTGTAGTAACTTTGATTTAATTTTGATCAATAGGGACAGATGGGTTTGAGCTTCCAAGGGCCAAAAGGTGACAAGGTAAGCTAACTTTTGGAAATCTTTCTAGAAAGCACTGTCATAGTTAGACCTGTGCCCCCGAGTTTGTAAGTGGGTGAATAAAGCTAAGTTCTGAATGTCACGTGGGGAGATGGAGCTTAATCAAGGAATGTCTCCCGATGAGTTCTATACTAACCTCTGGTTTTTGTCTCAGGGTGATCAAGGTGTCAACGGACCTCCAGGACAACCAGGACAAGCACCTCACAAGATAGAAAAAGGGAATTTTGTTCCTTATGTACAAAAGGTGAGACTGTCCGGAACACCATTGTCTTAAGGCTTCTGTGTGGGTTTCTCAAGTAATGCAAATATTAAGGGCCAATGATAATTAATCCATTGATCATATTAGCACGCTTACTGTGTGCAGAACACTGTACTAAGTGCTTGGGAAAGTACAGAACAATACACATTTCCTGCCCATGGTGAGCTTCCAGTCAAGAGGGGGAGAAGGAGATAATATAAATAAATTGTGGATATATACATAGAACTGTGGGGCTGAGAGAGGGGTGAATAGAAGGTGGTAATTTGAAAACAACCCAGTTTATATTTCTGAATGCTGTCCTACTTTTTAAAAATCTGTGCTCTAAATTGGGAAAACATTTTAGGGACCCCAAATACTCACGACCCCTCATTTTTCCTCCATACTACCTCACCCAAGCACTCAGTCCCATCTCCTAAGCAGTTTGAGATACTCCACCCTGACCCCTACATATCCTTATTCTGATTCCTTCTTATCTGTAATTTATTTTAACATCAGTGTCCCCAGCTTGACTGTGAGCTCCTTGAGGGCAGGGATTATGTCTTCTCAATAATAATAATAATAATAATAATCAGGGTATTTGTTAAGCAATTACTATATGCCAACCACTGTTCTAAGCACTGGGGTAGATACAAGGTAATCAGATTGTCTCAGTGGGGCTCAAAGTCTTAATCCTAATTTTACAGATGAGGTAACTGAGGCACAGAGAAGATAAGTGGCTTGCCCAAGGTCACACAGCAGACAAGTAGTGGAGCAGGGATTTGAACCTACGTCCTCTGACACTCAAGCCCGTGCTTTTTCCACTAAGCCACGCTGCTTCTCTATTTTCCTCTCCTAAGCGCTTAGTACAGTGTTCTTGAGAGAGCCACATGAACACCATTGATTGGTCTCCTTTGGCAGGAATTTCTCCAAGCAGTGTCTCTAACACCTAATGTTCAGTGCCTGTCAGACCTCCCCATTTTGCCTCTTTCCCATCAATTCCAAATGTAGTTGGCAGCAATTCTCCAGGCTGCTTAAGGCATATTTGTACTTTATTTAATTTTTTTTATTAATAATAATAATAATAATAATAATAATAATTGTATTATTTAAGCACTTACTATGCACCTCACCTGTAAAATGGGGATTATCACCTATAGAATGGGGATTAAGACTGTGAGCCCCATATGGGTTATGAACTATGTCTCATCTGATTAGCTTGTGTCTACTACAGCACTTAGTACAGTGCTTGGCACATAGCAAGCATTTCACAAACACCATTAAAACACACAGACACACATGGATGTACATACAATCAAATCATACGCAGTCATTGTATCACGAGGGCCTTGTGGTCTAAGGAGGGAGGAGAACAGGTATTTTATCCCTATTTTACGTATGAGGAAACTGAAGTATAGAGAAGTTAAATGACTTGCCCAGGGTCACCCAGCAGGAAATGGAAGAACTGGATTAGAACTCGGGTCTCTTGTCTCCCAGTGAAGTGCTCTTTTCATTAAGCCACAATGCTTCTCAATGGCTGAGAAGACATACTGAAAATGCTTCCTTTCCCGTTATTAGTTCTTACTAGCACTGAGAGAGTTAACTGTTAAATTTAATTGAATGATATTAATGGTCTCCTATTTATTTTTCATTTCCTCAGGGTGAAAAAGGTGAACCTGGGATTCCGGTACGTACCATACCCTTGAACTATTTTGCTCAAAGGGACGATAAAAAATGGACTATAATTTGTGGAACACTTTGTAGTTTGTGTTCTGTAGGCCTTGGAATTTTCAGGTTAGGGATACGTTCACCAAAAAATGAAGTTACCATTAAAAATGCTGACATGCCTCATTTGTTCTTTTTTCAAAGGGAATTCAAGGCTCTGGAGAAAAAGGAGAACCTGGAATTCCAGGACCACGGGTAAGCGTGTTACATTTCCCCTATATCCTCTGCTTCTCTGTATCGATTACTGTGTAACCTACTTGCTCTAAGGTGTGGGACTAAGCCATCCAGGGGACTTCCAGAGGTTCTCAGGGGCCCTCGTCATTCCAAGCTGAGGCCTCTCTCCTGTTTTAAGATATGGAAGATCTCTCCGTGAGACTTCTGAAGTTTAAGATCTCTTCCTCCGGGGAGGGTATAGTCTGAGGAGTTGTCTGAGTGGACACTCTTCAGTATCAGTGCTGAATTTAAAATGGCCAGAATGAAATCCAGAAAATACACTTCACTGAGGTTACTGGCAGTGTTGCCCTATTAGAAGAACTCCTGGTGGAAAAACACCTGTGTATTCCATCGTTTCAGCAGAGAGTTTGAGTCTGGAAAAGTGTTTATCTAGCTCTCTCTCATCATTCTTGCCCTCATCACCATAATCACTATTTAATGACCACCTATTACACTATCAGCATCAACAGTATTTATTCAAGTTTTATTCATTCCCACCATTTGCAAATTTTTTTCTTTTTATGTATTTCTTTTTTGGTCAGTGACTACCTCCTACTTGGTGAAATTCTCAACAACTTGCATTTTGCCTCCCCCATGAGATTGTAAGCTTACTTTTTTTAAATGGTATTTGTTAAGCTCTTACTATGTGCCAGACACTGCACTAAATTCTGGAGTAGATACAAGCTAATCAGGTTGGACACAGTCTATGTCCCAAATGGGGCTCACAGTCTTAATCCCCATTTTACAGATGAGGGAATTGAGGAATAAAAAAGTGAAGTGACTTGCCCCAGGTCATACAGCAGAAAGGTGGCAGACCTGGGATTAGAACCCAGGTCCTTCTGACTCCCAGGCCCGTGCTCTATCCACGTCTACCAACTCGTTCTATTTTACTCTCCCACGAGCTTAATACAGTGCTCTGCACACAGTGAGTGGTCAATAAATACGATTGAGAGATTGACTGACTGCATGTAAAGGTAGCCACTTATAGGAAACATTTTTTGGTCAGTTGTTTTGATTATGTCACTGTCAGATCGTAAACTTCTGGAGGGCAGAATGATGATTATTAATGCTAAATTACATTGTATTGAAGTAACAAAACATAATTGGGCTATTTCTTAAGCACTTATGTTGCCAGCACTATACTAAGTACTAGGGTAGATAAAACATAATCAGGTCAAGGCACAGTCCCTACTCCACACAGAATTCCCGATCTAAATAGGATGGGGAAAGCGTATTAAATGCCCTTTTTACAGATGAGGAAACAGGCAGAGAAGTTAAGCGACTTGCCCATGGTCACAGGCAAGTGGCAGGGTCAGGATTAGAATACAGGTCTTTTGACTCCCAGGCCTGGGCTCTTTCCACTAGGTCACACTGCTTCTATTTCCTGTCACCTCCATTCACTATTTCAAAAGACAAAGACCCCCAAATTGGCTCATTATAAAGATGGGTACCTGACCTTAATGCTTCATTGGTATGTTGTGTGTATTCTGCTGATAGTTAACATTCTGCTATACAGGGAAAACCAGGAAAAGATGGCGAAAAAGGAGAAATGGGACCGCGTGTAAGTATTTCCTTAAAATCTGTCCGCTTGCTTGTTTTAAAATTTTTCCTTTTTTTCTAATTATCCTTTTCATTAACAAGATTTGTTTTGTTGGAATTAATAATAAACAGGAAATGCAGATCTAGGTTCCAACCCCAAAAGACTTTCAAACCCTCTCTTTGGAACATAAGATTGGCATCTTCATCATCAGCATCAGAAGCACATATCTCTGGCGGTCAACCCCATGCTCACGCCTTCCCTCCAGCCTGTCCCTTTCACATTGGACAGACCATTGCTCTCCCCTCCTTCAAGGCCCTAATTAAATCCTGTCTCCCCCCCCACCACGGGGAGCCTTCCCTAACTAATCTCTCATCTCCCCATCCTATTGTCCCTCCCTTCTGTATCACCTTTGCATTTGAGTCCTTCCCCCTTAGCACTTATGCACATATCTTTGGAGTACCTTTAATGGATTTTAATTTCTTTCTCCCTGGCTACGTAGTAAGCTCTTTGAGGGCAGGGATCTTGTGTCCTTACTCTGTTGTGCTCTCTCAGTGCTTAGTTTGGTGCTCCGCAAACAGTAGGCACTCTTTAAATACCATCTGCTGATTGACTTTTTTTTTAATGGTATCTGTTAAGCACATACTATGTGCCAGACACTGTTCAAAGCACTGGGGGAGATATAAGATAAATCAGGTTGGCACAGTCCCTATCCCACATGGGGCTCACAGTCTTAACCCCCATTTTCAGATGAGGTGACTGAGGCACAGAGAAGGGAAGGGACTTGCCTGAGGTCACAGAGCAGGCAAGTGGCAGAACTGGGATTAGAACCTAGGTCCTTTTGACTCTAAGGCCTGTGCTCTATCCACTAGGCCATGCTGCTTCTCAAAAACTAGTAACCCAATTCTTGATATTAACATGAAAGTACAAAAACTATAGCATTTTGCCAATTCACGTATATCTTTGCTGAATCAAAAGCAATAACCATTTTTAAATTATCCTGGTGTCACTTTAAAAAAGAATACTTTGCCTCCTTGTGATCCATTTTCCAGAAGGACCAGCAGTCAGCTTGGTTCTTTAATCAAATATGTCCCACCCCCACAGAAGTTGGATCTCCCTGCATCAGAAGGTATTTCTTCACTGGGAAAGCTATTAAATTAGAACTGATTCCTCCATCCATCCAATCAGTGGTATTTATTGAGTGCTTACTGATTGATTGATTGATGCATAATATTAATGATGATATTTGTTAAGCGCTTACTGTGTGCCAAGCACCGTTCTAAGCATTGGGGTGGATACAGGGTAATCAGGTTATCCCACGTGGGACTCACAGTCTTAATCTCCATTTTACAGATGAGATAACAGAGGTACAGAGTAGTTAAGTGGCTTGCCCAAGGTCACACAGTAGACAAGTAGCAGAGCCGGGATTAGAACCCACGTCCTCTGACTCTCAAGCCTGTGCTCTTTCCAGTAAGCCATGCTGCTTCTTATTAATAATAATAATAATAATAATGGAATTTGTTAAGTGCTTACTCTGTGCCAAGCACCGTTCTAAGGGCTCGGGGGAGATACAAGGTTATCAGGTTGTCCCACTTGGGGCTCACAGTCTTAATGCCCATTTTCCAGATGAGGTAACTGAGGCACAGAGAAGTGAAGTGACTTCCCTGAGGTCACACAGCTGACAGGTGGTGGAATCGGGATTAGAACCCATGATCTCTGACTCCCAAGCCCGGGTTCTTTCCACTAAACACCGCTGCTTTTCATCACCTCCCGTTTTAAAGTGCTGAACTTGTTCTTTCCATTTCACAGGGCTTCCCAGGAGAAGCTGGATTCCCGGGCCTCCCTGGGCGAGACGGTCCTAAGGTAAAAAATCAGTTGATATTTCACCCAAATTACCTGGTTTCTCCACGGCCCAACCTGCAAACTCCGCTCCTGTAGCTTCAGTGTACTTGCCATGCCCCAATCTCCTCTAACTCGCCGTTGATCCCTTTTTCGTGTCCTCCCTCTAGCCCGAACTCCCTCCCCCTCCGTATACGTCAGACCATCACTCTCCCCATCTTCAAAGCCTCATTTAGGTCACATCTCCTCCAAGAGGCTTCCCCGTTGAAGTCTGTTTCTCCCCAGCTCCCTCTCTCTTCTGCATCGCCTACACAGTTGGATTTGTGACCTTTGGATATTTGAGATTCACCCCCCAGTCAGCTCCAAACAACTTCTGTACATATCGTTCAATTATATATTATGAATTATTTACTTATATTAAAGTCTGTCTCCCCCTCTAGATTGTCAGCTTGTTGAGGGCAGGAATGCCATGGGTTTGTGTGGCCAAGAGCCAGGCTTTGGATTTGCACCAAAGTTTAATGTATTTCAAGTCTTGCTGTGCTCCAATAGCTAATTCAGAAAGTGGCTAAGCTTTTTTTTTTTTTGGACTGTATTCTGCCAGGTGCTTAGTACAGTGCTCTGCACATAGTAAGCACTTAATAAATATCGATGACGATGATGGTTCATCTAGGAATTTCTTAAACTTTACAAGCAAACCTCTAAGTATGCTTTTTTCCCCTGCTGAGCTATTTTAGATTAATCTATAATCATAAAAGGGAGACAGTTTACTATTGTCCCAGTCTCTTGTTTCCTAGTTTTACACCTCATAGGAAGATCAGATTTATCTCCTTATTTTAATTTACTTTACCATTCCTGCTCCACAAAGCACACTGAAATAGACCTAAAACATCTAAGAGCAATAATAGGTATTAATTTGTGTCTGTGTAAAGTGTATATGCTATCTGACTTCTATAGTGTAAAAAAAAGCACCTAACCATATTACCAGTGCAGTAGTTTACACAATCATTTCACATAAATGTATTTCTTTGTAGGGAGATAAGGGACATGCAGGTCCTCCAGGAGAGCCAGGAGCTGTAAGTAAACCAGAGTTTTCCATTTGAATGTTTGTTTTTGCTAAGGAGGAGTGAAACCACTGCTTAGAAAGAATAGTCCACACTGATACCTAAAGCTTAAGAGGCAAATCTATGAGATGAAACTTTTATATGGAAAAATCGGTCTCTGGTCATAAAAATCATACCAGTCGTGGCCCTTATGATGTCCATTGATGGGGAAACTGATTTGAAGTGACCGACTGCCATTTTTTACCGCGACCCGCCGCTGGGGGTGGATTAAGGGGTGGAGGCAGCTATGCTCTGATTGGATCCTCATTTTCCCTGGACCTTTGGTCTTGGGTTGGTGGAAACCTACTCAGCTCGCTGGGGGAAGAGAACGGATCTACCTACTTTGTTGCATTGTGCTCTCCCAAGTGCTCAGTAAAATGCTGTGCACCCAGTAAGTGCTCATTAAATTAGTCCTTTCTTGTTCCATTTGAGCAGGTTTGGGGTCCCATTTTGGAGTAACAGGGACAGAAAAGGGATCGCCATCAACTCTCCGGCAAGTCTGCAGAGGGCACACAGAATCACTGAAAACTTAATGGCTTTCATATGAGGGAATCAGAGACATCATTTGAATTTCCTTATATATCAAATGGCCCTTGCCTGTGGAGTGGTGTGTTGCAGGGCAGCCAGAGGTTGGACTCCCAGTGAACTCACCGTGCCAAAATATTTCCTAATTTTAAGATTTAAGTCCTTTCCTTCATAATGCTCTCTGTACTCTGGGTTACACACCCGCAAACAGGTGAAAGCTGGAAGTAAAGACCGCATGGCATTTTGTGGTCCGTCTTCCCCCCGCCCCCGCTGTGTTTCAGTTTGCAAGCATAAAGCCTGGAGAAAAAGGAGAACGAGGTTATCCCGGGATTCCTGGTCAGAAAGGTGAACCAGGGCACAAAGGTACGTTAGGTCTTCCTGCCTCTACCTGATCGTGAGATTGACCCGAAGGTCCTCTGAGAGGAGATGGGGAGAGGGAGGTGACAGGGAGGAGAGTTTAGGGGAGGGGTGGTGTTGTATTTCTTAGGCCTAGCTTGAGCTAAGACCTGCAGGCTGTCTTCATTCTCAGCAGCACCGGGGACTGAGGTGCAAACAATGGGGTCTAATAATAATAACTGTGGCATTCGTTAAGTGCTTATGAGGTGCCAGACACTGTACTAAGCGCTGGGGTGGATACAAGTAAATCGGGCTGGGACCCGGTCCCTGTCCCTACATGGGGCTCAAAGTCTTAATCCCCATTTTACAGATGAGGGAATGGAGGCCCCGAGAGGTGAAGTGACTTGCCCAAGGTCACACAGCAGACAAGTGGTGGAGGTGGGATCAGAACCCAGGGCCCGACTCCCAGGCCCGTGCTCTAGCCATTAGGCCATGCTGCTTCCCTGTGAACTGATTTTACTTTTGTTTCAATTGTAGGGATTTCAATGATTACGGGTGGCAGTTGATGACACTGACTTAATTAGCTGGGAAGTAGATATTAGCATGCAGTGGGGAGAAATGCCCACCCCTCCATTCCTGATTTTCTTGCCTCATTTCTGTGGAGCTCACTGCCCCCTAATCCAGGACCCCTTCCGAACTGCCGATCGTATTTGCTTTTCAATTTGCACACCACTCCAGGTATTTAGAGAGGATATATAGAAGCACCTAGTGTGCTCTTTATTGGTAGGGACTGTCTGTCTTCCCTCTAGATTGTAAGCTGCTTGTGGGCAGGGAACCAACTCTGTTTTACTGTCCTCTCCCAGGCGCTTGGTACAGTGCTCTGCACACAGTGAGTGCTCAATAAATACCACTGATTGGTTGACTGTGTGTTTTTTTTTTAATATTGGCTTGTGTCCTTCTGAGCATCGCCTGCTTGACATGGCCGAGGATGACAGGGACCTCTTGGTTTGCAAAATCAACATTACAAATTCATTTTTTTCCCTCTCTCCCTTCTTCGTTTTGATTTTCAGGTTACCCAGGTTTACCAGGCCCGCCAGGCCTGCCGGGTAAGTATGTGTTTGTTTTCATTTGTTATGGAATTCTTCTTCAATTCTCTTTGCTTACTATTCTGAGTCACGAAGATGGGCTATTAGAGACGTAGGTGAACATGAAACTCTTCATGTGCAAGTTAGAAACAAATTCATAGTCACTGATCCATGCATGCCCGGATGCCCCTTAGGTCCACACATGTTCGGTGTTGCAAAAGATGTCCATCACCCCGGTTAGAAAGGCAAAATTTTTCTAGGATGCACTGAAATGACCACTGTTCTGCCAATAAATACATCTATGCTGTAAATACCACATGAAAACCAGTCAGTGCATCACTTCTCCCGGTGACTACTTCAGTGAATCAAGGCAAATTCTGATCGTTGATAAATCTGTGCACAACTGAGGATGACTGGGTTGTTTGTGTCTAAACTGGTTTTAGTGTCTGTCCTCCCCATCTAGTAGTCAAATCCTTGACAGCGGGATTAACGCCCAAGCGCTTAGTACAGTGCTCTGCACAGAGTAAGCGCTGAAGAAATACTTTGACAGCAGGCAGTTGGGAAGTTGTGTCTCCTGGGGTTGGGGTGGGGATTGTGACAGAAGGCGGGCAACACCTACCTCTAGACTGTAAACTCGATGTGGGAAGGGTACGTGTCTGTGATATTGTTCTATTATACCCTCCCAAGTGCTTACTACATTGCTCTGACCATAGTAAGCGCTCAATAAATATGACTGACTGACCTACCCACTGACCCAGGGAAAAGCGACTGTGTACGTGGTTCTCTCTGCTCCACCATCAGATGTTCATCAGATGTCTGCCAGGCAATCAGAATTCACCATGGCCTCTCTCGTGTGGTGACCGTTCTCCGGACATAGCCCAAAAAATTGACCCGCCATGTGTTTATACAGACCACGGGGCTTTGCCGTCGTCCAAGGTCAATGACAGTTTCCCAAAGACAAAAGTGGTCTGTCAGGTGCTCAGAGATAGACTGTTTCTCTTGGGTTTATTGACTGATATCCTTTCCCTGGAGCTCAGTCAAACAAAAGCGTCCATCTGTGGGTTTCCTTCATGGGTTGTGGATGCTTGGAATAACTCTGCTCTTCTGGTTTCAGGGCTCACTGTCCCAGGGCTTGTGGGACCCCCTGGACCACGTGGGATAAAAGGCGAGAAAGGGCATAAGGGAGTTCCCGGACAGTCGCTGCCGGGACCAATGGGAAGAGATGGGCATCCTGGACTCCCGGGACCCCCCGGCCCGCCTGGCTTGCCAGGCGTCATAAGTAAGTACCCTTGGGGTTTCTGCTGTGTTTATCGGGTGTCGGTGCTGAGGGGATGACGGAGCGGAGGTGGCCTCTCTGAGGAATTGGAAAAGGCCCTCGGTACTTCCCCTTTGGTTTCCTTATCCTACGTGGCCTCTGGACACCCAAGGCCCAAAATATACCCGGGCCCCAGTTATCTGGGTGTTTCGGTCCCGGAACGCTGAAGTTTCAAGATAAGCTTCCAGAATTTGGAAGCCAAGGCATATTTTTGCACTTCAAGGTATTTGGAAAGCTTTAAGAGTATTACTCCGACCTTGGGAAATGGGGAAAATGAAGATGAAACACAAAAGCGGGGCCTACTGGGAATGAGAGGACCTGGGTTCTAATCCCGATTCTGCCACGTGCCTGTTGTGTGACCTTGAGGTAGTCATTTGACTTCTCTGTGCCTCAGTTTCCTCATCTGCAAAATGGGGACAATATACCTGTCCTCCCTCTCCCATAGACGGCGAGCCCCTTGTAGGACAAGGACACTGTCTAATCAGATGATACTGTAGCCACCCCAATGCTTAGTACCTAGTAAATACCAGTATTATTATTAGCAACAACAATAATAGTAATAGTTCCATAATATAATAATTCTAATCCCAGCTCTGCCACTTGGCTGTTGTGTGACCTTGTGCAAGTCGCTTTGCTTTTCTGGGCCTCAGTTTTCACGTCTATAAAATGGGGATTCGACACCCATTCTCCCTCCTACTTAGAATGTCGAGGCCCATGTGGGACAGGGACTGTGTCCCACCTGATAAACTTGTATCTACCTCAGTGCTTAGAACAGTGCTTGACTGTAAGCGTTTAGGTATCATCATAACTTTACCAGTAAGAAAACTGAGGCCCAGAGAAGTACTCACTCAAGATCACAGAGCAGATGAGTGGCACAGTCAGGATTAGAAGCCAGGTCCCATGACTCCCAGCCCCGAGGTTGTTTCTCTTTATGCTGTGCTAGTGGAAAGCAGAAAGCTTTCACTGTTGCCAAGGGATGATCTTCCCTGGACTGGGCCACACTGCATCTAGGGTAAATTCACTGTGCATGGAGATTACAGGCCCAGTGGGTGAGGTAGCATGTAAGTACATAAATAAACAGGGAAAGTGTGGCCTAGGGTATAGAGCACAGGCCTGGGAGTCAGAGGACTTGAGTTCTGCTCTGCACAGTCTGCTCTGTGACCTTGGACAAGCCGCTTCACTTCTCTGGGCCTCAGTTACTTCATCTGGAAAATGGGGATTAAGACTGTGAACCTCGTGAGAAATGGACGCCGTGCAAGGACGCATCTTCTCTCACCCACAAAAGTAATAGTAATTGGGGTATTTGTGCACTTTGTGCCAGGCACGGTAAGCCCGCTGTTGGGCAGGAATTGTCTCTGTTGCTGAATTTTACATTCCAAGCGCTTAGTACAGTGCTCTGCACACAGTAAGCGTTCAATAAATACTATTGAATGAATGAATAGTACAGTGCTCTGCACACAGGAAGTGTTCAATAAATAGAATTGAATTTATTAAGCGCTGGGGTGGGTACAAGCAAATCGAGTTGGACGTGGTCCCTGTCCCACCTGGGGCTCACACTCTCAATCCCCATTTTCCAGATGAGGTCACCGAGGCCCAGAGAACTAAAGTCACTTGCCCGAGGTCACACAGCAGACAAGTGGTGGAGCTGGAATTAGAACCCAGGTCTATCTGACTCCCAGGATCGTGCAGCTCTCCATTGAGCCATGCTGCCGAGGCAGGTGTTCTTTGGCATGGACCCCTGACTGTCTCCCATCACTAGGGAAGGGTGCTATGGGATCAGAATGCGAAGCACATGCTCATCAAATGGTGGGGGGGAGGAGTTTGGGCAGCTGCAGTAGTCCCCAAGGCTGGAATCCCAGGGTTGAATTCCTGCCATCACTCTACAGCTGTGCAGAGCAGCTGCCTCACACAAAAGCTCAAGGGCTTCAAGAGAACATCCAGCTGGTGGAAATTGGTCTTTGGTTTAGCTCTAGATAGACAGATAACCTCTTCCACTGTGGGGTTAGGAAGTGGATTTTCCATTGAAGGCACTAAAATTGGAATCGGGTTTTAGAACTTTTTTTTCCCTACACCTGGGTGGACACATTTTTAAATGATTTTAAAATAACAATGGTAATACAAATAATTGTGGTATTTGTTAAGCGCTCGCCATGTGTCGGGCACTCTACTAAGCCCTGGGGTAGATAAAGGCACCAGGGCCCAAGATGGGCCAAACAATCTAAGTGGGAGGGAGAACTGGTAGTAAATGCCCATTTTGCAGATAAGAAGTGAGAAGTGAATTAAACAGCCCCTAAGCGACAGAGGTGGGATTGGAACCCAGATCTTTTGATGCCCAGGCCCCCGGTTCTTTCCGCTAGGTCACGCTGCTTAAAAGAAACCGCATCAAGATTTGACATGGGCAGCTGGGCTTAAGGTTGCTCTGTGCGGATCTCCACGACTAGCAAAGCAGAGAAGCAGAGGGGGTCTGAAAGCCCAACCTGTTGGAAGCAAATTTATGCCAGATATGGGAACTTTGCAGATTTTTTAATGAAGTGTGTCGGAAGCGTACGAGAGACTGTGGATTTCACCATCCATTCTGGCTGGAGAGTCTTTGGCAGTCGATTTAAGATGAGAAATTCCCAATCATGAAGTAATGGGACATAATTTACTAGTGGAAATATATTCCAAACACATAATATACCTTGGGAGATGATACATTTTCAAGGTAATTGCCACCTAGGGAAATATTAATGACTCATTAACCGTGCAGCAGTTAGATTTAAATACTTCCATTTAGAGTTTTCGACTGCTGAGTTTCACACTACAGTATTCTCTCCCATATGGCTTAAGTTAGCTAACGGCCATCTGTGCCTTCAGATATTCTTAATAGGCCAGAGCTCTTTGGTGTGGAATCGCAATCTTGAATTTTATAATGTATTGGTTGCAATCACCCAAGTCCTGATTTGGATCTCAAATCCTACAGGTTCGATTCTTCAGTGGGTACTCCCAAACTTAAATTCACCTTTTTCTTGCTCTCACCGAATTTTCGGCTGCCAGGGTGTGGAACGAGCTGGCATTGAGCAGTCTGGCAATGGCATCCCTCCACGCTATAACAGGTCACATAGCAGACACGTGGGGGAGCTAGGATGAGAACTCAGGTCCATCTGACTCCCAGGCCCGGGCTCTATCCCTTAGGCCACACTGTTTCTCTCTTTATTTCTTTATGTACTTACATGCTACCTTGCCCACTGGGTCTCCTAGCTCTGTGCTCTTTCCACCAGGCCACGCTGCTTCTCAGCGCTTATGTTCATATCCCTAAGTTATTAATATTAATGCCCGTTTCCCCATCCAGGCCATAAACTCACCGTGGGCAGGGAACATGTCTACCAATCTGTTGCACTGTACTGTCCCAAGTAGTACAGTGCTCTGCGTACACCCAGCGCTCAGTAAATATCATTGATTGATTGTGTATTTGCTAGACCAGATTTTAGGCATTTCTAAATAACTCCCTTTCCTCCCCAAGACTGTCCATTCCTCCCATCAGTACATAAATATTTGACTAACTGAGATGCCTCCCCTGCCCTCATGTATCTCCTTCCCTAGACTGTACTCTAGACTATGCTTGTTGTGGGCAGGGAATGTGTTTGTTTATTGTTATACTGTCTTCTCCCAAGCGCTTAGTACAGTAAGCGCCCTCTAAGTACAACTGAATTGAATGAATGAATACTCCTGCCTGTTGAGCAGCTGTTGGGACCAGGGGAAGCTGTGAAATTCCAGTTGAAATTCCCACTGAAAATTGGTCCCACGGTGATTCTTCAGGCCCACTTAGCCTGCCTGTCCCACTCCTTATCAATGTTGGTATTTGTTAAGCACTTACTATGTGCAGAGCACTGTTCTAAGCGCTGGGGTAGACACAGGGGAATCAGGTTGTCCCACGTGAGGCTCACAGTCTTAATCCCCATTTTACAGATGAGGTAACTGAGGCACAGAGAAGTGGAGTGACTTGCCCACAGTCACACAGCTGACAAGTGGCAGAGCCGGGATTCGAACCTATGACCTCTGACTCCAAAGCCCGGGCTCTTGCCACTGAGCCATGAAACCCAGCTCCTGCTACGAAGAGGGGAGTAGGACTCCAACGAAGGGTTTGCCCCATTCTCATGCCCTTTTAAGATGTGTGCCCAGAGTCCAAAAACTGCAACATGTCAATCAGTCGCATTTATTAAGTGCTTACTCTGTGCAGAGCACCGTACTAAATGCTTGGGAGCGTACACTAGAACACTATAACAGACACAATCTCTGCCCACAACGAGCTTACAGTCTAGAGGGGGAGAGCTCCCCAGTGCCCAGGCAGGAAGCAGCATGGCCTAGTGAAAAGAGCACGGGACTGGGAATCAGAAGACCTGGGTTCTAATTCGGGATTTGCTGATTGCTTGCTGTATGACCTTGGGCAAATCACTTAACTTTTCTGTGCCTCAACTTGCTCAAATATAAATTAGGGATTCAATACCTGTTCCCCTTCCTACTTAGACTATAAGCCCCATGTGGGACAGGGACCTGGTCTAACCTGATGAACTTATATCCACCTCAGCACTTAGAACAGAGTTTGACACACTAGTAAGCGTTTAACAAATGCCATAATAATAACAATACTAACTTACTAGACTTTTAGTTCCTTGCTCATTTTGTCACCCTCCTTCAAAAATACAGAAAAATGGCAAGGCTGGGAATTTCTTTAAAATGAAAAAAAAAAAAAGAAGGGGAGTAACAGCAATAGAATCTATTTAGCACCTACTTCTAGTGATACAACAGATGTTGTTTGAATTACAGTAGTTTGATCCTTTTCCCACGAACGATAAAACCTGTTTAGAATTAAACATCAACAAATTGTCAAGCGTCAGTCCATCCCATGGGCAATCTATATGGCTCCAAGACCAGAGGAACTCTGCTGGGAATTAGTTACAAGAGAGATTGAGTGTTAGGGATAAAGAGCAAATGATATTCCAACAAATCTTACACTGTTTTGGTACACTTCTTTTTTATGTTGATGTGCTGTCTTAAGTTTGGAGGAAACGCAGTTGTAAGTCTGACAATAAGCATTCAATAGAAAGCTCTGGGCATACACAAGTAACTGCACGAAGGGGCATCTAGAACGAAGCCACCCCACAACAGCATCACGTTAATTTTCACATACTTTGACCTCATTTTTTATCCTTCTTTTCATTCATTTTTTCCTCTAGACTGTGAGCTCATTAGGGGCAGGGAATGTGTCTGTTATATTGCACTCTCCCAATCAATCAATCAATCAATCAATTATTGTCTCTTATTGTCTGCAGAGCACTGTACTGAGGATTTGTAGAGTAAAACATAAGACACATTCCCTGCCCACAACTAGCTTACAGTCTCACCTAATGCAGTGCTCTGCACACAGTAAGCATGCAATGAATAAGATTGATCAATCGATTCAGTAAATCAATATTTTCACTAAAACCTGCATTGTAATTTATTTTTTTGCCATCTTTTGTGTGTGGTTTTTTTAAATGGTATTTAAGCACTTACTCTGGGCCGATCAATGTACGAAGTGCTGAGGTAGATAGAAACAAATCAGGTTGGACACAGCCCATGTCCCACATCAGGTTCACAGTCTTAATCCTCATTTTACAAAGAAGGTACCTGAGGCACAGAGAAGTGAAGTGACTTGACCGAGGTCATATGCCATATAAATGGCGGAGACTGGATTAGAACCCAGGTCCTTCTAACTGGCTCTATCTGCTAGGCCACATTTTGATCTGAAGCCCATCAGAAAGAGTTTGTGCCACTCACTGTACAATATCCTGAGTGACCCGTGACCCATCAACATCCTGCAGGGAAAGCGGGATCGTGGGAAACAATGTGGATTTTCTCATCTGTCATGTTCTAGCTGGAGATGTGGACTGCATGCCTGGACCACCGGGAGAACCAGGCCTTCCAGGACCTCCAGGACAAATGGGACTCAGTGGGGAGATGGGGCAAAAAGGTATTTTCTTTGACACCTGTGTAGACTTCTCTTTCTCAGAGGAGGCATCTGGAGATTCAGATCCTCAGGGGTGGGGATGCTGAGTCTTTTCTGGGCTGTACTGGATTTGCTCTCCAGGCACATCTCTACATCTTGCTAAGGTAATTCCGTTTAGATTTGATCTTCTGGAAACTTTAAGTGGGAAAATGTTCTTTCTCTGGGCTGGGAATATCAAGACTCGGCTCCTTGAAAGGGAAATTGTAACTGTCTGAAAGAATCGAATCACCCAATCGCCCTGTTTGGGTTGAAAAATCGCCAGTCCTCTTTGGTCGCCAGGGTGGGGAAACTGGTTCTCCTCTGATCTCCAGGCCCTCAAACTGAGCTGATCAATGCGGGTCGGCTCGGGGTAGAGGTGAAAAGAGCTCCGAGGAGGCATTTAGTGATGGGGCTGCCGTTGGAGGGGATGGAGACTGGGAGGTAGCAAACCCTCTTTGGAGAATGCCCTGTTAGGGGTTTTGGTATTCCCTTGCGAGGCATGGCATCCCTGGGGTTAGGCAGCTGGGCATGCGTTTGGATTTGGTGCTGGGCTAAAGCAGGGCCCCGAAGGGGTGGCTTCCTTTTCGTGAGTGATGGGGAAAGGAGAAGGAGCTGGACTCGCTTTCCTTCCACCAACACAGACCACGCATCGATGAGCTTTATTCTCTTTGGCTCACGATCCATTTTTCTGATGCCCGTTCCTTGTATTTCAAAGGTGATAAAGGAGAAGACTGCCTCAGCTGTGATTCTGGAAAAGTCCCTGGACCCCCAGGACCACAGGGACCTAAAGGAGAAAGAGGTAGGAAGCAAATAAAAAGGATTATCCTGAGCAAATCTCCCCACTGTGGGTTCCATCCATCCCAGCGTCGCACCCCAAGATAAGCAGCTCCGGCATGAATCGTGAAGGACTCGAACCTCACTCATCGTACGGGAGACCGGCATGAGAGGCTGAAGCGGGAATCTCAAGCGCTGTAGTTTGAGTGCAGATTGCTCCTGGCAGTGTGGCGCCATTGTGTGTTTTCACCATTTCGTTAGCTCGACAAGTTCCCTCTGCTGAGAGTCATTACCCAGGCTTTGATCAGGCAGGATTCCGGAGAGTTCAGCTCAGTCAGATAAATGATGCCATTTTACCAAACGTGAATGAGGCGCCACTTTAGAAGAGGATCGCCAAGTTGTTCAGAATGAGCGATGGCTCCTCAGGGCCACATGGGCGGTGTCTGTGTTCATGCCATTAGCCTTTTTCAGGTTTTTATCTGCGACAGATTGGCTGGGGTTTACAGCAGACGACACATCACTACCTCTCCCATGACTATTCACGTTGGAGAGAGACCCTCTCACCTGCCTGCCTTGAGGAGATCATTAATGTGTGAGAATGAGGACTGTATATCTTCGTTGGGTGAGACGCCATGTTTTCCTTTCTACTTCCCAAAGGCCTTCCAGGGCAGTCCGGGATCAAAGGAGATCGAGGTCAACCGGGGCGTGATGGAATGATGGGAGTACCTGTAAGTACACAAACTGGGGCCCAAGACGCCTACGATCACCTCTCTCTCAGGCTTCACAGAGCGTGAAGCGGCGTGGCCTACAGGGAAGAGCACGGGCCTGGGAGTCAGAGGACCTGGGTTCTGCGTGGCTCAGTGGAAAGAGCACGGGCTTTGGAGTCAGAGGTCATGGGTTTGAATCCCGGCTCGGCCACTTGTCAGCTGTGTGACTTTGGGCAAGTCACTTCACTTCTCGGTGCCTCAGTTACCTCATCTGTAAAATGGGGATTAAGACTGTGAGCCCCACGTGGGACAACCTGATTCCCCTCTGTCTATCCCAGCGCTTAGAACAGTGCTCTGCACATAGTAAGCGCTTAACAAATACCCACATTATTATTATTACTCCCGGCCCCGCCACTGTTCTGCTTTTGCAAACTTTGGCACTTCACTTCTCTGTGCCTCATTTACCTCATCTGGAAAACGGGGATTAAGTCCGTGAGCTGAATGTGGGACAGGCAGGGACTGTGTTCAGTCTGATTATCTTGTATATTCCCCAGCACTTAGTACAGTACCTGGCTCATAGTAAGCGCTTAGCAAGTACCATCGAAAAAAATACCTCCTTTCTGGGCAGTCTGGGGTCGAGGCAATTGGGTCTTTCAATCGATGGTATTCATCGAGCGGTTACTATGTGTACAGCACTGTACTAAGCACTTGGGAGAGTAGAATACAACAGAATTAGCAGACACATTCTCTGCCTATAATGAATGTACGGTCTTTTGTGTGGCTCAGTGGAAAGAGCCCAGGCGTGGGAGTCAGAGGTCATGGGTTCTGATCCCAGCTCTGCCGTTTACCAGCTGTGTGACTTTCGGCAAGTCACTTAATTTCTCTGGGCCTCAGTTACCTCATCTGTAAAATGGGGATTAAAACTGTGAGCCCCACATGGGACAACCTGATCACCTTGTATCCCCCCCAGGGCTTAAAACAGTGCTTTACACATAGTAAGTGCTTAACAAATACCACCATTATTGTTATCTCATGATGCTAACTTAAAGAGCAAGCCGGCCCATGGCCAGACTTTAGGATTCCAATTATGTGGGGTTTTTTTTGACAGAAATAGAACTTCTGGGGTTCTTTGGTTTGTAATTATATAGTGCTTTTCCACCTAGCAGGAATGCTTATGGAACTATATTATGCATGGGTTGAATAATTTCCTCAAGCAAATGGAAACGTGGAGCAGTGTGCCATCACCTGACATTTCTGAGGAACTGCAATATTCAGTTAGCAGTACGGGCAGGGCCACCCGCGCTATCAGTGGGATCGAGGAAAGACGTTGGAAGCGGAAGTGGGACCCTCGAAGGGAGCCGATGTGCGCTTCCCTCTGAAGTGTTCTCGTGACTCTTTGGCTCTAAAGCTTTTCCCGAGGGATGGGGAGCCAAGTTGGGAGCTACCGTTGTTTACAATGTTCCCAAAATTACCCCAGAAATGAAATGAGTCAGTGAAGCCCCGGCGATCGTGGAGATGAAAGAGAGAAAAACTCGGAAGCAAGGAGAAAAACTGTTTTTAACTTTTGCCACTTTCCTTCCTTTGCTGATGTTCCCAGACGAGCTGGTCTTCTACCTGCTGAAGCAGTGTGGTCTAGTGGAAAAGAGCACGGGCCTGGGAGTCAGAGGACCTGGGTTCTAATTCTAGCTCCACAACTTGTCTGCTGGTTGACTTTGGGCAAGTCATTTCACTCTCTGTGCCTCAGTGACCTCATCTGTAAAATGGGGATTAAGAGCGGGAGCCCCATGTGGGACACGGACTGTGTCCAAATGATCACCTTGTATCTACTCCTGCACTTAATACAGTGCCTGGAATACAGTAAGCACTTAACAAATGCCATAAAAAAACCTGCTAGCTTGAAATCCACTACCCCTCTAATGAAATTCTGAAGGGGAGATGAGAGAGAAAGGAGATACAGTTGAGGTGGGGGTAGAGTTTGTAAACTCCATGAGGACAGGGATTATTTGTGACTCTTTTCTTGTGCTCCCCCAAGCACTTAGTATAGTGTTCTGCACTGAGATGAGATTCAGGAAATCTGGAAATACTAGTGAGTGGAAGAATAAAGGACAGACTAGAAGACCCCTTTATCCCTAGCAAACTTGAAAAGAATATCAGCCTTAAAGTTCATTTTCGTTTATTAATTCCTGCTCTGTTCTCAATTAAAACATACATTTCACTGCCGAGTCCAGTTAAGAGCTGTGTACTGTAAGGAGAAAGGTGATTTAAAATGCTATTTTTGGTTTTGTCACTATCCTTTTTATTCAGAGATGACAGTCCTGGGAGAATATTTGCAGTCGTAGTTGACAAAACCGATATGCAGCCAATTCTCAATCCATCAGTAGTATTTATTGAGCACAAGTTCTGTGCTGAGCACTGTACTGGAACTTGGGAGAGTATAGTAAAGGGAGGAAAGACACAACCCTTGCCTGTAAGAGGCTTACGATCCAATAGGACATAGAGGCAAAAGATAAATTACAAATAGGAATAAGAATAGGCTAGAAAGATGGCTAGGCAGATAAATAGAAGACATCGTATGTGAGAAAATGAGGCAGTGCTGAAAAAGTGCAATTTGGGATAGTTGGGATACTATAACTTGGTGAAAAAGAAACTAATTGTAGAAATCCTCCTGGGGAAAATAGGAATTCGGAAGGGCTCTGAAGATGGGAAGGAGCTGGGCTTCTTAGATTTGATATGGTAGGATGTTTCAGGCAGGAGAAAGGGTCTGAGAAAGGGCAAATTGAGAAAAAGGTATATTGAGAAAGGTATTAGGAAGACCGACAGGAGTTTAGTGGGAAAAGAAAGGGGATAAATTAAGAAGGGAGAGCCATAAATCCAAAGGTCAGGAGTTACTGCTTCATGAGGTGACTTTTGGAGGGATTAAGAAGGACCGACTGGAGTTTAGTGGGGAAAGAGAGGGGATAAATTAAGAGGGGAAGGCCATAAATCCAAAGGTCAGGAGTTTCTGCTTCATGCTGAAAGGAATGGGGGAACCATTGGAGGAATTTAAGAATTGGGGAGTTTGCTGCCAGATCATTTTTCTAAAATGTCCTTCTGCACAGAGTCGAGAATAGGCTGGAGAAGGGGGAGGCTGGAGGCGGGGAGGCCAGTAGCCCCAGCAGGAAGTGATAAGCGCCTGGTTTGTGGTAGTGGTGGTACGGACAAAGAGGAAGGGGTGCCCGGATTGACCGACAGAATCAACGGAAGAGTAGAAAGTGAGCAAGGTGTCAAGGAGAATTCCTTTCAAGGAGAGTTCAAGTACTTTGCCTTTTGCTGTCCTGATATGTTTGCTACCTACACCACCTGCCTCTTGGTATCCTGATCTCAAAAAGTCTTAACTTTGCAGATGGCTGTCTGCCAGGGTGGTCTACATGCTTCAGTGATCGCCCACTTATCTGCTTGTGTGTGCCTGAGTTCGGCACCTGCGGGACATCCTGCCATCATCCATTCTCCTCACGTGTCCTTTCATGCAAATTACGCTGCTGTAAGGCTGGCCTCAGTGCTGATGGCCTGCATTCCAGGAGCTCACTGCTGGTTGAGCTGAGGGGGCTCAGTTCATCTCACTCGATCATTCGGTCAGTTGCATTTATTAAGCGCTTTATTGTACGCAGTGCACTGAGTAATTGGGAGAGTATAACATAGAGTCGGTAGACATGTTCCCTGCCCACGGGGAGCTTACAGTCTCTTGGACTGGAAGAGCCAATTACTGACTCTTTGGCTTCTTCTGTGCTTGCTATCTATGCGCTAGGCAAGCGGCTCATCTCTACTGGTCGGCTATTTGTCTGTAGACCACACGACAGTATTTAATGTTTAACTGAGAATCCGCTGCCTATCGAGATACGCTTGGCTATCAGGAGGGGACAGTGGCCTCAATTTGGGAAGATTCAATTAGACCTAAATACAACACTCTTGTGGCAAAGCCAAATAAAGTTATTAGTTTTGTCACAAATGGTCAACAAGAAAGCAGAACCCCCTTTCTGGGCTTCTGCAATTCCACTGAGAACTTTGAATGATCTAAAGCAGCTTGGTTACTGGACAAGAAACCATCTGTGGGTATATGCACTCGGTGGTGATCTGATTTTCCAGGAATTATAGGATGGGCTGTGACACCCATCTGTCAAGAAAGCAAATTCTATTCTGCGATGGGTCATAATGCTTAATTATGGATCTGGCAGAATTCTAGTACTGGAACGCCTTGTCTCCCAGAGCTTTGGTACATTGGTACATTTTCAGGAGCAAGTAGATTGAGAGAAACTGCCACTGTTCCCAACTCTTACTGACCACTTCCCACATCAGACTGTAGCAGGAAGGCTTTTTTTTCTTTTTCTCTTTTAGTGGTATTGGTTAAGTGCTTAGGCTGGGCCAGGCACTGTAATAATAATGGTGGTATCTGTTAAGCGCTTACTGTGTGCAAAGCACTGTTCTAAGCGCCGGCGGGGGGGATACAAGGTGATCAGGTTGTCCCACGTGGGGCTCACAGTTTTGAATCCCCATTTTACAGATGAGGGAACTGAGGCACAAAGAAGCTAAATGACTGGCCCAAGGTCACACAACAGACAAGTGTCCAACCTGATTAGCTTGTATCTACCCCACAGTTTAGTACAATGCCTGGCAAGTAGCACTTAACAAAATACTATTAAAAAAGAAAGAAAAAAGTGACAAAGGCAGAATTAGAACCCAAGTCCTTCTGACTCCCAGACCCGTGCTCTATCCACTGGGGCTCCTCTGCTTCCCAATAGCACAGCAGTACAAATCCCCCAGAACCTGCAGGGCCTTCTCGAGCTTCCTTCCTGTTGTCCTCTGACGATTAAAAATTTCCACCAAGTTTTTGGAGGTTGAGGTAAAGGGGAAATTTTTTCTTTTTAAACTTCAGTATATTACCAGTTGTGGGAACTGTGTCAGTCTACAGTGCTTCCCAAGGATGCGCAGATACCAGTTTCGCCGCTCGAGTTCAACAATTAAGTGGAAACGTCTTTCTGGGCTTAGTTCAGACATTTGGAAGGGTTTTTTGTTTTTTTTAGTATTTTAAATGGTATCTGTTAAACACTTACTATGTCCAAGCACCGATCTAAGCGCCGGGGTAGATTTGAATATATCAAGTTAGACACAGTCCCTGTCCCGCATGGGGCTTCGCAATCTACGTTGGAGGGAGAGCAGGTATCGGATCCCTACTTGACCAGGGAGGAAACTGAGGTGCGGAGAAGTTAAGTGACTTGCCCCGAGGTCACCCAGCAGGCAAGTGGCCGAGCTGGGAACCCTAGTGATTTCTCTCTTCTCTTTCCTGCCCAAACTATGAATTCCCAATGAAGCCAACTAAGTTCAGTGCCTGTGACAGAAAGAGACTGTGGCGCTAAGTTCTCAATTCCAATGGTGTCAACCCATTACGTGGGCTGGGGAAGTCAAATTCTTGATTGAATAACGTGGAGGGGGGGTGTTGCAGTTGAGTTGTGGGCGGGAGGGGGGAGCCCCTGTAACCCTATGTGACCTTCTACAGGGTCTGCAAGGCAACCCAGGACTGATTGGGCAGCCGGGAGTGAAGGGGGACCCCGGCGATGTTATCTTCGGCCCCGATCTCAAAGGCGATAAGGGAAAGCCAGGAATCCCGGGTCCACCGGGCATGCCAGGAAGGGCAGGACAACCCGGACGAGATGGCCAACCAGGTCCTCCAGGTCCCAAAGGATCCCCGGTATGTGCATTTCTAGTGCCTGGTCTTTGGGGGTGCCCCTAGAGAAGTGGATTTCTGGGACTACGGAACGATCGTGCGGGTGACGGGGACGGAGGTGGTGGGTGATTTCTGGAGAGACTCGAGTGAGCGTGCAGACCCCGGGCTACATTTTTAAGTGAGCGCTGCGGTACCTCGGTTCCGTTCTACCACTTTGTTAAGGGAGGGTCAGAACAGATTGCTTGGTGCGGTAGATCCCTCTGACTCAAAACGGCTGCCTTCCTAAGGACCATAAGGACTGACAGTGCCCGAGTGGAAGAGAATGGCGAGGGCGGACGTCCGTCGGCCAGAGCCCATCAAGGCGCGATCTCTGTGACTTCTGTCTCTTTCGTCCAAACCAGGGCTTAGTCGGAGTGAAAGGAGACCGCGGTTTTCCTGGAGGACCTGGAGTTCCGGGGAGTCGTGGTGACGCAGGTCCCCCGGGCCCTCCCGGCGTCGGGCCCAGCGGCCCAGTCGGTGACAAAGGACATCCTGGATCGCCGGGAAGCCCAGGACCCCCGGGCCTGCCCGGTGAGGAGCCAGAACCCTCGAGGCGTTGGCACGGTCGACGGCATTCTCTCGCCTCTCCTCTCCCCGAGGGTGTGACGTGTCCTCTGGGGAGAGGGGAGCGGGCGGACGAGGGCCGGTCCAGTCCGCGAATGTGGGGCGGTATCTTCTTCTTTATGGACCTAACAGTCTGGGGCTCGTGGCCGGGGACCGGCAGCAAGGTGTGGTTATTGTTAAGGCCTGATGGGGGCCATCATGGCTTTGCGTTTTCATTTTCAGGGCCGAAAGGCAATGACGGACAAGTCATTTCTTTGATGGGACACCCCGGGCCAATGGGACTTCCGGGAACTCCGGGATTTCCGGGACCACAAGGTATCGGACTGACCCAGGACTCTCTGGGGAGGGAAGTCGAGAAGGAGGGTCGGAGAGGGCAGTGAGAAGCTCCAAGTATACCTCCCCTGCCAGCCTTCTCATCCCAGCCAGCCCTCCCCTAAAAGCCTTCAACCCAGGCCCTCTGTCCGTGACCCCTCCCCGTCTCTCAAGCCCCGCGTTCGGTCCGTCACCGAAGCCTGCCGGTTCTTCCTCCAAAACATCTCCAGGATCTGCCAAACTGCCACCGTGCCGGCCCAGGCACCGGTCAGAGCCCTGTTTGACTATTGCATCCATATCTTCACTGGTCTCCCTGCCTCCCGTCTCTCCTCTCCGATCCTCCTTGGGTCTGCTGCCCAGATCGGTTCTCTAATGCACATCTCCCCACTTCTCATAAATCTCAAATGGTTGCCCATCCCTTTCCACATCAAGAAGCTCCCCGATCAGCTTCAGACCCTTGGTAACTCACTTCACTTCCTCCGTTACCTCATCTGTAAAATGGAAATTAAGACTGGGAACGCTCTGTGGGATGAGGACTGTGTCCAATCTGATAATTTCCCCTCAGCTCTTGGTACAGTGTCTGGCGCACAGTAAGAGCTTTACAAGTTCCGTAGAAACCCACAAAAACCAAACTCCTGACCGTTGACTTTACAGCACTCTATAAACTCTCTTCCTCCTGCTTATTCACTCTCTTTTCCCGGGACGCTCTGCTTCAAACTCTGCATTCCGCATAAGCTAACCTACTCCCTGTGCCTCATCTGGTCTCTCTCGCCTCTGACCTCTTGCTCATGCCCTCCCTGCCATCTGGAATTTTAACCCTCCCCATCTTCAGAGCCCTTGGGAAATCACGTTATCCTCCAGGAGGTCTTTCCAATGGATTTCCAATCTTTCCACCTTAACTCAGCCTCTGAGTCCCCGGTGGGAGAGGGACTGTCTGATCTGATGGTCTTGCACAGTGCTTGGCACAGAGGAAGCACTTAGTAAATACCGTCACTATTATTATATTGTCCCCCCTCCCCCCAATGGCCACTTCAGCTCTTCTGGACCCCCCGCTAGATGCTTAAGTACCCCCAACTTCCCATATCATTTACATATATATCAGAGGTACCTGAGAAGCTGCGTGGCCTAGTGGAAGAAGCATGGGCCTGGGAGTCAGAGAACAACCTGGGTTCTAATCTCCGCTCTGCCGCTTGTCTGCTGCGTGACCTTGGGCGAGTCACTTAACTCTTCTGTGCCTCAGCTACCTCCTCTGTAAAATAGGGATTGAGACTGTGAGCCCTATGTGACATAGGGACCGTTCCAACCTAATTATCTCGTATCTACCCTGGTGCTTATTTCAGTGCCTGGCATATAGTAAGCACTTAACAGATACCACTATTATTATTACTCCCTACCTTATTACACAAGAATGGACTCACGCACCCATCTCTTTTTCCTTCTTCCTTTTACATTAATGCCTGCCTCCCCCACCTGGCTGTAAGCAAGGATCAGGGATTATGTCTATCAATTACATTGTCCCTGGTGCTCAGAAAATAGTATCGAGTGCATGTGTGATTCTCTGTGTTCTTTTCTTTAAAGGTGACAAAGGTTTCCCTGGGAACCCAGGAAGGCCGGGCATCCCTGGAGAGAAAGGTTCTCCCGGTCATCCGGGCATCGGGTTCCCTGGGCCTCCTGGACCACAAGGTACAACAAGTCGGGTGTGAGGAAGTGCTTGACCAAGACTCAGGGCCCCGGTTTGGGAAGCGGGTGATCTGGGTTCTGCCGTGCATTAGCCAGGTGATCTTTGGCATGGCTCCCTGCATATTGATTTTCCTCAGCGCTCAAGTGCAGCAGGACCTTGTGGAAAGAGCCCGGGCCTGGGAGTCAGAGGACCTGGCTTCTAATCCCAACTACCCCACTTCTGCTTGCTCGACCTTGGACAAGTCACTTCACTTCTCTGTACCTCAGTTGCCTCATATGGAAAATGGGGATTAAATCTTCCTTCCGCTGCCTTAGATTGTGTGCCCCATAGGGGACAGGGACTGTGTCCAACCTGATTATTTTGCACTCACCCCAGAGCTTGGAACGGTGCTTGACAAATAGTAAGTGCTTAACAAATACCAGTTGAAAAAAAAAGTGGGCGTAATACCACCTCAAATCCTTGTGAGGTGAAGAGGAGTTAATAGTTAGGATGCTCCCCTGTAGGCAGTTTTCCCTTGTATTTCCACACCATGCCTTTTTTGAAAATAAGGACACAATCTGTGGTGCGGGCATTGAGCGCTGCGGTTCCGTACTGAGAAGCAGCGTGGCTTAGCAGACAGAGCACGGGCCCGGGAGTCAGAAGGACGTGGGTTCTAATCCCGGCTCTGCCACCTGTCTGCTGTGGGACCTTGGGCAAGTCACTTCACTTCTCCGGGCCTCAGTTACATCATGTGTAAAATGGGGATTAAGAGTGTGAGCCCCACGTGGTACAGGGACTGTGTCCAGCCTGAATCGTTTGGATCTATCCCAGTGTTTAGAACAGAGCTGGGCACATACTCAGCGCTTAACAAATACCACAATTTTTATTATATTATCATCAGTTCTTCCCACTGGCCCGCTGAGCGGAAGGACGAGTGGAATGCTCCGCTTTCTGCTCTCCTGCCGGAGGTGGAGGAATAGGGAAACTCGAGGCTCAAGGTCACGGAGCAGAAGGGTCGGAATGAGTGACATTTTGTTTCTTCCCCAGGTGCGGTTGGTGTGCCTGGGGAAAGAGGTCAACCTGGAACTCCAGGGTATCCTGGGCTAAAAGGTTACCCTGGAAGCCCAGGAATACCGGGACAAAAGGTAGGGATCCTTCCGTTAATCTTCAATGGGATTTATCGAGCACTTCCTGTGGGCAGAGCGCTGCACTGAGTGCTTGGAAGAGTACAGTACGTCTGAGCTGGGCGAGAGGTCGGTGGTGAGGTAGTGGAGATGGAGGTACACGGAGGAGGTTGGCATTAGAGGAGAGTAGTGTGCTTGCTGGGTTATAGCAGGAGAGTAGCGAGGGGAGGTAGGGAGGGGCAAGGTGATTGAGGACTTTAAAGTCGACGGTAAGGACTTTCCATTTGATGTTGACACTCCCTGAAAGACTCCCAGTGTCTCGCTTCCTCTGGGAAGCGGACAGATCAACAGCAGGAACCTCCGAGAAAGGGCTCCTCCCATCCCAGCCAATCCCAGATCCCATCCCCACCTTCCCACTGCCATAGCTTTTTTTAAATGGTATTCGTTAAGCACTTATTATGTGTGAGGCACTGTACTAAGCACTTAGGTGGATACAAGCTAATCAGGTTGGACACACTCCACGTCCCACATGGGGCTCACAGTCTTAATCCCCATTTTACAAATGAGCTCAGAGAAGTGAAGCAACTTGCCCAGGGTCACACAGCAGACGAGGGGTAAAGCTCGCTTTAGAACCCAGGTCCTCTGACTCCCAAAACCTGGGGTCTTTCCACTAGGCCTCGCTGCTTTTCCCCTGCACATTCATTCATTCAATCAATCAGTCAGTTGTATTAACCATTAACAGTGAGTTGGGCCCAAAGAGAAATCTTTGAAAGCTCTCTGAATAGAGAAGCTGTGTGACCCTGTGGAAAGGGCATAGGTTTGGTAGTCAGAGGACTCAGGTTCTAATCCTGGCAGGGTGATTTGGGGGCAAACCGCTGAACTTTGCCCTGCCTCAGTTTCCTCAAAATGGGAAAAGGGAGACTGAGCATCTGTTCTCCTTCCCTCTTCGACTGGAAGGCCCATGTGGGGCAGGGACCACGCCAGCCCGATTGTCTTTAATTTACCCCATCGCTTAGAACGGTGCGTGGCAAGTAAAAGGGCTTAACAGATGCCACAGTTAGTATTACTACTACCATCACTATTATCTTCATGATTATTACTATTCTCCATGAACTGTATCCAGAGAATAAATGAACTTTTTCACCATATTTTGTTGCTCTCCACTGTATTTTGATGTGACCCGTTCTTGACGACGTCCAGGGTGAACCCGGCATAGGTCTCCCCGGGCACAAGGGACAACCTGGCATGCCCGGAATTCCTGGCATTCCCGGCCAGAAGGGGAACCCCGGCGGACCTGGCATCCCGGGTGCACCGGGACAAATCGGACCGCCTGGTTTGCAAGGAGAACAAGGTATCAGAGAAGGGCAGATCCCTTGCCCCCTCCCAACCTGGCAATGCGGCGCGGTTAGGCCGACTCCACGGATGATCCCTGTTTCAGGAGCTTTAACTTTTCTGTTTAGGCTTCCCAGGCCCGCCTGGATTACAAGGTGTCCAGGGATTGCCAGGAGCCCCAGGAATTGGCCCTCAAGGACCCATGGGCCCTCCGGGAGGGCAGGGACCACCAGGATTGAAAGGTGACTCTACAAGTTCCTCCATTTCTCACCAGGAACATTTCATTCCTTTTTACCTCTCTGTGCCCTCCCCCTGTAAGCTCCTTGTGAGCAGGGATCAAGTTTATTCATTCAATTAATCGTCTTTATTGAGCCCTTACTGTATGCAGAGCACTGTACTGAGTGCTTGGGAGAGACTAAGGCCCACTTTTCCTCTGCTCCCACTCCGTCTGCGTCACCTTGACTCACTCCCTTTGCTCTTCTGCCCTCTCCCCTCCCCACTGCACTTATGTATATATGTATAATTCTATTATTTATATTGATGCCTGTTTACTTACACTGATGTCTGTCTGCCCCCGTCTTGACTGTGAGCCTGCTATGGGCAGGGATTGTCTCTCTTTATTGCTCTATTGTACTTTCCAAGCACTTAGTACAGTGCTCTGCACACAGTAAGTGCTCAATAAATACGATTGAAAGAATGAACGAGAGCACAATATGACATTAAACAGACACATTCCCTGTCCACAACGTTACCAACTCTACTAGATTCTTCTCTCCCAAGCACTCGGTACTGTGCTCTGCACACAGTGGGGCTGTGGGGCTGAGGGTGGGATTAATAAAGTGTACGAATCCAAGTGCAAGGGCGACACAAAAGGGAATAGGGAAAGTGAGGGCTTAGTCGGGGAAGGCTTCTTGGAGGAGATGTGATTTTAATAAGGCTTTGAAGGTGGGGAGAATGGCGGTCTGTCAGATATGAAGAGGGAGGGAGTTCCATAAGGGAGTCTCTTGTCCTAGGAGCAGCGGCTGAAGGGTGATATCATCCAGCCCGTTTTATAGCCCAGTTTTTTTGCTCTCTCTATCACACCCCATGCTTCCTGCTTCCAGCCAGCTGCTGGGACAATTGAGGAGAGAGTTGCCCAGGGTGGTCAAGAGACCCATTGTTCCTAGAAGTGTTATCTGCTCACTTCACCTTCCCTCAGGGAAATACACGCATGCCTTCTGATAAGATACATACTTCTGGAATGCTTTAATGGAAGGGCCGACCACCCAGAGATGATCGCTGGCATATACTAATGGCTGTTTCCTCCTCTCACCGCTAGGCCATCAAGGAATTAAAGGAGAGAAGGGATTCCCCGGTTTTCCAGGCCTGGATATGCCAGGCCCCAAAGGCGACAAGGGAAGCACCGGGGTGCCCGGCCCAACGGGCCACGCGGGCATACCCGGCCCCCCCGGTCCCCAGGGGAACATCGGGATGCCCGGTATCCCAGGTAAGCTCGGGCTGGCACGCTCCCGTGGGAAGTTCTGCCGGCACGCTCAAGGAGACATAACCGTTGTCGCCCCCGGCCGCCTGGGAGCGGTAACGGTCGGCGTGGGGCTCCAGGGCCCGCTCACGGTGCCTTTCCTCTTCCCCTTCCCTCAGGCCTCAAAGGAGAAATGGGGGTCATGGGGACCCCCGGGCAGCCAGGCCCTCCAGGACCGATAGGCACACCAGGATTCCAGGGGCTGAAAGGTACGTGCCGCTGGGAAGGAGATGAACTAGTCTGTGTTCGGTATTTTCTTCCCGATGTCTGTCGGAGGCAGGGGGCTTGGCGCTGAGCTCTGCCATTCGGATGTGAGGCGGTGTCTGGAGAGAGCTAGTGGAATTCTGCCTGCTGGCCACAAAATTGCGACTTCGGAAATGGATTTGGATTGTAAGATGTGTTCAATCTACCTTTCTCTCTTATGTTTGCAGCTGCGATTTAAGCACGTTAAAGATTCTCTTGATCGGAATCCTCGTAGATGTTAGAGGGAATTGGCAATAACCCCAAGGCGGTTTTAGCATTTATAAAAATCGATCTGTCATCGGCCCGATGAGACTCTCCTGCGTCGTGTGTGCAGGGCGGGCCCGGTTCCCTCAGGATCCTGGGAGAATCTCGGGTGGAAGAGGGAGGAGTCGGGCTAAGCCACTTGGGCTGCTCTGAGCCAGGTTTAACTCCATGTGGCGTCTTGCTTGGAGCCAGTCAGAGGCCTTGGGAGCAATAAAAGAGCTTCCATATCTTCCCCTCCCCACCACCATCAACTTTTCTGGCCGGGGATTTCCCAGAATACATTTCCAAACCCACCCATCCTTACTGCGCTTGGCGGAACTTGGGGAAACGCCACTGGGATCAGCAAGTATAGACATTTCAGGATGAGAGCGAGTAAATCAACAACTTGAGAATGGAAGTGAAAAATGTTTAGAGGATCTGTTCTAACTGATCTGTAGGGTCAGAGTCTTCTCCTACGTAACCCGATTTGTGACTGTGCTATGAGTTATTTTATCCTTAGTATGACAGCTCCGGGTCAACCGCTTTATTGTGTCTCCTATTTATAACAACTACTTTACCAGGATTTCCCAAAATATTTGATAAGGTAATGGTCAGGAGATGAACAGTTTTTGTTCTGGGTCATTTTTTTAATGTATCAGAGCCCCTATTGAGGGTCTTGAATTAGGATCCCTTATTAAGATCCTGTATTTGGACCCTGTATTGAGGTTCTGTACTTTTTTTTTTATGGTATTTGTTAAGCACTTACTATTTGCTGGGCACTATTCTAAATGCTGTCTCATGTGGGGCTCACAGTCCTCATCCCCATTTTCCAGATGAGGTAACTGAAGCCCAGAGAAGCGAAGCGACTTGCCCAAGGTTACACAGCAGCAGACATGTGTCAGAGCTGGGATTAGAACCCAGGTCCTTTCTGACTCCCAGACTCGTGTCCTAGCTACTAGGCAAAGCTGCTTCTCTAAGAAAAAACCTGCCCCTCTGAGGATCAAACTCAGGATCCTCTCTATTGAAGTCTGGTACTCGGGCCTACTTTTAGGGTCTTGTATTGGGGTTGAGTTTTGGAAGACTATATAGAGGCCCTGCATAGAGCACTTTTATTAACGTCCTGTATTCTTATCGGCTCTTATGACCACTTTCTCTGCAGGGGATCAAGGTTTCCCAGGGACCACAGGGCCCCGGGGAAATCCGGGCTTCAAAGGTGACAAGGGTGATGCGGGGCTTCCCGGCAAACCAGGCTCAATGGATAAAGTGGACATGGACCACATGAAGGGCCAGAAAGGCGACCAAGGAGAAAAAGGTACTGTTCGCCTTTCATGCTAGGAAATACCATGTTTGGTAATTACGGTATTATGGTCTTATGGTATTTAGTAAGCGCATACTCTTGTGTCTAACACTTTTCTAAGCACTGGGGTAGATGCAAGTCAGTTAGGTTGGACACAGTCCCCATCCACATGGGGCTCATTGTCTAAGGAGAGGGGAGAACAGGAGAACAAAGACTAAGAGAACAATAATAATGATAATAATAACAGTAATAACTGTGGTTTTTGTGAAGCCCTTACCATGTGCCAAGCACTCTTCTAAACACTGGGTACAATGCAAGCTAATCAGGTCAGATACAGTCCCTGTCTCACATAGGATTCACAGTGTAAGTGGGAGGGAAAAGTGAAGTGACTTGCCCAAGGTCACACGGCAAGCATTTGGCAGAGCTGGGACTAAAACCCAGGCCTTCTGACTCCTAGGCCCGCGCTCTTTCCACTAGACCACCTGTTTCACCATTATTCTCTTCCATTCGGATTCTGGAAAAAATGACTAACCACTGCACCCCAGAAGCACTTATGGATTTCCTTTTTGGAGTTATTATTATTATCGTTGTTACTATTTGTATTATTATTATATTTGTAAGTGCTTACTGTTCTTGGCCTTGGGGTAGACTCTGAGATCTGACACAGCCCCTTGTCCCACATGGGGCTCAGAGTTAGTAGAAGGGAGAATAGGCATTTAGTTCCCATTTTATAGATGAGGAAACTGAGGCACAGAGAAGTTAAGCAGCTCATCCAAGGTCACACAGTAGGCAATTCACAGAATCAGGATTAGAACCCCTGATCCTCTGACCCCCAAGGCTACACTGTTCCTTTCTCATTTCCTCAGAGACCTGGTGTTTTCAAAACAAATACTGAATATGGTGGTCTCTGTCCCACTTTTGAAGTGTATCTATGATGAAGAAGTTAAATTATGCCACCGTAAAATTCAGGCCAAGAAATGGCTGTAGAGGAACAGGACTTTATTGGCCGGCATTTTCCGGATTTGCCAGTTTTAGCCAATTCTTCAGATAATTCTTCAATTCTTCACTTATTTTTCCTCGACTACTCAGTATCGTGACATCAGCCTTTTAATAGTGTGACTCTGGAAGCTGCCTGAAACACGTGTAAGACATTATACATCCCGGGAGGTGATGTGCCTTGTCAATATAAAAAGAGGAAGGATCCTGAATGGGCCTAAGTGAGCATCGTTAGGAAAAGTGACTTCTGAGTCAGGTTAAAGTCCACTTTAGTGTTCCATCATCTGCCAGACAGGCACTAGGTCAGTCCTCTCAGACAAGTATCCCCAACTCCCAAGTCCAGTCTTGACCCCAAGTCACCAATGACAAGCAACAAGTTAAAAGCAGTCTTCTCTTGCTCATGGTATATTTCAGGGGTGGCCAGGTCCTGGAAGCTCTAGGTGTTCATTTAAACCCCACCTCCCTTTCAAAGAAGGATTTGTTTAAGGGGTCAGTTCTCGAATTTTTTTATGGTATTTAAGCCCTTACTATGCGGCAGTCACTGCCCTAAGCACTGAGATAGATACAAGGTTGTCAGGTTGGACACAGTCCCTACCCAACAGGGGACTCCCAGTCTTAATCGCCGTTTTACAGATGAGGGAACTGAAGTGACTCGTCAAAGGTCACACGGCAGACAAGTGGTAGAGCCAGGATTGGAACCAAAGTCCTTCTGACTGCCAGGCCCATGCTCTTTCCACTAGGCCACGCTGCTTCTCTATCCTGTGGCCTGTCCCCCACAACACACACAAACGTACACCTTTTTCAGTCTTCCCCCTGCCGAGCCCTTTCCCTGCCTCCCCTTTGCCCAACGAAACAGTAACAAAATGAAATCCACAGAGTGAAAACAGCACAGGCAGAACAAAATCCATTCTTTCTTCATTACACTTCATTTAAGTAAGCTTCTTTATGTAATCATGGAGCAGAGTGAATAAAAGCTTGAAACTGATTGGATGCACTGGATTAATTCAGCTCTCTTAAATCTGATCTGAGAGGGGTTTTTTTGTTGTTGGTTTGGGCTTTTTGGCTTTCTGCTTCCTGTTCTCTTGTGGAGTCAAATAAATAGTAAATCCCGATAGAAAAGCATGGGCTTTCTTCTCCGTCCACTGGGAGCTGGTCAACAAATTAAAACTAGTCAGGCCCACTGATCTTTTAGTCAAAAGGCGGCTCCACTTTCATGGAATTTGGTGGTCAGTCAGGGCTGCGTGCTTAACCAGAAAGTTTTCAGGCTGCTGGTCCTCAGTGCATTCTGTTAGCCCGTCAGCAGAAAGAATGTCACCTTACTTTTAGAAACACAATTCTCTGCATTTGTCTTATTACTGCTCTTGGCCGTAAGCTTGTCTCTAGACTGTAAACTTGTTGTGGGTAGGGAATGTGTTACACTGTTATACTGGACTCTCCCAAGCGCTTAACACATTGCTTTGCACACAGTAAGTGCTCAAGAAATACAATAGACTGCTTTTAATCTGGGTCTAGAGAGATAATCCTGCTAGTAATGTGAAAGTAAACTAAACTCTCTCTCCTAACTTTATTGTAATTATTATTATTATTAATGATAATAGTAATTGTGTTTTCTGTTAAACACTTATTATGTGACAAGCACTGTACCAAGCGTTAAGATAGATTCAAGATAATCAGGTCAAAGTCCCTGTCCCATATGGAGCTCACAGTTCATGTAGGAGGGTGAACAGGTAATGAATCCCCATTTTACAGAAGAGGAAACTGAGGCACTTTTCCACATCACACAGCAGGCTGAGATTAGAACTCAGGTCTCCTAATGCCCAGGCCTGTGCTCTTTCCCGTAACTCAAACTTAAAACCCTTGATTCTTTAAGTATTATATGAAAAATTCACTGTGGCAGTATTGTAAAAGACAATCTGGTAGGTTGTTTGGCTTTCTCAATCAACCAGTGGTATTTACTGAGTACTTACAGTGGTATTTACTGAGTACTGTGTACTTACACTGAGTACAGAACACTGTACTAAGCACTTGGGAGAGTGCAATATAAAAAAGTGGTAGGTATGATCCCTGTCTTCAAGGAGTTTACAGTCTAACTGGATCGTTAGCACGGCTACCAATAAGAGTAATCAATAATGGTATTTTCTGTGGGTTTACTAGTTGCAGAGCACTGTACTATGTGCTTGGGAGAGTACAGTACAACAGAGTTGGTTGACATATTCCCTTCCCACAAGGCGCTTTCTGTCTTAAAGGACAGTGAGGTAGAAGGATGAAGAGATGTCAAGAGTGGAAAGTAGACTTAGCTTTGAGACAATTTTAAAAGTATCCAAGTCTTTAATCCACAAAGGCGGTGAGCTTCGAAGGCAGAGACTGTGAGCCCCTCAAGGGGCATGGTCTAATTGCCACCTGTGTAATCTTTCCCAGTGCTTAGTACAGTGCCCTGCACACAGTAAGTGCTTAACAAATACTACGATTACTACTATCACACAATAGGTTCTGAAGCACGCTGGTGTTTCAGGACTATATTTACACCGAAAATGTCATCAAGTCACTCTTAAAAAAAGCATATGCATTGCCTCCTGTCTAGCAACAAGAAAAAGAAACACTTTTCCTAACCGAATAACTTTCTGAAAACTCGATCTGTAAGAGTCTTATTTCAGTCCCTCTTCAAATGGTATATATTGCATAAATCTTTAGGGCACAACCTAATTTTATTCAAGCTGCTTCTTGCCAACTGATTCCATGGAGGTGAGGTAGAAAGCTGCCGAAACCCACCTCTGACAGGTTGGATTGAACAGCCACCCAGGTAAAAAAAAAAAAAAAAAAAAAAAAAAGGACCATAAACAGGAGGGAAGAAGGTGCTATTGAAATTCACCTGTATGAACTCTTTAATCAGTGGTATTTATTGAGTGCTTTCTGTGTGCAGAGCCCTGTAATAAAAGCTTGACCATGATTAAATTGATTGGTACTAAACTTGGGGAGTAAACCCAGGCTACCAAGAGGGCTGAAAGATGCCAGAGTGAGTCCAGCCGTCTTTTTAAAAATAGATGGGCAAAGATGTAAAAGTGGGAGATTAGGTACATGGACATACATAGCAGTACATGTCTTTACGTTTTTATTTCTGCTTCCCTCAGGGCAGCTTGGTCCGTCTGGGGACAAGGGGTCAAGAGGAGACCCTGGAACTCCAGGAATGCCAGGGAAAGCTGGTCAGGCGGGAACTCCTGGCCATCCAGGTCTGTATGCCCTTCTCTGGCACCCCGGGAGGCAGGAGGGTGAATACGAGTCAAGACTCTGCCAGTCATATGGGCCGTGTCCTGGAGCCTTCTAACCACCCCTAACTGACGTTATTTTTCTCTCCATTCTCTATTAGGACCTAAGGGTGATCAAGGTCTCGATGGATCCCCAGGTTTTCCAGGATCTCCAGGCCCTAAAGGATCGGCCGGAGGAATGGGCATGCCAGGTAAAATGGGGTTCTTGAGAGACATACATCTGTCATACGGCAGCCCGGAATCAGGACGGCTAGGAGATGATCACCGGGAAGGGGGAGGAGTACGTAGCCACGGTGTCTCTCTGTCCCTGCTCCGATCAGAAGAACGAGATCCAACCTAGCATGGAGTAATGGAAAGAGCCCGGGTCTGGGAGTTAGAGGACCTGGGTTCTAATTCCTGCTCTGTGTGACCTTGGGCAAGTCAGTTAACTTTCCTCGCTTCAGTTCCCTCATCTGCAAAATGGCAATTCGATACCCATTCTTTCTCCTGCTTAGACTGTGAGCCCCCCTGAGGGACCTGATTAACTTGTATCCTCTCCAGCACTTAGAATGGTGCTTGGCACATAGTAAGTGCTTAAAAGAAATGCCCTTATTTTACGGGGATAGATGTGAAAGATTAGTATTGAGCACTCCCCAGGCAAGCGCGCAGAGTTCGGAGGTGGTTTTGGGCTCTCCTGCTTCCTCTCATCCCGTTTCCATTGTTAGCCAGAATCCCAAGGGACTCCTCCTCCAGCTCCCCATCCCCAAGCGATGCCGGTGCTATTCGGGCACCGAATTATCCAACAGCATACGACACCAGTCGTGTGAATAGAGCTGACTTCATGACCTTGGTCCCTCGCAGACCCTTGTCCCCAGGCCAAACACCCCTCTCCACCCAAAGAACCAGGACCCTGACGTGCTGACTCTGGGGAAAACACCCAGGGCCCCAGGGACCAAAATGGAAAAGCCCCTGTAGAATGATGGCTACAAAAAATACCCAAAGGCCTTGTAGAGACCCAAATATCAAGACATCTGGGGGGGGGGGGGGGCAGGGAGAGAGGGAGGAAACAGGAGCAGGAGTGAGAGGGAGGAAGAGGGAGAGAGTGTGAGAGCACAAGGGTTCTGGACTCTGGCTCCCATTTTATCCCCCATGATTGGCATGAGTGCCACTCAGAGGATGGAGTGATGTGGGTCACCACCTTCTCTGCCCACACTGTCCACTGTGCTTAGTATGCACTCGTGAGCTACGCCCGCTTGACTTGACCAATCAAATGAGCCCCTGGCTACGAAAAAATCATCATCTTTGCCAAGACACTTATGCGGTTGCTTTGGCGAGGGCACAGGTCCGCTCCATCCCTAAGGGGTTCCTCGTCCATTTCCAATGGGCTCCACCAAGTCTCTCTTATCTAGGGGTGCTGGTTCCTCTAAAAATGGGGACCTCCTACCATCAGGGACAGCTCACCATTAACCCTATCCTTCCCTCCCCCCACTATCTAATAATAATTATGGTACTTGTTAAGCGCTTACTGTGTGTCAAGCACTGTTCAAAGTGTTGGAGTAGACACAAGTTAATCAGGGTGGACGCAGTCCCCGTCCCACGTGGGGCTCACACTCTTAATCCCCATTTTGCAGATGAGGTCACTGAGGCTCAGAGAAGTGAAGTGACTTGCCCAAGATCACACAGCAGACACAGGACATAGCCAGTATTGGAACCCAGGTCCTTCTGACGTCCAGGCCTGTGCCCTATCCACAAAGCCACACTACTTCTCCTGCTTCTAGCCCCTTTGGTCTGGATGACCAGGGCTTTTTCTCCTGGTTCTCAGGAGCTGACCCGCATTTACCAATGGCTCCTCCTGTTCAAGAACCAAGAGCTTGGCGGGAAGGAAACGCTTGCATTGGGGCTTGAGGGCTGGTCTGCCTTGGGGTGAGCACTTGCCTGCTGTGCTTTCAGGTCAACCTGGAGAAAAAGGTGTCCCTGGCCTGCCAGGCTCCCCAGGACACCCCGGCTTCCCCGGATCCAAAGGCTCAAAAGGAGAGAAAGGAGTAGCTGGTGACCCTGGAATCGGCATTCCGGGCTATCCTGGAGACAAGGTATCCCCTCCTTCACTGTCGACTGTCTTTTCAATCGGTCGCTCGGTGGTATTTATCGAGCACTTCCTGTGCACAGAGCACTGGACACAGCACTTGGGAGAGGACGGTAGAGTCCGCAGACACTATTCCTCCCCTCAAGGAGCTCACAGTCTAGCGGGCCAGACAGACATTAAGAGAAATTACAGATAGGCAGAAGCCCCTCCTTCCACATTTGCAACTTAAACGCAACTGATTGTAAATGATGATAGAGTCATTTCTGAAAAGTGTTTGTTTGTGAGCTGGGTGACCCCAAGGGGATCATCTGTTCTCGTCGGTGCAATTTTGTCACAGTTTTTCTTCAAATGACATAAGACTCTCCACAAATACCTAAATCATTGCCTGGTAATAATGAGGATTTAGGGATGAGCCCTTTCAAACCACTCGAGATCAAAGTAGTTCACTCTCAAGTTGGCCTTTATGCAAATAATCAATTGATCATCAATCAATCAAAAATAATTACTGAGGGCTTACTGTGTGCAGAGCACTGTCATAAATGCTTGGGAGAGTACACTAAGTGTAGAAGACATGATCCCTGACCACAAGGAACTTACAATCTAGTGGAAACAGACCATGAAAATAAATTCGAGAAAGTCTGTCAGTCAATTGCATTCAGAGCTTTACTGTGTGCAGAGCACTGTACTAAGCTCCTGGGAGAGTACAATATAACAATAAACAGACCTAGGAAGAAGTACTTAAAAGAATACCCAGGAGGTGCTGAAGTGCCATACGTGAAGCTAGAAATGATATTTTCTGATACTGGATGATTTTCCAATACATGTCTCTGTGGAAGATATGCCCAGCCAGACCATCAGGCTGGGAGGGTTGGTATCAAGTGTGCCTGAGGGTGTATTATTTCTCCTCCCAGGGAGATCCAGGAGTTCCCGGTTTTCCAGGAACCCCTGGAGAGAAGGGGGATAAAGGCAGCCCAGGAATTCCAGGAATGCCCGGCCCACCCGGTCCCGGAGGCCAGCCTGGGAATTTGGGCTACCCAGGCAAGTGAGACGTTGCTCCCTTCCTCGAAGCGTGGCCAGATCGGTCAAGCAGAAGGCTAGGAAAACCAACAGTGCTCCTCTTTCCAACAGGAAGTCCGGGACTGCCTGGGGAAAAAGGGGACAAAGGACTTCCCGGCCTGGATGGCCTTCCAGGACCCAAAGGCCATACAGGTAGGGTCCCCCTTCAACCTGCCAGGCCCTGCCAAGTCACAGGGTTTGGGACAAGCCCAGGATAGTCTCTGAATTCCTTAGGACATCCCAAAATAACCACCTTGTGGGGTGAATGTCGGTACTGGTGTTGACTCTGTAGGTAGTTAGAAAAAACTATCCAGTGGCTCTAAAAGTTACATGCTCATTTTCTGAGAGGTGGCTTTTCCTCCTTTATCCTACAACTCACCCCTGAAATGGTCAGTTGTGGTTGAGTTAGCTCGACTCTCGTGTCTTCCTTCAAAATTTCGGATGGCGGTGATCCTGGGCTGGGGTAAACAAGGGGAAATTGGGTTTCGGCTCAAAGAAATCCCATCGGTAATTGTAGGGGGCAGGTCATCCATTTGCACTTCTGATGGGATTTCCCAAGGATGAATCACTAACAGTGGTCATTCTCTTTCAGGTTATCCCGGCCAGCCAGGACCTTCTGGTCCCATTGGTCAGAAAGGTGAACCCGGGAGCGACGGAATCCCTGGACCAGCTGGCGAGAAGGGTGAACCAGGTATACCCCACCCATCTGCTTCCTGAATCGTTCCACTTCTGGGTCAAACGCTTGCCATGTGTTAAGACAACCTTTTAATAATAATTATTATTATTACTGTGGTATTTAAGTGTTTATTATGTGCCAGATACTGTGCTAAGAGCAGGGGTATACATAAGGTAATTGGGTTGGACAAAGTCCCCACTGGGTTCACTATCTTAACCCCATTTTAAAATGAGGGAACTGAGGCCCAGAGAAGGAAAGTGCATTGTCCAAGCTCACCCAGCAGACAAAAGGCAGAGCCGGGATTAGAACGCAGGTCCTTCTGACTCCTAGGCCCATGCTCTATCCTCTAGGTCACAATGAAAGGAAGCACCATGGCCTCTCCTTCCCCTTAGCTACTCAGATCCATGGCCCCCATATCTTACAGGAAGTGGCAAGGTGAAATCCCAAACAGCTCCCCTTTGTGTTGCTGTCACCACCTTTTGATGGCGGAGTGATTTTTTTTGTTTTAATGGGAGTGCCAGAACGGGCAACTAATGATAATAATTATGGAATTTTAAGTGGCTGGTATGTGCCAAGCACCGTACTGAGTGATGGAGTCGATACAAGACCATCACATTGGACACAGTCCCTGCCCCACGTGGAGCTCACAGTCTAAGGGAGAAGGAGAACAGATTTAGAATCCCCATTTTACCAGATGAGGAAACCAAAGCACAGAGAAGTGAAGTGACTTGCCTGAGGTCACAAAGCAGTTAAGTGGCAGAGCTGGGATTAAACTTGGGTCCTCCGACTCCCAGGCCCGTGCTCTTTCCCCTAGGCCACGCTGCTCCTCAGCTTGGACCCAAACGGGATTTCAGCCTCCCAAACAGAAGTGGAAAAAGGATGGCAGGAGTTTAATTCCCACTCTGTCACCTCACTCTCTCCTGGCTCCCCTGCCCTCTTCCCACCAGATTTATTCCAGTAAATCCCTCACCTGCTCCAAATCCTATCAGATTCTCCCTTTTCCTGATTCCAGTGGGGGCTGAGATAAGGGCAGGTATCATTTTATTAAGTAGCAAGGGAGCAGTGAAGGATAATCAATGAATACTATTGGAAACAGATTAATCTTGACAAGTTCTGGGGATCTTCGGAAGACAGGTGCTAGTTGAGTGTCTGGTAAACAATTCCAAATGGTCTTTATCCAGGTAAGGGATTACCATTGCAAAAAACCGTGCTCAAAGAGTGCCATTAAGCCTGTGGGGGTAACTTTGGGTTCATCCCAAAACAACACAACTTTTGGTTGGCAAATGGTGGCATTTCTTGTGATACTGGCTGGTGGATTTTCAGGTAAACCCTAACTATGGAAGTGGCTTAAAGTAGTAGTAGTAATAATATTAATTAATAATAATTGTGGTACACGTTAAGCACTTCCTACGTGCCAAGCACTGTTCTAAATGCTGGAGTAGATACAAGGTAATCAGTTTGGGGATAGTCCCTGCCCCACAAGGGGCTCCCAGTCTTAATCCCCATTTTACTGATAAGGTAGCTGAGGCACAGAGAAGTTAAGTGACCTGCCCATGGTCACACAGCCGACTAGTGGAGGGGCCGGAATTAAACCCACGTCCTCTGACTCCTAGGACCGTTCTCCTTCCACTAGGCCAAGCTGCTAGTAGTAGAAGTAATAACATTGATTGGGCCTTGTCTATAGGCAGGGCACTGTACTAAGTGCTGGGAAAAATGCAAAGGTGAGAGTTTGACGTGGTCCCTGGCCTTCCCGGGGCTCAAAATCCAAGAATAAAGAGGGGAAGCATTTGGCGACAGTCAAAATAGAAAGGATGACATTCTGTAAGTACGAGAACAGTATAAAAATTATAGAAACACTGTAGCCTGGAAGATAGAGCATGGGCCTGGGAGTCAGAAAGACCTGGGTAATAATCATTGCTCCATCACTGTCTTGTGGGCGAGTTTGGGCAAATCACTTCACTTCTCTGTGCCTCAGTTCCCTCATCTGTAAAATGGGGATTAAAACGGTGAGCCCTATGTGGGACAGAGTCTCTGTCCAACCCTTTTTGCTTGTATCTACCCCAGCACTTAGAACAGTGCCTGGCACATATAAACACTTAATGAATACCACAGTTATCAATTATTATCATTATTACAAAAGGCAAAGCTCAGAAGCCACCAAGTTGGGTGGTAAAGGAGGCCAAGAGGGGCCTCAGGACACAATTCCCCCAGGCTATCGGGCCAAGTCATATCCAAAGCTTCCCAATGGTCTAAGTAAAGTTTGAGGTGGCGTCAGCAGCCTCCGCTTAACTCCCAGGCCCCACAGGTTCAAGGCATGCTTGGAGTGGGGGGTCTGGGTTTCGAGTGGGAAGACAACTGGGGCTCCCCTTGGCTTATTTCTTGCATATCTACTCACCCTCGCGACCTCTGTCTTGTAGGTCTTCCAGGAAGAGGACGTCCAGGATTTCCAGGCTCCAAGGGAGATAAAGGTAATGGTCGACCAGACGTGTAAGAGTTAGGGCAACCGCTTTCTCTGTCCATTTCTTACGATAATGATGACAGGAAATGCTCGGAATTTGGCCGCTGTTATTTTGGAGACAGACGATCTGATCATTTAGCTGGAGGATGGCAGGCATTATCAATCCAGGGAAAAGTCAGAAGGTGATGGGGTTGCCCCGGGAAAAGTAACCACCACTTTATACACAGCCTGAAGTGGTGAGGGGAATTACAAATAAAGTTCTTGCCTTCAAGGATCTTAGAAACTACTGGGAGAGGCCAAAGCCCAGAAGCAAAAGGAACCCTCAGTATCCCAAACCCACCAAAAGCATACTGAGAGACCCACAGAGTTTGGGATCAAACAGTGGTACTTTTTGAGAGCTTACTATGTACACAGCACTATACTAAACGTTAGAAAGAGGACAATAATAACAGAATTAGCAAGGCATGTTCAAGGGGAGGTGCAGCTGCTTTGAGGACAGGGAAAGGAGCCTGTCAAAGAGCTAAGGGGCCAGAAAGCCACCAGTCGGAACCTTTTCAGCTCTAAGGAGAGCCTCTCGGGACTGGTCGGAGTCCTGCTAGGGGTTAAGCCTGGGAGCCTAGCAGAGGAGGCCATGTTGTGGGGGAAGGGGTGGCTATCATCTGTGGTTCTGACTGAGGGACTGGAGTCAGGGAGAAGTGGGTGAAGTGAGAGTGGGTGGGGTTTTGAAGGAGGAGGAGGGGGGAGTAACTGGTGGAGAGGAATGGAGTGGAGGGCGAGAGAAGCACGCGATGGCTCGGAGGTACGAGAGGAGAAAGTCGAGTTGGGGATGGTGAGATTTCCAGGATGGCCCTGATGGAACCTTTCTGAGACATGATTTTCCACAGCAGTGCAGACTCTTGGCCTATAGGTACCCCAGGGCCTAGTGGGACTACAGAGCCTCTCACAGAGTTTCTGGGGCCATGGGCCAAACCGAGTCCCTTGCCCTCAGGGATTCCAGAGACCAGGCCTGCTCTAGTTCAGTGCCAGGGGATCACCAGCCTGCTCCGTGATGATTTCAGTACCTGTCGAGCACTTACTACAGTACTGTTCTAAGCGCTGGGTTAGATACAAGTTAATTGGGTTGGACCCAGTCAGGCCTCACTAAGTCAGGCCACTATGTCCAGCTGCCCAAACCAGATCCCTGAGGCTTCCCGAGGGCTGGGCGAAGCTACTTCCAGAAAGCTTTGCGGTGGGTGTCACTTCCCAGGGCTATCTTTATCTGGACCCCAGAGCGTGGGGTCTAGCTGTTGAGGGTCCCAAAGGGGATCGGGGCCATAAGGTCCACTTGACTTATTCGATAAAGGAACAGAGCTCTGAAAGTGGGAGAGATGGAGTTTGCCAGGAAATCCATTAGACCCCGGACAAGGACAAGGAGCTTGTCTTCCACCCCTCCTATCTGTTCTCCAAATGCCCACCACTGTGCTCTGGACATAATAGACCCTAAGATGCTAGCCTAGTGTCCTTGGGAAGCGAACATGTTAACCAAATCTGTTATATTGTACTCTCCCAAGTGCTTACTACAATGCTTTCCACATAGTAATTACTCAATGAATACCACTGATTGATTGATTCAATGGTATTTGTTAAGCGCTTACCCTGTGCCAGGCACTGTATGATGCACTTGGGTAGATCCCAGATAATCAGGATGGATGGAGTCCCTGTCCCACATGGTTACTGAGGCACAAGGAAGTGAAGTGACTTGCCCAAGTTTGTACAGCAGACAAATAGTGGAGCTGGGATTAGAACCCAGGTCCTCTGAGCCCAGGCCCATGCTCTTTCCACTAGGCCTTTCTGCCTACAGAAGGTGCTTAGAACAGTGATTTGTACCCATCTCATAATTCTAACCCAACAGAGCCTGTCACTAAGTTCACATTGAAATGACTGGAAGCACGGGGCAATATCCCAAATCCAGGTTCCTGGAATTCTAGTTTTCTTCTTCTTCTTTAAAAATGGACATAGTATAGGTCTAGGGTGTCATTTAGTTCTGGAAAGGAGCTAGAAAGTGAAAAGATTAATCCATCATTTGGACATGCCAGAGAAAAAGCCCAGGGTTATTTATTGGTAATCACTCAATAGTACTTATTGAACGCTTACTCTGGGCAGAGCACTGTAATAATTGCTTGGAAGAGTACAACAGAATTACTAGAGACGATCCCTACCCTCAAGGAGCTTACACCCTAGTCGGTGAGACAAGCCGCAAAAATAAGTAAATGATAAGTAAGGGGAGCAATAATCGTGGTACGCATTTCTCCAAATAACGACAGTGTATTTCACCCTTGTCCATCTTTTATTCCTTAGGTTCCAAGGGAGAACTGGGTTTTCCTGGATCGCCAGGAAGTCCAGGAATTCCAGGTCCCAGAGGAGACCAAGGATTCATGGGTCTTCCCGGTCCCCAAGGTCAACAAGGACCCCCCGGAATGCCAGGCCAAGCTGTTGGAGGTCCCAAAGGAGATCGGGGTCCACAAGGACAACCTGGCTCACCCGGTAAGGGAGCGGTGCTATGCATTTGACGGCCTCACGGCCCGGGAGTGAGTGCAGCGTCCGGTAGCATGTGGCCATCTTGGGACAGTTCCAACTCCCAAGCCAGGGGAAATGATGCCATGATTGTCGAGAGGTGCTGCCCCAGTTTCTTCACAAGACGATTTATTCGGATACTTCAAGGCCTGCATGTGTGAGGCCATGACAGCTGGCCTTCCATCTGTCATTCGGTGGGAGAACCCTACCACAACATGTCTGCTCGAGAATTGCTGAATGAAGGCAAAGCAGAGACCTTTTTGGTCTACTTCGAGAAACAAAATACAAACCCTCACAAGAGACTTTTTAAGCCAGGAATGGTATGCTGGGGTCAGTGTGGGGATGATTCAGAATAGTTCCGGTTAAACCAGCTGGCCTCCGACACATTTAAAGTAATGTCAGAGAGGAAAGTCAGGGATGAAAGGGATAATTTGCTTAACGATCATTGGGAGATAATGCTCCCTCACCCCCAACACATACCACAGAAAGCACTCATTCCACTTAGTCATAAAACCAAAATTAAAAGCTATCGCTACTTTTGAAACTTTTCACTAATTCAGACTGAACTCTTTGACCTTTTGGACAAATGAATGCGGTTTTTCTAAGTAGTTTCAGAAGCACCCAAATGACCATGTTTTCATTCTAGACACTGATTTTCCCTCCGCCCTTCCCATTACATCTGGGAGCAGTGAGAGTCAGTCATTTAGAGGCACCTGTTACATATTAAGGGTTATCATTCTGATCTTTAGTACAAGACTTCTCTTTGGGCCTTCTCTAATTTCCCCAGTGGACACAGCTAACTGGTGGAGCTAATTTTCCATCCCCCTATTTGCTGTGCTTTCACAATTTTCCAGCGGTCACGTGCGATCGGGCTTATGACGTGCACTGCAACACAGAGTCTTGGCGGTTGCCCAAACTGTCGGGGTTAAAGAAGAATGTGTGTGTGTTTTGTGTGTGTGGTTTTTTTTTTCCACTTGTAGGTCTTCCGGGTCCTATGGGGCCTCCTGGACATCCAGGATTAGATGGAATCAAAGGAGAAAAGGGAAGTACAGGTTGGCCGGGGGTTCGCGGCCCTGCTGGTGACAAAGGTGACCCAGGAATTCAGGGCTTGCCCGTAAGTTGTTCAGCTGGTTTTCCTTAAAGCTTAACAGTCATCGTCTGTCATTTTCAGGGAACTAATCCATTTTGGTATGAATTCAATTCCCATCTCCCTTTCCTCCTCTCCATCTCGAAATCTCATCACATCCTGTGACCTCTGGGTGTTTGATATATACCCCACTCTCAACCCCACAGCACTTATGTACATATCTTTAAATGACGGATGGTAAATTATTTATATTACTGTCTGTATCCCCCTCCAAACTGTAAACTTGTGGTGGGCAGAGAGCACGTCTACCGACTTTGTTGTGCTGTACTCTCCCAAGCGCTTAGTACAGGGCTGCACATACAGTAAGCACTTAATAAATGCCTCTGATGGACTGACATTGACAGTCTAAAGCCTCACTGGCTGCTTGTTCCTTGGGCTAGTTGAGTTCAAACTCTTCTTGGCAGTCTCTGTGTCAGATAACTGACCCCTCACCCCATCCTCCCTCTGGCTTCATAAACGACAAGCCAGGGTTAGAACTCAAGTCCTTCTGACTCCTAGGCCCGTGCTCTATCCGTTAGGCCACGCTGCTTCTCATTAACACTCCTCACTCTATCACAGGCTTACAAATAATTTACCCTGAACTCACAACTTTTGGTTTCAAATAGCAATACTTACTTCTGACTCATTGCCTCTCCTCTAGGACATATTTATTTTGCTGTACATTGCGTGTGCATCGGGAAATTGCCAAGTATATACATTTGTTTTCAGCCTGCTTATTACTCTGTTATGGTTGCATCGGGAGTAATTTCTCTGTTATTTATATATTCCAGTTTTCATTCTGTGGGTAGGAGGCAAATATAATTGATATCTTTATTACAAGTCAACAAATACTAAGAAGACTTGATGAATGGCATTTTTCCTATGACTTTTTCATGAAGTCCAAGTGTGAAACCAAATCTGTATAAGATAGAAAATATAGGAAAAAAAGGTATCACTGCCAGCGCCGAAATGGAAAGAGAATAGCGGGAAAGTGAGAAGTTGTTTCAAATAATCAAAGTTATGAAGACAAAAAGAAAAAGAGCTTTCTCTCTATCTTTGCAATATATTTGAAATCTAGCCTTAGAGAAAAGGGAACAAACTACATTTGAACATTTGGATTGTTCTCAAAGGGTGAGATGTTTGCTGACCTCATGTTCTGACGAAGCCCAGATTTTCAAAGGCAGATTGGTGTGTGAATACAAACACTGCGTAAACTGTCAAGAATGGGCACAGTACCGGCTCTGAGCAATTACAATAAATGAAATGTGCAGCTGCTTAGTCCCGCCTGCCACCGTACCCAGTCACTGCTAAAAAATCAATGTAATAATAATAATAACTGTGGTGTTTAAGCGCTTAGGCTTAAAGCTAACAAGCTAGGCACTGTTCTAAGCACTGGAATGGATACAGGCAAATCAGGCTGGACACAGTCCCTTTCCCACATGGGGCTGACAGTCTTAATCCCAATTTTACAGATGACCTAACTGAGGCCCAGAGAAGTGAAGTGACTTGCCCAAAGTCACACAGCAGACATCTGGCGAAGCCGGGATTAGAACACATGTCCCCTGACTCCCAAGCTCCTGTTCTTTCCACTTGGCCATGCTGTTTCAGGGTTCTCTGTGCCTCAGTTACCTCATCTGTAAAATGGGGATTAAGACTGTGAGCCCCACGTGAGACAACCTGATCACCTTGTATCCTCCAGCGCTTAGAACAGTGTTTTGCACATAGTAAGTGCTTAAATACCATCATTATCATTAGTAGTATTACTATTATTGGAGGGGAATGAGACTGGGGGTTGCAAGGATGTCAAATATATCCCTAAGAAAAATGGAGGGGAAGGGCCGAGGGCTGGCAGGGAGGGAGTGACAATGTAAGTTTTGGTGACTACAGGGGCTGGTCTGCATGTCAGGAGTGGTTCCTTGTGGGCAAAGACCAACTCTAGGTACTGTCCTCTCCCACCTGCTTAGTACAGTGCTCTGCACACTAAGTGCTCAGTAAATACCATAGATTGATTGGTTCTGGGACAGAAAAGTGACAGATTACACTCTGGGAAAACGAATCTTTCACTGTGATGACTGAAAATCCAGCTACATCTTCATGGAACATATTACATGTATGTATCCTGCGGGACACCTTCACTTAGATTTTCAGGTCCACATTTTTCTCCCTTTCCTTTTTTTTTTTAAAGGTATTTGTTAAGCGCTTGGCTTGGTGGAAAGAGCAGGGGCTTGGGGGTCAGAGGACATGGGTTCTAATCCTGATCCACCACTTGTCTGCTGTGTGACCTTGGGCAAGCCACTTCACTTCTCTGTGCCTCAATTACCTCATCTGTAAAATGGGGATAAGACGGTGAGCCCCACTTGGGAATACCTGATTACCTTGTAACTACCCCAGGGCTTAGAACATTGCTTGGCACATAGTATGTACTTAACAAATACTATCATCATCATCATTATTATTAGTATGTGCCAGGCACTAAACTAAGCACTGGGGTAGATCCAAGCTAATCACATTGGATATAGTCCATGTCCCACAAGGGACTCAGTACTAATCCTCATTTTACCGATAAGGTAACTGAGGCAAAGAGGAGTTAAATGACTTGCCCAGAGCTACACAGCAGAGAAGTGACAGAGAGAAAGTATTGAAAGATTCAGCCTTTTACTGAATAGTAAGATAAAGGCAATCAAGTTAGAGTCTTGGGCTTTTAGAGGAAATGGATTTCTAGTAAAAAAAAAAAAATGGCATAACTTGCTTGAAACCCTTTCCTTGCTCCCTAAATTAGAGGAGCCCTGGGTATGTGTTGGGATAGACTGTGACCCCGGTGGCTGAATCCTGTTTGTCTCTGGCACAGGGTATTGGTGGTGTGCCAGGAGCAGCTGGTACTAAAGGTGACATGGGACTTCCAGGAGTTCCAGGATTTCCAGGTAAGAAAAGAAGTTTCAGGGCAGGCCTATGTGTGCATAAAAACAATATGCTTATTGCGTGTGATTGTGTGTATATATAGCTATATGTACAAAAACTATAGATGGTGATAATGTGTGTGTATGTCACTGAATTTTTTTCAATCTCATACCTGAATCCATTCTCCCCATCAGTGGTTACCGTGTCTATCTCTGTTGTATCATACTCTTCCAAGTGCTTAGTACAGTGCTCTGCACACAGTAAACGCTCAAGAAATATGGTTGATTTATAGTAGCATGAAGAACAGCTTGCAAGGACACACACAATCTTACTTTCTCTGTCTCTCCTACACACATCTCTATTCCAACCCTCCTATGAATCAAAGCAGACTTCTATGCAGTTGTTCCAAATTTGACTAAAACTGGAGCGTCTTCAAGACGGACTGAGTGAAACCAGAGCGGCCCATGGTTCATTTCTGTTCGTGGTTTTACTGTCTGGTGGGCATTCAGTTTGGATGGTTTGTCCTCTGTGCTGGTTGCTGAAGTCACTGCCCTTAGTACTAAGTACCAAGTGCAGCTGCTGCTGCTTGTCACCGAGAAGCGGCGTGGCTCAGTGGAAAGAGCAGGGTCTGGGGAGACAGAGGTAGTGGGTTCTAATCCCGGATCCGCCACTTGTCTGCTGTGTGGCCTTGGGCAAGCCAGTTCACTTCTCTGGGCCTCAGTTACCTCGACTGTAAAATGGGGATGAAAACTTTGAGCTCCACGTGGGACAACCTGATTACCTTGTATCTACCCCAGCGCTTAGAACAGTGCTTGGCACATAGTAAGCGCTTAACAGATACCAGCATTATTACCAGCATTACCAGCCGCTCAACTGTATATATTTCCATTACCCTATTTATTTTGTTAATGAAATGTACATCGCCTTGATTCTATTTAGTTGCCATTGTTTTTACGAGATGTTCTTCCCCTTGACTCTATTTATTGCCATTGTTCTTGTCTGTCCGTCTCCCCCCGTCAAACGGCAGGGACTGTCTCTATCCGTTGCCGACTTGTTCATTCCAAGCACTTAGTACAGTGCTCTGCACATAGTAAGTGCTCAATAAATACTGTTGAATGAATACTTAACTTTTCTGTGTCTCCGTTACCTCAGCTATAAAATGGGGATGGAGACTAAGCCCCATGTGGGACGATCTGAATACCTTGTATCTACCCCAGTGCTTGGCACATAAGTGAGCACTTAACAAATACCATAATAATAACAATAATTACTATTATTATTATCCTCCTTCTCCATCTCCTTCCACAGAGTCAACCAGCAGGGATCGAGTGGTGCAGGGTGACATTCTGTAAAGAGGTGGCATTTTCTACGATCACATCATCCCTGTGGATTTCTTGGCATTCACCTGGATGTTTTCCCTTTCTGTGTAGGTCAAAAAGGTTCCCCCGGGATCCAGGGCTTCAAAGGAGAACGAGGAGATCAAGGTTTCCCTGGAGCTAAAGGTAGGTGCAGAAACCACCAGATCCACTGTCACCAAGAGACCATTTGGCTCCAATCTTCGACGGTCCCACCTGAAAAGGTGCCGGCATGGGGATGATTTCTCACTGCGTCCTTCATCCCGACAGGTCTCCCCGGCCCCCCTGGTGCCCCCGGGCCTTCCCAGGTGCTCCAAGGAGAACCCGGGCTGCCCGGCCAGGTGGGCCCGGCAGGCCCCAAAGGTTTCCCCGGCCCTCCGGGTCCCAAAGGACAACAAGGTAGGAATGACAGGACATTCTGCTCTGCTTCAGCCTCGACTTTTAGCAAGTCGAGGCTCCCGGTGAGAGCAGAGAAACCACGGTGCTTGTCTGACTGATGAGCATCGCCCAACTCTTCCAAGCACGGGGGATGATTCTCGAGGGTTGGGACCGATGGGGGCTTTAGGGTCATATGGCTCTCCCGGGTCCAAGATGGTGGGTCTCTGGGTTGAGAGGGTGGTGGTCTGGGGGCAGAGGCGGAGGAAAAACGGTTGGTTGGGGGGCCTTTGCTCCCGTCCTCTAGGTGTGACTGGCTCTGCGGGGATCCCCGGACCACCCGGCATCCCAGGCTTTGATGGTGCACCCGGACAGAAAGGAGAAACAGGACCCGTTGGTCCACCTGGTAGGTTTACTCATGTATTTCTTTAGCTGGAAAAATTAGGTTTCTAAAGTTTTAGGGGCCCGGGCCCAGATGAAGAGGAGAACTCTAGACTGTAAACTCATCATGGGCATGGAATGTGTTTGTTTATCATTATTTTGTACTCTCCCAAGCACTTAACAGTGCTCTGCACACAGTAAGGGCTCAATAAATATGACAATGAATGCATGAACTCTCAGACCGAAGCCAAATGGAGTTGTTGGGAGAAAAACTGAACCACTGAAACATTCACTGGGAAAAGTTGGATTGCTAGTCTGAAACCAGACAGCAGAACTCTCCCTGCCTACTGCTCTCGAATCTACCTTCTCACTGTTTTCCTCCTCTTCTTCCTCATCTACCAAGGCTCCCTAACCCATAGCCCTACATCCCCGTCCTTACAGAGCTCCCATTTCCAATCTGGGGGGTTTCTTCCTGGTCTGCCCAGCCCAGATGCACGGGTCAGGAAATGGCTGGCTATATCATAGCCAAGCATGTCATGTAAGGAGAAGGTAAGACAGAGAAATGGGCAGAGGAGAAGGAAATGGGAGGAATATGGAATGACAGGCGGTACGATTTCTGGGTCAGTCCCGCAATCCATCCAGCCCAGAACTCTGTCTCCGACAATTCATTCAATAGTATTTATTCAATAGTATTTATTGAGCGCTTACTATGTGCAGAGCACTGTACTAAGCGCTTGGGATGAACAAGTCGGCAACAGATAGAGACAGTCCCTGCCGTTTGACGGGCTTACAGTCTAATCGGGGGAGATGGACAGACAAGAACAATGGCAATAAATAGAGTTGAGGGGAAGAACATCTAGTAAAAACATTGGCAACTAAATAGATTCAAGGCGATGTACAATTCATTAACAAAATAAATAGGGTAATGGAAATATATACAGTTGAGCGGACGAGTACAGTGCTGTGGGGAGGGGAAGGGAGAGGTGGAGGAGCAGAGGGAAAGGGGGAAAAGAGGGTTTAGCTGCGGAGAGGTGAAGGGGGGGTGGTAGAGGGAGTAGAGGGAGAAGGGAGCTCAGTCTGGGAAGGCCTCTTGGAGAAGGTGAGTTTTAAGTAGGGTTTAAGTTTGGGACAATGAAACCCAAACACTTGGAGATACTGTATGCCAGTTTCTCCTGAAAATGATCTCTCCAGTTTTGCCTTAGGGGCGACAGGGAGGGAAAGACAGAGGGAAAGACAAAAGGGGAAAGAAAGGAAAGAAGAATGGAGAGGGAAATGCAAGGGAAGGTGATAAGATGGGTGGGGCAAGCGAGGAATGGGGAAGACAGAGGCTTTCTCCTACCTCTAATTTTCACATCCGTCCTGCTAGATTGATTCCCAAAGTACTTAGTGCTCTGAATAGAATAAGCGCTCAGTAAATACTACTGATTGATTGGGAGGGACAGGACCTGACCCTCTCTAGACAAGGAGATCTGACATTTCCTCTTCAGTGTTAGTCAAGTCCAGTCAGAGGAACTGAGGCTTCGACAGTCAGTAGATTTTCAGTGTTTCGATGACTTTTGGTGCATTTTGTTGGTTTTCTGGTGTGTTATGCTTGATTTTTTTTTAACACCTCCTACTGACTTTGATGAATGAGTTTTTTTTGACATCCAATCTTCTGTTGTTTCAAATTCAATGACCTGTTTCCCAGAACCCTGAATACTAGTGCGATACAATCACAGTACACCCTACAGCAGTTGAAATTCTGAACTCAATCCTGCTGCTTTTTTCTTAAGATCCGATTTCAAAGTAGAGAGGGAATGGAGAGGTCAGGCAAAGAGACTTAGCAAGTGCTTAAATTCTTGTTTTGAGAGTTGGAGAAACTTGATTTGTGCTCTTGAGGGAGAGGCATGACTGAAGGGTACTGTGTTGATGGGGTTACCAAGAACTAAAGATGCTATAAAGTCCAGGCAGACAGCAGTGTCGGGAACTCACTTTAAATAAGATTGGTTGGCTCACAACTGTCTACATTTGTCCACTACAGCTAAAAGGGGTCACTGATTTGATCTCCTTAACACCATCCAATACCCCTAACCTTTCCACCACACAGTCAGTGGTACTTACTGAGTACTTACTCTGTGCAGATCACTGTATTAAGTGTTGGAAAAATACTCTACAACATGTAATTTGTGTAGCCTAGTGGAAAGAGCGTGGGCTCAGGAGTCAGAGGACCTGGATTCTAATCCCAGCTTCACCATGTGTCTGCGGTGTGACCTTGGGCAACTCACTTCACTTCTGTCATCTGTTCCCTCATCTGTAAAATGGAGATTCAATCCTGTTCTCCCTCCTACTTAGACTGTGAATCCCATGATCAATCAATCAATGGTACTTATTGAGCACTTATGTGCAGAGCACAGTGCTAAGCACTTGGGAGAGTACATTATCTTGTCTGTAACCCAAGGCTTAGTACCGTGCTTGGCACATAGTAAACACTGAAAAAATACCACAATTATTACCTTAACACATGGCCTTCGGGTGTCTGTGGAGAGAAAGGTGGTAAGAAGCTAGGAGGAATGTACTATGGGAAGGGTGTGAAGGGCATGACTTTCCTGTCAAGAATCTGGGTCCTCCAGAGGCCCAAACTGACCCTGCCCACCTCAGGGACTCACTGGCCAATGATTCCACAGCGAAATGTGGCTGGATGAATATTCTCAAAGAGAAGGGGGACCTTTAATTAGTGGGAAATACCTACTGTTGTAACTCTCTATGGTGTCTTTGGTTCTGTACAATCACCTTCCCTCCCACGGCCCACCGGGCAAAAGGATCTTTTGTGTTCTGTCAGAAAATCGCTGCAGAGATTTCTGTAAAATTCCTACTCGATGATTGTAATTTCACGCTTGGTACTTCCTCCTCCTCCTCCTCAATGACATGGATGAAGCCCCTCCTGTATAATAATGTTGGTATTTGTTAAGCGCTTACTATGAGCCGAGCATTGTTCTAAGCGCTGGGGTGGATACAGGGTAATCAGGTTGTCCCACGTGAGGCTCACAGTTAATTCCTATTTTACAGATGAGGTAACTGAGGCACAGAGAAGTTAAGTGACTTGCCCACAGTCACACAGCTGACAAGTGGCAGAGCCGGGAGTCGAACTCATGACCTCTGACTCCGAAGCCCAGGCTCTTTCCACTGAACCACGCTGCTTCCCCGAATATGGTGTATGCCAGCACCATATTCCTCCCTTGAGAACACACACTAGAAGTGAAAAGCCTACCCCCTGCTACTAAGTAGCTCAGTCTACGGTGAAATGACACGGACGTATCCTTGAGTCCAAAATGGCCTAGTGGAAACAGAACAGGCCTGGGAGTCAGGGGACCTGGGTTCTAATCCCGACTCCGACACTTGCCCGCTGTGTGTCACTTAATTTCTCGGGGCCTCAGTCTCCTCCTCTGTCATATGAGGATTTCAGGATCAGTTCTCTCTCCTCCTTAGCCTGGAAGCAGAGTGTGGGACAGGGACCATATCTGAACCTGATTATCCTCTATCTTATCCGGAGCTTACTACAGTACTTGACGCAAAGTGAGCACTTAAAGCCACCATTAATATCATTCTGATGATGATCATCATCAACAGTAAGGGAAATAAACTGAATCCACTTCTTTTCTCCAGGCCCCAGAGGATTCACCGGCCCACCAGGTCCTGATGGACAACCGGGAGTTATGGGACCACCAGGGACCCCTTCGGTCGACCACGGCTTCCTTGTGACCAGGCACAGCCAAACAAAAGATGACCCTCAGTGCCCACCTGGAACCAAGATCATGTACAATGGCTACTCCTTGCTGTACGTTCAGGGCAACGAAAGGGCTCACGGTCAGGACTTGGGTAAGTGAGATTTCCACCGAAATCTGCCGGCCACCCGACAAACTCAGAACGAGCGCTTCTGGACACACGAGCATATCAGACGTTTCGCAAAGGGCCATCGTGGGTGGACTGGGAAACCCTTCGGGTTACAGTCAACTAGCCAAAGGCTTTTCCGAGTCAGTTACATAGCTTAGTGGAAAGAGGCCGGGCTTGGGAATCAGAGGCCATGAGTTTTAATCCCGGCTCTGCCATTTGTCAGTTGTGTGACTTTGGGCAAGTCACTTAACTTCTCTGTGCCTCAGTTACCCCATCTGCAAAATGGGGATTACAACTGTGAGCCCCATGTGGGACCACCTGATAACCTTGTATCTATCCCAGTGCTTAGAACAGTGCTTGGCACAGAGTAAGCGCTTAACAAATACCATCATTATTATTATTATTTCATTGGCTGCTGATTTTGCCTGCTAAAGGGCAGGGAACAGAGAAGTCAAGTTTGCCTCAGGCTTAGACTTTTGGGATGAAGTCAAACTGGGTCAGAAAGTTTACCAAAAGCAGCAGTAAAGTGTGAAGTGCATATTGCCCTAGTCTTCACCAGCCTCTATAGGCACCTACTTCATGAAATGTGCTAGAACGGAATTGACGGTACTAGGAGGAAATTTCAAGGAGTAAAATGCAAGGTCAAGAACTTTAAAATCTCTTGGGAGATAAATGTTGATAAGCTCTGTCAGATTCCCTAGGCAGTGTTAGTCATCATAAATGATGCTCTTGGATGGCTTCTGATTCTTAACCTCAAATATCGTGAAAGCATGTCCTTTGGGAGACTTAAAAATATCATTAGTCGACTGAGATCTCCTCCCCAAAAATGAACCTATAGCCCTTTGGGTCCTCAGAGTCACAGTGATGTGGGTTCTAATGCCAGCTCCATCATTTGTCTGCTGGCTGACCTTGAGCATGTCACTTCACTGGCCTCGGTTACCTCATCTGTAAAATGAGGATTAAGACTGTGAGGCGCATGTGGAACATGGACTGTGTCCAACTTAATTAGCTTGTATCTACCCGGCACTGAGAACAGCACTTGGGCACATAGTAAACACTTAGCAAGTACCGTAATTATTATTATTATTACTGTTAATTGACCTTTTGGCCTCAAAGTGAGGAAGGGCACACAAGACTGTCCAACTGTTTACGTCCCTTTCTTTTCTTCCCCCCAAAACATCACGTGCTGTGTTTTTCCTCAACTTTTCAGGTACAGCCGGAAGTTGTCTACGCAAGTTTAGCACTATGCCTTTCCTGTTCTGCAATATCAATAACGTGTGCAACTTTGCATCGAGAAACGATTATTCCTATTGGCTGTCAACCCCGGAGCCCATGCCGATGTCTATGGCGCCCATCTCCGGGGACAACATCAGGCCGTTTATCAGTAGGTGAGTCGTGCCTGGATGACACTGAAGCCGCCGAGGCAGAACCTGGAGCAAAGTCTCTATGACCTTAGGGAAGGAGGGAGGGAGCATTTTCCTCTGCGGAAGTCACACTGTGCTGCTGATATTCCATATATTTCAGGGGATTTTGTCGGGGTTTAGGGGTAGAAACGGAGAATTCGATGGAGTAGGTAGAAACGATCCCTGCCCATGAGGAGTTGGGATTGGAAAATAGAAGACTAGGGAATGGCTGAGAGGTCCAGGCGGTCTCTAAGCAGAAGGCTGCTAAGACAGTCCTTGCGTTTTGGAAATAAAAGTCACAGCTCCACAGATAACATTTTTCTCAGCAGCTCTGATTCATGAGTCTTCCCTGTGTTTTGAAGCATTCTGGCACACCTGATAGAAAAGCTGTTAGGCCCTAAGAAATCACTTCAAGCTTTTCCTTACTTTCATTGCTAGTTGAAAAGATCTATTTATGCACCGATCGATAACAGCAGCTGCTACTGCCACAGCACAAAATAAAAACCACAGTAAGCTATGGTTTTGTTGGATGGACAGAAGTTCCAGGTGAATCCGTTACTTTAAGTTCCGGAACATAAGCCCTTAACTGTTAGTGTCCTTTCTCCTATGGGTTTTTCAGGCTATGGGATGTTGGGATGTTTTTCATTGAGTTTCACTGGTCTTCCCGTGAGCTCTGTTTCTGTTCTGCCTTCCACAGCTCTCGGGGCTTGTGTATGTGTCCAGATGACCATATGTGATCAATTCCTTCTGGGGTTTCAAATGACAGAGCCCAAATGTTCCCCGCAAAAAAGGATTTGGCCCAAACACACATAGGAACGCCTAGGAGAGCTTGATAGAGTGATTTAGGAAAATCCCCTCTGGAGACTAGGAGATGCGTCCCCCTCTTTGTTTCTGAATGCGATGTTAGCTTCTGTATCTCTGCCGTCCCCATCTGCTTCTCCCTGTCCGTTTGTGCATTTCAGTATTTGTGACTGTGTTTTGTTAAGTCTGTGTCTCTCTGGTCTTTTCTTTTAGTCTCCAGCTCTCTCTGTCTCTTCCTTCTAGTGGCTGTTTTCATCTGATTTTGTGTGAGTCTTTATCTCCCTCCTGTGTGTCTGTGTGCTCATGGATGTCTTGTGTGTACATAGGCATGCCTGAGTGTACATAAGATATTGCCTGAGTTCTCCATGTTTTTTTATCATCAATGATATTTATTGAGCACTTCCTATGGGAAGAGCACTGTACTAAGTGATTGGGAGAGTACAATACGACAAATCTCACAGAGAAGCAGCAAGGCGTTGTGGATAGCACACAGGCCTGGGAATCAGAAGGTCGTGGGTTCTAGTCCCTGCTCCGCCACTTGCCTGCTGTGGGACTTTGGCGAGTCACTTGACTTCTCTATGCCTCATTTACCTCATCTGTAAAATGGGGATTGAGGCTTGGAGCCCCATGTGGGACAGGAACTGTGTCCAATCTGACTTGCTTGTATCCACCCCAGTACTTAGTACGGTGCCTGGCACATAGTAAGTGATTTAAAAATACCACAATTATTATTATTATTAATAATAAGACTACCCCTCCAGACTGTAAACCCGTTGTGGGCAGGGAAGAGGTCTACCAACTCCAATACATCGTACTCCCCCAAGTGCTTTGTACAGTGCTCCGCACATAGTAAGTGCTCAAAAAACACAACTGATTGATTTCTTCTCCTTGCCATCCTGTCCCATCCCTGGGGCCCGTAGCTACCCCATGTAACCGTCAGTCCCATCCGAAGGCCCTGAGCCTGGCACAGACAGATGGCAGCAGCTGCAAAGGGCCAATTTCAGAAACAATCATTTTTTCACCAAACCTCTCCACTCATCTATCTGCATTTGGGCAAACACTATTGAGACACACACACCCCCTCTGAAAACCAATCATTAATTTGAGTTTTCCATCTTCCCGGCCTCCATTTTCATGCAAATAGCAAGGCACAACAAAGTGGAATTATTAACCCCATTTATAATCCTTTATCAGCACTGTTAAGGTTCTTTTCATCCTGAGGCTTGAATGCCTTTTTGCTCCCCCTCCTACTTGCAGTGATGACTTTTTTCCCCTTATGTTCTTAATGAGCGGGACCTCCCCCTTTTCCCCAGCTGAGAAGAGTGTTCTCTAAGTGCAGGATCCTGGGGTTGGGATGGTTGTCAGGGTCACGGATGCTTTGTGTAGTTATTTGCTCCTGGGTGTAATTGGGGCTAGTGGCCCGTGCACCTCTTAGTGAGTGAGCCATCTAGGCCTTGCCTCAGCACTAAGGTTCTGCTGAGTGACCTTCCAGGACCTGGAGACAGGTTGTCCTGGTGGGACACCTCAATCCACCCAATCAGCCTGGGGGGAGGCAGAAAATAATAGCCACTATCTCCCCACCCCCAGGGAACCATTTAGCTTTTCCTCTTCTCTGAGGATATTTGCATTCAAACTAATATGAAATCAAGTTCCCCCACTCTTCCCCTCCTTCTTATTTTTTGTGAGGGTTTTTTTGTTATTTAAACGCTTACTATGTGCCAGGCTTAGAAGAATACTTAACCAATACCATAATTATTAATTATTATTACTGAGGTACGAAAAAGGTCATCAGGTTGGGACAGTCCCTATCCCAAATGAGGTTCACAATTTTAATCCCCATTTTACAAAGGGAACTGAGGCCCAGGGAAGTGAAGTCACTTGCCCACGGCTACCCAGCAGACAAGTGGCAGAGCCAGGATTAGAACCCATGTCCTCCCGACTCCCAGGTCCGTGCTCTAGCCACTAGGCCACGCTGCTTCTTTGTGTTGTCCCATGTATCTATCCATCTGGCCCTCTGCCTCTCCAGCCATGGGAGCAGAACAGAGAGGTCTCGTTGCCTCTGCTAGAAAGGCAAAACTGAAAAACAGAAGTCACTACTGCATATGCTCAGTTCAGGTCACAGAAAACTTCCACCTTTTAGCCTATCCCATTTCTCTATGTGGAGCAAGGTATAGACTGTAAGCTCACTGTGGGCAAGGAATGTGTCTATTGTTATATTGTTCTCTGCCAAGCGCTTAGTACAGTGTTCTGAACACAGTAGGTGCTCAATAAATACGATTGAATGAATAACCCTGGTGCAATGGGCCCAGTTTTCTCCATAAACAGATAAAGGATTAGCAGATGAATAAATCCAGTCAGTCAACAGCATTTACTGAGTGCTTACTGTAGGCACCATACTAAACTAAGTACTTGGAAGACTACAAAAGAGTTATAATCAATAGTATTTCTTGAGTGCTTGCTGTGGGCAGGGTTCTGAACTAAGTGCTTGGAAGAGTACAACAGAGCTGTAATCAATCATTCCAACAATCAGTGATATTTATAGAGTGCCTGCTGTGGGCTGAACACTGTACTAAGCGCTTGGGAGAGTACAGTGGAGTTCTTATTGGTCAATGATATTGAGTGCTTGCTGGAGGCAGAGCACTGTACTAAACTATTGGGAGAATACAACAGAGTTAGCATCAATCTATTTCTTGAGCACCTGCTATGGACAAAGCACTGTATTAAGTATTTGGGAGAGTACAACAGAGTTTGTATCAATCAATATCTATTGAAGTCTTGCTGTGGACAGAGCAGTGTACTAAGTGCTTGGGAGAGGACTCCTGCTTTATCATACAGTTGCATTTCCGTCTCGTTCTCCAGAAAGCCAGATATACTAAGTGCCCGTGTTCTCTGTCCTTACAGGTGTGTAGTGTGTGAAGCACCTGCTATGGTCATGGCAGTGCACAGCCAAACAATTCAAATCCCGCCGTGTCCCAGTGGATGGTTATCGCTCTGGATTGGCTACTCCTTCGTTATGGTGAGTTTTTCTGGGATCAGAGGAGACTGAAGAAGCAGCACGGCCTAGTGGATAGAGCCCGGGCCTGGGAGTAAGGAGGACCTGGATCTGAATCCCATATTTGCCCCTTTTCTACTTTGTTACCTTGGGCAAGTTACTTCACTTCTCTGGGCCTCAGTTACTTCATCTGGAAAATGGGGATTGAGACTGTGAGCCCTATGTGGGACAGGGACTGTGTCCAACCCGATTACCTTGTATCTACCCCAGCACTTAGTACAGTGTGTAGCATATAGTAAGAGTTTAAGAAATACCATAAAAAAAAAACGGGCTCAGGATGAGTGATTTTGCAGGTGGTGCAGCTCAGAGCTTTATGGATAAATTGCTTTTTAGAACCTCAAGCAGAAGTGGCCATTTTCCACATGAATTAGGATTTTAGAACTGCTGCCTTTCATCCTTCATTCACTTTCCAGGCTCTTTCCTACAAAACCAATTGCAGCCCCAGGTTTTCACTGGATCTCTTGTTCCCTTTATGTTTGTGTGTGTGTGATTGCATAGGCATATACACACATACATAGATCCAAATGTAGATTCCATTCATTGTCATATTTTTTTGATCGCTTACTGTGTGCAAAGAACTGTACTGAGCACTTGAGGCAGCCTCATTGGCCAGGTCCAGCAGTCTCACCTGCCCTCTGTGGGATGGAAAGCTGAAGTTAAGAAGTGTGGCAAGGAATGTCTCTCTTCACTGCTTTATTGTTCTTTCCAGGCGCTTAGTACAGTGCTCTGCACACAGTAAGTGCTCAATAAATACGATTGAATGAATACGTGCATGTACCCATATCACCACCCCTGACACACACTCACTTATATGTACATATCTAAAGGTAGACGCAATCAATTAATGGCATTTATTGAGCGCTTACTATGAGCAGGGCACTGCACTAAGCATTTAGGAGAGAACGATGCAACAGAATTAGCAGACACGTTTCCTGCCCATAAGGAGGCCACAGATAGACACTCAAATGTTCACATATCCCCTACCTTAAAAAGTGTTATTGTAAAACTGATTGAGCACTTACTAAGTGCTAAATCCTGGTTTACGCCCTGGGCAAGTACAAGATAAGCCTTTAAGACATAGTCTCTGACCCACAGTCTGAGTCAGGAGAAGAGACACACAGAATAAGAATAAATTACAAACAACATTAAGAGCCAATTATACATATATATACACACACACACACCTATATATATATACACACCTATATATATATAAAGGAATATACACGTATGTATATATCCATATATATATATATATATATGTGGATATATAGACATATTCTATTTACATACATATACATTCTAAATTACATACCATATAACACACACACACACACTTCTACCCATATATCTTACTAAGGAGCTTCATTTGACCCATCTGCTTAAAAGGTCACCTGACGGTAGAGTCGGAATTTTCTGCAGGGTTATTTAGGATTTTGCTAATTGTCATCTGAGGGCTCATGATGCGCAATATTTGCTCAGGTTTTGCTAGCTGAGCTTTGATGATCACTAAACATCACATCTCCTCTGGCAGGCACCAAAATGCTGCTACCACAAATCACAGGGAAATTATCCTAGCTGAAATGTTCCTTCCTACTGCCTTACGATGATGATGATGGTAATAATAATAAGTGATGTTAGTTAAGCACTTACACTGTGCCAAACCCTGGAGTGGGTAGAGTACAACCAGATTAAATACCGTTCCTGACCCATGTGGGGCTCACAGTCTAAGAGGGAGAGAGGACAGGTTTTGAATCCCCATTTGTGCAGATGAGGAAACGGAGGCCCAGAGAAGTTAAATGACTTGCCCGTGGTCACACACAATTGCCCCGTCCCACCAGCCTTTGGTTGGATGGGGAGAAAAGGCCTCTTAAGTAATCATTATCTCTTTACATTGCGCATAATCCTAGAAGCACAAGACCCTTCCTCTTATCTGCCAAGATGAATAAGTAAATAAGGGCTAAATCTCTCCGGGAAGGCTGGTGTCAATAAGGTTTCCTCAAACTAGGCTAAAGTGAGAATCCTATATCTTATCCTTTCCAGGATAAGAACGCTTTCACTGATGATCTTCCCTTGCAAAAAAAAAAAAACCACCAGCTACCATTTCTCCATTCTAAAGGCTGACACACTTAAAGCCCTGCCGAGAATTGAAATCAAGGTTGTTTGGTTGGAAACAGTCGGTGTAGGAATTTACAGTTTAGGGGTTAGAAATGAATAACGAAAGTGTATAATTTTCACTGAAGGATGGAGATTGCACTTTCATTCCAGAGCCATAATGAAGGCTGATGGAATCTGCATTAGTCCGAGCCCATTTTAGCTTGGTGGATAGAGGTGAAAGGAAATGAAGAAAAGGATCTTTTTTTTCTTTCCATCCCCTGTGCTCTTTTATCTACACAAAAGGCCTCGGAACCCGATTTCCAAAAGTTGTCAGAATCAAAAGCGCAGAGAGCATAATGATGTTCGGAAGAAGAGGGGACGCCTAAATACCTGTCAGCCACCTTCCTTTATCACGGTGTTAGCAGCAGTTTAAGAACCAACCGCGACTGTTTTTGTGAAATTTGTTAGAGGCCCCAGGGCCTGTGGAGTTGATCCACAAGGGAGAAAAGCCAGTGTGAGCGGGGCCCTGGTTATGTCCGGTTCAGACTGCAAAATGCGAGGCTCATTTGACAAAGTCAAGTCGCTTTTTCCTCTGCCCACTGAAAGAGTTTGAATGGATAATACATGAAATGTGCAAAGAGATATTTTTGTACTAAAATACCAGCCTGGCCGGGTAGGGTGGATGACAGAGTTAGAAGTGGACTCAGATCCACCACCTCAAAGCGGGGTATTTTCATAAAGCCAGACCCCTGGTCAGAGCCCCCAGGGGGACAGGATTTTTAAAAAAAACCCGTATGAAATGGGAACATTACTTTTCTGGAGAAAAGAAAACCGAGGGTGGGTGGAGGAGGAAGCTTCTCTGACACCAGCTTTAATCATCTGACAATCTGGGCACTGAAGAACAGCTTGCGAACAGTGGGGGCTTTAGCGCTCGACACCTTGGCAAACTTCTATTTTTAGTGAAATGCCGGCAAAACTTTCTGAGGGCCCAGAGCAGATGGGATGAGGCTGCTGAGGTTGCAACAGAAAGACCTATCTCTAATTAAACTAGCTTTCTTGGAAAGTAGGTGGGTCAACGATGACCCATGTCAAGTGGTTTTCCAAGCTCGCACCCTTAAGACCCTTGAAGCAGCGTGGACTGGTGGCCCAATTTACAGATGAGGTAACTGAGGCCCAGTGAAGTGGCTTGTCCAGAGTCACCCAGCAGACAAGTGGAGCCGGGATTAGAACACAGGTCCTTCAGACTCCCAGGCCCGTGCTCTATCCACGAGGCCGGGATCTGGAGTTGCCTACCCGAGGTCCTTTCCCTCCCTTGCTATGGGCGTAGGCCCCATGGCAGGGCAACCTCACCAGTCCACATGAGCCTGGACAAAATAGCAGGGATCCGCATTTGCCTCCCATCCGCCTGGCCAAGTGGGTAGAGCACAGGCTTGGGAGTCAGGTCATGAGTTCTAATTCCGGCTCTGCCACTTGTCAGTCATGTGACTTTGGGCAAGTCACTTAACTTCTCTGTGCCTCAGTTCCCTCATCTGTAAAATGGGGATGAAGACTGTGAGCCCCACATGTGACAACCTGATCACCTTGTATCCCCCCACAGCACTTAGAACAGTGCTTGGCACATAGTAAGGGCTTAACAAATACCATCATCATCATCAGGCACCACACAAAGCACTGGGTTAGCTACCCACTAATCAGGTTGGACATGGTCCGTGTCCCACATGGGGCTCACAGTCTTAATCCCCATTTACAGATGAGGTCACTGAGCCCCAAAGAAGGTAAGTAATAACAATGATAGTATTTAAGCGTTCAATATGTGATAAGCACAGGGGTAGATACAAGGTAGTCCGGCTGGACCCAATCCCTGTCCCATATGGGGCTCAGTCTTAATGCCCATTTTCCAGAGGATGTAACAGGCACAGAGAAATGAAATGACTTGCCCGAGGTCACTCAGCAGAGAAGCGGTGGAGCTGGGATTAAAACCCAGATCCTTCTGACGCCTGGGCTCTATCCACTAGGCTACAATCCTCTGCCCCTTTGTTCCGAGGCTCCCTCACAGAACCAGTCTGCCTCCCCCACTGAGATACTGGGCCACCTGGGACTGACCGTTGTCCTCCATCTTCCAGCACACCAGCGCAGGGGCTGAGGGCTCCGGCCAAGCCCTGGCTTCCCCGGGTTCCTGTCTGGAGGAGTTCCGCAGCGCGCCGTTCATCGAGTGCCACGGGCGGGGAACCTGTAATTACTACGCCAACGCCTACAGCTTCTGGCTCGCGACCATAGAACGGCATGAGATGTTCAAGTAAGTGGGACTAAAACTGGTTTTAACCGTTTGTCCGGGGAGATCTCAAGGCAGTGTTTCAAAAGCAACTTCTGAGTAGACAGGGCTACTTCTTAATGATGATTATGGTACTTGTTAAATGCTTACAATGTGCCAAGCACCGTTCTAAGTAAGCACCAGGGCAGATAAAAGTTAATCAGGTTGGACGCAGTCCCTGTCCCACGTGGGGCTCATACTCTGAATCCTCATTTTAAAGATGAGGGATCTGAGGCCCAGAGAAGCAAAGTGACTTGCCCAGGGCCACGCATCAGACATGTGGAGCCGGGATTAGAACCCATGTCTTTCTGACTCCCAGGACCGTGCTCTCTCCACAAGGCCACTGCTCCTTCTTCATTTGGGTGAAATGAATATTCGAGATTGTTGAGCCCTGATAGCTCAGGGTCTGCCCTGAGGACTCCTATTCCTAGCTCTCTTCCAGGTGGACTTCCCCCTACCATGTACTGAATGATTACCTTTAGGATGAGCCTACAGATACTTCATTTCCATCAATCAATGGTTTTTATTGAGCGCTTCCTGTAGGCAGAGCACAGTACTGAGCGCTTGGAAGAGTACAATACAACAACATTGTAGACCTGTTCCTTGCCCACAACAAGCTTACAGTCTAAAGCCTTCAAAGATGCCTATTTAAAAACCAAACAAGAGAAAGCTTGTGCCATGAATTTTCTTAGCTTACATAAAGATTTGCTTTAAATACCCGGGCCTTGGAGTCTGCTTCGATTCTTTAGCATGCCTGTGTTGCTTAGCAATAGGCACTTCAGAGGTGTAACATGGGTTTTCGTGAAAAATCTGGCCCTTGGTTGATATTAGCAATAGTTACATTTTTAGTACCGAAATCTCACTTCTGCCTACTGTTGTAATTAGTCCTCACTGAGCTCTTCATTATAATTCATTTGCGGGCCAACTCAGTCCCCGCTGGACATAAGAAAACTGTAATCCTTGGTCGAGCACCAGCTACAAAAGGCAGGCAGGGCAGACTCTGAGAGGGCGCAAACAATTACCTGCAGTTCACCCTTGAAATGAAACAACTCTTCTACCTTGGAAGTACCTCTTAAGTACCCCTCCCAGAACCTCTAGACCATAAACTTGTTGAGGGCAGGAAATGTGTCTGTTTATTGTTGTATTGTACTCTCCCGAGTGCTTAGTACAGTGCCCTGCACACAGAATCTCAAGAACCTCCAATGGTTGTCCTTCCACCTCCGCATCAAAGAGAAACTTCTCCCCATTGGCTTTAAAGCATTCCATCACCTTGCCCCCTCCTACCTCACCTCGCTACTCTCCTAATCCAACCCAGCCCTCACACTTCACTCTTCTAATGCCAACCTTCTCACTGTACCCATCTCACCACCGAACTTTTGCCCACATCCTGCCTGCCTCTGGCCTGGAACACCCTCCCTTCTCATATATGACAATGACTCTCCCCTGCTTCAAAGCCTTATTGAAGGCACATCTCCTCCAAGAGGCCTTCCCTGACTAAGCCCTCATTTCCTCTTCTTCCTCTCCCTTCTGCATCACCCTGACTTGCTCCCCTTATTCACCATCCCACCCCACCGCCCAGCCCCACAGTATTTATGTCCATTTCTGTAATTTATTTATTTATATTAACATCTGTCTCCCCCTCTAGACTACAAGCTCGCTTTGGGCAGGGAATGTAACTGTTATATTGTGTTGTGCTCTCCCAAGCTCTTAGTACAGTGCTCTGCACAAAGCAACCACTCAAATATGACTGATTGATTGGGGAAGACCAGACATAGAACTCCATCAATTTGTTGGACTTCTTTTCGGTCCCAGGGCTTCCTGCCACAGCTACTGAAAGCTATTATGGAGGTTTCAAAATTACTGCCCCCAATTTTCTGTAATACCCTACAGAAACAGTGGTTAGTCATGGTGTTTATTAAACACTTACTAAGGCAAGAAGCAGCGTGGTATAGTGGATACAGCATGGGCTTGGGAGTCAGAAGGTTATGAGTTCTAATCCCATCTCTGCAACTTGTCTGCTGTGTGACCTACGGCAAGTTACTTCACTTCTCTGAAACTCAGTTCCCTCATCTGTAAAATGGGGATTAAGACCGTGAGCCTCATGTAGGACAGGGACTGTCCAACCCAATTTGCTTGTCTCCACCCCAACACTTAGTATAGTGCCTGGCACATAGTAAGTGCTTAACAAATACATTATTATTATTATTATTATTATTAATAAACACAGCACCAAGTCCTAAGGAAGATACACGGTATTTGGATCAGACACAGTCCCTGACCCTCTTAGAGCAAGCAGTCTAAGAGGTGAGCAAGTATTTTATCTCTACTTCCCAGATGGGGAAACTGAGACCCAAAGAGTTTAAGGGACTTGCCCCGGAGCCTAGTGGCAGAGCTGGAACTGGGCCCTGGATCTCCTCCTCCTGCTCCCACACTCTTTCCAGTGCTCTGCACATTTTAGAACATGTATGTCTCCTCTGAACCCTTTATTGAGATGGCAGAGCTAAAAGCAGTTTTTAAATCAGACCACGGACATCCTCCTTAGAGTCACAGGCTGACACGTACTTTGTTGGGATTTGGCTTCCCTGAGCCTATGACACTCTTCTGGAATGACTATAAATTAGGAGATCTGGCTTTGGAGAACTAATAGTTGGATGAGAAGCAGCATGGCATAGCGGATAGAACCCGTTGCTGGGAGTCAGAAGGTCATAGGTTTATTCCCACCTCCACCACTTATCTGTGTGACCTTGGGCAAATCACTTCATTTCTCTGTTCCCCAGTTACCTCATCTGTAAAATGGGGATTGAGTCTGTGAGCCCCTCATGGGACAAGGACTGTGTCCAACCCAATCTGCTTGTATCTACCCCAGTGCTTAGCAGAGTGCCTGGCACATAGTAAGTGCTTAAATACCTCAATCATTATCATTATGTCTTTGAAAAGAAACAGAGCCACTAGGTTGCATTACAGGGATCAATCAATTGTATTTATTGAGTGCCTACTCTATGCAGAGCACTGTACTGAGTGTTTGGGATGAGCACAGAGCTTAATGTACATATCCGTAAACTATTTTGTATGGCATTTGTTGAGCGCTTACTATGCGCCATGTACTGTACTAGGCGCTGGGGTAGATAAAAGATAATCAGGTAGGATACAGTCTCTGTCCTATATGAGGCTGACGGCCTCACTCTCCATTTAACAGATGAGGTGACTGAGCCCCAGAGAAGTGAAGCGACTTGTCCAAGGTCACAGAGCAGACAAGAGGCGGAGCTAGGATTAGAACTCAGGTCCTGTGACTCCCGGGCCCATGCTAGGCCCGTGGGAGTTTAGTTTACACTAGAGTATGAACTAGTTGTGGGCAGGGAATGTGTCTCTCAGCTCCGTTGCACTGCATCCTCCCAAGCAGGCACACAGTAAGCACTCAATAAATACCATCGATGATGACTACCCTCACTGCGGATGGTCACACGCGTCACCGATAACCTGTTTGTTTTTTTTCGGCCGGTTCGTTCACAGGAAGCCGACTCCTTCCACCTTGAAAGCGGGAGAACTGCGGACTCACGTTAGCCGCTGTCAAGTCTGTATGAGAAAACCCTGAGGACTTCTGACTTTCAGCTAACGTCACAATATGGTGCTATCTGTTTTAACAGCAATGAACCCTAGAAATATAGCCTATGTACCTCACTGTTGTCGAATATGAAAACAGTAAAGTGCCTTATAGAAATCTGCATAACTAACACCCCACCGCCCCCCTGCTTTTACTGGCCCTCTCTCCTTGCTGAAGAAAAGAGACAACCAAGATAAGCTTCAAATCTTGACATACCAAATGGCGCTTTTGAGCAAAAAGGATATCTAGAAAATGCACTGATCGTTGAACAAGGCGAGAGCTCAGTCAGAAAACTCAAAGGTGCTAGGAGGTGTACAGTGCCTTAGATACTGTTTGACCTTCCCACCCCAGCTGTGTCATTTTCGTATTCTATTTGGATTCAGTTTTTCCTCCCCGGAGATTAATTGTCTGTTTTTACCCATCTTCTTGGAGTTTCAAATTTTTGCGGATTCCTCGTTATGTACGTATTGTTTTTGTACAGAGTAACCCGAATGTAAAGAAAAGTTTGGGGAGCGTCAAGTGGAGTTAAAAACTAAACAGTCCTATCTTCCAAACCATATGGGTAAACTACGTCTTTCTGCTGTGTGTGGTACTATGCATCTTCTCCTACAGAAAAACACAATTTTCCTGTGGAATAACGTGGTCCAAAAGTGGTCAGAAAAAGATATATATTATATATATATATATTAGTAATTTATATAGATATCAGCAATTAGGCAAATCAAGTTTAGTTCCACTATTAAAATGAAGCTTACATTCGTTTTCCTCTTTTTAAAAAATCCATTGTCTTCTGAGTTACATGTCAACTGAAACCAAAGGATTTCGGGTGACCCAGTGGTCTTTACACAGGTCACTTCACTACCCAAATGACTGCTGCCAAAGAGAAACAAATCCAGGTTCATGGCTATTCGTGTTTATTATAGTAAACCATGTACTTTGAGCTTACTGTTTTTATTCTGTATTTAATAATTTCAGGGTCTTAAACACTAATCACACACTGAATGACTTGACTTTCAAAGTTGAACAGGCCTGACTTGTTAATATTCCTCATTGTGTGGCGAGGTTGCGTCAGTATTCTCATTTAAGCCTCTCGGGCCTCACTTTCTGGCCCTCAACCCCTTGATGTTTTGGATGGGGCTGATCTAGGCCGAGGGTGACAACCACAGAAAAATGCCAGAAGATTTTTAACGAGGACTAAGGCCTTTTGTGTAATTTCTTAAAATGTGTATTTCTTAAAAATTAAAATTCGTAATAAAACTATTTGTGTAAAAAAAAAACACCTCTTATTAATTTGTGACCGGTGTGGATCCAGAATCGTTGAATGCCTATTACTGCGTAAGCATCTAATAAATGCACAAGCTTAATGCAATTTAGGTCATTTTTATTCTGCATGGCTTCCAAATACTTTCTGTATTTTAGATGGGGGGGGGGTTAAAAAAAAATCACTGGAAATACACGTGATGGAAACATTTCATCAGAGAAATGGCCTTGGGGGATCTGAGTTGCTGATCAAGTTTGGCCCAGTCTATTTGTAAAAATAAACTCACCCAGAGGTAATAACCCTGTAACAATCAATCAATCAAGGTATTTATTGAGCGCTTACAAAGACTGTGGGCAGGGAACGGGTCAGGGAATGGGTCTTCTAACTCTGTTTTACTGTCCTCTCCCAAGCACTTAGTACAGTGCTCTGCCCACAGTAAGTGCTGGATTTTAAAAAAACAGTGATTGACTGATAACTGCTAAGTGCTTAGCACTGTACTAAACCCAGGCTTTAGATCTGAATTTTAAACTAATGTGGGGAGAAAACTCAATTCGTTAATAGAAATGTCTAACATACTGATGGATGGATTAAGGCTCAGTGGAAAGAGCACAGGCTTGGGAGTCAGAGGTCATGGGTTTGAATCCTGACTCTGCCACTTGTCAGCTGTGTGACTGTGGGCAAGTCACTTCACTGGGCCTCAGTTACCTCATCTGTAAAATGGGGATTAAGACGGTGAGCCTCACGTGGGACAACCTGATTACCCTGTATCTACCCCAGAGCTTACATCAGTGCTCTGCACATAGTAAGCACTTAAATACCAACATTATTATTATTTGATTTCCCCTCTAAACTGTAAGCTCGTTATGGGCAGGGAACATTTCTCCCAACTCTGTTATACTGTACTCTCCCAAGCAGTTAGTGCCGGGCTCAGCATACAGTAAGCACTCAATAAATACCACTGATTGTTGTTTATCTTTGTGCTGTGGGGCAGGGCTGAGAATCCAAGTCCCTTTCCTTTTCTCCTCTAACTCTGAGAGTTTTTTCCAGTCTTTATATTGGTAGTTCTTCAGCCCATTTCCCTACTTGCAACTTTTAAAGGTATAAGAAATATCTCATCTGGGTCTATGGCAGACAGTTCCCTCCTCCTCCTCCTCCTCCTCCTCTCCCCAGTCCCTGGTCCTCTATTTGCCATCTTGATCTGGACTTTTGCAGATCCCAACCAGACCCAGTGGTCTATTGGAAAGAGTCTGGGCCTGAGAGTCAGAGGACCTGGATTCTCACCCCGGCTCCATTACTTGTCTGCTCTGCCACCTTGGGCAAGTCACTTTGCTTCTCTGTACCTCAGTTCTCTCATCGGTAAAATGGCGTTAAGATTGTAAGCCCCATGTGGGTTGGGGACTGTGTCCAACCTGATTAGCATGTATCTACCCCAGTGCTTAGTACAGTGCCCGGCACAGGATAAGCATTTAACAAATACCATTAAAACAAATAGAACCGGGGTTGGGAGTAGTGACAAATTGTTGTATTATATACTGGGGATTGTATTGTTGCATTGTACTCTCCCAAGCGCTTAGATCTGCACGCAGCATTCAATAAACACAACTGAAGGAAAAAAATTGCCCAATGGACTCTAAAGGCCCCCACCTGGAACAACACATTTTGAAGAAGAAAAGTGGAGGTGGCAGTTGATCTGGTGGAACAACAACAAAAAAACCCTACAAACTTTTCTACTAGTTATATAAGTTCCTGTAGAAAAATGTCTGTGTTACAGTTTGTACCGTGTGAATCCATCTGAGTCACTGCAACACAATAACCGACATGGTGGGATTCTTTGTGAGATCGTGGTCGCCTGGAGGACATAAGACAGATGCTCTTATTTTTAATATCGAGTGGTGGGAGGGAAATGTTGAGTCAATCTGGTTTGTGATCCTGCCGGGAGACGGGATCTATGGTTAATTCCACGTGTGTATTCTCTCCCAGCGCTTAGTACGGTGCTCTATGCTCAGTAAGCACTTATTAAATACCATTACTACTGCAAAAATGAAAGTAAAGATCGATAAATACGGGTTGTGACGGAAATCATCGGGGCGGGGGGGTTATGGCATTTGTTAAGCACCTACTATGTGCCAAGCACTGTACTAAGTACTGGGGTAGATACAGGATAATTGGGTTGGATACCATCCCTATCTCACATGTTGGTCACAGTCGTAATCCCCATTTTACAGATGAGGCACAGAGAAATTGAGTGATTTCCCCAAGGTCACAGAGCAGACAAGGGGTAGAGCTGGGATTAGAACCCAGATCCTTCTGAATCTCAGGCCTGGGCTTTATCCACTAGGCTACGCCGCTTCTCACTATCTTGTCGGGCCCCAGCAACCTCATCGAATGCTGAAAGGGGGCTGAGCTTGGTAAACTTTAAGGTGAGTTCTTGTCATCGAGGTATTTTCATAATTCAATTATTCAATGGCATTTTTTAATTGTATTTGTTAAGCACTTACCATACACTAGGCACTGTACCTAAGTGCCGGGGTAGATACAAGCTAATCAAGTTGGTCACAGTCTCTGTCTCACATGGGACTCACAGTCTTAATCCCCATTTTACAGATGAGGGAACTGAGGCCCAGAAAACTGAAGTGACTTGCTCAAGGCCACGCAGCCTACAAGGGGTAGCGCCAGGATTAGAACCCAGGTCCGCTGACTCCTGGTCTGGGCTTTTCCACTAGGCTACTGTATTTCCTCCTGTGTTCAGGACATCTCTATCTGAATGTCCCGCCAATACCTCAAACTAAACATGTCCAAAAGAGAATTCCTTATCTTCTGCCCTATTCTCCCCACGCTTATCCATCACTTGTAAAACAATACCTACCACCATCCACCCCATCTCACAAGCCCCATAAGCTCAACACCGTCCTCTACTTATCTCTCTCATTCAACCCACATATTCAGGCTGTCACCAAATCCTGTTACAGCTTTGCAACATCACAAAAATCCACCCTTCCCCCTTCATCCAAACTGCTACTACTCAGTGATCCAACCATTAATCCTGTCCTGCCTTGACTTCTGCATTTGTCTCCTCATTCCAGTCCTCGCTTCTCTCTGCTGCCCGGATCATTTTTCAACAAAAACTATCAGTCTGTGTCTCCCTGCTCTACAAGAACCTCCACTGGTTTGTCCATCTAGCTCTGCAACCGACAGAAACTCCTTACCGCCAGCTTTAAAGCACTCAATCAGCTTGCCCCCTCCTACCTCAACTCTCTGACCTCCTATTACAGTCCAGGCTGCAAGCTTTGCTCCTCTAGCGCCAGCTTACTCACTGTGCCCCGATCTCATCTCTCTCGTCACCGATCCCCTTCCCACGTCCTCCCTCTGGACTGGAACTCCCTCCCCTTTCATATCGAAAACTGATCAATCGCCCCTCCTTCAAAGCCTTACTAAAAGCACATCTCCAAGAGGCCCTCCCCAACTCACCCCCACTTTCCTCTTCTCCCACTCCCTTCTGCGTCACCTTTGCACTTCATTCAATTGTATTTATTGAGCGCTTACTATGTGCACAGCACTGTACTAACCACTTGGAATGTACAATTCGGCAACAGATAGAGAAAATCCCTGCCCAATGACAGGCTCACATTTGGATTGCATCTTTAATTCACTCACCCTCCGCCCAACAGCACTGTGTCTGTATCCGGAATTAATTTACATTGACTAGACTGGAAGCTTCTGGTGGACATGGAAACTGTCTACTTTCTGTTATATTGTACTCTCTGATGTGTTTAGTACTTCGCTCTGCGCACAGTAAGCATTCAATGAACACGATCGATTGACTGCTCACATGACTGTCACCAACCTCCCCTCCACTCTTACACTGTGTGCTTCTTGAAAGCCAGGGACTGTGTCTAATTCTCATTCGTGTTCTTTTTGGCAGCATTCAGTACAGTGCTCTGAAATCAGATGCTAAATAAGTCCTATCAGTAGGTCTTCTGTGGTCAGTGTTATGGGTCTCATCAGGTGTGCCACATTTAAAAATGACTACATTTGTCAAACTTAGAGTTTCAGTCCAAGGGAAGGCAGCATCCGAAGTCTGGGCCTCTGTGCCCACCGATTCATGCTCTGGCGAAGGGAGACTCCTGCTTCAGAGCCAAGCCATCACAGGATCTGGATAAACAGCCGCCCCTCCGGCAAGCTGACTTCACGATGAGGGTGTAGCGACCTGTCACCATTACACAATGTCACCGTAGGCTGTGTCGTAGGCTGTGTTCGGGACAGGCTGCAGGGGGTGGGGAGGGGGGTGGATTTTTGCCGCTCTGTTTGCTACCCCGCTCTCTCTAGCAGCCATCGCCCCCACACTAGCTGCGGGAGAGGAGTTCTTAGCCTTGTTTTCCTTCTCTCCCTCCCGCCGGCTACTTGTGAGCGCGTGGGAAGGGTTCTGAATCATTTGCGGCCTATTTGTGTGGGGAGCGCTATCTTCGATTAATGCCAAATTTGTGCCCAAAGTCCCACAGATAATAATCAGTACGGAGGGCAGGGGACTTTAAGGCCGGAGCTTAGACGGTAGGTGAAGTTCAGGCAGGCCAACAGACACCGCTTCCCACCCCTGCTCCGACAGCACACCACCTCTGCCTTGCAGAAAGGACCTAAAAAGAAATCTCTTCCGTGCCCTGCCTCGCCTTAAAAAAGCCCTCCTTGAGATGTTCCCTGTCACTGCTGCTGTGATGAGGACTCAGACCAAGGGAATTTGCGCTGACTGACGTATTCAATAGAGGAAAGGGCGTTTACCCTTTATCGGCTGAAGATTCAGAGTGCGCTACTGAAATCAAAATTCATAAGGCACTGCTGCAAGACTGGGGTTTTTTTTCCCGCTGCAGACCGACAAAATTTGAATTCAATAAAAAAAACCCTGCAAACTATTTCTCTTTATAAACTGCAGGTGGCACCCTTGTACTCCGGATATTTTCCCATTTGGGATGGTTCACCCTGTGGTTGAGTTTCCATCGACAACAGTTTCTGTCCACATGAACTTGGATGAGGTTAAACCTTGGGGCCTGGCACCTCCCTTGGGTCAGAAATGTTCTGATGCCCCTGAAAAAGGATGAGGAGGAGAAACACTGCTCAGACTATAGCGGGGAACTTTTCCATTTTATTCAACGAATGGGCAATGTTCAGACTGAGCCCTCGTTTCCCTCTTCCCCTGCTCCCTTTTGCATCCCCCTTGCACTTGGGTTTAGACTGGGAGCCCGTCACTGGGCAGGGATTGTCTCTATCTGTTGCCGAATTGTACATTCCAAGCGCTTAGTACAGTGCTCTGTACATAGTAAGTGCTCAATAAACACTATTGAATGAATGGAGATGGAGAAGCTGGTTTTTTTTCCAGTATTTGTTAAGCTCTTACTATGTGCCAGCCACTGTTAACCACTATGACTATATGTCACACAGCAGGGATCAGGCTCCTTCTTCCCAAATCCAACAACCTCTATTCCATCTTAATCCTCCTCGACCTCTCAGCTGCCTTCAACTCCAGGGACCACCCCATTGGAAAATTTATCTAATTTGGCTCCGATGAGGCTGTCCTCTCCAGTTTCTTCTCCTACCTCCGAGGATTTCCTTCCCTCCTTTGATGTGCTTTATGTGGGCTGATGACATACCTGTGGCTTAGCTGATTGTGGGGGAAGTCTGAGTTGGGTTTTGCCATCCTGTCCCCCTGGGACTTTATTTTTTTTTAATGGCACCTGTTAAGCACTTACTATGTGCCAGGCACTGTACTAAGTGCTGGGAAGTGCTGGGAAGTGCTTGGACATGGATGGTTTCAAACCCCATTTTACAGATGAGGTAACCGAGGCCCAGAGGAGTAAGGTGACTTGCTCCAAGTTCCACAGCAGACAAATGGTGGAACCGGGCCTAGAACCCAGGTCCTTCTGCCTTCCAGGCCCTTATTCTATCCAGTAGACCACACTGCTTCTCAGAGAACATGTCTATCAACGGTCAGATTGTACTCTCCCAAGTGCTCTACCCACAGGGAACTCTCAATAAATTTCACTGATTGAGTGGGGAGACGTGTGCAGGACGATGTTTTAATAATAATGATGATGATGGTATTTGTAAGGTGCTTACTATGTGCCAAGCACTGTCCTTAGCACTGGGGTAGACACAAGGTTATCAGGTTGTCCCACGTGGTGCTCACAGTCTTCATCCCCATTGTACAACTGAGGTAACTGAAGCATCAGAGAAGTGACTTGCCCAACGTCATACAGCAGACACGAGGTACAGGGCAAGGAATCAGAGGACCTGGGCTCTAATCCTTGGACGAGTCACTTAGCTTCCCTAGGGCTTCAGTTTCCTCATCTGTAAAATGGGGGCTAGATAACTGTTCTCTCCGTGAGCCCGGATGGAATGGGGCCTGCATCAGAGCTGATTGGACCTTAGGGCTTAGCACAGTGCTGGGCACGTGGGAAGCCCTTAACGAATACCACGACTGTTGATGACGGGAGCGGGGAGAAGAGAGAAGAAGGAGACGGGCCTTAGCTAGGACATCTCTCCCGTCTCTTACCGCCTCAGCCCGAGTTGCACACAGCCTCCGTCCCATGACCTGGCTGTTCCTGTGGCGTCTGTTTATGCTTTCACCGGATTACCCCGGGGATATTGGAAGGCAAACTCGCAAACAGGGCATGCGAGGCAAATAAGCACATTTTAATTACTTCCCAGAATGAGCTTGATCACTGCGTTCCCTAGAAAGACCCATGAGGGCACGTTGAACATCCCGGAAGCCCAAAACAGGAGAGCGGGTGGCCGTCTGCGCTCCCCAGTGATGGATGTGAGGTGGGAGTACGGCACCCACATATTCAACCCACGTCTCTCTCCTTCAACCCACAGAGTCAATCTGTCACCAAATCCCGTCAGGTCTCCCTATGTGACATTGCTAAAATCTGCCCTTTCCTCACCACCCAAACTGCTACCACCCTGATCCAACCACTCATACCATCCCGATTACTCTATCGGCCTCCTCACTGATCTCCCCGCCTCCTGTCTCTCCTCACTTCCAGTCCGTACTTCACTCTGCTGCCCGGATCGTTTTTCGACAAAAACTCCGCAAGGACCTCCAGTGCTTGCCCATCCACCTCTGCATCAAACACAAACTCCTTATCGTCGGCTTTAAAGCCCTCGTTCGGCTCACCCGCTCCTACCTCACTCTGCCGACCCACTACGGCCCAAACCGCACACTTTGCTCCTGTAGTGCCAGCTTACTCATGGTGCCCCGATCTCCCCTATCTCAACACCGATCCCTTTCCCATGTCCTTCCTCTAGCCTGGAACTCCCACCATAATCAAAAGACAATCAACTTCCCTACCTCCAAAGCCTTACTGAAGGCCCGTCACCTCCCAAAGGCCTTCCCCGATTAAGGCCCCCTTTCCTCTTCTCCCACTACCTTCTGCTTCTTCCTGACTTGCTCCCTTTATTCATCCCACCCTCAGACCCGCTGCCCTTATGTCCATATCTGTAATTTCCTTATTTATATTAATGTTTGTCTCCCTCTGTAGACTGTAAGCTCATTGAGGGCAGGGAAGGAGCCTACTAATTCTGTTAAAATTTACTTTCCCATGCACTTAGAATGGTGCTCTGCACACAGTAAGAGCTCCACGAATACAATCGATTGGGTAATCTTAGGGAAGTCTGGGGTGGATAAGAGCAAATGGGGTCAGACACATCTGTAAAATGGGGATTTGCTCGTATCCACCCCAGCGCTTAGTACGGTGTTTGGCACATAGTAAGCGCTTAAATACCACGATTATTATTACCATTCGTTATTTGGTCCTCATTAGAAACTCAAGTCATTAAAGAGTGGAAGACTGATTTCCTACTTCAGCTCCATCCCCCAAAACTCATGGGGAATCTGTTTAGAATGAAAAGGTTCAGAACTGGGTGCGCCTGATGACTTGGAGACAGATGCATTAAGAAAAAAAAAATCAGCTCTAATTTCCAGACTTCGAGGCCCGTTGGATGGTGCCTCCAGGGAAGTTTGGAAACTTCCATCCTTGGGAACAGTGAAAAACACAACGGGAAAGATTGCTCAAAGACACACTGTGGGATCATTCCTGAAATAGCAAGTGTCTGAGATGTGCCCTCGGGAAACCATTCCTGACATCGTGGATTCTGACTTCAACTGAGAAGAAGCAAAAATTCCTTATTTGTAGAGAACATCCTAAGTCTCATAACTTACACTTCCACCTCATCAGATTTTTTTTTTAAACTGGCATTTTTTAAGCATTTACTATGTGCCTGGCACTGTACTAGATGCTGGGGTAGATACAACCTCATCAGGTTTCACACAGTGCATGTTCCACTTGGGGCCCAGAGTCTTCAACCCCATTTTAGAGATGAAGTAATTGAGGTTCAGAAAAGTGCCCAAAGTCTCACCCATCAGGCAAGTGGCAGAGCTGGGATTGCGGGCAAGATCATAGGCCTGGGAATTAGGAAACCTGGGTTCCAATCCCGACTCCACCACACGCCTGTTGTGTGACTTTGGGCAAATTATTTCTCTGTGCTTCAGTTTCCTCGTCGGTAAAATGGGAATTCAATACCTGTTCTCTCTTCCCGTTACACTGAGCCCTGTGTGAGACAGGGACTGATGATCTTCAATCTACTCCTGCACTTAGAACAGAGCTTGGCTCCTCCTCTAGCCTGGAAGCTCAGTGTGGGCAGGGAACATGTCTACCAACTCTGTTTTGTACTCTTCTAAGTGCTTAGTACAGTGTTCTGCACACAGTGAGCACTCCATAAATACCACTGACTAATAGTAAGCACTTAAAAAAATACTATTATTACCAGTTTTTACAAAATGTCAAAGCTGTTCCAGACCAGAAGGAGGTAACCAAGAGACGAGCGTAATCCTTCAAACACTGCCCCCAAGGAAAATATTTTTGGCTTGCAGCTAGGCTTGGAACGTTAACAGTCATTAATTTATTCAATCATATTTATTGAGCACTTACTGTATGCAGAGCACTGTACTAAGAGCTTGGCAGAATACAACATAACAATAGACAAACACATTCCCTGACTACAAGAAGGTTACAAACTAGAGGGGTTTACCTGGTAGCTGTGGAACTGGGAGAGAGGCAGTATTTTAGGACTCATTTTTGCCCCATCTTTAAAAACCTGAATCGATCTATCAACGGCATTTATTGAGTGCTTACTTAGTGCAGAGCACACAAATCGGATCGAGAATCGCCGAGCTCGATTCCCGGTAACCGACTGGTGGCGAGTCTTTGCGTTCACGCAAAGATTAGAAACAGATCCTGCCGACATCTGGGTCCCCGGGTAAGAATAAGGAGTGGTGAGAAGTATTTGTGCTCCTCATTTACGCTCCTTGAAGGCTACTAACTTGGTCTTCTTTCACTGCTCTGAGGTCAGAAGAAGAGGAAAAACAAGGAAGTCAGGGGGCAAGGACTGTGAGCCTGTCACTGGGCACGGACTGTCTCTCTCTGTTACTAAATTGTACATTCCAAGCGCTTAGTACAGTGCTCTGCACATTGTAAGCACTCAATAAAACGAATGAATGAATGAATGAATGAAAAGGAGAAAGGGGGAAGAGAAAGCCCAACCAACAGGTGAGGAAATTCTGCCTGCGCCCTAAGAAGTAGGACAAAAGAGCCGCGGATGTTTTGAGCCGCTTGGAGAGGTCAGCCATCCGGAAAGAGACGGTCCCTATTTCTAGCTTCATTACTCTTTTATCCTCCCGATAAGAGTTCTTTCAAAGTTCTTTCAAAACGTTTTTTAGGCACCTGGCTTTTCTGGGAAAATGGGCCTCTTGGAGGGTTATGAATACCTCGAGCTTCAGGGCTGGCCAGTAAGCCACCCAAACTGTGGCAAGTAGAGAAGCTTCATTCCAAAGGCAGAGCATCAGGTGGAGATGAGGTGGAGGCCGCTTCTCTGCATATGATACTCTTTAGCCAGAGTTATTGTTGGGAGGGCATTCAAGTTGTAAGCATTTTTATGTTGGTCTCCTAGTATACGGTCCTTGTGGCCACTCAACTACTGCTTCTGAGGCCAAACTACTGCTATATATCTTACTGCTCCTTCTATTAGTAATCCTACAACTCCAATCACTACTCCTACTGTGTGCAGAGCCCTCTACTAAGCACATGGGAGAGAAGCGGCTTGGCCTAATAATAATAATGTTGGTATCTGTTAAGCGCTTACTATGTGCTGAGCACTGTTCTAAGCGCTGGGGTAGATACAAGAGAATCAGGTTGTCCCACTGGGGTTCACAGTTTCTTAATTCCCATTTTACAGATGAGGTAACTGAGGCACCGAAAAGTTCAGTGACTTGCCCAAAGTCACACAGCTGACAGGTGGTAGAGCCGGGATTAGAACCCGTGACCTCTGACTCCTAAGCCCGTGCTCTTTCCACTGAGCCACGCTGCTTCTCTAGTGGATTGGGCTGGGATTGTCTCTATCTGCTGCCGAATTGTACACTCCAAGCCCTCAGTACAGTGCTCTGCACATAGTAAGCGCTCAATAAATACTATTGAGTGAATGAATGATAGAGCACGGGCCTGGGAGTCAGAAAGACCTGGGTTCTAATCCCAGCTCCGTCATTTGCCTGCCGTGTGACCTTGGGCCAGTCACTTCACGTCTCTGTACCTCAGTTACCTCTTCTGTAAAATGTAGATTAAGACAGTGAGCCCCGTGTGGGAAGGGGACTGTGTCCAGTCTGATTAACGTGTATCTACTCCAGCGCTTAGAATAGTGCTTACAGAGTAAGTGCTTAACAAATGCCATTATTAAGATTATTACAATAGAACAGAGTTGGTAAACAGGTTCCCTTCCTCCAAGGAGCTTAACAGATACACTTAGGATTAATCCTATCAATGCAGAACATACAGAAACACGGGGGAGTCCACAACGCTGTCTTTTTAGCTAAGAGAACTACAGCTCTAAACCACACAAAATTCCGACAAACAAAATGCCGACAGACCCACTAAACATTAGTAAGTGTGAACAACCAGCTCGATGACTTACATCTGCAATATGGCAAATTACTCTGAGAGAATCTATATTAATATCACCAGGCAACCACGAAGCCAACTACCCACGTTGCTATCGTCGGACCTAAACATATCTGCGGATTTAGCTGTCATCCGAGCTGGGGAAGCAGCGTGGCCTAGTGGATAGAGCTCGGGTCTGGGAGTCAGAAGGACCTGGGCTCTAATCCTGGCTCTGTCACTTGTCTGCTGTGTGACTTTGGGCAAGTCACCTCATTTTTCTGGTCCTCAGCCACCTCATCTGCCAAACTCTCTATAAGAGAGTTGGTAGACATGCTCCCTGCCCACAACAAGTTTACAGTCTAGAGAACTGTAATATCCCGACCTCCCCACCCAACTGGTGTTTTGAAAGGCTAGAGAGAGAATCACTTCAGTACACTAAGGATGGAGCCTCAATCCATCTCCTTTGGATCCTACTGAGCCTACCAGAGTGACAGAAAATCAACCCCAAAACACCATAAGACTGGTTTTAGATTTAAAAAAAATACCAACAAAGAAAAGAGGGCTCTTAACTATCTGAACAATTTTTTTTTTCCACATCAAAGAGTAAAGGGAATACTACTTTTTCCACAGTGACAACAAACAGCTCTGTTTCGCAACCAGCCGGGCGAGACAGATATCCTCTTCAAAGATGTCAGGGGAAGGTATGGTTTGAGTAAGAAGGCACTAAATGGAGGGCTTGATTGTGTTTTCAAGGACAGCTGCGGTTTATTTCTTTGAATTAGAAAGGCTCTGACCACATAGTTCTCCCCTCATGCTTCACACAGACACAATGCCATCTTTCTGAGAAGCTGTGTCAGAAAGCAGAGGACAACTCACACCGCTGCCTCGTCTGTAAGCCAGGTGCACCATCTGCTCCGAAGGACAGCTAGACAAAACGCAACTCAAGTCCGGGCCCACCCGGGTCACATTACGATCGTCGGCTACCGTAATTTCCGTACGGGGCCGGAAAATGGATAGAAGCCCCTGCCGGGTCAAATGGCCAAGGTTAGGAGTCCCGCTTGGCAACTTGGGACATCTTTAAAGGTGACTATTCCTTGGTTATTTTTACAATACCTGATTGGGCTAGCCATCTTTTTTTCCCGATGGTATTTGTTGGACTGTGTCCAATCTGATTACCTTGTATCTCCCCAACACCTACAACAGTGCTAGACACACAGTGAGCGCTTAACAAGTACCATTATTTGTATTACCCCAGTGCTTAGTATAGTGCTGGGAATGGAGACGTTTAATAAATACCACGATGATGAGGATTTGGCCGTGAGACACACAAAGCAACTAGTGCAGTCCTGTGTGCTTTACAGACACTAAACAATAAGGATGGTGGCACTGCCTTGTGGACAGAGCCCAGGACTAGGAGTTGGAAGGATCTGGACTCTAATCCCAGCTCCGCCACTTGTCTGCTGTGTGACCTTGGGCAAGTCCCTTCACTTCTCTGTGCCTCAGTGACCTCATCTATAAAATGGGGGTTAAGACTCTGAGCCCCATGTGGGACAGGGACTGTCAACCTAATTAGCTTGTGTCTACCTCTGGGCTTAGAAAGTACCTGGCCCATAGTAAGTGCTTAACAAATGCTATTTTTTTAAAAAAAGATGGCCAATCCCGCTGATGTTGATGCCAAGACTCTTCCTCCTGCTAGTTCTAAAATTAGAAACTCGGTTGAGATTACCATCTGGCAGAGTCATTTGGGGAGAAATTAGCGCTTCGGCTCTGGGTGGAGTGGGGTTTCATTTTCCCAGTATATCTCCTTCCCGGCTCAGAGTACCCCACGTAACTCTACCTCCCGACTCCTTGTGGTACGTCAGCCTCGTTTCAAGTTCCGAGAACCCCCTGGCATTTCCCAGTCGGAAGTACGTTAAGATCAGTAGAGGAGCATACGTTTCATTTAACTCTCTCATTTGTGATTAAAAACATTCCATAAAGCTCCCATCAAAAGGAAAACCGTCCATTCTTCTGGGGTTTATCGGCAAACATTTTCACCTTAGCCTCGGGTGGGGATTGCTAGGTCCATAACTAAGACATGTATTGTCAAAAAAGACTTCAGGTTCCTCAATTAATTAACTAGACAATTAACTAATTTATTGAGCGCTTACTATGTACAGAACACTCTCCTAAGTGCTTGAACGGTATAATACAACAGAATTGGCAGATACGCTCCCTACCCATAACCCAGGTTTCCAGTTCCAGGAAAACTCGGGATCAACAGGTGGTCCCCTCATCCCACCCTTTCATAGCTACAGGCACTGAAATCGAGCTCCAGTAGACAAGAGAGAGGGAATAATCACTCTGTAAGGCCATCTCTCCCACCACCAATGATAATAATGATAATAATAATTGTGGTATTCATTAAGCGCTTTCTGTGTGCCAGGCAGAGGTAGATACAAGCTAATCGGGTTGTACATAGGCCCTGTCCCACACGGGGCTCACAGTCTTAATCCCCATTTTACAGATAAGGTTACTGAGGTACTGAGAAGTTAAGTGACTTACCCAAGGTCATATAGCAGAAAAGCAGTGGAGCCGGGATTAGAACCCAGGTTCTCCATCTCCCAAGCCTGGGCTCTTTACGCTAGACCACTCTCCTTCTCGGGACATACTAGGTTCATTCTCCTCAAAACACCCCAAAATAAACCAATCCCCCATTCCCCCTCAGATCAACTATTAAATAAGGCCACCAGAGAGCTCCTAGACAAGCAGCTCAAAAAACTAGGGCAGAGTCCACAATACTTTGCAAATCAATGGATTACTGAAAATATGTACCAGTTGAGACCTAATTCAGATAGCAAATAATCTAATTACACTCCTGGGGCTAGTTCTCTGCTCTCCCCAGAGCTGAATAGGAACAAACACAAATCTGATTTTCCTGCTTATTGTGTACAGTAATTAAAGATGCTGTGTGTTTATCAGTCAGGCTAAATACAGCATTTGGTTTCAACACACACGTTCTCAAGCCTCAAAGGATGCTATTAAAGAAGAGCAGCCGAAAGTTGCTCTAATTTTAAAGCGATCATCCTGAGAAGATCTGCTTTTATTTTCACTCCTTTTCTCTCCCTCACTTTCTCCCAGCTCTGTTAAATATGTTGACCCAGATTCTCTCAGCTGGAAAGTTGTGGGAAACTCAGCACTAATAGCCCGCAGTGTATCTATTCGGATGTTGTATTATTTCTCTCAAACGGTTGTTGAGTATCAACTTTGTGGCGACCACTGGACTGGTCCCTGGAGGACAGAAGAGAAGCATCGTGGCCTAGTGGATAGAGCACGGGCCTGGGAGTCAGAAGGACCTGGGTTCTAATCCTGAATCTGCCACTTGATGACCTCGGGCAAGTCACTTCACTTCTCTGGCCTCAGCTCCCTCATTAGAAAAATGGATATTAAGAATATGAGCCCCATGTGGTACATGGACTATGTCTGATCTGATTAGCTTGCATCTATCCCAGTACTTGGTATGGTGCTTAGCATATATAAGTGCTTAAGAAATAGCATAAATTTACATATATATTATATATATATATATAAAATCTGAAGATGATATCTGCCCTCAGGAGTCTACAAACCAGGGGTGAAGACAATCACAGAAAAAACTCACCATTTATTCATTCAATCATATTTATTGAACTCTTACTATGTGAAGAGCACTGTACTAAGCGCTTGGGACAGTACAACATAACAATAAACAGACCCTTTCCCTTTCCAAAACGAGCTTACACTTGGCATCTAAGTATTAGCCGGGACCAGCATTTTGGGGCTCCCTTTTCCCTTCTAACACCTTCTCCCCAACCCCACTCTGATAACAGAAGAATCCCAACACCCTAAACCTTCCCAAAGATCCCCGCTCCATCCGTCTACCTGCTCCACGATTCAGTTCCACGGCCAACTGGGGTCTTAAAAGTCTTCTACTCCAACGACTACTAGTAATGATGATGACAATAATGGTAGTAAAAAATATCGATAAGAATGGTACTTGAGCACTGACTGTGTGCCAAGCACAGTACTGAGCAATAGGGTTTAGAACAGAATACCCTACTTCAATCTCGTCTATCTTGCCACCGACCCCTCACCCACGTCCCGCCCCTGGCCTGAAACGCCTCCCCCTTCATCTCTGACCATCACTCTTCCGCCTCCTTCAACGCCTTATTGAAGGCACATTTCCTCCAAGAAGCCTTCCCTGATTAAGTCCTCTTTTCCTTTGCACCCTCTTCCTTCCTGTGGTTAGAGAGCAAGCCCACCCAACCCCTCTGTCCCGAACACACCAATCCAGCCACTAGCAGCACCGGGGATTACCGGGGAACAATCGATTCCCTGAACCGCAAAGTCCTGAGATGGGAAGACCAACATGTCCTTTCTTGGCCTGAGACGAGCAGATCGGGGAAAGGCAGCGCCCGAGACACATCATTCTATCACATAACATTGCCTTTTATGTCAGGAGTTCAAAGCACCTTAATCCTGGTGCTCTGAGGGGCAGTAATTCAGCGCTGTTTTCCTCTGGAGGCGCAAAGAAGCGGGAAGCGGGAAGCGTTCGCTGCTGCAAGAAGAAGAACTTGGGCAGAACCCAGGACTTACCAGGATCTTGTAGATGTGGGTGGGTCCCTGCTGGGGGGGGGGGGGGGCAATCACCTCGAGGCTGAAGGCTGCTCGCATGGTCTCTGTTCCCTAGAAGAAAGGAACCAGGATATTTTACCGGTGGCTTGCCATGCGGCCTCTGTTCTATAGAGGAATGGGATCGTGCTACTATCATGTGGCATCTGTTCTCTAGAGGAAAGGGATGGGGCTATTGTTTTCTTTTCTCGTGGTACTTGCTAATCATTTACTATGTGCCAGACACTACTAAGGGATGGGGTAGATGATGATAATAATAATAAAGGTATTTGTTAAGCTCTTACTATGTGCCACACAGTGTACTAAGCACTGGACTAGATAGAGGCAAATGGAGTCGGACACAGCCCTTGACCCATGAAGGACTCACAGTCTAAATCCCCATTTTACAGATGAGGCAACTGAGGCACAGAGATGTGACGTAACTTGCCCAAGGTCACCCTGCAGATAAGTAGCAGAGGCAAGATTAGAACCCATGACTTAGTGCAGAGCACTGTACTGTACCCAATAAGTATATTTTCTTTTGACTGGTTGGGGGAGGAGAAGAAAGTCTTTTCCCAGTTCTGTCCCTGAGAGATTCTTGCTAACATCCTTCTGGGCCTTGGGTTCCTACTGTGGGAGAGGAGGGTGAAGAAGCCATTGCTAGTAAAATGCTAAGTTAATTTCCGGTAGGGCCAACCATTCTTCCTCATCTAATTGCTTCTTTCAATCTGATTGCATCCTGCTCCCTTCTGCTTTAGGGTCAAGTTTTCCTTTCAAAGCCTATAACAACTCCATGGGCACAAAAACGCTCCTGACACAGTTACTGACTTCACAGAAAAATGTCCTCTGACAATAAGACGGTCCAGCTCCGGGCAGCCATTTCTGAGGCCCAGCCTCACGCTCCAGACCTCCCAGGCCCAAGAGCGGAGCTGTCCTAGATAATAGCTGGGATATCTGTTAGGCAGATACAGGGATAAGCGCTTAGTACAGTGCTCTGCATACAGTACATGCTCACATACGTACTGCACATGGGACCACACACACAGTCCCTAGCCCACAAGTACTCACAGGCTAAGAGGAAGGGGGAACAGTTATTTAATCCCCATTTTACAGAAAAGGAAACTGAGGCCAGGAGAAATTAAGTGACTTCATTCTTATTTATTGAGCGTTTACTTTGTGTAGAGCACTGTACTATGCTCTTGGGAGAGTATAATAGAACAGAATCGGTAGAAACGTTCCCTGCCCTCAGTGACCTTGGAGTCTGGAGGGAGAGACAGACTTTAATATAAGTTAATTAGAGATTCTTACATAAGTTTTGTGGGGCTGAAGGAGGGGTGATTCAAAGGTGCAAAACCTAGTACAAGGGTGAGGCAGAAAGGAGTGGGGGAAGAGGGAAGCAGCATGGTGCAGTGGATAGAGAACGGGCATGGGACCTGGAAGTTCGTGGGTTCTAATCCTGGCTCCACCATCTGTCTGCTGGGTGACCTTGGGCAAGTCACTTCACTTCTCTGTGCCTCAGTCAGCTCCTCTGTACAACAGGGATTGAAACTGTGAGCCCTAGGTGGGACTGGGGCCGTGTCCAACCCGATCTGCTTGTATCCACCCCAGTGCTTAGTGCAGTGCTTGGCACATAGTAAGTGCTCAACAAATATCATTTTTAGTATTATTATTTTCATTCCCCTGAATGAAAACTAATTGGGTGTTCATTTCTCAAGTAAAGCCCATTTATTCGGTGGATTTCTCCGCGTGGTCTGCCCTGCTAGGATCCGTAGGACCCTTGGTTTAGATCTGTTCACATCTTTCCACGGGAGTCAGAATTTAACCTATAGAACACTGTGAGACACTCTCAATGACTTAACCAGCTCCATTTTAGGTGCTCCCTATATACCACCAGGATTTCATCACAAAAAATTACTTTTCCTGAAACCAATCAATCAATGGTATTTATTGAGGGCTTACTGTGTGCAGAGCACTGTACTAAACGCTTGAGACTGTAAACTCGTCCTTTAGACTCACTGTGAGCAGGGAACGTGTCTGCTATAGTGTTAAAATGTACTCTCCCCAGCGCTTATTACAGTGCCCTGCATGTGGTAAACGCTCAATAAAACCCCCCACCAAATCGTACACATTTGCCCTTGACTTTGCAAAGACGGAAGCTCAGGGGACCAGGACTTAAGCTGGAGTTCTGCCACTTCTTACGCAATATCATTTTACAAACCAGTTCCTAGAAGCCTCCGGTGAATAAGGTTCGGATGTCACAACAGCGAACTCCATCTATCACCGTTTTAAATACCCAGCTAGCCTAAGCCTGAATGGACAGCGAGGGAAAACGATCGCTCCCTTCGGAATGGTCATGGGGATGTCCTATTAAAAGTCATTCCGTCCATCACGAGGACGAGGCTTCCGAAGGTGCCGGATATCATGTGTTATGTCCCGAAATCACCGAGGAGCGCCAAAATACTTTTCTACTGAGTGATGTGTTATTTTCCAGAGACCTAACGGCCTCAAAAAAAAAAAAAAAAGGAGAAAAAACTTCCCTGTCGCTTTTTCTTACCTTGGAGGGTCACAGCTAATGAATTAAAAGCGGAAATCGTATGGGGCTGGGAGTCGGGGGACCTGGGTTCTAATCCCGGCTCCGTCACTTTTTTTCTCCCTTTTTTATGGTATTTGTTAAGCACTTAAAACACGCTAGGCACTGTTCTAAGCACAGGGATAGATACGAAGTAATCAGGTTGATCATGGTCCCTGTCCCACATGGGACTCACAGTCTTAATCCCCATTTTACAGATGAGGTAACAGAGGCCCGGAGAAGTGAAATGACTTGCTCAAGGTCACGCAGCAGACATGTGGCCGAGCCAGGATTAGAACCCACACCTTCTGATTCCCAGGCCTGGACTCTTTCCACTAGAAAGGAAGAGGCCTTAGAGACCCATAGTAAAGATGACAGTTTTGCAAATTCCAGTGAGGCTCAATCTTACCCCAGAGAGCTTGAGAGAGGCAGCGTGGCTTAGTGGAAAGAGCAGGGATTTGGGAGTCTGAGGTCATGGGTTCTAATTCTGGCTCTACCACTTGTCAGCTGTGTGACTTTGTGCAAGTCACTCAACTTCTCTGTGCCTCAGTTACCTCATCAGTAAAATGGGGATTACGACTGTGAGCCCCACGTGGGACAACCTGATTACCTTGTATCCCCCAAGTGCTTAGAACAGGGCTTGGCACATAGTAAGCACTTAACAAATACCACCATTATTATTATTCTTCTCTGGACCTCGGTTTCCTCATCGGCAAAATGGGGATTCGATACCTTGCCCTCCCTCCTACTCAGACTTTGTCCAGGCCGTTTAACTTGCATCTATCCCAGCACTTAGAACAGTGCTTGACACAGTAGGCGCTTCACAAATACCATCATCATCAATCATGGCCACTCAATTGTCAGTTCTCCACAGAGTGACTGTTAGGATCCTCTGTGGTCACCCATTCTCCTCACGGGTCTCACTCAGGGAAGGTGAGATTGGTGGAGCACTGTTTGATGCTGATGGTCTGACTTTTTCGGGACCCTACTTGTTTAGGAGCTTGTGGTGCCGCCTGATAGAAAGATAGGTGTCATTTAGTGGAACTGCACCAAAAGTCAAAAACACAGATGTCCCTGGACAATGTACAGATAAGGTTTGGGTTCCCAGGTATCAGGGGCAGAGAAGCAGCCTGGTCTAGTGGTTAGAGCACAGGCCTGGGAGTCAGAAGGATCTGGGTTCTAATCCCTGCTCTGCCACTTGTCTGCTGGGTGACCTTGGGCAAGTCATTTCACTTCTTGGGCCTCAGTCACCTCGTCTGTAAAATGGGGATTAAGACTGCAAGCCTGTGTGGGACAGGGACTGTGTCCAACCTATTTAACCTGTATCTACCCCAGCGCTTAGAATGGTGCCTGGCACATAGTAAGTGCATAACAAATATCATAAAAAATTTTTAAAACACATGATTTCAATAAATATTCCCATTTACCCGGGGAACATTTATTTTCCAGACAGAGTCATCTAGGAAACCAACTCTGATTTCATGAAATCAAAGAAATTAGAGGATCAAACCAACTCACGGCCAAAAACAAAATTAAAAAAGTTGGGAAGCAGGCATGACCTAGTGGAAAGAGAGCAGGCTTGGAAGTCAGAAGACCTGGGCTCTGATTCCAGCTCTGCCTCTTGCCTACTGGGTGACCTTGGGCAAGCGCTTAACTTCTCTGGGCCTCGGTTCCTCACCTGCTAAAAAATAAAAATGGGGATCCAATACCTAGTCTCCCTCCCCATTAGACTGTGAGTTCAGTGTGGGTATAGAGACTGCATCTGATCTGCTTCTGTTGTATCTCCCCCAGCGCGTAGCAGGCAATTAGCACGGAACAAATACCACAGTTATTATTAATACCTAAATCCTCCGTTTCGATCACATGCCGGGTGGCCCAAGGTGTTCCCTCCATATTACCAGATCGGGTTGCATTTAAGGGAATGACGTCAACCCAAGAAACCCTGCCCACCAGGAACGGGGGAGGAGGTGGGGCCAGGCGGGTCATGGTTGGCAGCTGGTCCTGTTGGTTTCAGCTTGTTCTTGACATCTGAACTTATTAGGAAGCAAAGTGACTGGTTCCCGCCGGGCCGGACCCTAGGAAACAGCGACTCCCAGACAGATTCCCCCGGCGTGCGTCAGTTGAATGTCCTACATGCACAGATCCGGTTTCACCTGGAAAAGTGTCCATTCCCCGCTCCCCTCCCCACACCTCACTCCTCTCCCATCTCTGGCCTTCTCCTGCTGAGTTTGTGCATGCAGGATGCAGACCTTTTTGTTTGTTTTTTTTTTTTAAATGATATTTGTTAAATGCTTTTTATGTGCCAGGCACCATCCTAAGTGCTGAGGTAGATACAAGCTAATCAGGTGGAACACAGTCCCTGTCCCACATAATAATAATTGTGGAATTTGTTACATGCTTACTATGTGTCAAGCACTGTTATAAGTGCTGAGAGGTACAAGCTAATTGGACCAGACACGGTCTTTCTCTCACATAATAATAATTGTGGTATTTGTTAAATGCCAGGCACTATACTAAGCACTGGGGTGGATACAAGCACTTCAGGTTGGACACAGTCCCTGTCCCACATGGGGCTCCCAGTCTTAATTCCCATTTTCCAGATGCAGTCACCAAGACCCAGGGAGGTGAAGTGACTAGCCCAAGGTCACCCAGCAGAAAAGTGGCAGGGCCAGGATTAGGACACAGGTCCTTCTGACTCCCAGGCCTGGGCTCTATTCCCTAAACCACGCAGCTTTTCACCTCATTTCCCGCTGGCTTCAAAACTTGGAACACAATTAGCTTTGTCAAGTATTTCACTGGTCCACCATATATGGCTGACAGCTTTCCTGAGCAATTCAGTCATCCCAGAGGCCCTGCCAGAGGGGCTGTGATTATCAGAGGTGTTTACATGTGTCTGCGATGTACTAGGCTATAAATAGAAGCCATTTTCTTAGCATCCTGCCATGCTAGATTTTGCTTTTTCTTTCCCAGTTTGTCTGCTTTAATCCAAGGGGGGGAAAAAGAATCCACAAAATAACGGCAGATTGACAGATGTAGATACACGGGTGTTCTCGTCACCTTTGCAGTTGGATTTGTACGCCACAGTTCTTAGGTATGTGACTATAATTTATTTTAATGTCTGTCCCCCATCTGGATTATAAGCTCCTTCTGAACTTGGACTGTGCCTAGCACCTCTGTACTCTCCAACGTGCTTGATACAGTGCTCTGTATACAGAAGCACTCAATAAATGCGACGGATTGATGGATTGCCAGTAAGAGGAGCAAACCACAAGAACACCTGGTTTTTCCAAAACATGAAAGCCAAAAGTGCATCAACATATGCCAGCAAATCAACCAACCAGACCTTGGTTTGGCTGTGGGGTACGTCAATCCACCCAACGATCAGTGGTATCTGCCGGCTACTTTGGGAAAGTACATGTGAGGGATAAGAGACGTTCTTGGAATTTAGGGGCTCAAGACTCGTCCTTCAGGTCTGAGCTCAAGCAACGTAGAGTTAAACTGCATTTGCCAAGCATGACATGCTGCCCGTCGGGAAGGTTTCCATGCCCAAATCTGCCAGGTGGCAGCATTAATATGTGTTACAATCAGGTAGCAGGGTGGCCGGGAAACATGCAATGAACCCTCAGGTAATGGGCTCTGCGTCATTAGACATTCAGTATCCATCCATCAACAGTCCCCTTCTATTCTCCAGCTACACCCACTCCCTTGGAGGACTCATTCACTCCCACAGCTTCGACTACCACCTTTAACACAGATGATTTCCAGGTTTACCTCTCCAGTCCTGATGTGTCTCCTCCTCTGCAGTCTCACATTTCCTCCTGACTGCAGGACATGCCTACTCTGATATCTCGCCATCTCAAACTACACATGTCCAAAACAGAGCTCCTTATCGTCCCACCCAAACCACATCCTCCCCCTATCTTCTCCATCACCATTACACAATTCCACTAGCCTATCTCATAAGCTCATAACTATGGCATTATCCCTTGACCATCTCTCTCATCTTGTCTTGTCTTAGGCCGCCGAGTCGACTCTCTCTCATGCCACCGCTGCCATTCAACCCTCATATTCAATCTGCCACCAAATTTTGCGCAACATCGCTAAAATCCACCCTATCCTCTCCATCCAAACTGCCAGCCTTCTGATCCAAACACTAACCACATCTGGCCTCGACTACTGCATCTGCCTCCTCAGCGACCTCCTTGCCACCCGTCTTCCCCCACTCCAGTCCATACTTCTCTCTGCTGCCCGGGTCATTTTTCCAAAAAAAAAAAAATTTGAGTCCACATCTTTCCACTCCTCGAGAGCGTCCAGTGGTTGCCCATCCATCACCTCACTGACCTCCAACTCCAACCCACACACTCCCCTGCTTTAGGGCCACTTGCTCACTCTGCCCCAAGCTCATCTATCTCGCCGCCAACCCCTTTCCCACTTCCTCCCTGTCCACAGATACCAGGCCGCTGCTCTCCCCATTTTCAGAACCATATTAAGGTCACAACTCCTATTATACATTACTTTTTTATTCTGACTTCTGCCCCCTCCCCACCACCTGTAAGCTCCTTCTGTACAGGGCACATGTCCAACTCTATTATTGTACTCTTCCAAGTGCTTAGTACAGTGCTCTGCACAGAGTAAGTACTCAATAAATACCACCGATTAATTAATAACTCTTCCAAGAGGCCTTCCCCAATTAAGCTCTTTTCTCTAATTCCCTCTCTTCTGCCTCACCTATGGACTCGGACCTGTACCCTTAAGCCCTTGCTATTCAGCCCAATTTCAACCCCACAGCACTTACATACCTATCCATAATTAACTTGTTTATACATGTCTACCTCTTGCCAAATTGTACATTCCAAGCACTTAGTACAGTACTCTGCATATAATAAGCGCTCAATAAATACTATTGAATGAACATCTCTTCTTCTACGCTGTAAACTCATTGTGGCAGGGAATGTGACTACCAAGTGTGTTGTATTGGACTCTCCCAAGCACTTAGTACAGTGCTCTGCACACAGTAAGCACTCAATAATTGATTGGTTTTGATTAATCATTTAATGTTTGCACACCACCATACTAAGTGCTTGGAAGAATATAACACAGCTGGAAGACAACTTTCCTGCCCAGGAGGTGCTTAGAGTCTGTAGAAGTCTGCATTCAGTAGGCATTCACTAAACACAGCTGTGTGGCTGTTGCTCATAAATGGAAAAGTTAAAGGCTAAAAGGTTAGATCAAATATCATTAGAGCCAAATTCCCTACTTTACCCACAGTGTAAAGTGTAAACGGGAAGTTAATACTACTAGTTATAGTATTTGTTAAGCACTATGTGGCAGGCACTGTACTAAGCGCTGGGGTGGACACAAGCAAATGGGGTGGGACACAATCCCTGTTCCACGTGGGGCTCACAGTCTAAATCCCCATTTTACAGATGAGGTAACAGGCCCAGAGAAGTGAAGTGTCTTCTCCAAGGTTGACATTAGAACCCATGACCTTCTGCCTAGCAAGGGCTCTATCCACTGAGCCATGCTGCTTGCCAGGGATGGTCATTTCAAACAATAAAACTACCCATCCTAAATCAGTGGAGCTCAATAACCAATCTTCAGAGAGTCACCCCCAGCATCTCTCTTTTCCCCTGCCAGCAACAATCTTGGCTTGGCTTTTTTTTCTCCTTATTTAAGCACCTTATCTAAATAATTTATGATCATTAGGGCTCTGTTAATACCTGCAGGCTTTGGAGGCACAGTGGGAATCTGCACAGCATCACCACTCCCAGAGAAGAGGAGCGTAGAGATGACAGGCAGGCGCTTAGTACAATGCTGTACCCCCACTAAGCGCTCAATAAATACGACTGAAGACCAGCTCCTCCACACTGCGCATGCCCCAATCACGACGCCTCCGCACGTGGCCATTGACTGAGACCGGGCCCCGCCTTTAATACCTCGTCTCATTTGCATAACCCCGCCCTGTCATGCGCAGTGATCCCCCTACAGCCCTCCCTTGGCTGCACCCTCCTCCCCACACGCCCCCGCGAACGCTCATTCGTCCCCGTGCTGTCAGTCAAATTTCCTGACTTCTGATTGGCGGCCTGGAAGGAAGTTGGGCAACGGGGTCCAATGGAGTCCGTCCACCGCTCTTGGTCCCGCCTCCGTGGGAACCCGCGGCTCGGCGCCTCGTGGCCCGGTCCGCCATTTTGAAGCCACGTGGCCCAGAAGGGGGGCGGGGCCTAGGACAGGTTGGGGACGGTTCATTCATTCAATCGTATTTATTGAGCGCCTCCAGAGTGCAGAGCACTGTACTGAGCGCTTGGGAGAGTCCAGTAGGTCAAGATAAGCAGAAACATCCTGGGTGAGGCAGCGTGGCTTAGTGGTAAGAGCCCGGGCTTGGGAGTCAGGGGTCATGGGTTCTAATTCCGCCTCCGCCCCTTGTCTGCTGTGTGACCTTGGGCAAGCCACTTCACTTCACTGTGCCTCAGTGACCTCATCTAGAAAATGGGGGTTAAGACTGTGAGCCCCACGTGGGACCACCTGTTTTTTACTCTGCATCTACCGCTGCACTTAGAACAGTGCTTGGCACGTAGTAAGTGCCTAACAAAAAAATAAATAAATAATCCCGACTCCGCCACTTGTCTGCTGTGTGGCCTTGGACAAGTTACTTAACGTCTCTGTGCCTCAGTTACCTCATCTGTAAAAAGGAGATTAAAAGTGTGAGCCCCATGTGGGACAACCTGACTACCTTGTATCCATCCCAGCACTTAGAACAGTGCTTGGCACAGTGTAAGTGCTTAACAAATACCATTATTGTTATTATTATTATTATATGTTCTCTGCCCCCAACAAGGTTCATTCATTACTTCCGTCATATTTATTGAGTGCTTACAGGGTGCAGAGCACTGTACTAAACGCTTGGGAGAAGACAATACATCATTATAAAGAAACACATTCCCTGCCACAACAAGGTTCATTCATTCACTAAGCCGGTGCACAGCACTATACTGAGCACTTGGGAGAGTCCAATAGATCAATATGAACAGACACATTTTCTGCGCACACCGAGGTTTATTCGTTCATTCCTTCATATTTATTGAGTGCTTACCAGTTGCAGACCACTGTACTAAGCGCTTGGGAGAGTAATTAAAAAGCTTACAGGCTCGCCTTGGACCTGACTGCAGGTCAGAGCTCTACTACACCACGGGGCTCAAGTGATCCATCAATGGTATTTACTGAAAGCCTACTGTGTGTAGAGCACTGTACTAAGCGCTTGGGAGAGTACATAATGAGCTTCCAGGCTCACTCCTGACCTGACAGTTTAGATCAGAGCTTTATGTATCGCAATCATTCATTCAATTCATTCATTCAATAGTATTTATTGAACACTTACTATTCATTCAATAGTATTTATTGAGCGCTTACTATGTGCAGAGCACTGTACTAAGCGCTTGGATTGTACAAATCGGCAACAGACAGAGACAGTCCCTGCCAATTGACAGGCTTACAGTCTAATCGGGGTAGAAATCAATCACATTTATTGAGTGCTTATTGTGTGCAAATCACTGCAATTATTATTATTATCATTACTATTATTATGGAACTTGTTAAGCACTTACTATGTGCCAAGCACTGTTCTAATAATCAGGTAAGACATGGTCCCTGTCCCACATGGGGCTCACAATCTTAATCCACGAAAGTCAGGAACTGAGTCTGATCTGACTGTGGCCTACCTACCTGGGTGCTTAACACAGTGCTTCGTTCATAGTAAGAGCTTCCCAAAGACTATAGTTATTAATGCTAACGTGTTCCCCGGGATGCTGCTAAGAATAGATCAAATAGTTCTTAACCAAGTTCCAGGAAAAAAAAAGTTTCAGGGAAAGGTTAAGGAATAATCACAGCTCCCAGCCAACCGCCCCGAAGTTCTCTGAAAGCAGAAATTGGAACCCTCCCGACTCCAGAACCGGTCGGTGGATTTTTCCCCAGCTGGGCCCAAGGGTAGAGCTCATGGATAGAGGGTAGAGAAGCAGCATTGCTCAGTGGAAAGAACCCGGGCTTGGGAGTCGGAAGTCATGGGTTCAAATCCCGGCTCAGCCGCTTGTCAGCTGTGTGACTCCGGGCAAGTCACTTAACTTCTCTGTGCCTCAGTGACCTCATCTGGAAAATGGGGATGGAGACTGTGAGCCCCACTTGGGACAACCTGATGACCTTGTATCCTCCCCAGCGCTTAGAACAGTGCTTTGCACATAGTAAGCGCTTAACAAATGTTATTATTACTTTTATTACATCTCTCCTGCAGCCTCCCCACACTTCCTAAACCTCCAACGGTCACCCATCCCTCTCCACACCCAGCAGAAGCGCCTGTCTTGTCCTGCCTTCTTCTACCGAGGCGTCTCTGACCCGTAGCGACTCCACGGACACATCTCTCCCAGAGTGCCCCACCTCCATCTGCAATCCATCTGGTCGTGGATCCAGAGAGTTTCCTCGGTAAAAATAGAGAAGTGGTTTACCATCACCTCCTTTCGAGCAGTAAACTCGAATCTCCGCCCTCGACTGTCTCCCGTGCCGCCGCTGCCCAGCACGGGTGAGTTTTGACTCGTAGCAGATTGCCTTCCGCTCACTAGCCACTGGCCAAGCTAGGAATGGAACGGACATGCCTCTGTTTGACTCTCCCTCTTGTAGCCGAGACTAGTAGGGTACTGAAAACTCTCTAAGGGAGAAGCTCCTGACATATCTATTAGTTAGTTATATATTTATATTTAACATCTGTTTCCCCCTCGAGACTGTAAGCTTGTTGTTGGCGGGAAATGTGGCTGTTCTATTGTTATACTGAACTCTCCCAAGTGCTTAGTACAATGTTCTACACGAAATGATCCTCAATAAATACGACTGACTGATTGACCGACCCCCTGCTTCAAGGTATTCAATCAGCATCTCTCCCTCTCACCTATCCTCGCTCCTCTCCCATTTCAATCCCGCTAACACACTTCACTCCTCTCTTGCCATTCGTTCTCATGTCCTAAGTGCTCAGTTCAGTGCTCTGCACAGAGTAAGGACTTATACCTAGTAGTGATTGACTGATTGATGGACCGAGCCAGGAACTGCTTCTCAGCAAAGGCTCAGAGAATCGTTTTGTGCCTCTTCTCTGAGTTCCCAATCTCGCCTTCCCTTTCCCATCATCGTTTTCAGGCCAGCCCGTCAGGGCCTTGATTCATTCATTTATTCATACCATCATATTTATTGAGTGTTTACTCTGTGCAGAGAACTGAATTAAGAGCTTGGGAGAATAGGATATAAAAATAAACAGGTGTTCCCTGTCCACAAAGAGCTTACAGATTGCTTTTCTGTGACCATGGGAGGGGCAAGCTGAGAAGCAGTGTGGCCTAGTGGAAGAGCCCGGGCTGGGAGTCACTAGGATCTGGGTTCTAATCCCAGCTCCGCCGCTTGTCTGCTGTGTGACCCTGGGCAGGTCATCTCTGGGCCTCCGTTCCCTCATCTGTAAAGCGGGGATTTAGACTGCGAGCCCTGAGTGGGACAGGACTTGTGTCCACCCTTATTAGCTTGTCTCCACCCCAGTGCTTAGGACGGTGCCTGGCACACAGTAAGCACTTAACAAATACCATTAAAAAAAAGATTGCGGTACTTGTATGGACATCCACATCAATGAGCACTGAAAGACTGTAACTGTACACTCCCCTGTCACCGCCTCACTCTCATGATCCACCGACAGGAAACGGAAGGCCCGCAAAGCTTGGCCTGCAGGAGCAGTGTCTCACGTTTCAACAATAATATGCCCGGGAGAGGGATAAGATTAATAAATAAATGGCATCCAAGAGGATTTGGGACAACTGTACTGTTGGTGGCCAAACATCAGATGATGGAGTCATCAGAGATTAACCTTGGGTATTTGCGTTTTCACAGATGTTATGATTACGGGACATGCCTTCGTAAGGGATTGCCTATATTTATCTGGAACTCAGAGTCGTAACTGTACCGTAAAGAATAATAGCAGGGTCTGTTTTAACTGGAAACAGTGGATTGATTTCTCACTTTTTCTTGACTCTTGTGAATCCCTCAGAATTTACCACTGTTGGTGTTTTCAATACCGTGAACCAAAGTTCTGAATTTTAGAAAGATCTCAAAGGTTGGTGCTGTCTGTCCGGGGAGAGGGAGGACTTGGGTAGGAGTTCACTGACAACATATGGATATATGCCATTTTAATCTATGCATACGGGTGCCTGTTTGTGTGTACTTTTTTTAAAAGTTAAGGATTATTGGATTCAGGAATCAGAGACTACAGTTATCTTGACCCTTTTGAAAATCTGAGCTCCAGTCACTTATTGAGAAAATTGTCTTTATCTTTGGTCTCATCTCCTTGAAGGTGGCAGAACAGTAACAGCGAGGGTGTGATGTGACTCTTCTTTTGGTGTGGGAAAGCCATAAATCAAACCGATTACAGCATTCTTAAGGGACAACTGTGCAAAGGTTAGGGGGAAAAAATAAAAAAAAACAGTGCTTTTCAAAAGCCAGAGATTAATCACTAGCTGGCCCTGAAATGATTCCAGCATTCTTTCTAAATCCCCGGAGCAAGCAGAGCCGTGTTCTGATTAGTACGTTCCCTGCTGTTTCAGACACGTTCTCAATTGAGTTGAAATCATTCACTGTTTCTCAACTCCTCAAAACAAACCAGGCAACGGTTCAGTTGTCACCAAACGATGGCTTCCTAGGCCGAGGAACTTAATGGAATGGTAATGGACCTTCATGAACTCAATCGGTCCTTTATTTCAAAAACGTCTCTACGGTTGTCACCAAAGGATGAGTCAAAACTGTGGGATATAGACATGCATAGATCGATATCTACCATTTGGGTTCTAAGATGATTCTAAGGGAGGTCGATCGGAGGTATCTGTTGAACGATTACCCTGTGCAGAGCACTGTCCTGAGCACTTTGGAGAGTAAAACAGAGTTGGTCGAGATGATCCCTCGCCTAAAGGCGCTTGCAAGTTTTTTGTTTTGTTTTCTCAGTATGCACAAATACAACAGACACCTGACATCCCTTCTACAGCACATCTAAGAGCCGGGCTTGGGAGTCAGAGGTCATGGGTTGGAATCCCGGCTCTGCCACTTGGCAGCTGTGCGACTATGGGCAAGTCACTTAACTTCTCTGTGCCTCAGTGACCTCATCTGTAAAATGGGGATTAAGACTGTGAGCCTTACATGGGACAACCTGATTACCTGTATCTCCCCCAGTGCTTAGAACAGTGCTCTGCACATAGTAAGCGCTTAACAAATACCATCATTATTATTATTAATACATCAATCACTCAACAATGAAAGCTTCCTAGATATCAGGAACAAATCAGAAATAAAATAGACCGGACTATAGAAGGCACTTTTCAAAAAGAAGGATCAAAAGAGTGAAATGAAAAGACAGCAGTGGTCAGTTTTCCCTCAGATGATAATAATGGTTTTTGTTAAGTGCTTACTCTGTGCCAAGCACTGTTCTAAGCATTGAAGTAGATAGAAGGTCATCTTGTTGGCCCACGTGGGGTTCACGCTTTTAATCCCCATTTTACAGATGAGGTAACCGAGGCACAGAGAAGTTAAGTGGCTTGCCCAAGGTCACACAGCAGAGAAGTGGAGGAGCTAGATTAGAACCCATGTCCTTTGGCTCCTAAGCCCGGGCTCTTTCCACTAAGCCACGCTGCTTCTCTCAGTTCATCCTGTCTTAGATGGGACAGTGAGTCAGTCTTGCCTTAACACAGAACATGTGACACTTTCCCTTTCCAAAGTCAGCCTGGGAGTTTCAAGTAGGTTATTTGGGGAAGGCTCAATTTGTATTCATTATTCATTCATTCATTCACTCATTCAATCATTAGTCCTTTCATACTAGGTGAAGTGGCGTTCCTCATTACTCATGGGATGAAAATGCATGTTTGGTTTATGAACCTTCTTTCTGACAAGAAAAGAGAATAAAAAATTAAAACCATTTTTTTTGAGTAAGAAAACAGAGATAAAAAATAGCTCCAATCCCTTAACTTTCAATTCCTCCATCTTTTCTAATGGGAGTGATTTCTGAACTAATTACAGGGATAATGTAGTAATTAAAACCAAGAGCCCAGATTATCATTTTATGACCGTATGCATTATATTGCTAAAATTCTTCTTTGACATTTATGGTCACTACCTGAAAAGCTTCCCATCGTTTCTATTATATTTAAATTTTCAATTACTAATAGGCAGAAATCGTGTTTAGTAATTCTACTGTACCTTCCCAAGTGCTTAATTCAGTGCTCCGCACATGATCCGTGCTCAATAAATACCACTGATCGATTGACTGATTGATCTCAATTCAATACATGGCTACAGGAATGAGCTCTCCACGATACGACCGTTTCCGATACATCCACATTCTCAAGGATTACATCATGACTAACAGGTGCGAAATGCTTTTACAATCCCTCCCCACAGTGTGGTAATAAACTGAGGGAGACATATACAAATAATTTACTAGAGAAAAAGCAACTGTGGCATTTGTTAAGCACTCACTATGTGCCAAACACTGGGATAGGTAAAGAAAAGTCAGATCGGAACCAGTCAGTCAGTCGTATTTACTGAGCACTTACTGGGTGCAGAGCACTGTACTAAGTGCTTGGGAGCATATGCTATAACTATATAACAGACATTTCCCTGACCACAGTGAGTTTGCAGTCCAGAGGGAGAGTCAGACATTAACATGCAGTTTGCAGTCTAGAGGGAGAGTCAGACAAGAGACAAGAGGATCAGTGCCATGGGGAACTATCTTTAAGGGTCACCCCGTCATCAAATACCTCTGGATCGATCACTGGGAAAAATAGTCCCAGGCACATCTTAACTTTTTTAGCCCTAAGCACTTAGTACAGTGCTCTGCACACAGTAAGTGCTCAATAAATACAACTGAATGAAAAGTTCAGACCGGCTGTCATCCTCATAAATGTCATTTGTTAAGTGCTTACTATGTGCCAGGCACTCTATTAGACCGTGAACCTCTTTGTGGGACATGGAATGCAGCTGATCTGACTATTTTGTATCATCCCCAGCGTGTAGCTCACAGTAAGGGCTTAACAAATACCACAGCACTGAACAAATCATCAAGGGAGGGCAGGAGCAAGAGAATCAATCAGTGGTTTTAATTGAGCGCTTACTGCATGCAGAGCATTGTACTAAGCACTTGGGAGAGTACAATATAACAGAGTTGGTAGACACGTTCCCTGCCCACAACGAGCTTAGAGTCTAGAGGACGAGCGTACCAGGCGTTTGTAACCAGAGGACAGCGAAATGTCCGAGGGGAGATTCGTTTCCTGACAATTCGGGCACCTGAAATATCAACGAATGTCGAGCCCTGCCTGAAAAGTTTCCTCAAAAGAGGAGCAAGAGCATGTCACACCCTTGGCTAGACTGAAGTGTAATGTGTAATCCCGTCTTTTTGGCAAAGGAGCGCTTCGTAAGATGCCAATATGGAGCTGTCATGGAGCTAGCCCCGGGCGTGATTACAATAGAAAATGTTGTGTGGGTCCGGTGGTGGCTGGCTACGTTGTTCCCATAAGGGTCCGCTGGTGGTCCCGTTACACATCCCACTTTAACTCGGACCTCTCAATTCCCACTAAGTGAAAGTTACAACACTTTTCCCTTTTCCTGAAAATCGCCCGACACTCCGGGTTACGTTGAGTTATGAAATTTGGGTGGGGAGGGTGTGGTGTTCAGCCTACAGTTAAGGTTGGCTTGGCGTCGTCTCTCGGGCTTTTGGGGTTGAGCAATTCTTGATTTAGAAAGCATTCGTCCATCCTCTAGACTGTAAGCTTGTTGCCGGGGGCAATGTGCCTGTTATATTGTTATACTGCACTCTCCCAAGCACTTAGTACAGGGCTCGCAGTTTAATAATAATAATGATAATAATAATATTGGTATTTGTTAAGCTTACTACAAGCTTACTATGTGCAGAACACTGTTCTAAGCGCTGGGGTATACAGGGTAATCAGGTTGTCCCACATGAGGCTCAGTCTTAATCCCCATTTTACAGATGAGATAACTGAGGGACAGAGAAGTGATGTGACTTGCCCAAGGTCACCCAGCAGAACAAGTGGCAGCTCTTAGATATAACGAACTTGTGACTATCTGGGACCACCTATTCCTCCAGCCCCATAGACAGCTATAAAGGGAGTCCCTCAGAGTGAAGGTCCAAAATCGTTGAGATTGTAAGCTAAACTGTAAACTCACTGGGGGCAGGGAATGTGTCTATTGCTTCTGTTACTCTCCCAAGTGATTAGTGTAGTGCTCTGCACACAGGAAGCGTTTAATAAATACCATTGATTGATTGATTAAATGCTTGGGAAAGTACAATAGAGTCGGTAGGCAAGACCCCTGCCCTCAAGGAGCTTAACAATCTAACTCAACTGATCGATGTAGCCAGCTCACTGTAGGCAGGGAACGTGTCAGACTGTTATTCGTACTCTCCCAAGTGCTTAGTAGAGTGCTCTGCACACGGCAAATGCTCAATAAATCCAATTGAGTGACCGATTGACTTCTTGAGCGCTTACTGTACTACGGGCACTCTACTAAGGGCTTGATATTAAAGGGCTTGATGATGAGGAGGTGAGCCTCTGAGCTGTAAACTTCTCGTGGACAGGGATCTTCTATACCGACTCTAATGTCTTGTACTCTCCCCAGCTCTTAACACAGTGCTCTGCACACGGTCTTGTCTTGTCTTTTGCCATCGAGTCATTTCCGACCCATAGCGACACTTCTCTCCCAGAAGGCCCCGCTCTCCATCTGCAATCATTCTGGTAGTGAATCCAGAATTTTCTTGGTAAAAATATGGGAGTGGTTTTACCACTGTCTTCCACACAGTAAACTCGAGTCTCCGCCCTCAACTCTCTCCCGTGCCACTGCTGCCCGGCACGGGTGAGTTTTGACTTAAAGCAGATGGCCTTCCGCTCGCTAGCCACTGGCCAAGTTACGAATGGAATAGACAGGCCTCTGCTTGACTCTCCCTCCCGTAGCCAAGACTGCTAGAGTCCTGGAAACTCTCCAGGTGCAACCCAGAGAGGGGTCTGCACACACTAAGCACTCAATAAATACCACTGATTGAGTGATTGATTAAGTGCTTGGGAAGGTACAATATAATAGAGTTGATAGACTCCACCCCTACCCTTAAGGAGCTTACAGTCTTACTCCACTGATTGATCTACGGCATTTATTGAGTGCTCTCTGTGTGAAGAGCACTGTAGTAAGCGCTCGATATTTATGGGCTTGACATTACCATGGGAGGATGTGTCTCTACTCTCTAAGCTCCTTGAAGGCAGGGTCCGTCCATACCAATTCTAATGTACTGGACTCTCCCAAGCACTTAACACAGTGCTCTGCACACAATAAGCACTCAATGAATACCATTGACCGATTAATTGAGGTTTCTTTTTAAATTAGCTTACAGAAATAGCATTCCAAAATAGATCTGGGATAAACATTCAATTACGGATGATGTTTTTCTTTTGCTGAAGCAGACCACATCTAACTTTACCTCATCAGAGTTTTGGTAAAACTTGCTTTTTTTTTTTCCCACTTCAATAAACAGAGCCAGAAAGTTTAATAAAGGGTAAATCCCTGAAGAAGGGCTGGGCCGTTAGCCACAGAATTCTGGCAGAGCCAAGCCACGCGACTTCATTTCACGTGATTGGAAGCGTGGTGTCAGACATTTAAAGAAAGGAAACCCTGCCTTGACTCATTCCCTGGATGAAGAAACTGAGAAGGAAACCATTGCGTTCCATCCCCCGATTAGACCGTAAACCCGTCAAACAGCAGGGACTGTCTCTATCTGTTGCCGACTTGTTCATTCCAATCGCTTAGTACAGTGCTCTGCACACAGTAAACGCTCAATAAATACTATTGAATGAATACAGAACGGGTGTTATTAAGATTTTTGACTCTTATGCAGAGGACATCTTCCTATTGATAAAATCATGAATTATTTATGGCAGACATTTGGATTTCGTAGATACTCCAAGAAATAGCACTGAGCTGCTTCTGCAAAAACACGGGGAACAGGAATGATTCGGTACCTCTCTCTAACACTTTCAGAGGATCCATAACAGAAGTGAGAAGAAATAATATTGGAGAAGAAGGGTGGCCTAGCGGATAGAACTAAGGACTGGGAGTCAGAGGACGTGGCTTCTAATCCTGGCTCCGCCACTTGTCTGCGGGGTGACCTTGGGCAAGTCACTTCACTTTTCTGAGCCCCAGTTACCTCATCTGCAAAATGAGGATTAAGACTATGAGCCTCACGTGGGACAGGGACCGTGTCCAACCGATTAGCTTTTATCTACCCTAGAGTTTAGAACAGTGCTTAACTCCTAGTAAGCGCTTAACAAATACCATCCTTCTCAGGTCCTCTGACTCCCAGGCCTGGGCTCTTTCCACTGGACCACACTGCTTTTCGAGGTAAGCTTCGTTATCTTCAGGGTGCACAGTCAAAGGAGCAGTGGGTGTCAAAAGTTGAAAACTTGAAGCACCCAGAACTCCACAGATCTCATCTGCAAGGATTTTTTAATGCTAACCTTCTGAAGCAGTGTTGCCTAGTGAAAAAAGCATGGACCCGGCAATCAGAGGTCCTGGGTTCTAAACCTGGCTCTGCTTTGCTTTGCCAACTACTTGCTGTGTGACCTGGGCAAGTCACTTCACTTCTCTGTGCCTCACTTTCCTCAACTGTGAATTCAATACCTCTTCTTCCCCCTCCTCCTACAGGACCACGTCTGACCTAATGAACTTGTACCTGCCCCAGGGCTTAGAACAGAGTTTGACACATGCAAAGTGCTTAACAATACCATTAAAAAAATCACAGTTTCTTCCCACTGCTGCTAAAAGCCAGCCGTCACCATTGCCCGCAGAGGCCTCAGCAGAGAGTTTAGAATCTGGAAGTTTCTCAAATAATAATGGGACAAAGCCAGCTACACCCAATCCCATCATTGCCACTGGGATCACAGATCGGTCTATCGTACTGATCGAGTGCAGAGCACTGTACTAAGCGCCCGGGAGAGTACAACATGACAGAATTCACAGACACGTTCCCTGCCCATAACAACCTCACAGTCTAGGTGGTGTGTTTAGGGTAAGGGTGCCACGTCAGCCTCATAAAACTCTTGGAAAAATCCCTCCAGGTCGTCGATCGCGGTCTTCTGGAGATGACTGACAGGAGCCGTTGGCTCGATTGATGCTGGCCCCGCTGTTCTGTTAGCTGACAAGATGGGAAAACTGACAAGCTACGCTCGACGGGCTGTTGTGACGCATTGCTTATTCTGCGCTTAGTCACTGTAACACCTCCCCACGTGTTAGAGAGACGCTCACTCGCTTCCGAACGGCCTCTTTGGAAGGAGCTATTTTCCCACCTCTCGATTTACATCTGGAGGTGACGGAGAATGAAAAAAAGAAGTGCAGGAAGGGGAAACAAGCGGACCGGAACGTGTTGATCGACCCTCGCTTTGAAGGGCCGTGACTCAGTCATCGCCGCCAAGAGCTGCAGAGGGTCCCAACTCGGGATCGATGCCTTACTAGGGGGAATGCGGAGGGGGTGGCCACAGGATGCCTCCTTTGGGGACCGTAGTCCCTTTGGAGAGGGAGCGTGGCTTAGCGGAAAGAGCCCAGGCTTGGGAATCAGAGGTCGTGGGTTCTAATCCCCGCTCCGCCACTTGTCTGCTGTGTGACCTTGGGGAAGTCACTTCACTTCTCTGGGCCTCAGTGACATCATCTGCAAAAATGGGGATTAAAAAATGTGAGCCCCACGTGGGACAATCTGATTGCCCTGTATCTGCCGCAGCGCCTAGAACAGTGCTCTGCACATAGTAAGCACTTAACAAATACCATCATTATTTCCATCTCGGTCGCCGGCATTTGGTCGTTTGATCCGCGACCGCTAGATGGCGCCATTTCCCTTCATCGGCCCTTCTTTTAAGGGATCCGTTAAGGTTGGGGAGCCATGTAGCCTAATGGATAGGGAATAATAATAATAATGTTGGTATTTCTTAAGCGCTTACTATGTGCAGAGCACTGTTCTAAACGCTGGGGTAGACACAGGGTAATCAGATTGTCCCACGCGAGGCTCACAGTCTTAATCCCCATTTTCCAGATGAGGTAACTGAGGCCCAGAGAAGTGAAGTGACTTGCCCACAGTCACACAGCTGACAAGTGGCGGAGCCGGGATAATAATAATAATAATAATGTTGGTATTTGTTAAGCGCTTACTATGTGCCAAGCACTGTTCTAAGCGCTGGGGTAGACACAGGGGAATCAGGTTGTCCCACGTGGGGCTCACAGTCTTAATCCCCATTTTACAGATGAGGGAACTGAGGCACAGAGAAGTTAAGTGACTTGCCCACAGTCACACAGCCGACAAGTGGCAGAGCTGGGATTCGAACTCATGAGCCCTGACTCCAAAGCCCATGCTCTTTCCACTGAGCCACGCTGCTTCTCGATTCGAACCCATGACCTCTGACTCCCAAGCCCGGGCTCTTTCCACTGAGCCACGCTGCTTCCCAAGGACCTGGGCTCTAATCCCGACTCCACCCACTTGCCTGCTGTGAGAGCTCGGGCCAGCTGCTTCATTTCTCTGGGCCTCAAGTCCCTTGTCTGTAAAAATGGGGGTTACGACTCTGAGCCCTGCATGGGACACGGATTGGGTCCGATCCAATTTGCCAGCACTTAGTACAGTGACTTAGTGGTACAAATCCGTGGCTTTTTAGAAAGAGCTTGGGCTCCGGAGGCCAGGGGTTCTGATCCCAGCTCCGCCACATGCCTCCTTGGGCACCTTGGGCAGATGCTGCTCAGTGCTTACAGCAGTGCCTGGCACGTAGTAAGCGCTTAACAAATACCATCATTATTATTATTCTCTGTCTCAGTCTCCCCATCTGTAAAGTAGGGATTCGATACCTGTTTTGTTTACTGGTTTTTTTTTAATGGCATTTGTTAAGCGCTTACAATGTGTCGAGCGCTATGTGCTGTCCTCCCTCCCACTTAGACTGTAAGCCCCATGTGGGACAGAGACTGCGTCCACTCTGATTACCCTTTATCTACCCTAGCGATCAGTTCAGTGCCTGGCTCGTAGTAAGCACTTCGCAAGCACTAATTGTTATCCCTCTTACTGTGAACCCCAGCGCTGGGGTGGATGCAAGAAAATCGGGTTGGACATTGGACAAAGTCCCTATCTCACGTAGGGCTCACAGTCTCAATCCCCATTTTACAGATGAGGTCACTGAGTCACAGTGAAGTCACTTGCCCAAGGTCACAGAGCAGAGAAGTGGTGGGGTTGGGATTAGAACCCATGACCTTCTGACTTCCAGGCCCGTGCTCTATCCACTATGCTTCTTGGAAGGACTGGGGTGCCAGATGGTTTTTTTTTGGGGGGGGGGGGATTGACGTATGGTTCTGTGAAAATCTAACACATTTACGTAGTAACTCTAAGTAGGGCCTTTGCAATCGTCCCATCGATGACATTTTTCCCTCCTGGGATTACTTGAGGTTTTGAAATCCGGTGGAGATCCTGTCCCTCTCTTTGCCCTAAAAGAATGACTGCTGGGATGTTAGTAAGATTGGAGCTATAAATGTTGGATCTAGAGGAAGTTATTCTAAATGAAAAGTATACTGACCTTTGCTCTGAACATCTGATAAAAATAAAACCGCTGGAAACCTTATCCTAGTAACCACTTCTGCTCAAACTCAAGGAGCAGAAGGTAGCACCTGGTTTTCTCGTGTGGTTCTTTTGCCTTTCTGAAATAAATGCTCAAATGGGCATTCTCTCTACCTTCCTCCCTCTCTCCCCCAACTCTCTTCCTTTCTTTTAAATGGTATTTAAGTGCTTGCTAAGTGCCAGGCAGTGTGTGAAACACTGAGGTAGATACAAAGGAATCAGGTTTGATACAGTCTACGTCCCACTTGGGACGCACAGCCTCAGTCACCAGTTTACAGATGAGGGAACTGAGGCACAGGGGAACTGAGGCACAGGGAAGTGAAGTGACTTGTCCAAGGTCACATAGCAGGTATGTATTGGAGCTGGGATTAGAACTCTGACTCCCAGGCCCGGGGTCTATCCTCTAAACCACACTGTTCTCTTCCTCTTTCCCTTTCTCTCTTCCCTTCCCTCCTTCCTTCTATCTCCTTCCTCTCTCCCCCTTTCACTCTCCCTTCTTTTTCCTTTTCTTGTTCTCCTTCCCTCCTTTCCTCTTTCTCTCTCTCCCTCCTTTTCTCACACTCCTTTCCCTTTTCTCCTTCCTCTTTGTCCTTTCCCTTTACCCCTCCCTCCCTCCATCTCTCTCTCCCCTCTATATTCTTCACCCTCCCTCTCTCCCCTTCCCTCTCTGCATCTCTCTCTCCTCCCTCTTTCTTCTTCCTCCCCCATTTCTTTCTCTCTCTCCCCAGACCCATCATTCCTTTCTTTTTCCCTCTTTCTTTCTCCCACACTCTCCTCCTTCCTTCCCACTGACCCAATGCTTAGCGTAATAAGACCCGAGGTAGGGCGAGAAGTCTTGGTAGCAACCTACTGTAGGCTGGACAGGTCTGTATGCTAGTTAGGTGACAAGGATGGAGGAAGATGGATGGTTAGCAGAGAAAGCTAGCATGTTGTGCCTTTTCTAATTGGCTATGATCAAGTGTGATGTCCAAGAGTTGAACGCTATTATGACCCTTACATTTTTCTTCTATTTCGACGCAATTTATGAGATTCACCCAGCTAGGAATGGGTTTTGGATTACTGCCTTGCTCTTGCTCCTGAATTCTCATCTTTTCCATGTCCCGCTCCATATCCTATCTGCTGTCATATACAGTTGGCTTCCACTTGTCCCTGAATGTGAGGGATCACCTCAGAAAGTATGTGTGTTTGAGTTAGTCAATTGTATTTTATGAAGTGAATGTGTGCAGAGGACTGTACCAAGCGCTTGGGAGACTACAATATAACAGACACATTCCTTGCCCAAGGTGAGCTTACAGACTAGAGGGGAAGACAGACATTCTTATAAATAAATTACAGATATGTACAGAAGTGCTGTGGGGCTTGTGGTGGTGGGGGTTGGGAGTCAAAAGGTCATGGGTTCTAATTCTAACCCTGCCAAATGTCTGCTGTGTGACCTTGGGGAAGTCACTTTATTTCTCTGTGCCTCAGTTACTTCATCTGTAAAATGGGGATTGATACCGTGAGCCCCATGTGGGACAGGGCCTGTGTACAACTCAGTTTGCTTGAATCCACCCCAGTGCTTAGTATAGTGCCTGGCACATAGTAAGTGCTTAACAAATACCATAATTTTTATTATCATTATATTGTACCCTCCTAAGCACTTAGTACAGTGCTCTGCACTCAGTAAGTTCTCAGTAAATATAATCGACTAACTGACTGATTGGATCACTGCTGAGCATGAAGTAGGAAAACGGAAAAGCTCCCTGGAGTCTGTTGCTTCATGTTTGGTGGGACCTGCTCCGTGGAAGAGTTTGCTTCGGTGTACGAATCCGCAGGATTTGCATTGATAGGGGAATCGATCGCTGTGCGTACAGCCCTATACTGAGCGCTTGGGAGAGTAAAATACAACAGAGTTGGTAGATGCATTTCCCTGCCCACAAAGAGTTCAGCCTGAAGAGAATGAACAACTTTCCCCCAGCTGAAATGAGTTTCCAGGTTGTCTGGAGGCCAATTCATAATATCAAAGAGGCTACTGAATTTTGCATGATAATAATAATTGTGGTATTTAAGAGCTCAACATGAGCCAAGAACTGTGCTAAGCGCTGAGGTAAGTACAACATAATCAGATCAGACACAGTCCCTTGTCCCACATGGGGCTCACAGTCTAATGTGGGGAGGGAGAACAGGTAACAACCCCATTGTACAGCTAAGAAAACTGAGGCACATAGAAGCTAAGTGACTTGCCCAAGGTCTCACAGCAGACAAGTGGCACAGCCGGGATTAGAACCCGGGTCTCCTGACTCCTTGTCCTATGTCAGTGCTCATTAAATATATCTCCTGTGTATTTTAGCAGCCCAGCTGAGAAGACATCATCATCAACAGTATTAATTGAGCATTTACCATGTGCAGAGCACTGTCCTAAGCATTTGCTGCATCAGCTTCTTTTTATTATGCATTGACTGCTCACCCCAGTAGATATTTTGAAATAAGCCATTTGTCCCTTTTTACTGTTTGTCCGTTAAACAATACCATGGGCTCTGGGATGGTACTCCAGATGATCTAGCGTTAAAAAAAAAAAAAAGCCAAAGAGGAAGAACCTGTTTTCAAAGCAAATTAATTATTAATGTTTATAGTTTTCCGGTTTAAGGGTTTCCCGAATCCCAGCTGTTAAGTGTGTGCAAAATAATGACTTGGGTGGTATTTGCTCCACGAGTGAAGGAAATGCGAACGGCATCGCAGGATAGTCTGAGAATTCTTGATTCTGATTGTAGTAATTGTATTTATTACCCTCTCAGGATGGCAGCTGGAGAGTTTCCAGTCCTCTCCCAGTCTTCAAAAGGAGGGAGAGTCAAGTAGAGGTGTACCCAATCCATTCCTACCTTGGGCAGTGGCTAGCGAGCGGAAGGCCATCTGCTACAAGTCAAAACTCCCCTGTGCCGGGCAGCAGCGGCCCGGGAGAGAGTCGAGGGTGGAGACTCAAGTTTACTGCGCGGAAGGAGGCAGTGGGAAACCACTTCCATATTCTTACCAAAAAAAAATATCTATGGATACAGTACCAGAATGATTGCAGATGGAGAATGGGACGCTCTGGGAGAGATTTGTCCATGGCGTCGCTATGGGTTGGAAACGACTCGACAGCGTAAGACAAGACAATTATATTTATTAAGCAGTTCCTGTGTGTAGAGCACTGTACTAGATGCTGGGAGAGAATACCGAGGGGGAATTAGACCAGGTCCCTGGTTCACGGGTGGGCTTACCACCTAAGACAGGACACTATTTTGGGCAAGTCACTGAACTGCTTGGTGCCTCAGTTACCTCATCTGGAAAATGGGGATTAAGACTGTGAGCCTCACATGGGACAGCCTGATTGCCCTGTATCTACCCCAGCGCTTAGAACAGTACTCGGCACAAAGTAAGCGCTTAACAAATACCAACATTATCATTATTAGAACAGTGCTCGGCACAAAGTAAGCGCTTAACAAACACCAACATTATTATTATTATTAGAGCAGTGCTCAGCACATAGTAAGTGCTTAACAAATACCACCATTATTATTGTTATTACCCAGATGGATTTTCAGCTAGCTGCTCATGCACCCACACAATCATTACCTAGATCATCTGGTCCCCCCCAAATCAATCAGCCAGTGGTATTGAGAAAAGCAGCATGACTTGATCGTAGAGAACAGGCCTGGGAGTCAGAAGGACCTGGGTTCTAATGCGGGGGGGGGGGGGCGGGGCACTCACCATCTAACAGAGGAAACTGCCCAGATCCATTTTCAGCTAGCTCCGTCCGCACCCGCGCATTCATTACTCCGATCACCATTCCCCACCATTCATTCAGTCAATGGTATTTATTTAGCACTTTCTGTGTGCAGAGCACTGGAGTAAGTGCTTGGGAGAGTCCAAATGCAAAGGTTCTCCGAAGATCCAGATACCTCAGTCCCCATGGATACTTTTAGCCCAGATTAATCTCATGCTGGAAGTAGAAAAAAACTAGTCACCTGGATAGAGGGTGAGTGAATCAGTTAATCGGCGGTATTCGTTGAGCACTTTCTCTGTACTAAGCTCTTGGGAGAGTACGTGAGAGCGAGAAGAGATGATCCCTGCCCTCGAGAAGTTCACAGTGAAGCAGAGTGGGCCACTAAAATAAATTCCAGGTAGGGGGAAGGAAAAGAGTTTAAAGATATCTCCACACAAGCTATGGGGGTAGCAGAGGTGGGGGTGAGTCCCCAAGTGCGTGGCCCAGTGGCAAGAGCACAGGCTTGGGAGTCAAAGGACTTGGGTTCTAATCTCCGCTCTGCCATTTGTCTGTTTTGTGACTTGGGCAAGTCACTTCGCTTCTTTGTGTCCCAGTTATTTCATCTGTCAAATGGGGATTGAGGCTGAAACCCATGCCCCAGCTCTTAGAACAGTGCCCAGCGCCTCGAAAGCGCTTAACCAATAATACAATTATTATTATTACAGTGCTCTGCACTCTGAAAAGCACTCAATAAATCCCACTGATTGATTGAGATCCACACCAGAGAGCTTTTTCTTTTATGGTATATGTTAAGCACATACTATGTGCCAAACACTGTACTAAGCACAGGATTAGTTAATAATCGTGGTATTTGCTAAGCGCATACTATATGCCAGGCATTTTACCAAGCGCTGGGGTGGATACAAGCAAATTGGGTTGGACACAGTCCCTGTCCCACATGGGGCTCACAGTCTCGCTCTCCATTTTACAGATGAGGTAACTGAGGCAAAGAGAAGTGAAGTGATTTGCCCGAAATCACACAGCAGACAAGTGGCAGAACCTAGATTAGAACCCAGGTCCTTCTGACCATGCTGTTTTCCTCAAATGATTCAGTATCACCTAGGGTGATTTCTATTTCCTTGTCAAGGACTACTTGATGGACTCCCATCCACCCCGGGAAGTGTCCCGCCAAGGCTTACACCAGGCCAGGTGCCAGTGGAAAGTAGGCTGGGGTTCACTGTCCTGCATTCCAAGGTCACCTTGGCTTTCACCCAAAAATGAAAAACAATCAGTGCGAGAATTTACCGTGCGAGGACTTTCAAGCGGCAGCGAATCAGGAGTTTTGGGTGCTTTCCTGGAGTTTCTGGTTTATAGCTTTGGTCTTCTAGGTATTTTCCAGGGGTGATCTCTCTGGGCCACCAAACAAGAAAAATCTCAACACTCTGCACCCCTAAGCACCAGTCAGTTGCCACAGGCAAATATCCTGGAGGAGAAGTATGGTTCAGTGGAAAGAGCACGGACTTGGGAGTCAGAGGACCTGGGTTCTAATCCTGACTCCGTCACCCACCTGCTGTGTGGCCTTGGGCAAGGCACTTCTCTGGGCCTCGGTTCCCTCATCCTTAAAATGGGGATTGAGATGGTGAGCCCCATAGAGAAGCTGCATGGCTTAATGAAAAGAGCCCAGGCTTGGGAGTCAGAAGACTTGGGTTTTAATCCAGCCTCTGCCACTTGTCTGCTGTGTGACCTTGGGCAAGCCACTTCACTTGTCTGGGCCTCAGTTATCTCATCTGTAAAATGGGGATTAAGGCTGTGAACCCCACATGGGACAACCTGATCACCTTGAAACTACCCCAGCACATAGAACAGTGCTTGGCACATAGTAAGCACTTAACCAATCCCAGTTACGATGATTATGTAGGACAAGAGACTGCGTCCAACCCAATTTGCTTGCCTCTAACCCAGCGCTTAGTACAGTGCCTGTCACATAGTAAGCGCTTAACAAATATCACTATTATTATTATTATTATCCCTGGGCTTGCAAACGGGCAGCACCAGGCAAAGGGCAGCTCATTTCCATGAGGAGGGTTTGTGACTAAATTGTTGCAATGTCTCCCAGCAGTATAGAAGCATGTGAATGACATATGCCATCTTCTGCTCCGGCCAGTGGCCCCCGGCTAACGGGCTGCCCCGGGGAGGGATGAGTCAATACCCACTGGCTGTCGAACTGAGAAGCCGTGTAGCCTGGGGGATACAGCCAGGGCTTGGGAGTCAGAAGGACCTGGGTTTTAATCCTGGCTCCGCCACCTGTCTGTTGTGTGTCCTTGGGCAAGTCACATCACTTCTCTGGGCCTCAGTACTCTCATTTGTAAAATAGGGATTAAGGCTGCGAGCCCCATGTTGGACCGTGCTCTTTCCACTAAGCTACACTGCTTCTCAGTCCAACCTGTTAAGAACAGAAAATGCATTTTAAAAAACTGAAAAATTCTTCTAACCGAAACTCAAATTGGAGGAGATGGGTAACCTCTCTATAGGAAGAATGCTACATTAAAATTATAGTCAGGGTGAAAATGAACTAGCCAGCCCTGAAGTCGACATCAAATGGACTGGCTCTTACTGCCTCTTGCTTTCTGGGATTTTAAAAACACACATAAATGTTGTCTATTGCAGTTCACTCTATCTGCATTTATGTAAATAGGGGCAGTGAGCAGGCTGTTTTTGGTTACTATACAGGAGTAGTCAGTCATTAAATTAAGAACTATCATATGAGCAGATTCATTAGCAGGAATGAAGCAATCTGGCTTTCTTAGAAGTCTTGAGCATAACTGGATTCAGCTAGTTCAATTTAGATTGCTGTACATGAGGAAAGCACCAATCTATAATTTCAGTTCTATTATTAATCACTGTCACTTAATATTTATTATTATCCATTTATAATATGAACATATCTTCATCAGTCAGAGTGCCATTTGGAGAGGGGACTGAATTTATTGGTTTCACTGAAATTGCCTGACATGTCACTTTCTCGTAGCCTAATCATTTCTGGTGTACTAGACATTCATTAAAAGAATACACAACTTAGAAATTTAAAGGATAAATGCTAAGCAATATGTAGCGGAATAACTTTTCCATTCTGATACTGTAGAGAAAAAATAATAGCTTGATTCATGCCTTGGGTTGAAAGCATAAATTCATAGACAAGAGGACCCCAATGGATTACTAGAGGGGAAAGTCACAGACAGGGAAGGCACATGGCCTAATGGCTAAAACGCAGGCCTGGGAGTCAGAGGACCCGGGTTTTAATCCCCGCTTCTCAACTTGTCTGCGGTGTTACCTTGGGCAAGTCATTTTACTTCTCCACGCCTCAGTTACCTCATCTGTAAAATGGTATTAAGATTGTGAGCCCCATATGAGACACAGACTGTGTCCAAACTAATTATGTAGCAGTTAGTATTGTGCCTGGCACATAATAAGCACCTAACAGATACCATTAAAGAAAAAACAAACTCGTTTGTACCCCAGTGCTTAGAACAGCAATTGACACATAGTAAGTGCTTATTATAATAATAAGAAGAAGCACACGTTGGGGAATAAGGAAACCTAGGTTCTAGTCACTGTTCGGTAAGCAATCGATCACTGGTATTTATTGAGTGCTTACTTACTTTGTGCTGAGCACTGAACTAAGCACTTGGGAAAGTAGAGAAGCAGCATGACATAGCGGATAGAGCAGGAGCCTTGAAGTCAGAAGTTGAGACGCTCTAATCCCGGCTCCGTCACTTGTCTGCTGTGTGACTTTGGGCAGGTCACTTTGTATCTCTGTACCTCGGTCGCCTCATCTGTAAAATGGGGATTGAGACTGTGAGCCCCACGTGGGAGAGGGACGGGGTCCAACCCGATTTGCTTGTAACCACCCCAGCCCTTAGTACAGTGCCTGGCACTATTATTAGAATACAGTAGAGATGGTAGACTTGATCCCTGCCCACAAGGAGCTTCCAGTCTCCGGAAGTAGGGGAAAGTCTGCCGGAGTTGGGGCATCAGGGCATTCCGTGAAATGGAATGATCTGGGAGGAATCCGGGCAGATAAAAAATAATAATAATGTTGGTATTTGTTAAGCACTTATTATGTGCACAGCACTGTTTCTAAGCGCTGGGGTACATACAGGGTAAACAGGTTGTTCCTCGTGAGGCTCACAGTCTTAATCCCCATTTTTACAGATGAGGTAACTGAGCACAGAGAAGTGAGTGACTTGCCGGAGTCACACAGCTAACAAGTGGCAGTCAGAATTCGAACTCATGATCTCTGACTCCCAAGGCCCGTGCTCTTTCCACTGAGCCACGCTTCTTCTCTAGTTTGTGAACATATGGTGACATCTTGCTCCTTTGCTCCTTACCTTTTGTCCTAGCTGTACACAAGGCGAAGTGTTTCAGACATTTGCAGAGCCCCAAACCTGAACAATAAGCCATATGCTAGGATTAATGTCATAACGTTTTATACAGTGCTTTGCACACATTAAAGCGCTCAATAAATACCACTTATTGATGCACTCGGGAGTGTAAGCTCCTTGTGGGCAGGGAATGTGTCTACCAACTCTGCTGTACTGTCCTCTTCCTAGAGCTTAGTACCGTCCTCTGCACATGGTAAGCACTCAGAACGTACCACTGATAGATGTCCGGGTCTCCTGTTCTTATTTGGGGAGTTTAAAGTATAGATATTGTTTTTGAAGTCTTTCGAAGCATTTCAGCGGATTTACGTAGCCCTCCTGAATGATACAGCAAAGAGCTCTGAGCAGCAGAAATGGGTTCCAATCAGTATTTCAAAGACGGGCTATGTTCATAAAAGGTGGAATAATATTGGTCGGCAATCATTCGTCACACATGCTTCCAATTTCAATTTCCTGTCCATTTTTCAATGAGATTACAAAACATGGGTTAACAATGTTGCCCACAGTGGACGAATGCTGTCACACACTCGTTAATTGGGCTTAAAGAAAATCAGACCGGAATCATTCGTTTCTAATCTTATATTAATGAGGTATTTTGTTTTCCCAGAATAGATCCTCTTTATTATGCCCTACTACATTCCTATCTGTAGAGACTTCATGCAGTCAGTTTGCTTTCTATCCAGTATGTCCTGCCAAAACACAACCTTACTCTTACTATGATGCCTCTCTATACTCAGTCTATTCATTCATTCATTCAATCATATTTACTGAACACTTACTGTGTGCAGAGCACTGAACTAAGAGCTTGGAAAGTACAATTTGGCAACAAATAGAGACAATCCCTACCCAACAATGGGCTCACAGTCTAGAAGGGGATTCATTCATTCAATCATATTTATTGAGCACTTACTGTGGGCAAAGCACTGAACTAAGCCCTTAGCATTATACTAGCAACGAGAAGCCAGAGAAAATCTCTTTTGCCTTGATCTAATAATTAATAATTATAGTGCTTGTTAAGCGTCAAACACTGTGCCAAATGCTGGGGTAGATATAGGTTAGTCAGGTTGGACACAGTCCCCGTCTCACATGGGGCTCACACTCTTAATCCCCATTTTTTTACAGATTGACATAAATGAGGCCCAGAGAAGTGAAGGGACTTGCCCAAGGTCACACAGCAGACATGCAGTGGAGCCGGGATTAGGACCCAGGTCCTTCTCACTCCTGGGCCCGTGCTCTATCCGCTAAGTCCCGCTGGACTTCCATTTTTCCTGTGTTCCTGATACCGAGAGGCCCACTGCACTTTGCTTTATTTCGAAAATGAGGGGCTTTGATCGACATCCAAATAAGAAGAGGCATGCAAGGAGGAAAGGGGCCCTTCCACACCTGGTTAGCATTGTGGAGAAATGAACCTCAAGCTATTAGTTCCACCATATGTAAGGTCGCAGTAGGTGTCCTCTGGATGGGGAGGAAATGAGACCAGACCCTAAACTTAGTGAGCGGCTCACTTTTGGGAAATGATTTAACACTTGCGGGTCACCAGATAACCACTTGCAGCACAGGTGCAGGTAATTTACTAAAGGGACCCTCTTGGGCTGAGACTTAATATTTTTCAAGAGGTGAGCCATTTCCTCACCCAAGGATACAGCTCAATATCTCTGGGAAAAGACTGCCAGAGTGTTAAATACGTTACAAACCTCACTTGAGGACATTTTTTAATGTTTTCGGTTGGATCGACTTGGGTTAGAAAAGCTGAATTCGGCTCTGGAGACACTCTACTGGATGATCTTGATGAGAAAGATACCAAGACCTCCTCCCTTCCCAGATTCCTGCTGTTGCTGGCTGCTCCCCTTTTACTTTTCAGTTCACTTTGGACAGAGTTGAAAGTGGAAAGAGCACAGGCCTGGAATCAGAGGACTCGAGTTCTAATCTTGGCTCCACCACTTGCCCGGTATGTGGTCTTGGGCAAGTCATGTAACTTCTTCGTGCCTCAGTTTCCTCATCTGTAAAATGGGAATTAAATACCTGTTTCCCCACTACTCAAGAAACTCTAGTGGTTGCACATCCACATCCTCATCAAACAAAAATGCCTCACCACTGGCTTTAAAGCAATCACCTTGCCCCCTCCTACCTCCACTCCCTGCTCTCCTACTACAACCCGTCTTCGTTCCTCTAGTACTAATCTTCTCGCTGTACCTCGATCTCGTCTATCTCACTGCTGTCCTCTCACCTACATCCTACCTCTGGTCTGAAACATCCTCCCTCCTCATAACAGACGGATAATTGCTCTCCCCCACATCAAAGCTTATTGAAGACACATCTCCCTCAAGAAGCCTTCCCTGACTAAGCGCTCCTCTCCTCTTCTTCCATTCCCTTCGGCGTCGCCCTGACTTCATCCTCCCTCAGCACATATGTATATTTCTGCAATCTATTTATATTTTATTTACATATATTAATGTCCGTTGAGCTCGTTTGGAGAGGGAATGGGTCTGTTGTTGTATTGTACTCTCTCAAGCGCTTAGTACAGTGCTTGTACACAGTAAGCCGGTAAGCACTCGATGATATGAGTGACTGAATGAATGAATTAACCTGTTCTCCCTCCCCTTTAGTCTGTGAACCTCCTCTGAGACAGGGACTGTGTCCGATCTGATTGTATATTATCTAAGCACTTAACGAATACTATTTTTACTATTATCGCATCCCAGTCAAACAATCCAGCTCTCTACTGTTTTAGAAAAGAATAAATTGCAGCAGTTTTGAGGATAATTTAGGTCAAATCAAAATTTTGTGCTGAACTGTTGATCAATTTAAGTGAATTAACCTGAATTGGGCTGAAATAGTGGCAGTGTCTTTTACCTGAATTAGCCAGATTATCTTCTACTAGATTGTATACCCCCTGTGGACAGCCATCTTCTTTGGGATCATGTCTACCAACTCTGTTATATTGTATTCTCCCAAGCGCCTAATACAGTGTCCTGCACATGCTAAGCGCCCGATACCATAAAATACCATTGATCGACTGCTCTGCTTTGTGTTCGTTTGATATTTGTCTAATTGTCTGTGAGTTTATTGGTCTTATCAAAGCTGTCCTTTATAAATAATCGCTCCCTGAGGACAGTCTCGGTCTGTTCCAATTTCTACAACCCTAGCAGGATCCACTGAACAGTGATTCCTCCAGCCTTTTTCAGTTCTCTGTGCCTCATCCCGTCTGGCCCTAAGTGAGGCAAGTTCAGTTTTAGGAATAAAAACGCATGTCAATATTTAATAATAAACAACTCAATCCCCCAAGGCCCTATGTTTAATTTAGGGAGGCGGCATTAGAAAACACTCAGCTGGAACCCCTGTCACATCCTATTAAAGCTACAATACACTGCGGGGGCTGGATCACGCCTTCCTTTGCCCTCTCAGGGCCTTGCTTTTCCAACCTCCCTGCAAAGCAATCGGTCGACCACTACCACCATCCTTGTCGTCCAGGGGCTTGGCAGAAAAGTTGAGCTTTGACTTTGTGAGAAAAGAGAAAGGTTATTTCAGTCGAGCTGTGTTTTCTTTACTTGGCGGTTACAGGTTGGTGGATGGGGATTTATTTGTCAATAAAATATCTCTTTGCTCAAAGAAGATATTATGATAACAATAATAATCAAAATCTTGGTAATAATAATAATTGGGGCATTTGTACGGTGCTTACTATGTGCCCAGCAATGAATTAAGCACTGGGATAGGTAGAAGATAATCAGGTTCCACATGGGGCTTAGAGTCAAAGTAGGAGGGAGAACAGAATATCCCACTAGGTCAAAATTATGACAGTTAGCAGGATGGGGTGTCATGGTCCATGGCCTTTGTTGACTCCAGAGAGTATAATCCACTTCTTTAGCCAAGTAATCTCATCATTTGCCCTTAGCATTATGGAAAATGATAATGAGTATGTGTGTGTATGTGTGTTTGGGGAGGGAATGGGGGTGTGGGGGTGTGTGTGGTGGTCTATGTAAGCTCATTCTCTAGACTGTAAACTCCTTGTAGACAGGAAAAGTACGTAGCAACTCTTTTGTATTTGTAGTCTCCCAAAGTGCTTAGTACAGTGTTCTCCACACAGTAAGCACTCAATAAATGCCATTGATGGACTGTTTGTGTGTGTGTGTGTGTGTGTGTGTGTGTATCCACCGCAGCACTTAGTACAGTGCCTGGCACATAATTAGCACTTAATACCGCCATTATTATTGTTACCATTATTATTATTCCCGGAGACACTGTCATCAGAGTTCTGTTTTCGGGGGGGGGCGGGGGGGGGGCGGGGGCGGGGGCTACGGTATTTGTTAAGCGCTTACGATGGGTCAAGCACACACATGCATACAAACTGACAAGAGAATGCGGAGAGCAGCTTATAAGTGCCCAGCTAAGGTTCTGGCCCTGGGGCGCGCTATCCTGAGCACTTGGGACAGCACATAGACACCATCCCCATACACAGAGATTACAAGTAATCACACACGGCCCGGATGTTCTTCTTCTACTCCTGGTCTTAAGTTTCTACTGGAGAATGGGTATGACTTCTCCGAGAGAAAAGCTGAGGCACTGCAGCAAGTGGTGCACAGGTTAGACAGGCGACTCTGATGACTAGGGAATTATAGGTAAACTGCCCTAACTCAGCTGACCCCAGAACTGCCCACCTCAGTGTAGCAGCACTGCCCCTATTCACTGGCCGTTTAAGAGAGCATAAAGTACCTAGAAAATGTTCTGATGACAAAAAACATCAAAATTATTTGCACCTAAGGTTAATGGTGCTATTTGCTCAGCGCTAATTGCCAAGCACTGAACTAAATGCTGGGGTAGATATGAAATAATCAGATCCCACAGGGGGCTCACAGTCTAAAGAAGAGGGAGAACGGGTATTGAATCCCCATTTTGCAGGTGAGGAAACTGAGGCACAGAGAACTTAAGCGACTTGCCCAAGATCACCCGGCAGGTAAGGGGCGGAACCGTTATTAGAACCCAGGTCCGTGCTCTTTCTGCTAGGCCATGCTGCTTCCCTGTTTTACGGATAATTAGGAGCTTCAGGAGGCTGTAGTCCACAAATCCACAAATCTGGGGGGAATGAAAGCCATGGTTTCTCTTGGTTCATTTTCTGTCTTTATATAGGGTAAGACTTAGATTCATCCTGAAAGGAACCATCGGGTCTGCCATTCCTCCACGGCTCCTTGTGTCAGTAGAATAAATCTGAGAAAGTACAAAAGACGCAGCCTACGTGTCGGACTCTAGGCTCATTTTAATGTCACAGCCATGTGGAAGAGCAAAGGCCTTGAATGTTAAATGCCGGATACGCTCGCATCAATTCATATCTGAAAGATGTGAAATCGGGTGACATGTCAGGTCTTCAACATGACCTTCTTTTTCCATTTGAAACATAAAGCATGAATCATTGCCTCGGATGAAAAGTAGAAGAGGGATAGTCTAAATAGAGGCCTTCCTCGAATTCTGCTCTGATGTTTGCAGTGGTTTGGGGGACAAGGACAATAACATAACAGCTTAATGGAATTGAATTCTTTTGAACAGATTCAAAGACTGAATAGTAACGGTCCTCATTCCATGATGATGATTACTTAAACAAGCACTGAGGCTGGGATTTCATCACGAATTACTAAAGTCCTTTCAAGAGTTGATGCCGAGGGACACATCCTGAACGATTTCAAATGGCAAGGCATCCCTCTCTCCATGGAAAATTTATGCCTGAAGACGGGCACAGGTTTCTTTGACAAGCAGCAAAGCATAGTGGATAAGAGCATGGGGCTGGGAGTCAGAAGGTCATAGGTTCTAATTCCGGATCCGCAACTTGTCTGCTGTGTGACCTTGGGCAAGTCACTTCACTTCTCCGGGCTTCAGTTACCTCATCTGTAAAATGGGGATTAAGGATGTGAGCCCCATATAGGACAGGGACTGTGTCCACCCTGATTACCTTGTATCTACCCCAGCGTTGAGAACAGTGCTTGACACATAGAAAGCACTTAGTAAACACCATCATCATCATCATTATTATTATTATTTGAGCCTTCTGCCCCCCCGCTTCCTGTTTCTCCAGGCATCTGGAATAAGTATTTCCAAAACCAAAATGGACAACTGTAATGTAACAGTCATTTCAAAGTATGCACTGAGTCCCTCTTGGCACTTGGAAGAGTAAAATCATAAGAAAACTTCTACTTGACTTGCTAGCCATGTCTACTGTTTGAAACAGGGATTTCCATTTGCCGTAACCATGCGCGAGGAGGAAATCAAAGTCATATTTGCCGAGGATTCTTTTCATAAAGAGGGAAGGCAAAACTGGGAAGGAACAGGTTCTTGTGAAGACATTTCTGGATGGACTGGAAGAAGCGGATTAAATCTTGGTTTCCATTAAGTTCAGACCATTATAGATAACAAGAGGAGTGAATTTTGATCTTGTCTTAACCTGGTTTCGATTGGCCACGGCTGGCTTGTCTCAGACACCGTTGGGAGGTGAGAAAAACCTGGGGAATTCTGATGTTTGGCAGACCTACGGTTACAAGTCTTTTGACTTTTTGATGACATCAGAAAGTTGACAATGAAGTAACCTGGGACCTAACTCCATGGGCCCACTCCCCTGATGAATCTGAAAGACCTGCAAGCTCCGCTGTGAGAAATTCCATTTAAATTAATTCATTCATTCAATGTATTTATTGAGCGCTTACTGCGTGCAGGGCACTGAACTAAGCACTTGGAAAGTACAATTCAGCAATAAAAGAATTCACCTTCCATGTTTGCATCAGAAACGCAAATAGATACCCTTTTCTGGTATCAACGACTAAACTTAGAAGTCAGAAAACATCTGGGCAAGGGCCTTTTGAATAAACAGGTGTTCATGGAATCAATATGACGAACAGCAGAAGATAAATTGTGCCCGTCCTAAAAGACGTTATATATTACCCCATATTCCCCACATTCCCCACAGCAGCCCTGCTTACCTGGGCCTCCTTCAGAGTTTGGTGGAATTTCTAGTTGTTACATCTAAGTCTGTGATTGCTTGGCCATAAATATGCTAATGGATACTATCAAAGAGCCATGAAAAAACATTTAAAGATGACTTACAGACGAATAAAATCAAGCTTAATAGCATTCCAGGATACACTAGAATTGCACACTTCTTTCAAGAAGAGGGTGATCTTCCATAAGCAGTGACAGGATTCTGGTTCAAAAAATGCATAATATTTTAGGTCTTTCCCAGATAATTATCCCTGCTTTATAGGATTGAATTGCCAAGAGCGATGATCCACCCATCCTAAATGCATCTCATACTGGTTGGGGCAGTGGAGTCAGCCATAGGAGCGACTCTGAGAAGTAATCAATGATCGATAGCATTCACTTTGCTTAGCTAAACAAATAACTGAATGTACAGATAAATGCCTTGGCTTGTCTTATGCTGTTGAGTCGTCTCCGACCCACAGCGGATGCCATGGACACATCTCTTCAGAATACCCCACTTCCATCAGCAATCGTTCTCGTTAGTGGATCCATAGAGTTTTCTTGGTTTTAAAATTCAGAAGTGGTTTACCCACTGCCTCCTTCCGCCCGCAGTAAACTTGAGTCTCCGTCCTCGGACTCTCTCCCGGGCCACTGCTGCCCAGCACAGATAGATAAATAAATAAATATCTACGTGTACCTAGGTACCCGAGGACTGATCTTAGGAACAAAAAGCCCAAGTGCCAAACTGCACAAAATGGAAAACAAAGTGTTGTCGGAGGGACCAAAATATCGAGCCGTTTCAGTTTAAAGATGCTGGTTCCAAAATTATGGGTCAGTAGTGGCTGAAGATTGTTAGGATGGCAGACTACTGAGTTGTCCTCGTGGGACAAAATAGCCGAGTATTTTCTGCCTGCATTTTAGGGAGGGTAATGGCAAAATGCAATGAAACCCTGATTTGAAAAATGAGAGCAGGTGGGGGGAAAGCAAGGTACATTTTGGTTTATATCTGGTAGGCTAATATTTTACAGTTGAAAGCCACAGCAAAAATACAACTCTACCTGGACAGTTTTATTGATATTTTGGTTATAAATTTAGAAACACAGGATGTAAAGATGCTTTTTATAAACCTCACAGCCTATAAAGTCACTGGAAAGCTGGCTGAAATCCACAGCTTTTACGTATTTTAGGAATAATTCCCATGCTGTTCCTTCTGCCAACTTCTTCCATAAAACAATTTAATTTGCTTCACTTTAGCTGCTGCTGAATGCTACAGTTATTTCAGTTTTAGCCTTAAAAGTATGTGGTCAGACTCGCCCAATAACATTTGGCTATCTCTCCTCTCTGTTTTATTTATGATTTATCTTGCTTCTTTGCTGCAGCTTTGAATATCATACTTATTAAGCAATACCAAAAAAAAACCCTTCAACTGGAACGATATCCCTGCACCCTATCCCATTTATAGTTAATGGACTTTTTAACTGAGTTTTTTCAGTCTTTATCGCTAGGGTAATTTTACAAGCCTGTTTTCCCACCAACCTCAGTTCAGCTCCTTTAATTGAATCCACCAAAGTAGAGCATTTGAAGCTCCTCTAGACTGCAAGCTTTGTTGTGGGCCAGGGAAACTACCAAACTTGTCTGCTGGGTGACCTTGGGCAAGTCACTTCACTTCTCTGTGCCTTAATTACCTCATCTGTAAAATAGGGATTAATACGGTGAGCCCCATGTGGGACACGGACTTTCTCTAACCTGATTAGCTTGTCTATCTATTGTACTCTTCCAGGTGTTTAGTACAGTGCTCTGCACACAGGAAGTACTCAATAAATACCATTGATTGATTGATTACACCCAGGAAAAGCCCTGGAATTCACTGATGAGGAAAATCTTATGAAGAGCAGAGACTGCTCCCAGGGAGATACCCAGAAGCCATATTTTCCCCCTGTTTATAATGAAATAACCTCCAGGAATCATGGAAACTCTGTAATGTTTTGACATACGAATTCAGTGATTTCTTCAGCTGAAGGCTACTGGCAGTTTTCTGGGTCCACCTGAGGACCGAGAAGAAAACTCTAGAACCAAGACTATTTCGGTGGCCAGATTTGACATCCTAATTAATATCGTGGGGTAAAACTTCATTCACTGAAATAGACTTGCCAGAAATCTAATGTGTCAGCCCACTGGGAAGGAAAAAAATAGATCAACACTAATTCTATGTGGCTTCATAGTGATGATGGTATTTGTTAATCGCTTACTATGAGCCAAGCACTTTTCTAAGTACTGGGTAGCTAACAGGTTGGACGCAGTCCTTGTGCCCACATGGATTTCACAATCTAATCCCCATTTTATAGATGAGGTAACGGAGCCACAGAGAAGTGAAGTGATTTGCCCAAGGTTCTCATCCCAGCTCTGTCACTATGTGTTACTTTTAACAAACAAACCCGTTCTGTGCCTCAGTTTCCCCATCAGTAAAGTGGGGTCTAAAATACCTGCTCTCCCCATCTCTTAAGCTGTGAGGCCCTGGGTGGGACAAGGGCTGTGTCTCATTCTGTACTCAGCCCAGTGTTGGACAAAGAGTACGCTTTTAATAATTAGCCCATTATTATTGAAGAAGATGAGGAGGTATTTTCAATGGCCACATTTCAAACTATCGCCTTGTGCTATAAAGAAAGAAATTTCAGCTGGGACACACAAGCCACTGGCAGGTGGTTTTGTTAACTGGAACTCTCTGTGTCATTTAATGACGACGCCGGACCACTGGTTCATCACCAAAACCTCTTCTGTTCCAGAAGAAATCCATTTTCTATTGAGTCAGTTGCTAAGTTTGGTTCCCCAGGGGCATTCCTTCCCGGCCTATTTTCAGCCAATGATATTAACAGAGTTCACGAGCAGGGTACCCTGCTTCCCACGGGATTGGACAGGAGGCCATGCAGTGCCTGCTGCCATGGTTTTAAATGTCAAATAAAAACTCTCCCCATGGCCTTAGTTCCCATGCCACTGGAACTCTGGGGTCCATTGGGCTTCTGTCCAGAACCGGAGTTCCCTGCTAAACTGGGAGCTCTTCTGCTCGTCTGGGAGCTCCTCCGCTAGACTGTGAACTCCTCTGCAAGACTGTGAAACTCCCTGCTAGGCTTTGAGTTTCCTGTTACACTGGAAGCTACCTACCAGACTCTGACTAGTCAGGAGGCTCCGGGTTCTATTCCCGGCTCCACCCCTGTCTGTTGTGTGACTGTGGGCAAGAGGAGTTACCTCCTCTCTAAAATGGAGAGTAATACCGTGAGCCCCGTGTGGGATATGGGACTGTATCCAACCTGATTAGCTTGTATCTACCCACAGCGCTTTAATACAGGTGCCTAGTTCATTAATAAGTGCTTAACAAAATACCATAAAAAAATAACAAAACAGAAATAAAATCTTACAACAGAAAGACACAGAAGGAAAGGAGAGGAAGGAGGAGTCTCTTAATGTTACTACCTTAGATTGAAAGTCACGTAAATGATTCCAGATGAGGAAACTGAGGCATAGAGGAGTGCAACGACGTACAAAAAGCCACAGAGCAAGCAAGTGGCAGAGCTGGGATTAGAACCCAGGTCCTCTGACTACCTGACCCGTATTTTTCCATTCTCAGACTCTGTATCTCTTGAAGTCCTCACATGCCAGTTTTCAGTTGAGGAATTTTAACACAATGTCTGAGGGGTTGAGGGAACCATCCAACTTCTGAAGAATTAGTTGACCAAGGAACCATGTTTTAGAAAAGCATTTTACTTTCTTCTAATCCCTCCCTGTCTTTCCCAATGTCCCTTCCTGGTGTTTATGTCTGCTGATTGGGAGAGAGAGCATTACATCACTAGCAATTGCAGGATTTCAAATGGCTCGTAAAGGCCACTCCCTAAAATGTCCATCAAATCTATGTCTAAACTAGGAAAATAGTATTTTTCCAAGAAAGTGCCAACTACTTTATGAAACAGGATCACTAAGTTCTTGAATCTTGAACACTGCTGTGTAGGTCAGCAATTAAGACTAAGGAAAATAAATCAAAGTTGATGGATGAAAACGTCAGTTACCTTCCTATTGTCTTCATAACTCTCTCAATTCTCGATATGTGTCAATGGCCCCAGGAGACAACAGAGGCTTCTTTGATCACAGTCACAAACCACACCATTAGAGATGCCCTGTGAAAATGGAAATTAACTCAAAAGGTGTTTTTTTTAATTCTTTTATTTTTATTGCAGAAATACGACAGGAAACCTGGAATTCACCTAACTTAGAGATTGGCCTTACAAGCAAGAAGGCTGGTCTTGATCTCAAAGGAAAACAATTCAGTTTATATCAGTGAATTAAATATATCTGTATCTGGAATATATGGTCAATGTGTGGGGTAAAACATAGGCAGGAGAGTTTGGCCTTAGGGGTCTTTCTATACTGAAAAGAAAAAAGCCTTCAGCTGGCCTACAAAAGCCGCTGTTGATCAGTTAGTCTTAGGCCAAATTGAATGCCAGCTATGGCAGCTCTGTGATCAATAACTTCAACTATGCTACAGTCTTTTCCAGCAGACTCAGAGTTAGTTGCATGTAAATTATTTCTCAATTGTAGAGTGAATTTATAAAAATATACCCCGGGGTTCTCATAGTGGCTGTTGGACTCTGAACAGGTCATGTCTAGATGCGGAGGAAAAGAAACCAGTAACTAACCCAGTAATTATTTAGCATTTAGCATTTTTGGTTGGCATGCAATTTTTGATTCATCCTCATCAATAGTATTTTATTTGAGCACTTAGTGTGTGCATCTTCGGTTGAATGTCTCTTGCCAACTCTCCCTATGCCACCTGCTCTTAAACTGTGAGTCCCTTCAGGGCCAGGGACACAGTCTATTTTTAATCAGGTACTTTTTCCAGCTTTTAGTATAGTGCTTTGAACATCGAAAGGGTTAATAAATACTACAAACCCCTATAATATCCACTACCCAAAACCATCTAGTGGCATGTAGACTTCGGTGCACAAATACATGTAACTTAGTGCACATATGAGAAGCAGCGTGGCTTCAGTGGAAACGGCACGGACTTGGGAGTCAGAGGATGTGGGTTCTAATTCTGTCTCTGTCACTTGCCCGCTGTGTGACTTTGGGCAAATCACTTCACTTCTCTGTGCCTCAGTTACCTCATCTGTAAAATTGGGGATGCAGACGGTGGCCCCACGTGGGACAACCTGATTACCTTGTAACTACCCCAGGGCTTAGAACAGTGCTTGGCACCTACTAAGTGGCTTAACAAATACATACTTATTATTAGTATATAACCATGATTAAGAACAATAATTCATTCAATAGTATGTATTGAGCACTTACTATGTGCAGAGCACTTTACTGACGCCTTGCAATTGTACAGCCTTTGGCAGTTTTCCCCAATCATATTTATGGAGCACTTACCGTCTGCAGAGCACTGTATGAAGCCTTTGGGAGAGTTTAATATACACAGTTGGCAGACACTTCCCTCCCTTAATGAGCTTACAGTCTACAGAGGAAGACAGATATGACTATAAATACATTACACATAAGTACATAAGTGTTGTAGGGTTGAGGGAGGGGTAAATAAAGAGTGCAAATCCTACTCATCTCATTTTAACCTCAAAACAGCCCTGTGAGGTAGGAAGAGGCATGGATCTAGACCGTAAGCACCCCCATAGGCTCTATACTACATGTCGGTAGGGAATGTGTCTTGTTATCCCGTTATACTGTACTCTCCCATGTGCTCAGTACAGAGCTCTGTACACAGCAGTTGCTCAACAAGTATGACTGTGTCATAATTCCCACTTTTTGAAGTGAAAACTAAGGCACAGAGAAGTGGTTGTCTTGCCTGGGAGAGCTATATCTATAATCCAGGACTGGGTTTTTGCCTGTCTCAGCTCTCTTGGATTACCAATCAATCAATCAATTGTATTTATTGAGCACTTACTGTGTGCAGGGCACTAAACTAAGCACTTGGGTGTGAACCTGTGGGCAGGCCAGAGCCAGAGATCCGGAGATGCGGGGCCAGGGGGCGGCTGTTCCCCGCAGCAGAGACAAGGGAAATAATCCATCAAATCAAGCCGCTTCACTTTTCTTTGCCTCCGTTCCTCATCTGTAAAATGGGAATTCAATACTCGTTCTCATTCCCCCTTACATTGTGAGCCCCACAAGAGACAGGACTGGATCTGATCTGATTATCTTAGCACAATTTATGGCACATAATAATTGCTCAACAACGGGCCTGGGAGTCAGAAGAACCTGGGTTCTTAATCCCGGCTCTAACACTTGTCTGCTGGGTGGCCTTGGACAAGCTGCTGAACTTTTCTAGCCTCAGTTAATTCATCTGTAAAATGGGGATTAAGACCAGGAGCTCCATGCAGGATAGGGAATGTGTCCAAACCCAATTTGCTCATAACCACCCCAGTGCTTAAGTACAGTGCCTGGCACGTAGTAAGTTCTTAAATACCATTACTATTTTATTATTCATAATAATGAATAAAAAACACACTTATTGTTATCATTATGATCATTATTACCGCCACAGAGATGTTTGGGAACAAAATGAAATCCACAATGTTTTAAAGTGCTTTGGAAAAAATAAAGGCACACTCCATATTCTTCCATATTCTTTGCACCTACCACTGACGTCCAAATCGTTGACTCTGAGAGCAGACTACAGCCTCTCAATCTAGACCATCTCCAGGCAGGGGATGAAATCAATGCAATTATTTATTTACATAATTGTCCATCTCCCCCTCTAGACTGTAAGGTCACTGTGGGCAGGGAATGTGCATGTTTATTATTATATTGTATTCTCCCCTAAGTGCCTAGTACAGTGCTCTGAACACAGTAAGCGCTCGATAAATATACTTGAATGAATGAATGCACAGATGCCAGTTGGCCTCAATATTTGCCTGTCCGATAAATGGGTAGGGAAAAGAGGCCCGTCCTCCGTAGCTCAATATGACTCCTATATCCTAAATCCTACTCTGTTCTTCCAAACACATGTCAATTAATGCCTGAAGGATTGGCAACAAAATTGGATCTGGGAGTCCCCCAGTAGACAGCAGATTCCCTCCCTTCCAAAACAACAGAAATGATGTATCAGTCAAATCCTAAGTCATTTTTTATGTCTTTTCCAGGTCAAAGGCTATAGGAAGAGGGGATGGAAGAGGGAAGATGGAGAAGGTTAGCGGAGCGCGGGATATTTCAGCATTCCTTTGCTAATCATTAGTCATTTCTAAGAATTTTCTCCATCTGTTGGTCTCCTAATACTGTCTAGACAATCTCAGTCTTACATAATTCATAACGACTGCATATTTCCTGTTTACTACAGAGTTAGCCTACAAAGGTCACTGGTAGGATAATTTGAAAATTTTCGATGGAAACATTTCTCCACAATCTGAAAACTCAGGGGAGTCACGAACCCCTCCTCTCTAGTGCGGTAGATTCTGTAGTAAAGCTCGATAAAGGCAATTGGGTCCAGTCATTACTAACACCCAGTAACCCGTCTTGCAAATGGGTAGAACTAGAGGAGAGATGAAAAGCAACGAATTTTTTAGGATAGAAACTGGATAAATACAACTCTGTTGTATCGTACTCTCCCCAGCACTTAGTCCAATGCTCTGCACACAAGAAGTCTGCAATAAATACCGTTGATTGATTGGTTGATTAATCAGGAAAGAAGCAGGGAAGGTATAATGCTGGTTTTCTTCTGTTAAAATGATCGGCTCACAGGAGAATTCAGTGGAAAGCATTCATTCTACTGTGTTTAAGGCTGTGTGGGAATTTCATTGATGTGGTTTTTAAAAAGCTAGTGCTACATGAAGCTCTTCTCTTGGAGCTAGGAGAACTCCGCAACCCCTGCAAGAATTCCACAAGGCCACAGCAAAGTCAGAATATGACTGTCATAAGGAAAGTGCTGAAAGACCCAACTTTCCACCCCAGGGTGGGTTGGTGATCTTTATTTTTTCTGTGGTACTTGTTAAGCATTTATTACATGCCAGGCACTGTACTAAGCACTGGGAATAGATACAAGCTAATCTGGCTAGAAGGTATCTTAGCATTGCACTCGTCTCCTCATAACTTAATTAAAAATTGTGGTATTTGTTAAGTACTTTTTCTCTGCCAAGCACTGTACTGAGCACTGTACTGAGCACTCGGATAGATGCAAGATAAGCAGATCAGACACTGCCCCTGTCCCATAAGGGACTCAGAGTCTAAGGGGGAGGGAGAACAGTTATTTTATCCCCATTTTTACAGATGAGAAAACTCAATCCGTCTCTGCTACATGTCTGCTGTGTGACCCTGGGCAAGTCACTTCACTTCTCTGTGTCTCCATTACCTCATCTGTAAAATGGAGATTAAGACTGTGAGCACCACGTGGGACAACCTGATGACCCTGTATCTCCCCCAGCGCTTAGAACAGTGCTCTGCACATAGTAAGCGCTTAACAAATACCAACATTATTATTATGGGATTGGGTCCAACCCGATTTGCTTGTATCCACCCCAGAATTTAGTAAGTGTTTGGCACACAGTGCTGAAAAAACACCATTATTATCATTATGTTAATAGGGTCAGACATGGTCCCTGTCCCATATGGGGCTCACCCTCTGACCTGATTATCTTGTATTTACCTCGGCAGTTAGCAAAGTCCTCACCCATCACTGTTTTCAGGCATACGTTGGTAAGATCTCACCATTATCTTAAAAATTGCCTGTTCTCTCTCCTCTTTAGACTACGAGGCCTGTGTGGAACAGGAACTGTGCCTGACCTGATGATCTTCTACCTACTCTCTACGCTCAGTAGAGTGCTATCATGAAGAAGAGAGCGTTGATCCCCCATCAGTGTTTTCAGGCACACATGGAGAAGATCTCACCCTCATCTTCAAAAATGAAGGACAGCTCTTTTTCTAAATCTATAGGCCCCCCCAAAACACCCAGGATAGTGCTCTGCACAGAATAGGTGTTCGATAAATGCAGTTGAAGACAATGATGATGATCATCTAAACAATCGCATCTGATTAAGCGTTTTTCCTTCGGTCTTTGAATTGCCAATTCCCCTCATCATTATTTATTTTCCGTAAATTAGGGTTCATTCCTAAAAATCTTTTCCCCTTCACTTTTTATTATTTACCAGTTGCTCCTGCAAGAACTATTAATACTCAGTCTGACGGACTCCCAGCCAACTCTGCAGCGACAGCCTTAGCCACCATTTCTCTAGCTCAGAGCCAAGGCAAGGAGCCAGTTGTATTTCATTTTAAGCTTGCATTTTAGGCAGAGCACCAGGCCGTTTTTCTCAGTCAATCTAAAGCAGCGTGGCCGAGTGGATAGATCCCGGGCCCGGGAGTTACAGGACCTGGATTCTAATCCCGGCTCTGCCACTTTTCTGCTGGGTGACCTTGGGCAAGGTCACTTTTTACTTCTCTGGGCCTCAACTACCCACACCTGTAAAATGGGGATTAAGACTGTAAACCCCATGTGGGGGCATGGATAGTGTCCCACATTGATTAACTTGTATCTATCCCAGGGCTTAGTACAATACCTGGCACATAGTGAGCAATTAACAAATAAAAAAGGAAGGGTTTTGGATGTCAGAAAGGATGCATCAACCATTGTGCTTTCCCATCCCATGAAGATTGACCAATCCAAGAGCCCAGAGGGAAGAAGGCTTTTGTCCACTGCGATGAGCAGAGTGTTCCTGGAGTGATACGCTCATTATTCTCCTTCTTAACTTGATTGGTTATGAATCAATCAGTGGTATTTATTGAGCGCTTAGTGTGTGCAGAGCACTGGAAGAGCATCATCATCAATTGCATTTATCGAGCGCCTACTGTGTGCAGAGTACTGTACTAAGCCCTTGGGAGAGTAGAATGCAACAGAATTGATGGACATGCTCCCTGCCCACAACAAGTTTACACTCTAGATGGGGAGAGAGACATTAATATAAATGAGTAATTTATAGATATGTACCTAAGTGCTGTGGGTAAATTTGAAAAGACCCAAAGGTCAAAGATGCAAGTGTAGATCCAGTACAATACAACAGAATTAGTAGATACATATATATGTAGATATAGATATATATGTAGATACATATGTTATATGTAGATACATATATTATATATATATATAATTTCAAAAGGCCACTTTATTCTGCTCTATACATATGTAGCAGAAAAAGGTGGCCTTTTGAAAGAAAAGATATTCTTTCTAATAGAGGCAATGCTACTTGTGTGTGTGTATGAATAAATATATATATAAATGAAATTCCTTGTGTGTGTTTGTATGTGCGTGGATATAGTCTACCAATCAGTTGATAGACACACACACACACAGAATTTCTTTTCTCTTCTAATTTATATGATCCTCATCAAAATATAAACAGTCCAATAAAATATGATCACAGAGGAATTAATCCACCCCAACTGATGCATTAGCGTAATTGGTTTATATTAATAGAATGGAAGTGCAGCAGGTTTTTACAATGCATCTTAATATATGCGCCCACGACACTGGGGTAACATTATCATACAGCATGTTCTCTTTCCAGTTTTAAAAGTGGATTGAGGTGCTGTTCTTCAATCCATTTTCCCTGCGTAACTCTGGCTTCCATCAAACCTTAATGTAAAAGCCAAAATTGCAAGTCCATCATTTGTATTATAAAAAGTAATACTATTCATTGAAAAATTCTCTCAGTAGGGAAAAACAGTTTTGAAAGTTCAAGAGGGCCAGAAAAAAAAAAAAGGAAGAATAAGCCACAGTAAATCAATACTACGGGATAGCCGGGCTAGTTCTGACCTCAGAGGCCACGGGGATGAATTTTCAAAACGGTTCTCAAGAGGATTAGTACATTAGAGGGTGCCATTATGCTCAGTTGTTAGGTGTGCTTTGCACACAGTAAGTGCTCAATAAATATGATTGAATGAATGAATTAGAAAGTGTCAGATGCAATATAATTTCCAGATAGAAGAGAATAGAAATATGGGTTAGGTGAGGAAGTGCTTAAATAGTAAGAGATGTCACCAATAAGTGCAAAAATGCTATAGGTGTCTATGAATGCACCTTCTAGACTCTAAGCTCCTTATGGGCAGGGGGCAAGCCTACTGACTTTGTTATATTCTACTCTCCGAAGCGCTTAGTAAAGTGCTCAGTACACAGCACGAGAAGCAGTATGAGAGCAGGCCTGGGAGTCCCAAGGACCCATGTTCTATTTCTGGCTCCACCACTTGTCTGCTTTGTGACCCTGGGCAAGTCACTTTGCTGTACCTCAGTTACCTCATCTGTAAAATGAGGATTAAGACCATGAGTCCCTCGTGGGCCATGGACTATGACCAACCTACTTAGCTTCTATCTACCCCAGCGCTTAGTACAGTGCCAGGCAAATAGTAAGCCCTTAAATAATACCAGAAGGGGAAAAAAAAGCACTCAATAAATACCACTGATTGATAGGTGCTCAAGTGGTAACTGGGAGGGTATCCTTTAGGCAGAAGAAAATAAATTTGAGGAATGCCTTCCGGAGCAAGTGAGATTTCAGGAGAGCTTTGAATGTGGGAAGGGTCGAAGACTGGGGAATTTGAAGGGCACGGGAATTCCAAGCAGGAGGGAGGGTACGAGCAAGAGGGAGAGTAAAGAATGAGGTGCGATGAGAAGATTAGCTTCGAAAAAATCAAGAGTGCCAGCTGGGTTGTATCTGAAGAGAGCTGATAAATAAAAGGGAAGGAACTGATAGAGTTGCCTCCAAGTCGGGAATTTTTGCATGAGGTTGAGATCTATCAATCAGTGGTTTTATTGAGTGCTTACTATGTGCAGAGCACTGTACGAAATGCTTCGGAGAGTAGGATACAACAGAATTGGCAGATGCATTCCCTGTCCACAACGAGTTTACAGTCTAGAGATAAATGAGTAACCCCTGAAGGTTTCTGAGGAGTGGGGAGACTTGCCCAGAATGACATTTTTGAAACATGATCCAGGCGACACAGTGAAATATGGACTGGAGAAGGGAGAGACAGGAGACAAGGGAGAGCGGGGAGGAGGCTGACACAGCAGTCGAGCTAGGATACGACGAGCGCCTAGACCAGTCTCATGGCCGTTGAGATGGAGAGGATGGGGCAGGATTGGGAAATATGGACAAAGAGCGCCTAAGGATTTGGTTACAGACGAAATATGGGGATTGAAAGAGAGAGGGGAGCCAAGGATAGAAAGGCCAGGTTGCAGATTTTAGAGATGGGGAGGATGTTGTCAACAGTGATAAGGAAGATAGGTGGATGATAAAAACTGAGAGGAAAGATGAATCTACTCTTCAGATCACTACTACTACTAATGATAATAATAATGATGATGATGGCATTTGTTAAGCACTTACTGTGTGCAAAGCACTGTTCTAAGAGCTGGTGTAGATACAAGGGAATCAGGATGTCCCAAGAAGGGCTCACAGACTTGAGGGCCCAGAGAAGTTAAGTGATTTGCCTAAAGTCACATAGCTGACGAGTGGCAGAAGCAGGATTCTACTATTTCTACTAAAGATCATGCTGGAAAGCACACTTTAACAGGCATTTGAATATCAATACTTGATAAACTTCATTAATTACTAATTCATTATTTTCATACTCTTGCTTCTCTGTTTTTCAGCCGGCTCCCACTGTAGCTATTCAGTTGACACCTGCACAGCTCCCCTATCAGAATGCAAGCTCCTTGAGAGCAGAGATTTGGTCTGCTGCTTTTATTGTATTGTACAGTACTCGGAAAGAATTGAGAAGCAACGAGGCCTAGTGGATGGAGCATGGTCCCGGGAGTCAGAAGGACCTGGGTTCTAGTCCCGGCTCTGCCACTTGTCTGGTGTGTGACACTGGACAAGTCACTTCACTTCTCTGTGCCTCAGTCTCCTCATCTGTAAAATGAGGATTAAGACCGTAAGCCCCATGTGGGACAGGGACTGTGTCCAACCTGATCTGCTCGTATCTACCCCAGGGCTTGGCACATAATTAGCGCTTAAACAAACATCATTTTTTTAAAAAATGCTGTGTTTGATATTTTAGAGTATTTGACTATGCGGTTATCGGGTAGCTATTGGGTAAGCAAAGAGAAGAGATAAATGGGCAGGAGAGATGAGGTGAAAGGAAGGGAAAGTAGGGAAAGAGGGAGAGGAAGAGGAAAGAGAAAAAAGCAAGAAGCTGAGAAAAAAGACACCAAAAGTAAATTAAAACAGACACAGCACCATGTGTGTTTTCTTTGTCAATCAGGAAGACATGAATTGTCCCTTCTCCCTGTGGTACCCTTCCAAAGAGAGAAAAAGCAGCTGTGTCTTCACATTGTCCTGCTGAAGAACAATGAAAGCTACAGACTGGACAGAGTCAGTTTCCAATTCTGAACTATGGGGTGGGGTTTCATTTCTGGTTTTGAGGAGGCCGACCTGTCAGGAGTCGCATGAGAAGATCCTCACCAGAGCTGGAATATAGAACAGCTGTCAGAGTTAGTTAGCTTTAACGCCTAAAGGCCCTACCCAAGTCCCTTAGATACTCAAATATTTATCACGATGGAAAACCCCCCGCTACCCACTGAAAAAAATAAGGCAAAAATTCTTGACAAAATAGTTTTTGCCCTCTCTATCCTCATATTTTAAAATAGGTGGTTGCTGAAATACCCTTTTTCTAAGGAGGAACATTTTCTGCAGTCAAAAGCCCATAACTTTATGAAAATCCATATTTTTGTCTTATGCCTCCAATATCAATACACTATCAGAACATCTTCATACAAAATGCGTGGTTTGGATACTGCCTGCGTCAGCATCAGCCTGGAGATCATATACAAGTTATGGCTATTTCATTATAATGTGATGTGAGTGATGAATGTGCTTTGAAATGCATTTCACTCTCTTATGTTTTTCCCGTCCCATGATAAGTATTTTTTTGGTCATCCCCTTCATCATTCAATTGCAGAACGTAAACCAGATGTAAAATTGGAAGAGAATAATAGAGGTTTAAGTGATGCTTTTCAAAACATTTTTCATTTCAACTTTTTCTAAGATGTGGAATTTAAAAAGAACGTTTCTAAGGGGCTGGAAGTCAAGTGGTCCAAGCCGAAGCCACTGGGTAGCCTTTCCATTTCCACCCACTTCTCTGTGCCTCGGTTTCTTCAACTGTAAAATGGGGATTCAATACTCATTCTCCCTCCTTCTTAGACTGTGAGTCCCATGTGGGACAGGGACTGTGTTCCACCCGATTAACTTGTACCCACACCAGCGCTTAGAACAGTTTTCGACACATAGTTAGCACATAACAAAAGTCATAAGAATTAAAAAAAAAATATGGTGGAAGAATTGCCACAACCTCAGAGGAGCTCAGTGTGGGCAGAAGGTCAGAACACAGGAAGTTTCAGCTGTATTTCACGGCTTATCTGTGGCCATGAGGTATCTGGGGATCTTCAAGAAGTGTTTAGCAGATTTGTAGTCCTGGTGACAGTTTAGATGACTTTATTTTGGCCCATTTTCTTTGGGGTTTGAATTACATTCTTTTTCTCAGTGGTTTCACACTCTCCACCCCTCCCAATGCGATTAGATTCCAGTGCTTAGTTCACTGTAAGCTCTCGATCACGTTTAGCAATAAACAACACACATGGTTTGTCCAAGACATACAATGTTTTGCTTTCGGAGAAGCTGGCTGAACTAATTAATTAATGGGCAGTCCCTCAAATAATTCTCCCAGTCTCCCTCAGCACTCATGGATATATCCTTCTACTTGTCCCTACCAGTAATTTATTTCAGTGTCCATCTCCCCCTCTAAACCGTAACCTCCCAGAGAAGCAGTGTGGCTCAGTGGAAAGAGCGCGGGCTTGGGAGTCAAAGGTCATGGGTTCGAATCCCGGATCCGCCAATTGTCAGCTGTGTGACTGTGGGCAAGTCACTTAACTTCTCTGTGCCTCAGTTACCTCATCTGTAAAATGGGGATGAAGACTGTGAGCCTCATGTGGGACAACCTAATTACCCTGTATCTACCCCAGCGCTTAGAACAGTGCTCTGCACTTAGTAAGCGCTTAAATACCAACATTATTATTATTGTGGGCAGGGAACGTGTCCGCCAACTCTTTTTCACTGTACTCTTCCAAGCGCTTAGTACAGTGCTCTGTACACAGTAAGTGCTCAATATATACGAATGGTTGATTGATTACATTCAAGGATACATAATAATACTAATAATGATGTTATTTGCTAAGCGCTTACTATGTGCCAAGCACTGTTCTAAGCGCTGGATGGTTCGTCACCACGTTACAGACTTTTATTCCGTCGATCGTACTTATTGAGCATGTACTGTGGGCAGAGCACTGTACTAAGTGGTTGGGAGAGTACAATATAACAGACACATTTCCCCGCCCGCAGTGATTTTACAGCCTAGAGGAGAAGACAGACATTCATTCAAATGAATAAATTACAGAAAGGTACTTGAGTGTTGTGGGGCTGGGAGGGAGGATTAATAAAGGGAGCAAGTCAGGACAAGGCGGAAGGGAGTGGGAGAGGATGAAAAGAGGGCTTAGTCAAGGAAAGGCTCTTGGAGGAGATGGGCCTTCAATAAGGCTTTGAACGGGGGAAATTAATTGACCGTCGCTCAATAAATATCACTGATGGATTGATCGATTGATTCCATCAACCACTAGATGGTAAAATCCTTGAGGGCAAGAATCATGCCGACTAATTCCTTTTTATTCTCCCAAGCCCCTTAGTACAGTGCTCCGTATAGAGCAGCAGTGTGGAATAATGGATAGCGCACAGGCCTGGAACTCAGAAGAACCTGGGTTCTGATCTCAGCTGTGCCACTTGCCCACTGTGTGACCTTGGGCTGGTCAGTTCACTTCTCAGTGCCTCAGTTCCCTCATCTGTCAAATGGGGATTAAGACTGGGAGCCCTATATGGGTTGAAAACTGCATCCAACCTGATTAGCTTGTATCTACCTCGGCGCCTAGTATAGTGCCTGGCGCATAGTATGTGCTTACCAAAATACCATTAAGAAATAAGAGTAAGTGCTCAGTGAGTACTACTGGTTGACTGATAGATCTAGATCTATTCTGTAGTTTCATGCTTGAGGATATACTGCCACCATATTGAAAATAATATATGTTGATGGCCACCATGCCCTCCAGAATCACCCATCTTCTGTTTCCCTTTTCCTAACTAAACTCCACCAACTGGTTGTGCCACCCACTGCCTCCCTTTTCTCCCCCTAACTCTCTTTAAAGTGCTGTATGATTTGGATTTCAAAATAATAATAATATTAATGGTACTTGTTAAGCACTTCATTCATTCATTCAATAGTATTTATTGAGCGCTTACTATGTGCAGAGCACTGTACTAAGCGCTTGGAATGAACAAGTCGGCAACAGATAGAGACAGTCCCTGCCGTTTGACGGGCTTACAGTCTAATCGGGGGAGACAGACAGACAAGAACAATGGCAATAAATAGAGTTAAGGGGAAGAACATCTCAAAAACAATGGCAACTAAATAGAATCAAGGCGATGTACATTTCATTAACAAAATGAATAGGGTAATGAAAATATATACACTTACTATGTGCCAAGCACTATTCTAAGCACTGGAGTAGATACAGGTTCATCAGGATAGGCACAGTCCCTGTCCCACATGGGCCTCACACTGTCAATTCCCATTTCACAGATGCAGTAACTGAGGCCCAGAGAAGTGAAGTGACTCCTCCAAGGTCACACAGCAGACAAGTGGCTGAGCCAGGATTAGAACTCAGGTCCTTCTGACTCTCAGGCACGTGCTCTAACACTAGGCCATGCTGCTTCCTCACTACTCTTCTGGGAGTCTGCTCTCTGACACCTTCCAACGACCTCGTTCTGGCAAAATCGAATAATCCCCTCTCTGTCCTAATCCTCCTTGACCTTGCTACCACTTTCAACACACTTCCAGCCTTGATTTTACAGAACTAGCTCTTTCTCGGTGTATTCCTAGCTCCCTACGTGCTCCTGTTCATTCTCCTTTCCTGGGATCTGGTTCCCCCCTCAACCTTTAGTAATGGGGGGTAGTTCCCCCAAGGCTCTAACAGGGGAGGTCCCCAAAAGCTCAGTTCTCTACCTTCATTCTCCCAAAAAACCCCTCCACTCATGTTGGATCATGTTTCTCCCAACTCCTGCTGTTTTTGCCGGTCAAATTTATTTCAAGATTTACAAATGTTGGCTGCAATTTTTCCCAGCATCTGCACCAGTTGTGCAAGATTAGTTTTTGAAACAATGGAGCGGAGCAATTTCCATATCACAGCGGAGACATGTCACCATCATTTATAATACTATAATCACTCTATCATTGATTTTTTTTATATTGCAACATTAAAATGTTGAATCCCACAGAAAGACACTGAAAGGAATTTAAAATTCTCTAACACCTACTGCAAATGAAGTACATCCTGATTTGTAAAGATGACCTTGGGTATTTGAGGAAAAAAAAAATTAACGAAATGAAAGCAAAAAGGAAATAACTAATCCCGGTACTTTGAAGTCCATTTGAAATTTAATTGACCATTAGGCTACCAACCATCTTGGCACAGTACCATTTAATAATGAGAAATTCAATCTTACGATAGGAATTGGAACGGCCTCATTCATCAAAAGCTACCCACCGTTAACATTGGTTTTCCATGGAGATTACTGGGAGAAACTGCAGAACACACAGTTTTGAGTAATTTATGAGTTTTTCTAGTCATGTTACAGCAATTTAGTTCTGGAAATAATGAAAATGTTTGTCGACAAATATGATTTAATTTTAGTTGGCCGAGGCAATGATGGAGCTCGATTCCTCCTGTCACTGGAGCTCAAACTGACTAACAAAATAATTGAAACCAAAAGGCAAAGGAGAACTCGGGGTGCCTGATAATAGACAGCCACATTTTAAAAAGATTTAAATGAAATATGGTGATTATACAGCATTTCACCAAGCAACAGTACCCTGGGTGTTCATTATGATTTGGTGGGCGTAATTAACAAATTGTATATGCCCAGCAATTATTGTAATGATATCCGTCATCTTGTAAGATTTTTTACAAAGGATCTCATAATATAATGATACAATGACAATAATAGCAACGGTAATAAAAATAACAGTGCTCTGCACATAGTAAGCTCTCAATCAATCTTATTGATTGATTATTGATAATTGTGGTTTCTGTTAAGTGCTTACTATGTGCTAGGCACTCTAGTAAGTGCTGGGGGTAGATACAAGATCATCAGGTCCCACATGGGGCTTACAGTCTAAGAAGGAGGGAGAACGGGTACTGAATCCCCATTTTGCAGATGAGGGAACTGAGGCAGGGAGAAGTTAAATGACTAGCCCAAGGTCACACAACAGGACAGTTGGATCCCAACTCCTCTGACTCCCAGGCCCATCTTCTTTCCACGAGGCCACGGTGCTTTTTCAGGAAGGGGGTGTAGCAAATTGTATTACCCCATTTTGCAGACAGAAAAGTGAGGTTCGGTCCTCCAGCGTCAGCTTACTCGCCGTGCCCCGACCTCGTCTACCTCACCACTGACCCGTTTCCCACACCCTCCCCTTAGCCAGGAACTCCCTCCCCCTCCATCTACGCCAGACCACCACTCTCTCCAACTTCAAACATTATTAAGGTTACATCTCCTCCAAAAAGCCTTCCCCAGTTGAGCCTTCTTATTCCTGGCTCACTCTCCCTTCCGCATCATCTGTGCACTTGGTTCTGTGACCTTTGGACATTCGATATTCACCCCAAACCCACTGACCTTCTGCACATATCTTTAAAGGATATATTATAAATTACTTATTTATTCATATTAATGGCTGTCTCCCTCATTACACGGTAAGCTCGTTAGGGGCAGGGAACATGTCTGCTAATTCTGTCTTATTGTTCTGTCCTAGGCCCTTAGTCCAGTGCTCTGTACATAGTAAGTGCTCAATAAATACCACTGATTGACTCTTTGATTATGCACTGTGGGACAATCTATGACTATAGCTACCACCTTAGATTATTCATTCATTCAATCACATTTATTGAGCGCTTACGGTATGCAGAGCACTGTACTAAGCACTTGGAAGGTACAATTCAGCAATAAAGAGAGACAATCCCGGCCCACGATGGGCTTACTTCCTCCCATCCTTGTGGGAGTGCTGGGAGGATATGAAGTAATTAAATAATAATATGAAGTAATTAATAATAATGTTGGTATTTGTTAAGCGCTTACTATGTGCTGAGCACTGTTCTAAGCGCTGGGGTAGACATAGGGGAATCAGGTTGTCCCACGTGGGGCTCACAGTCTTAATCCCCATTTTACAGATGAGGGAACTGAGGCACAGAGAAGTTAAGTGACTTGTCCACAGTCACACAGCCGACAAGTGGCAGAGCTGGGATTCGAACTCATGAGCCCTGACTCCAAAACCCGTGCTCTTTCCACTGAGCCATGCTGCTTCTCACTCGATCAAATTTACTGAGCACTGACTGTTTGCAGAGCACAATACTAAGCGCTTGGGAGAGTACAATATAAGAGAGTGGGTAGATATGTTACCTGCACAGAATGAGCTTAATGTCTAGAAGGGGAGATAGACACTAAGGAGATGTCTATCACCCCCTCTAGACAACAACATAAATAAGTTACGAGTATGTACATAAGTGCTGTGGGGATAAGAGAGGGGAGAATATAGGGTGTAAATCCAAGTGCAAGGGCGAAATAATTCATGTGACATGTTTAGCAAACAAAAAAAGCACTGCACAAATTTAAAGTCATATAAATATAAACTATAGTACTCCTTTATAAAGAGAAAGGAAGATTTGCCATTCTATAGTTAATTTGGTCACTGAAAACAACCAAGCCGGAAAATCGGGAGGAAAAGAACCTTTACTTTCTAGACTGTAACTCACAGGGAATGTGTTATCTACCAACTCCCTTATACTGTACTCTCCCACGTGCTTATTTCAGTGCTCGGCGCACACTATGTGTTCAATAAATACCACTGATTGATTGATTCATTCACAGCTCAAACTTCCTTACTGCCATCTTTCTAATTCGCTTTGCCAACCTTTGTCTTTGACTCAGTCAGCCAATTGTGTTTATTGAGCGCTTACCATGTTGAGAAGAGGAAAGGAGGGCTTAATCAAGGAAGGCCTCTTGGAGGAGATGTGCCTTCAGTAAGGCTTTGAAGCAGGGGACAGTGATTGTTTCTCAGCTATGAGGAGAGAGGGCGTTCCAGGCAAGAGGCCGGGCGTGAGCAAGAGGTTGGAGGCGACATAGATGAGATGGAGGCAGAGTGACAAGGTTGGCATTTGAGGAGCAAAGTGCGAGGCTGGGTTGTAGTAGGAGAGTGATGAGGTGAGGTGGGAGGATGACCCTTTCCACTGACTGCTCCTACTACATTCCAGCTTGCACTTTTCACTCCTTCAAAGTTACCCACCTACTGCATCACGTTCTCAGCTCTCCCGCTTACAACCCATTGCCTATGCCTTTCTCTCTGCAGGGAACTCCCTCACCACCTCCACAAATCACTCTCCTCCCCACCTTCCATGTCCTCCTGAAAAGCTACTTCCTCAAGGAGACATTTCCTGATTAATTCTCATATCTCCCTGGATAAGCCTTCCCGGCAGCCTCCTTAGCATTTGTTTTCATATCTATTCATTCACTTAACTGTTTGATTGTTTACTTTCATTTTTATCATTTGTTCTTACTCATTTATCTATTGTAAATTTGGCAATCCGTAGCCCCTGTTTCCGCCATTAGATTGTATGTTTCTAGAGGACATGGACTGCATGTTTAACTTTTACTGCACGTTCCCAAGTGCCTAGAACAGTGCTCAGGAAGGTGCTCAGTAAATACTACTGATAACAGGCAACCACCCGCTTAGACAAACACACATATTCCAATAAATTCAAACATAGACACACCCGTGGACAGACCCACCCACAAGCAGACACAAGTGTAGATCCACACACATCTGAACAAACATTCTGAGTGAACAAGATTGCTTGGGACTTAGAAATGAAACGAAAAGTACAGAAGAGGAAAACTCCAGTGATCCTATTTAGAACATCAATATTAGCCATTAAGATAGGCATGTCATAAAACAGAATAGTTCTTCTTATCAGCCACACCCACACACACTGATAAAAATCTCACTGTCAACTGTGTTTTTGTATCCCCACATGTAGGGGGATAAGGACCAAAATATCTCATTTTGGTGATTCCTGTGAGAAGAGCACTGGAATGAAATCCAACCATCATTCTAGACAGGGAACTACCTTTATTTGTTATGAATTCTAGGCTTTTTCACCCATCCTGTAGACTGTTAGCTCGTTATGGGCAGGAAACTGCTAATTCTGCTGTAATGTAATCTCCCAAGCGCTTAGTACAGTGCTCTGTACATTGTAAGCACTCGATAAATAACACTGATGGATTGATTGCTCATATCTCAGGTTCCCCTTCCCTTATCCAGCTCTCTGACGTGGAAAAGAAAATACACTGCAAGGAGAAAAGGCTGTTTTTCAGGAAGACCTCCAGAAATTAATTCTTATTTTCAAGGAAACCAGCTATGGATTTTTTTTAATTTTAAAGATAGTTAATATTTTGCCGTAACAAAAAAGTCAAGATGATCTATGAAGGGGGGAAATGTAAGTTGAAAGGCATTGCAACAGGCATATTTCTGATTATTTCATTTATTTTGGTACAGTAAATTTAATAAGTGAATGTGAGAAAAGTGAGACTAGCGATCAATACAATTACATTTTCCTTTAGCACTGTGAATTGTGGATAGAATGCAAGAACACCTCACATTTGGATATCGATCCATCAGTCAGTGAGCACTGAGCATTTACTATGTGCAGAGCACTGTTCTAAGCCCCCCGGGAGAGTACAAAACAACAGAATTAGGAGACATGTTCCCTGCCCATAATAGAAGGCCTCTGGCCTGGAATGCCCTCCCTCTTCATATCTGACAGATGATCACTCTCTCCTCCTTCAAAGGCTTATTGAAAGCCCATGTCCGCCCTCATTTCCTCTTCTCCCACTCCCTTCTGCATCACCCTTCTACTTAGATTTATCCACTTTTATCCACCTCTTCCTCAGCCCCACAGCACTTACGTACATATCTGTAAGGTTTTCATGTTTCTACCAATGTCTGCCTCCCCTTCTAGACCATACGCTCATGGTAAGCAGACAACGTGTCTACCAACTCTGTTATATTGTCCTTTCCCAAGCGCTTAGTACGGTGCTCTGCACACAGTAAGCACTCAATGAATATGATTGATTGATCACAGCATCATGAGGCTTCCGAAAAAACGGCTGTGTTGATCATAAACCCGGGGTTGGACATTGGGTTAGTATTAAAACGGGAGTTTTCCTTTAACGTGGGACTCCATAAGAACAGTCCTTTAGACTATGAGGCCTGTGGAGGTCAGGGACCGCGTCTGACCAGCGTTTAACACAATGCTGGACAGATAGTAAGCTCTAAGTAAGCATAGTAGGTTATAGGTGACCTGACTGCATTTCATTCTGGCATTCAGAAAGTTGAACACAGGGACAGTCCCCACGGACTTGTGAGTTTGCTGTGGGCAGGGAAGTATCTGCTAGTTCTCTTGTCCTCCCCCAAGCGCTCTGCACACAATAAGTACTCAATAAATACCACTGAGGAGGGGGAGGAGGTGAGTTGTAAACGGAGGAAAGAGGTCAATACACTAGAAACCTCTGCATGAAACTTCCTGATAGTGTTTTTAAAATCATAGCATTGCAAGCTCAAGGCCAGGGGGACGAGCCTTTTATCCTTTCGGCATGTTCCCACAGGAGACGCTCAGTAGAGTGCTGTGCACACGGCAGACCCTCAATAAAAACCACTGAATGAATAAATCTATACAAATGAGTTTTCGTCTTAAAAAGTCGAAATAAAAATAACTGACTGTTTAATAATAAATAAATAAATAAATAAAATGACTCATTTTAGAACCTCTTATTTTTCAATTTAGGCATTGCGTAAACGTATCCCTATGCCCTTAAACATGAAACAGGCATAAACCAATTTCACTCAGATTAGGTTTGTGTCATACATAAAGTTCTGTATCCACTCAGTTCAAATCAACCTCTTACACAAGCTTGTACTTGTTAAATCCTGCCTAAGATCTCCAAAAGCCTGCTCTTAATGGATGGCTCTTGTTAGTGAAGAAAGAAGCTTGGAAAATCACTCTGAACTGTTTGGATACATGAAATCTACCATGCCAAACTAACCCACTGCTATTGAAAACATTGACATCTTTCTAAAAGACACACTGGGTACAAACTTCAGTGTTTTCCCAAAGTCACACAAACTGTCAACCTTCCAAAACATGTTATTTTTAAAGTGATATGAAGTTGGAAGATACCGTCAAAATTATTTTTTATAAATGATGTTGCTAAAAGCTATTTGTAAATATACTCCCACCTGAAACATTTGTTTTAAGGGGGCTTTTTTTTCGAACGGAATAATAACCGTTGTGGTATTTGTTAAGCACTTACTCTATGCCGAGCACTGTGGTAGACACGAGATAATTAGGTTGGAGTCAGCTCCTGTTCCCCATGTGGCTCACAAGCTAGGTGGACAGGAAGATGGGTGTTTAATACCCATTTTACAGATGAGGAAGTTAAGTGACTTGCCCAAAGTCACCCAGCAGGCAAGTGGCAGAGCTGTGTTTTGAAACAACCAACAAGAATCTAATTCAAAGATGGAGAAAGAGTTTCAACACAAGTTCCAAGTACGTTGCTTTTGTTCACTTTTTCCCTGTTTCTGTCTACCTCTGAGTTTGGATATATTGCATATTTATTGATTCACTCTTCATGTCATTTAATATAAGATGCTTGATCTCATGTCATGAATCAGAAATTTTACCAACACAGATTTATAGAAAGGGAATGGAGACTATTAAGTATGTTGAGTTTGTGATGCCTCAATAAATTGCCTTGAGCTGCATGAATATTTAATGCTTATGCGGAAGGGCGCAATAGAACAAACACATCTTATTGTTTGAACATGTTCTAGTGTCTGAAACACGTTAAACTCTAAAAATCTGTCTGCTATTTCAAATAAATGAAGTCACTCACAGGGGTGGGAGGGGGTCTCTTTCAGAATTTAGATAGCACGAGCTGTCTCTTTTCAAACGGCTTGAATTCTGCCACCCAACCCACCTCCTGCATGTTTGTTATACCCCAGCTTTGAAAGTAAGAGGAATAACTTTCTTTTCATGAAGCTAATAATAACTGTGGTGCTTCTCTGGCACTTACTATGTGCCAAGCTCTAGGGCAGACGCAAGGTAGTCAGGTCAGACACAGTCCCTGTCCCTCATCGGGCTCCCAGTCCAAGAGGGAGAACAGGCATTTAGTCTTCTTTTGACCATTGAGGAAACTGAGGCCCAGAGAAGTTAAGGGACTTGCTCAAAGTCACAGAGCAGTCAAGTGTTGGGGATGCGATTAGAACCCAGGTCCTCAGACTCTCAAGAGCTGAAGATATGCCTCAGCTGACAAGAGGGTTGGAGAAGCTGGCTTAGCTGGTGGCAGTGAGGAGGAAGGAGACGGATTCCTCTTGGGAGTGTTGCTGGTGAAAGGTACTTGGAGCTTTATTTATTAATTTTCAAATTTATTTAATGAATTTTATATAAGTAGAAAGAGAAGTCCCTCCCTGTAAGGCATTGCACGCTAAGCTGTCGAATCTTATTTCGACCAATCTGCGTCGTATAGCAAAATTACGATGCGCATGGTAAAATGAAGCCACGACCCCGCTAACATCTGCCGATGCTTCATTCAAAGTCCTTGAGCCATCGTTTTCTGGGGGGGAAATTATGATATCAGAAAACTCACAGGCGTAAATTACACGCACGGCTTAGACGAGCGGGAGAGCGCACTGTTCGTTGGGCAAGGGCTCGTAGGACGACGAAGGAGGCGAAAATGAGTTGGACGGCCAGGGTGCGATTTGCATAAAAAATGCGAGCCAGATGTTGAGCCCCTTTGGGTTCCATTTGTTCATTTTCTTCTGGCCTCCTTTCATGCCACGCTCTGCCTAGTAAAATCTGTACCCTGACTTTTTCCAGCAGGCTGTCTCAAACAACCACTTCAAAGGAGTCCTGCAATTTCTAGCCCAACTGAGCTTGCTTGACCTGTAATTGGAGAGTACCCTCTCCTGAGGGATTGCCTTTGTCGGTCTTTTTACATGCTTTCTTGCTATATTGGAAAACGCTCTTGAAATATTACCCTTTCTTATTCTAGCAGCATACTACCGGATCTTTTTTTTTTGTTTTTTCAATGGTATTTCTTAAAGGCTCTAAGGGCTGGGGCAGGTACATGGTCATCAGTTTGGCACAGTCCCTTGTCCCACATGGGGCTCAAAATCTTCATCCCCATTTTACAGATGAGGTAACTGAGACTCAATAAATTGGGGGGAGGGAGAGGAGTTGCAGGGAGCAAGTCTGAACAGCTGGCTCCACCCAGAAAATGAAAGCCGCTGGGCTGAAAGGCCCCCATTTTCAGTGAGGCAGGAGTTTTCAGGATCGATCGTATCTATTGACTGCTTAGTTTGTGCAGGTCTCTGTACTAAACGCACTTGTCAGCATGACCTAGTGTAACAGCACAGGCTTGAGAGTCAGAAGACGTAGGTTAATAATAATAATAATAATGCTGGTATTTTTTAAGTGCTTACTATGTGCATTGCACTGTTCTAAGCGCTGGGGAGGATAGGAGGTGATCAGGATGTTCCACGTGGGGCTCAGTCTTCATCCCCATTTTACAGATGAGGTAACTGAGGCACAGAGAAGTGAAGTGACTTGCCCCCAGTCACACAACTAACAAGTGGCAGAGCCGGGATTCAAACCCCTGACCTTGGACTCCCAAGCCCGGACTCTTTCCGCTGAGCCACGCTGGATGGGAAGCAGTGTGGCCTAGTGGATGGAGCATGGGCCTGGGGGTCCAGAGAACTTGGGTTCTAATCCCAACTCTGCCACTTGTTTGCTGGATGACCTTGGGCAAGTCATTTCACTTCTCTGGGCCTCAGTTACCTCATCTGCAAAAAAGGAATTGAGGCTGGGAGTCCCATGTGAAACAGGGACTGTGTCCAACTCGATTAACCTGTATCCACACTTAGTACAGTGCCTGGCACATAGTAAGTGCTTAACAAATACCACCATTATTATTATTATTACTACTAATGATATTCATTCATTCGTTCAATCGTTTTTAATGAGCGTTTACTGAGCACTGTACTACGCGCTTGGGAGAGTACAATACAACATAAACAGACCTAATTCCCATGGGTCTACCAACTTCGTTTTCTTGTACTCTCCCAAGCGCTTAGTACACTCCTCTGCGCAAAGTGCTCATTAAATACCAATGATAGATGGATTGACACTTGAAACAATCCCTTGACGGGGAGCTTTGGGGATATTTGCTCCTCTGATGGGGACACCCTGACATCCAGGGACTGGAATCCAGGTTGTTGCTTAATAATAATAGTAAAAATAATAGCTGTGGTATTTTTTGAGTGCTTACTATGTGCCAGGCACTGTACTAAGCGCTGGGGTGAATACAAGCAAATTGGGTTGGACACGGAGCCATCCAGGGTAGAGAGAAACCACCCTTCCATCTCACCCAAAGTGTGTCAGCTCACCACCACACATCACTGACTGTAGCACACCCTGCCTCTGTCTGGGATGCTCAAACCAGGCGTGAAAATCCCCAACAGGAATGTAAATATTTAACGCTCAGAACTCTGAAGAAAGGTTTCCAAATATAACCCACGGGAACCAAAAAAAGCCGCACTGGAGGGTTTGAAAATGTTCCTCTGAACTTCCAGGTCCGCGGTCAACTCGTAAGAGGAGGGACGGGGGTGAGAATCAGCACGTCTTAGTGGAAAGAGTCCAGATCTGGGAGTCAGGAGACCTGGGTTCTAATCCCGGCCCTGCCACTTGCCTGCTGTGTGACCCTGGGCAAGTCGCCTCACTTCTCTGGGCCTCAGCTTCCTCATCTGTAAAATGGGGAGTAGATAGCTGTTCTCTCTCCCACTTAGACTGGGAGCCCCATGGGAACAAGGCAGGGAGGCCTCCTGGAAGGCTAACATTGTCATCCCCCTAAAGTTAACCCCCAAAATGAAAAAAATAATAATAACACTGGTATTTGTTAAGTGCATACTATGTGCAGAGAACTGTTCTAAGCGCTAGGATAGATACAGGGTAATCAGATTGTCCCACATGAGGCTCACAGTCTTCATCCCCATTTTACAGATGAGGTAACTGAGGCACAGAGAAGTTAAATGATTTGCCCACAGTCGCACAGCTGACGAGTGACAGAGCAAGGATTCGAACCCATGACCTCAGACTCCCAAGCCCGTGCTCTTTCCACTGAGCCACGCTGCTTCTCTAATGATTGATTTCAGATGGATTGATTGATAAGAATGAATTCAAAATCTAAGAATTGACTTTGGGTTTGACTATATTTAGACACATGGGCCCTTGAGTGTCTGCTCTGACCAGTCAGCGCTTAGTACAGTGCCTGGCACATAGTAAGTGCTTAACAAACAAATATTATTTTTTATTATTATTATTACTATCATTACTATAAAGTCCAGATCAAAAAAATCATCTATTCACACCGACAACAGTGATGCAATGAATGAATTCACAGGTGTAAGGTGTAGAGTTATTTTGTGTGGGCATAAGTTTTTGAATAAATGGCTAAAAGCCACTTCAGAAAACCCATTGTCATTGGTGTCCAAAACACCTTAGCACAGGGAAGCAGCATGGTCTAGGGGTTAGAGCCCGGGACTGGGAGTCAGAAGGATCTGGGTTCTAATTCCGGCTCCGCCCCTTATCCGCTGTAGGATCTCGGGCAAGTCAATTCATTTCCCTGAGCCTCAGTTCCCTCATCTGTAAAATGGGGATGAAGACGGTAACCCCATCCGAGACAGAGATTGTGTTCAACCAGATTATATTCTATCTACCCCAGGGCTTAATACAGTGCCTGGCACCTAGTAAGCACTTAAGAATTACCACAATCATTATTATCACAGTAAGGGCTTAACGAATACCACAATTATTATTATTATTACCTTTACAGACACACCATGGCCTAAAGGAAACAGCATGGGTCTGGGAGTCAGAGGACCTGCATTCTAAACCCGACTCTGCCACGTGGCTCCTGTGTGACCCTGCACAAGTCACCTAACTTCTCTGTGCCCCAGTTTCCTCCTCTGTAAAATGGGGATTCAATGCCTGTCGTTCCTCTGACTGAGAGTTTGAACTCTGGTTGGGACAGGGACTGTGTCTGACCTGAATAACATGTACCTACCCAAGGGCTTGGTACAGTGCTTAGAACATAGTAAGAGCTTAACAAATACCAGAGTTAAGATTATTACTGTTACCTAGTCTCATTCTTCTCCCATGGGAACCCAGTCTGCACACTTAATTCCCCTAACGCCAACCTATTTAATGTAATTGTGTCCTCCTTCAGCGTGGAACTTTCTCTACCATCACATCCAGCACACCACCACTCTTCCCACCTTCAAAGCAACCTGCTACAACCATACCTCCTCCAAGAAGCCTTCCTTGACCTACCCCTCACCTTCCCCTTCCCTTCAGCATCTCCTGTGCACTTGGGTCTATAACTCCTTGGTACTTTATTACTCATGCCCCGCAAAGCCACAGAACGGATGCACGCATCTCTATACTCTGCTGCTTTCCCTGTCTGTAATTTATTTTTAACATCCACCTCTTCCACTAGATTGTCAGCAGGGACTTTGACACTCACTCCAGCCCCACAATACTTAATGGAAATATTCTCGTATTCTATTATTTCTCCCATCCCTAATCTATTTTAACACTCCCCTCCCCCTGCAGGCTGCAAGGTCCTTGTGGATAGGGATCAGGTCTACCAACTCCATAGTATTGTACTTTCCCAAACGCTTAAGTACAGTGTCTTGCAAACAGAAAATGGACAATCAATGCCACTGATTGATTGACTTCAATATACCTGGGAGTAAAATTACTGATGATCAATCGATCAATGATGTTTATTGAACACTTACTGAATTGTATGTACTGAGTACTTGGGAGAGCACAATCCAACAGAGTTGGTAGGCAAGTTCGCTGCCCACGGTGAGCTTACAATCAAGAGAGGGAGACTAAGTCATACATCTCCTTTATATTTTATTCACTTGCTGAGACCAATCCCACTACGCCAGAAGGGAAAAAAGGAAGTCATAAATTTAAAACTGGTCAGACAATACACTTGTTTATCTCTCTTTGGTTGAGAGTAAAATCCTCTAATGGCAGGTGACCCCTTGTATCATCTGTCTTCTTAAATTGTGAACATTTTCTTTTCTGTCAATATATTTCTATTAAGTCTATGAGGATTTGGGGAATGTTCTTTAAAATGGATGAGCTCTTGTTTCAGCTTAGGAAACAAAGCTAATAGAAATTTTATGGCAGGTTTAATTTCTATTTTTATTGTTAAAACGGATGTTTTAGCATTACATTTAACTAGCTATTTCCAAAGAAAATAGTGCAAGAATTCATAAGGTGCTTCATTAAACATTTTGGAAACATTTGGTTTGATATTATTCAGCTAGGATGTAAAGGCAAATGTTTTTAAAATCTTAGCTATATTTAGTAAGTGATTTTGTTTACAATCACCCCTTTTTTGTAAAAATGAGATTGCAAACTGCAAACATTCGTTCAGAAGTTTCTGACTTTGCAGTTCAGCTGAGGCGATTTATTTTTAGCTCAATTTTGGTTATCGCTTCAAACTTGTCTTTCATTTGGTTCACCCCGTCAGTTTTCAATTTTATAGTGACTTGAGAAAAAGTTCTGAAATGTGTTAACCCAGCTACATCAATCCAAGCTACAAAGCCTACTGAAACAGAGTACTGAATCTGAACTTTGGGGAAAAAACAACACTGCCATTTTGAAAGATGGATCATCATCATCGATGGTATTTATTAAGCGCTTGGAGGCAGAGTACTCTATTAAGCGCTTGGGAGAGTAGAACACCACAGAGTTGGCAGACACATTTCTGCTCACATTTCATGGGTTATTGTTCCGTTATCTTTAGGTTGAATTTTGAAAGCGACTATAGAAAACCAGGTTTTCAAGCACGCCAAGGGATAACAAGGGGAAAACCTTCAGAATAGGGATTGATTCCTCCTCCTTTTGATTTAGACTGTGAACCTCATGTGGGACAACCTGATTATCTTACAAGGACTCCAGAGCTTAGTACGGTGCCTGGTACTTAGTAAGCGATTAACAATTACCATTTAAAAAAAGCCCAACAAAAGCAACTACGACCACGAAACTAGGAGAAGGGTCATGGGGTGAAGGATAAACAGTTCATCCAAACAATGCATCGTGATTTTCTCCTTCACTTGTCATACTTCCATTTCCCTTACATCCTATATCCTCCTCCTTTCCTCATGCTCGTCTGCCTCTCTGCAGAAATCAAGCAATGAGTTGATTTAGAGATGTATCTGGCTTCATGAGCAGGTGATCTCCAGGGATGAAACAGACGGTTTTGTTCTGCTCTGGATAAAAACACTCAATTTTTTTTTTTTACTAAACTGCAAGGCAACATCAGCAGATTCCATAGCATCAGTGCGACCGAAAAGCAGCGTGGCCTAATGGAAAGACCCCCGGCCTGGGAGTCAGAGGTCTGGGGTTCTAATTCTGGCTCTGCCAGCGGGCCTCTTTGTGATCGTGGGCAAGTCACTTCACTGCTCTGGGCCTCAGTTACCTCATCTGCAAAATGGGAATCAAGACTGTGAGCCTCATGTGGCCCAGGGACTGTGTCCCACCTGATTAACTTGTGCCTAACCCAGGGTTCAGTATAGTACCTGGCACCCAGTTAGCACTTAACAAATAGTATGAAAAAATACAACAAAAAAACAGATACCATAAAAAGTAAAACGGACGTTTACTTTCAGAGGATGCATATTCAAATGACTTATTAACGTCATTCAGATAGTACCGTGAAATTTTCCTATCAGCTATTGGAGGAGTTAGGAAAGGAACACCTCATTTTAGGCAACAAAGTCCTCCACTTTTGGTGGGTCCCACCTCACTTTTACAAGAACAAAATCCACAAAACAATTAAGACATCTTTTCCCAAGGCCTGACTGAAATCCTTTTTATGGAAAGTTGTAACTTTCCTGATTACGTTTCAAGGTTTTTTTGAGTCCAGGCAAAAACGCTCTTCACAGTCATTTACCCGATTGCTGAGAAATCTGAAATTTCTCCTATGTAAATGAATATTCAAAAATGATCAAATACCAAATTGCCTACATAATGGGTCCCTGCACTGTTCAAACAGGCTCTTGTGGTTTGGACTAGAGGGTTTGTGTATAAATGACAAATTTCCAAATTCTAAATGCATGTATTCTTAATCAGAGAAGGAAGAAATTCTCAACTACTCTAGAATAAATACCTGGTAACCTTTTTTTATCCTCCAGGAACTGCTGCGTGCTAGTGGTCCATTGTATTAAGTTTGCACAGCTGACATCTGAAAACAAGAGTGCTCTACATCAGGTTATAGTCTTACCTTGTAAATCAGGCAGCTGAGTAGATACCCCAGGCAGGCATGTTGATCAAATTCTTGTGAAATTTCAGTTGAAAACAGTAGCAAAGATCACCTGGGAAGTAATCTATTCTATTCGTTTGGATGGAACGCCCCATGGAAGTGCTAGAAGAACAGGTCAGTCTCCACTGCAGGTTCACACATTCGACAAATGAATATTCATTAGCTATAGACCTGATAAAAACAAAGCAAAAGGGAAAACGGCTAATATCCTGAAGAAAAAATTTCCAGTAGGCATGCACATTCATGAAGTCAAAACGTCCCAAAGTAGAACTTACTTTTGAAGATGCGGTACCTCTGAAATATTTTTTTAGACCTTTAACACCTCTTCTCTGAAGTGGGTCATTTGCCTTTGTTTAGAGATTTGCTATTTGAATTTGCAAGATCGATCGATCAGAGGTATGTATTGGGCACTTACTATGTGCAGAGCACAGCATAGTGAGTGAAGCAGCGTGGCTCAGTGGAAAGAGCATGGGCTTTGGAGTCAGGGCTCATGAGTTCGAATCCCAGCTCTGCCACTTGTCGGCTGTGTGACTGTGGGCAAGTCACTTAACTTCTCTGTGCCTCAGTTCCCTCATCTGTAAAATGGGGATTAAGATTGTGAGCCCCACGTGGGACAACCTGATTCCCCTATGTCTACCCCAGCGCTTAGAACAGTGCTCGGCACATAGTAAGCGCTTAACAAATACCAACATTATTATTATTATTATTATTAGAGCATAGGCCTGCGTCAAAAGGTCATGGGTTCTAATCCCGCCTCCACCATTTGTTTCCGTGTGAACTTGGGCAAGTCAATTCACTTCTCTGGGCCTCAATCACCTCATCTGTCAAATGAGGATGGAGACGGTGAGCCCCAAGTGGGAGAGGGACTGTGTCCAGATCAATTTGCTTATATCCACCCCAGCGCTTAGTACAGTGCCTGGCACCTAGTAAGCGCTTAACAAATACCATCATCATCCTCATTATTATTATTATTACTCAACACTTGGGCAAGTACCACCCGACAATATAACAGACAAATTCCCTGCCCACAAATGCCCTGCCCACAAGGAGCTTGCAGCCTGGGGGGGCGGACAGACATCAACATGAATAAATAAATTATGGATATCTACCTAAGTGCTGTGGGGCTGAGGGAGGGGTGAACCAAGGGTGCAAATTCATTCTTTCAATAGTATTTATTGAGTGCTTACTAGGTGCAGAGCATTGCACTGAGCGCTTGTAATGTACAATTCGGCAACAGAGAGAGACGATCCCTGCCCCGTGACGGGCTCACAGTCTAAACCCAAGCGCAAGGGGGATGCAAAAAGGAGCAGGAGAAGAGGGAAACGAGAGCTCAGTCAGGGAAGGCCTCTTGGAGGAGACGGGCCTTCAATAAGGCTTTGAAAGCGGGGAGAGCAATCATCTGCCGGATATGAAGAGGGAGGGCATTCCGGGCCAGAAGCAGGGCGAGGGCGAGAGGTCGGCGGCTAGGTAGGCGAGACTGAGGTACAGTGAGAAGGTCAGCACTGGAGGAGTGAATGCTTCATTCATACATGACTAAACTGAGCTTTTCTGATTATAAAAGATGAAACCATCCCATTTCATTCATTGTTATATTTGAACTCAAGTGCCGAGCACAGGTCGGCACCTTGTTGCCAAGTAAAATTTACCTTCGGCGTTGGCAGTCGGCCCTAATAATCAACCGTACGTATTGAGCGCTTACTGTGTGTGCAGAGCACTGTACGAATTGCTGGAGAGAATACATTAACACAGAGTCGACAGACACAGTCCCTGACCTCGAGGAGCAATATAGGTCTCTCTCTGGTGATACAACATATGGGCAGTTGTTATGGGCCAATTTTTGCCTAAAGAAGTTTGAAAACGGGGAGAAAACCCCAAGGTGGGGCGACGACCTGTTTTGAATAAGAAAACAGCATCCGTCATCAGAGGGAGGGTGCAGCCCAGGAGCAAGCTAACAACGCTTGAATGTTTTAAACGCTTAACAAATGCCATTGTTATTATTATTTAAACGCTCAGGTTAAAATGGTTCCGAAGGGAAAGAGATCCCTCAACGGAGAACTGGGACTATTCGGGACTACTAAACTTCTTGATTTCAAATTCAGTGGGAATCAACTTCCCCGACGGAGGTGAAAGAGATTCAAGAGCAGCTCCGTGGAAATCAGTCTGTTCTCCTCCTCCAACAGACCGGTAATCTTCAAGCTGCAAGAAAACACATCTGTCATGACTCTTTTTCTGTATCTGCTGACCTCTGGCTTTGGGACTCCAAGCAACAGCCAAGTTTCACTTCGTGCTCGTCTGTTATAGCCCCTGATACGCGTGCTAGGAAATCCTACTACCTTATTTAAAGCAAGGATGTATTCAGAGTCTGGCCAGAAAAAGAGAAGGACAAGCCGACTGGGTGAACCGTTCCCAAAGCAAGAGTCTCGGGTCCCGCCTCGGAATCCAAACCACCTAGCCTCTATCACTTCAAGGGGGTAGGGCTGGAAAAGCACAAATAATTGGATCGTATCTCTCTCTTTCCCAAGGTGGGATATGAATCACTAGAGCCCCAAGCCAATAAAATTGGGCCACATTAATTTCCTCAAGCCCCAAGATCACAAGACTCCTTTTATCTGTACTCTACCACCAAAACATGTTCTGCTATTGCTAGGCAACATTTATTAACATAAAAAGACGACAACAAAAATGAAAGCAAATAGAAAGGCAAAGTTCAACGTCGATTAAAGCAGTACCTTCAGATCCAGATAGATGACATTTGCCACCCTCAATTGTTATTTTTTATTAGGGAAAGGCTTGGAATAAAGATGAGGGCTGTAACACAAAATTTCCCACTTTGGGGAAATTTTGTAGCACGACTGTTTCATGTCATTGTATTTCACCATCATTCTAGGTAATAACTCCCCCCCATTATTATTTAATGTGCATTTCTATGCAAATGGTTGAAAATAGATCACCCTTTCTAAAATGCCAAACCTAAAATTATTTATCCTCAAGACTTAATTAAGATTTCATTTGAAAAGTCTTTTATAAATTAAACAGGAAACACACTGGAAAAAAACACACCTCATGATTTAATAACAATTAACTTAGATTATGGTGAAACAAATCATTCCTTAAAGCGATTCTAGCTTCCCAGAAAGACACATATATAAGGGACAAAAAGATATTCTCCAAAAGACAACCTGACTTCTGGCCCATTCCACCGGTAAGTTATTATCACACCTAAATAGAGGCCTAAATGAGCCCTCACTTGTCATCAGAGACAGAAATGGGGAGGAGTCCAACCAGACGCCCAGCAAAGCTGCAACACGAACCCCAAAAAGGGAGTGAGGGGTTCAATTGTCTGTCCCCGACATGGGTGTTGATAGGTTAATTAAGTTTTGGGGCAGAGGAAGGATAGAGGGAAGGAGGAGAAAGAAGAGGAGGAAAGGGCAGAAAGTGAGGGGGAGGAAGGGGAGAGATGGAGAAGGGAGAGGGAGGAGGTGGGGAGGAGGGAGAAGAGGTGGAGAAGGGAGAGGGTAGAGAGGGTGAAGAGGGAAAAGAAAAAGGGAGAAATGGGGAGAGGCCAGAGGGGGAAAGCAGAAGGGGAAAGAGAAGAGACTCTTCCAAGAGCTTAGTAAAGATCTCTGGGCACTGTAAATGCTCAGTACATACCATCGATTGATAGGGAGGAAAGGGGAGATGAGAGAGGAAAGCAAGGACTCTACCAAACGTTTAAGACAGTGCTCTATGCACAGTAAGCGCTCAAGAAACACGATTGATTAATAGGGAGGAGAGAGGGAGGAGGGCGAAGACGAGTCTTCCAAGCGCTTAGTACAGTGCTTTACACAAAGTCAGGGCTCAATAAAAACCACTGATGGAGAGGGAGGACAGGGGAAGAGGAGGATGAGGAAGGAGAAAGTGGGAAAGGGGAAGTGTGTGTGCGTGATTTCATACAATCGTGCAGGTCTGCAGGAGAGATTGTAAGGTCATTATGGGCAGGGAAGGTGTCTGCTATTGTTGTGCTGTACTCTCCCAAGCACTTAGTACCTTGTATCTCCCTCAGCGCTTAGAACAGTGCTTGGCACATAGTAAGCGCCATCATTATTATTATTAAAGTGCTCGGCACACAGTATTCACTCATTCAGCAGCATGGCCTAATGGAAAGAGCCCAGGCCCAGAAGTCAAAGGATGTGCATTCTAACCCCAACTCTGCCATGGGTCTGTTGTGTAACCTTGGGCAAGTTGCTTCACTTCTCTGGGCCTCGGTTCCCTCATCTGTAAAATGGGACCAAACACTGTGAGGCCCATGCGGGACAGGGACTGTGTCTGCTCTGATTACTGTGTATCTAGCCCAGTGCTTAGAGCAATGCTTGGCACATAGTGAGCGCTTCACAAATTTTACAATCATATCTATTGAGCGCTTCCTGGGGTCAGAGCACTGTCCTGAGCGCTTGGGAGAGTACAGTTATTATTACCATGTATCAGTAGAACAGACACATTCCCTGCCCCCAATGAGCTTACAGTCTAGAGGGGGAGACAGACATTATTAAAAATAAATCCATGACAGATAGATCAATGACACAAGCGTTGAGGGGATGGGAGTGGGGCATCAATAAAGGGAGCAAGTCAGGGTGGAGCAGGAGGGAATGGGGGAAGAGAAAAGGGGGGCTTAGTTAGGGAAGGCCTCTCGGAGGAGGTGTGTCCTCCATAAGCCTGGGATGAGGGGGAGAATAATAATAATGGTATTTGTTAAGTGCTATGTGCCGAGCACTGTTCTAAGAGCTGGGGTAGATACAAGGTCATCAGGTTGTCCCATGTGAGGCTTGGAATCTTCATCCCCATTTTACAGATGAAATCACTGAAACACAGAGGATAATAATAATATTGGTATTTGTTAAGCACTTACTATGTGCCGAGCACTGTTCTAAGCGCTGGGGTTGATACAAGGTCATCAGATTGCCCCACAAGAGGCTTGCAGTCTTCCTCACCATTTTCAGATGAGGTCACTAAAGCACAGAGAAAAATAATAATAATATTGGTATTTGTTAAGCACTTACTATGTGCCGAGCACTGTTCTAAGCACTGGGCTTGATACAAGGTAATCAGGTTGTCCCACGTGAGGCTTGCAGTCTTAATCTCCATTTTACAGATGAGGTCACTGAAGCACAGAGAAAAATAATAATAATAATGGTATTTGCCAAGCACTTACTATGTGCCGAGCACTGATCTAAGTGCTGGGATTGATACAAGGTCATAAGGCTCTCAGTCTTCATCCCCATTTGATAGATGAGGTCACTGAGGCCCAGAGAAGTAAAGTGACTGGTCCCAAGTCACCCAGCTGACAGCTGGCGGAGGTGGGATTGGAACCCACGACCCCTGACTCCCAAGCCCGGGTTCTTTCCACTCAGCCACACTGGAGTAATAATAATAATAATGTTGGCATTTGTTAAGCATTTACTATGTGCAAAGCACTGTTCTAAGCGCTGGGGGGCATAACAAGGTGATCGGGTGGTCCCTCGTGGAGCTCCCAGTCTTCAACCCCATTTGACAGATGAGGTCACTGAGGCCTCCTGAGGGTAGATACCAGGTCATTAGATCTCCCCATGGTGGGGGGGCGGGGCTCAGTGGAAAGAGCCTGGGCTTCAGAGTCAGAGGTCATGGGTTCAAATCCCACCTCTGCCACTTGTCAGCTGCGTGACTGTGGGCAAGTCACTTTGCTTCTTTGTGCCTCAGTTACCTCATCTATAAAATGGGGATGAAGACTGTGAGCCCCACGTGGGACAACCTGATGACCCTGTATCTCCCCCAGTGCTTAGAACAGTGCTCTGCACAGAGTAAGCGCTTAACAAATACCAACATGATTATTATTACTGGGAGTCAAAGGTCATGGGTTCAAATCCAGCCTCTGTCACTCGTCACCTGGGTGCCTGTAGGCCAGTCACTTCGCTCCTCTGGGCCTCAGTTTCCTCATCTGCCAAATGGGGATGAAGACTGGGGGTCTCACGTGCATCTCCCCCAGCGCTTAGCACAGTGCTCGGCACTTAGTCAGCGCTTAAGAGCCCGGGTTTGGGAGTCAGAGGTCATGGGTTCGAATCCCAGCTCTGCCGCTTGTCAGCTGGGTGACTTTGGGCAAGTCACTTCCCTTCTCTGGGCCTCAGTTCCCTCATCTGTAAAATGGGGACAAAGGCTGTAAGACTCACATGGGACCACCTGATGACCCTGTAAATCTCCCCCAGCGCTTAGAACAGTGCTCTGCACGTAGTAAGCGCTTAACAAATACCCACATTTTTAACGCCACCATTTTTATTTCATCCCCCTTTTATAACAAACACCAACGTGATTGTGTGTGTTTTTTTTTAAATCCCCTTTTCAGAGATGAGGTGACCGAGGTGCAGAGAGGTGGGGAGGCTCGCCCAAGGCCGCCGAGGGGCAGAATCCTTGTCGGGGGTGGGAATTGGAGGGGCGCTCAGTAAACAGGACTGGCTGCTTGGAAGCCGCCATCCGACCTCCTCCCCCAACGGCTGAGGGGAAGGGGCGGGAGTTGCCATGGAGACCGGGCCCCGCCCCCGGAAGCGCGCGCCCCGCGTGTCCGCGCGCCCCCTCCCGGCCCGAGAGGGGGCGGGGCTTCGACGCGGCGACCAATGAGGGGCCGGGGATGGCTCGCGCCCTCCCGTCCCGAGTGGGGGGGCGGGGCTCCGGCGCGGCGACCAATGAGGAGCCGGGGATGGCTCGCGCCCCCCAGGCCCGGGAGGAGGCGGGGCTTCGACGGGGCGACCAATGAGGGGCCGGGGATGGCTCGCGCCCTCCCGTCCCGAGAGAGGGGGCGGGGCTCCGGCGCGGCGACCAATGAGGAGCCGGGGATGGCTCGCGCCCTCCCGTCCCGAGAGGGGGGCGGGGCTCCGGCGCGGCGACCAATGAGGAGCCGGGGATGGCTCGCGCCCCCGCCCGCGTGCGCGGGGGCTCCGTGCGTGTGTGTGTGCGCGCGCGCGCGCGCTGGGGGGGCCGGGCGTGTGACGCGCGGTCACGTGTTGTTTTGCTCCCTAGTTGAGTCGGCCGCCGCGCGATGTGGTCCTCACTGCTCCGCCGGGGCCGGGCCGGCCGCATCGGGCAGCGCCGCCGCCGCCGCCGCCGCCCCCGCCGCCCCACCGGGACCGGCCACCCCCTTCTCGGGCCGGGGCGAGGTCCCCGGGAGCCGTCGGGCCGCCGCGAAGCCCCCCGGCCGGGGACGCCTTAGCCGGGCCGGCGCCGGCGGGGATGGCCAGTCCTGCGGCGGCGGCGGCGGCGGCGGCGGCGGCGGCGGGCTGCAACCTGAACAACAACAACAACCACCCGTCCGGCGTGCGCAAGTGCGGCTACCTGCGCAAGCAGAAGCACGGCCACAAGCGCTTCTTCGTGCTGCGGGGCCCGGGGCCCCCGGCGCAGCCCGCCCGGCTGGAGTACTACGACAGCGAGAAGAAGTGGCGGAGCAAGGCCGCGGCGCCCAAGCGGGTGATCTCGCTGGACTCCTGCCTCAACGTCAACAAGCGGGCCGACGCCAAGCACAAGTACCTCATCGCCCTCTACACCCGCGACGAGTACTTCGCCGTGGCGGCCGACGACGAGCGGGAGCAGGACGGCTGGTACCGCGCCCTCACCGACCTGCTCAGCGAGGGCAAGGCGGGGCCCGAGGCCTCGTCCGGCTGCTCGTCCTGCTCGTCGTCGTCCCTGCCCAGCCCCGCCAGCCCCGCGCCGGCCGTCGAGGAGCCCCCGGCCGGGGCGGCCTACCGGGAGGTGTGGCAGGTCAACCTGAAGCCCAAGGGGCTGGGCCACACCAAGAACCTGACGGGCGTCTACCGGCTGTGCCTGGCGGCCCGCACGGTGGGCCTGGTCAAGCTCAACCGCCAGCTGCCGTCCGTCACCCTGCAGCTGATGAGCATCCGGCGCTGCGGGCACTCGGACAGCTTCTTCTTCATGGAGGTGGGCCGCTCGGCCGCCACCGGCCCCGGCGAGCTGTGGATGCAGGCCGACGACTCGGTGGTGGCGCAGAACATCCACGAGACCATCCTGGAGGCCATGAAGGCCCTCAAGGAGCTGGCCGAGTTCCGCCCCCGCAGCAAGAGCCAGTCGGCGTCGGGCTCGTCGGCCAGCCGCCCCATCAGCGTCCCGGGCGCCCGGCACCTGGTGGGTCTGCCCCGCCGGCCGCGCCCCGACGGGCGGCCGGGCCCCGGGCCCTGCTCGGCCTGCCGCCTGCGGACGGCCAGCGAGGGGGACGGCTCCCCCTGCAGCCCCGGGCCCCCGTTCGGACGCTCGCACACCGGCGGCTGCGGGGGACCCCCGGCCCGCACGGCCAAGGGGCTGCTGCCGCCTGCCGCCGCCAGCCCGGGCAGCCCCGCCAGCCTGTCGTCGTCGTCGTCGGGCGGCGGGCAGAGCTGGGGGCCCGTCCCGCCGCGCCCCGGTTTCCCCCCGTGGAGCTGCAGCGCCTCGACGGCCGGCTCGCCCAGCGACCCGGGCTTCATGTCGCTGGACGAGGACGGGGAGGACGGCAACGCCGCCGCCTATGTCAGCATGGAGCGCGGGGGCAGCCCCGCCGGACGCCCCCGCACCGCCTCGCTGGACGAGCCGGGCCGCCGCCCCTACCCCGAGGACTACGGCCGGGTGGAGATCGGCGGCCGGCCCCACGACGCCGGCTACGTGGCCATGACCCCCGGCGTGGCCGCCCGGACGGCCGACTACGTGCCCATGAGCCCCGCCAGCGTGTCGGCCCCGCAGCGCATCGTAAGGGCCGGACGACGCTCGCCCCCGGAGGGCTCCCCGGAGGAGGAGGACGAGGACGACGGCGGCTACATGCCCATGTGGAGCGCGGCCCGGGCGGCCTTGGGGCCCGGGGGCAGCCCCGATGGCCGGCGGCTGCCCAACGGCGACTACCTGCACATGTCCCCCAGCGAGCCCGGCCCGCCGCCGCCGCCGCCGCCCCCCGGGGCCGCCCCTTGCTGCTGCTCCTACAACTCCCTGCCGCGCTCCTACAAGGCGCCCGGCCCCCGGCCCGCGGACCGGGACCAGTACGTGCTCATGGGGGCGCGGGCCGGCCCGGAGCACCCCCTCTTGCAGCCCTTGCAGCAGCAGCAGCAGCAGCAGCACGTCTGGCCGCAGGCTCAGCAACCAATGCCCCCGCGAGGGCGTCCGGGACCGCCGGCGGCCTCCCCCCCGGGCCCGGCGCCCTGGCCGGGCTCCCGCCCCCGGGCCGTGCGGCCCACCCGCCTGGCCCTGGAGACCCCCCGGGCCCTGCCCGACCCGCCGCCGCCGCCGCCGCCACCGCCACCGCCGCCGGAGCCCCGGAGCCCGGGCGAGTACGTCAACATCGACTTCGGGGAGCCGTCGGGCCGCGGCCCCCCCGCCTCGCCGTCGCCGTCGTCGCTGCCCAGCCCGGGGTCGTGGCTGAGCTGGGGCACGCCGGGCACCAGCGCCGAAGGCCGGCGCCGCTCGCCGCTGCTGGACTACATGAACGTGGGCTTCGGGGGTCCGGCGGGGGGCGGCGGCGGCGGCGGCGGCGGGGGCGGCTCGTCGCCCGACGGTCCTGCCTCCCCCGACGGCGCCTCGCCCTCGCCGCCGCCAGGGGGCGACTCCCCGGGCCCGGCGGCGGCCGGCTGCGCGCGCAGCCCCGCGTCCGCCCTCGGCCGCCTCAGCCTGCGGGACCGGCCCGACCCTCAGCCCGCCCCCGTCGCCCCCGCCAAGGTCGTCCGCGCAGACCCCCAGGGCGGACGCCGCCGACACAGCTCCGAGACCTTCTCCGCCACCGCCACTGTGAGCCCCCTCTCCCCGCCCTTCGCGCCCCGACCCAAGCGCCACACCTCCGCCTCCGTGGAGAACGTCTCCCTCAGGAAGGCCGCCGGGCCTGCCCCCGCCCCCGCCAGCCACGGACCCGGACTCGACTACCTGGCCCAGCGCCTCAAGGACGCCGCCAAGGGCAAAGGTGACACACACACCCCCCCCCCCCCCCGCCCCGGGAGTACTGGGGAGAGTGGAGGGGGAGCATGGGAGAGAGTGAGGAGAACAGGGGAGAGTGGAGGAGCACTGGGGAGAGTGGAGGGGGAGCACTGGGGAGGTGAAGGGAGAGCACAAGGGAGGGGGAGGACGGGGGAGAGTGGAGGGGGAGGACGGGGGAGAGTGAGGAGGAGGACGGGGGAGATGAGGGGGGAGCAGTGGGGACAATGGAGGAGGACTACAGGGGAGACTGGAGGGGGCGAATTGGGGGTGGGGAGGGGGCACAGGGGAGAATGGAGGGGGAGCACTGAAGGGAGAGGGGGCTGCCGGCCCATCTGTGCCGTCTCCCTTTCTCCTCTCGTTCCATCATCTTTATCGAGCGCGCTTTATTATCGTCAGATGCCGTCGAGTCGTTTCCCACCCGTAGGCGAGATTTGCTCCAGAAGGCCCCGTCCTCTGCCATCGTCCCTAACCTTGCTAACCGTTCTTCCGTTACCCGCCTTAGGGTCTCCGGCCATCCTAGGCCCCGGTCTGCCTCGTCCACCTTTTTCTCCTGGCTTTAATTCTCTGGAGGAGGCACTAATCTGCTTGATGATGGGTCCAAAATAGGATAATCCAAAGGCTACTCTGGCTGAATTTGCTCCAAAATCCATTTATTTGTTTTTCGGGCAGTGCACGGTATTCCCCAAAGCCTTCTCCAACACCACATTTCAGAAGGATCCGATGCTCTTCCTAGCCTGTTCTTTCACTGGCCTGAGCACTTACTCCTCCCTTTTTCTCCTCCCCAGCCTCTCCCTACTTAACTCTCTTCTCCCCCCTCCTCCCCACCCCCCCCATCCTTTCCCCAATCATTCGGTATTTATTGAACACTTACTCTGTGCAGAGCCCTGTATTAAGTGCTTGGGGGAGTACAGTATAACAATATTTTATTTTATGGTATTAAGCACTTACCATCTTCACCCCTTTCCTCTCCTCCCCCCCATCTTCTCCTCCCCCCCCATCCTCTCCTCCTCCCCTCTATCCCCCCCCCCATCCTCTCCTCAACCAATCAGTGGCACTTAGTGAGTGCTTACTGTGCCCAGAGTACTGTATTAAGCGCTCTGGGAAGTACACTATAACCATTGTTTTAACTTCATGGTATTAAGCACTTAATAATAATAATGTTGGTATTTGTTAAGTGCTTACTATGTGCCGAGCACTGTTCTAAGCGCTGGGGTAGACACGGGAATCAGGTTGTCCCACATGGGGCTCACAGTCTTAATCCCCATTTTACAGATGAGGTAACTGAGACACCGAGAAGTGAAGTGACTTGCCTAAAGTCACACAGCTGACAAGTGGCCGAGCCGGGATTCGAAACCATGACCTCTGACTCCAAAGCCTGTGCTCTTTCCACTGAGCCACGCTGCTTCTCTATCTTCCCTCCCACTTACTATCTTCCCTCTCTCTCCCATCCTTCCCTCAATCAGTGGAGTTTAATTGAATATTTATTGGGTGCAGGGCACACTATGTTAAGTGCATGGGGGAATACAATGTAATAGTTTATTTTATGGTATTAAGAGCTTACTATGTGTTGAGCACTGTGTTGAGGGGGTGAAGAAGTTGTTACATTTTTTTTCTTTTTTCCTTGCTTGGCCCCTTCCCCCTCATCGCAGAGCCCCACCGACCATGACTTTCAGATGAGGGAAAGCTGTTAATGAAACCCTCACCCTTTCCAGTTTAATGTCGTTCTGGGCCAGATAGGTTTTCAAAGACAGCCATCTGGGCAGAGGGTTGTTCATTCGTTCACTCGTATTTATTGAGCGCCTACTGTGTGCAGAGCATTCATTCAATCAGTTGTATTGAGCACTTACTGTGTGCAGAGCACTGTACTAAGGGCTTGGAATGTACAATTCAGCAACAGACCATCCCTGCCCAACAACGGGCTCACAGTCTAAAAGGGGGAGACAGCAAAGCAAAACAAGTAGGCATCAATACCATCAAGATAAATAGAATTATAGGTATATACACATCATTAATAAAATAGAGTAATAAATAATATATACGAATCGGCACAAGGGCTGTGGGGAGGGGGAGGGAGTGGGTGGAGGGAAAGGGAGGGCTCAGTCTGGGAAGGCCTCCTGGAGGAGGTGAAGAAAACGTTCCCCCATTGATAGCACTCTGGTATAGTGCTCTGCGCATAGTAAGCGCTCAATAAATACGACAATGAATGAATGAATTTGGGTTCTGCTGCTGACTCCAGCCTGCCCCTCAGAAGTCCACTTTATACTGGACCCAAGTCACTGCCGGCTTTGAAAAGTTTAGGAAGACAACATGGAGAGAGAAAAGCTGATAATAATAATAATGGTATTTAAGCGCTTACCACCGGCTCACCTCAAACATCATTCACAGGATCTTTATTGTGAACAGCCTCCAACGACCCCTCAGAGGGGCCAAGAAGCCCCCCAAAATCAGTGGTCTTGGCAGGAATAATAATTGTTCTGTGGAGTCTCCTCAGAGGCCCCTGCGGCCATGGGGAGAGGGGAGGGAGTGATAGATAACGACTTCGCAGCTTGGCAGTTCCTTCTAAATATTCAAGGGCCCTGGCTGGCTTAGGTTTTTCCAAAAGGGTTTGCAAACACAAAAAGCTTGAAAACAAAGCGGTGTGAAACTTAAGAGGCTTTGCTCTCTGATCCCGGAGCAGTTGATGAAGGCTTACAGTAAACAACTAAGCCTCCAGTAAACAACTTGATGAGTGAGATGGGGGTTGGGAGGAGAGGCAATTTCCCTGCCGTATTTAAGGAACTGGGCTGTTTTCAACCAATGTCTGTATCCTCTGTGACGTTGTTAGGTGGGGTTTTTTTGTTGTTGTTTATTTTTTGGCTTTGTATTTGCATTTCAGGGAATTTACAAGTAGCTGAAAAGCAAATCCTTTCCAAACACTTACCTTGTTTTAATAAGAAACCACCAGTCAGTGGAGCACTTATTTTTATTATTGTTATGGTATTTAAACACTTACTATGTGCCAAGCACTGTTCTAAGGGCTGGGGCAGATATAGGGTAATAAGGTTGTCCCATGTGGGGCTCACCGTCTTAATCCCCGTTTTACGGATGAGGTAACTGAGGCACAGGGAAGTGACTTGCCCAAAGTCACACAGCTGATAAAGTGGCGGAGCCGGGATTAGAACCCACGGCCTCTGATTCCCAGGCCTGGGCTCTTTCCAGTAAGCCACGCCATTTCTTTTTATAAAGGAAGAATAGAAAATGGGACATTATGGAGCAGCAGGGAATTATCAGTAGAACATCACAGTTCTCGGGCCAGAGTCATCGCCAAATCTTAAGAATGTGGGCCCGAACATAGGTGATCCACATTTTGAAGAGAGTTTTGATGGAGTTATGTGTAAAATTTTCTTCTTGTGCCAGTTTTATTTGTGGAGTACCAGGTGCATTTTATTCATACCTACTATTAGTCTAAAAAAAACACCCAACAAATGACTTGAATATAAGGATTTCATTGTTTCTGATTGACCTGGAAGGTTTGAGAATCAGAGCAGTAAAAACCTGGACTGAATTCAGGTGAGAGGTGCTAGCCACTTTCACCCATTTTTAGCAGGAATAAAGATGGTAGCCCGTGACTAAGTGAGCTAAGAGAGGAGCCAGCAGCTTGGCAGATACAAGGGACAAATTTAATTCAGAAGACTTTCACCTAAGTGGTCTCGGGATTAATAGCGTGGTAAACTGGCAGAGAAATTTATTTAGAAAGTTGGATTTGTTTACTTCCCGATTCATTTGGACATATGCTGTCTACCAGAGCATTTCTCTTGCATGGAGAGTGGATTATTGTGAAATAAGACAGAGATTTGAATGAACTTTGAAAGCTGAACTGTAGGAGGCAGAGAATGATCCTCTTAAAATGTTTTATATATATATATTTTATATGTGTATGTATTTTTATGTGTGTGTATATATATATATTTTGGGGGGGGGCTGTAAATAGACCATTTGGATGTATTGTGGCACCCAGTTCAGAAGTAAGATAGCTAATTTCTGACAAAGTAGATAAGAAACAGCTTTTGCTGCTATTGATCCAGGATGCAGGTCACTTTTGCAAAGGGGCTTTTTGTGAAATAAATCTGAGAAAACTGACTGGAAATACAGAGAACAGTAGATTAGGGACCAGCAAATGCATCATCTTTCTTTATTAAGGTAATGGTCTCTTTAACCAACCATTAGCAGTCACAAACTACTAGAATAAGTCTCTATTTTGATTATATTGCACATGAATGCTGAAGTGTGCTTTTAGAAAAGATGTTCGTGTGAGCAGGATGCAGTCTTAAATTTATAAAGATGTAATTCTCAGATTAAAAAGACTACTTGGGTTTTTCTAGTTTGTGTTCCACCATTTGTGCATGTTTTGGGGGAAAAAATAATTAAAAGTTGATTTAATATGAAAGCAGGGAAGCAGCATGGCCCAGAGGCTAAAGCACAGGCCTGGGAGCCAGAGGATCTGGGTTCTAATCCCACACTACCGCTTGCCTGTGGTGTGACCTTGGGCAAGTCACACAACTTCACAGTGCTTGTTTCCTCAACTGCAACATCAATCAGTTGTACTTTATTGAACACTTACTGTGTGCAGACCACTGGACTGGGCACCTGGGAAAGAACAAAATAAGCTCCCCCAACGAGCTTATTGTCTTGAGGGGGAGATGGACTTTAATATAAGGAAATTACAGATAACATAAGTACTGTGGGGTTGGAAGCAGGGGATGAATAAAGAGAGCAAGTCAAGGGAGTGGAAGGAAAAGAGGATTTAATCAGGGAAGGCCTCTTGGAGGAGATATGCCTTCAGTAAGGCTTTGAAGTCATTGTCGGATATGAAGAGGGGCAGGGCTTTCCAGGCTGGAGGCAGGATGTGGGCGAGAGTTCGGCAGCGAGATAGATGATGGAGGTGCAGTGAGTAAGTTGGCATTGGAAGAGCAAGTTGTGGGGGCTGGGCTTGTATTAGAGCAGCGAGGTGAGGAAGGAAGGGGCAAGGTGGTTGCGCGAAATAGGGATTCAGTACCTACTTTGGTGAGCCCCATGTGGGACAGGAACCCATATCCAGACTGATTAACTTATATCTACCCCAGCACTTGGAACAGTGCTTGACACAATGTGAGCGCTTAAAAAAATAATAATTAGAGGGAAAACCTGCTGTGACCTGATATTTACTTTTTGCGGAAGTGGGTAGGAAAAACCGTAGATTGGGTATCGTGTGGATCTTTGGAGTTTCTGGGATTCTCTGAAGCCAGTGAACGATAAAGACCATGCCCTGTTACTCTGTTTACATTTAACAGGAAGAAGTGCTTAACTGAAATCTTAAAGCCATTTCTAGGCACCCAGGACAGACGGAGTAACCTTTAGTTTCTCCAGTGTACACGCTAGCGAGGTTTTGTAGGTTAGCTAGGCGAGGAACTGACTGAAACACCTGTACCATTTTTTGAATGAAAGTCACATGATGGATTGTATTTCTTTTGTTGAAAGGAACAGCTCGCTACGGCCTGGCACAGGTGGCGAGACCTCCCTGGTAGACCATTGCCAGAAGCGGAAGGTTTGAGTCCCTGCCCTGGTTGGTTGAGATCTTTGGCCAAGTCACCATGGGCCTCGGTTTCTCGATTTGTTTATTTTCAAAACAAGGACAATGATACCTCTTTACCAGGGGAATAGAGAAGATGAATATATATAAACAGGGACTTGGGGACTGTGTCCAACCTGATTAATTTGTATCTACTCCAGAATTTAGAACACTACTTGGCACATAGGAAATGCTTAACAAGTACCATTATTATTATTATAGTTGAAGGTATAATGAGCTCCTCAGAAAGCAGTGCTGTATTCATCTCAAAATCTTGTTATTGATTTAAAAAAAATAATCACCTGGCCAAAATGTACATTCCAAAGACCTTAGCAATATAACGTTTTCAACTCTGGGGTGGAAAAAGTCATCTGTTAATTTTTTAATTTTTTTTTTTTCCTTTTCACTATCTTCTTTTTGATTGTCAACCCCGTGGTTTAGTGGATAGAGTCTGGGAGTCAGAAGGTCACACAACAGACATGTGGGATTCCAAGTGCTGGGGTAAATATAAATGAATCAGGCTGGATATGGGTCCCTGTTGTCTGTTGTGTGACCTTGGGCAAGTCACAATTCACTTCTCTGGGCCTCAGTTACCTCATCTGTAAAGTGGGGATAAAGACTGAGCCCCATGTGGGAGAGGGACTGTGTCCAACCTGATTGACTTGTAGTTACCCAGCACTTAAAACAGTGCTTGGCACATGGTAAGCGCTTAAGTACCATAATTATTACCTACTTGAATCAGTGTTTTGTGCATCAATTTTATATGTTATACTATTAAATGCATCAGCAGAAATATGGTCATTTAAAAAGCAGTGGGTTTTTTTCCCCATATCTGTAGATAGTAGGAAAGGAAAGCCATCCCCCTTATCCTGCAGCTCCCATAATATTTCAGAGGAAACTGTCAAGGTGAATGCATTTTTAAACTACCATTTCCAGGTTGATAGGATTTTTCTGGAGAAGTAGAATTCCAGGTATACTCTCCTCCCAGCTGCCTTTCTGAGGCATCGGGAATTGACGCGTCACTTTACCCAAGTCCCTGCCTCACCCAAATCCTTTCATAAAGGGCTGGAAAGCAGTTTCTTCAGCTCCAGGCACAACAGATGGTATCCTAGGAGCAGAGTGGAGAAAACACGGCAGCCCTAGAGACTGCTTTTCAAAAAAGAAAGAGGATTTCAGGAGAAGAGCGGACTCCAGAAAAATGAGGTTTGAGCGTCTCGGTTTCATCAGTAACCATCTCGGACCTTTAGAGCCACGAGGATCAAACCAGGGATCGATAACAGAGGTTTCAAACATTCAAAGGGCTCCCGATCCTCTCTTTGGCTTTAGCGTTCAGTCGATCCCATGAAATTAGATCGGTCACTAGTGCACTCTGTTTCTGCAAAAAAGCAGGAAAGTGTTTACCTCGTAGTCGATACCCAAATATTGTTGTGACAATCTGGGTTTTGTTCAGTGGTTTGTTTTTTTCAAATTCAAGATGTTTATTTTTCTGAGTAAACCCCCATGTGGACAGTATCAAAAATCTGAGGAGCGGAGACAGTTTGCTAGCAGTACTATAGGATAATGGGGTTACTGTTTCAAATGTTCCCTGATGCATTTTCCTCAGAAATATGCTTCCAAGAACTAGTTAACTTTCAATATCTGATCTGGCAAACCAGAAAGTTATTTTTTGTAGCGAAAAACCCAGAGTTCCAGGTTCCTCTTAGAAACTCTAGGGAAAGACTCTTTTATCTGGAGGGCCAAGCTCACACCTAGGGGAGTAGAGAAGAAGAAAGCCTCTAACCGTGAAATTAGCTTTTGCAGGCACTTCCCTTACCGTTGTCAAACCCCAGAGATAATCGATCAGTTGAGCACTTCTGTGTGCAGACCACTGTACTAAGCGCTTGGCTAAATATAAGATAACAGAGTTGGAAGACACACATTCCCTGTCCACAGTGAGCTTCCAGTGTAGAGTTTGACCCCAACTGAATTATGTGGAGAACTTCTGCAGTGTAGACCTAATGGGAAACATCATTCTACAGAGACGACCATAATTTAGTTGACTCGGAGGGTTTTGGATTTTGTTCCATGGCCATTTTTCAATCAGTTAAAGCCAGGGAGGTAACGTGGCCTATTGGGTGAAGAAAGGGCCTGGGAGTCGGAGGACCTGGGTTCTAATCTCGGCTCCACTACTTATCTGCAGTGTGAACCTTGGGCAAATCACTAGCTCCTCGTGGGCAGGGAATGTGTCTACCAGTTCTTATAGTGTATCCTATCAAGCGCTTTGTACAGTGCTTTTTACTCAGTTAGTGCTCAATAAATTTGATTCATCGGGCCTCAGTTTCCTCAGCTGCAAAGTTGGGGATTCAATACTTGTTCTCCCTATTACTTAGACCAGAAACTCCAGGTGAGACATGGACTGTATCTGGTCTGATTAACCCCAGTGCTTAGAACAGTCCTTCAAACATGTACCTACCCCAGTGCGTGGAACGATACTTAACGCATGGTAAGTGCTTAGCAAATACCTTAAAGTCAGTGGTATTTGCTGAGCGTTTACTCAGAGCACTAAGGGCTTGGGAGAATACAATATAACAGAATTGGTAGACCTGTTCCAAGCAAAGTTTAACCGAAATGGCAAACAGATTTTAAAATGTTATAGACTAAACCTTCGACAGTCTTGCGATTCAAGTCTGTAGTTTCCTAAAAAAGGAAGATGAAAAAGGGCCTGTCACCAAATGTATTTGCTTGAATATTTTCAGTTCTATTTAGGTTAGGTCTATTTTGAGATTGGCACGGCTACTTTGAACCATTTAAGATAAACCGTTGAAGTTTTAAGTTGAATGGTAGGTTTGTTTTCAAAATGAGCCAGTACGGTCATTGCTTAAGGCAGAGGAAATGCTTAGGTTGATGATTGCTTCTGATTACTTGATTTCTTTCAAGATAGCCACAGAGACCAACATTCACTTGTGCTCTAAGTAAAACACATACAAGAATGTTTTGAACAGAGCCCGTTTAGAGCCCGTTTTGCGTGTTGGACCGTTCCCTTCCAAAGAAGTAACAGTAAGCGTTGAATAAATATGACTGACCGAATTGAAGGAAGGAAATTCTCCTAGATTCTGTGGATTTGACTTATCGAAGGGAATTCATTGCTTCTGAATGCTGAAGTAGATTCCAGATGAAGCATGGCGTCTTTTGCAGTGCCCAGATTACAACACAATTTATTCAATCAATGGCATTCATTGATCGCTTTGGAAAGGACAGTACAACAGAGTTGGTGGACATGTTCCCCACCTACAGAGAGTTTACAGTCTACAAGTCTAGTTGACTGGATCTGGTTTACTCTCCTTTAATTGGAATGTTCTCTCTCCTCCGCCTTGTCCCAAGTTCCTATAGAGCCCTTCGTTATTGGAATAACACTGACATTGGGCATTGTTTTATTAATTCCCTCTCACCACCAAATTTTCAAGATCTCGATATCTTTCAGGTATTGATGGAGTTCCAATAACTTTGGCTACAAGATGTTGATGTTCAGAAGCAATCCCCTGCTTTGAATGTTTGCTCCCTCCTGACATTATTTCTAGACCTTTTTTCAGGACCTACAACCTCGTGTGGAAAATCATCAGGACCCAAGTATATTGACATTAAGCGATTGTAGGCATCAGGCAGCAAGTTAGAGACTTTTTGAAACGGCCTTAGCTGTTAGTCAAGGTCCGCATGCTGTTCTTACAGAAGCCACTGTTAATATCAGTTCCCGAAAGTGCTCATCTCACTGACTCCCAGCCATTTGCTGGAGGATGTAGTTCAGTGACTCAATGACTTGCAGATGTTACAATTGATGAGTTCTGCTCACGATTCAGTCTGTTTTCAGTGTCTTCCAGGATTTGTTTATTTGTTAGATGAAATATTATATAGCCCTCATTATGGTAAATTCCAGTAATAATTTTCCCAGAAATGAGTCATTAACCTATTTAATGATCAGTTTTATCTGAAAACTGATTTTTGGAGTTTGCCTGAGGTTAGGCAAAGACACACACACACAAAAAATAAGCTATTCCCACTTTATCTTCTCGGTGTTGATTGGGGCTCTCATTGGTGTGTTTTTTTTTGTTTGGTTTTGTTGTTGTTTTTAATACAGGGAAAGGGGCAGAAGAAGGGGGCTTTAGGAGGAAAATGTAGACAGACTGTAGGTATCTAGAAAAATACTTCTTATTCCATTTGTGTTTTGTTTAATGCAAATCATCACTTCCTCCTGGCAATTTGACTTTCATAAGGGCATTCCCCTCTGAAAGCTTCCCGGAACAGTTCAAGAAATGAACCAAAAACCCATATCGAATCCACACAGCAAAATACCAACCGGCTTAGTATATGGAGCCACGTTTTTATGAGTGAGTCAGTGTCTTGTTTACATTAGCCTTCAGTTTCTGCAGGCTCTTAGAAGAGAATACTTCCTTCCTGGCAGATGGCAGCCCCAGGGCTTTGCACCTGCCATTGCTGAGCAGTACATACACACTAGTAATCTACCACAGCCAGCATCATTGTGACAACAGGCTAATGATGGGAGATTCTGCCTCTCAGGCGAAACAAAACAGAGAAAATATTTGTAATTCCATTAGAGAGCCTGAGGTAGCGGCGAAATGTGTTTCCTTTTTGGTTTTCTAGCATCCGAAATAACCTGCTTTAAGATAATGAGCTGGTTGGGCCGAATCAAGAGCAAAATAAAGTCGGTCGAAAGGAAATAGGGATTGTCGTCCCATCTAGGGAATTAGGTCCTTACGGAAGTGTCTCTTGGTTAAGCAGCCAGCCGCTGTTCGACATCGTGATGTGGGAGGGTGGCAGTAAGCCCTCAGTGGATGTTCTGGGTTTTTTTCCATGGAAAACTCTGGGATGCAGAAGTTCCAGAGGGTACCAGTAAGCCTCCGAGCAGCCTCTGTTCCCATCACCATCTGTTTTGCCCCGCCGAGGGAATATCTTCTATTCGGGGGGCTTGGCCACTCTCACTTCTTCTTTCAAAGTTTTCTGAAGACAGGGGTCTAACAGATAACGGAGGAAGAGATTGGAAAGGGGCGGGAGGAGCGGGCTTTGAAGTAGGCCAGGATGTTCTTGCTAAATTTAAAAACTGCCCAAATATTACCCAGAGTTTGTAGAGTGTTAAGCAGGATTACATGACGCAAGGATTAGACATTGTTGAGCAGCTTGTTTTTGTTCGAGGGGGTCAGGAATGGCGGTGGTAGGGCTTTAGTATAATGCCCAAACTGCAAAGTTGCCGAGAGCAAGCGGAGCAGACATTTTGCAGGAGAGCAGCCTAGGATGGTCACTTCTTAAATTTGCACAAAGAGCTCTTCCCAAAACCCCAAGCCAGTTTTACACCATTTAGATCCTTAGGAAGGCATCAGGACTGGGTGACTCTGATGCTAGTCCTTGGTTTGGGTGGGTATGATGTCAGTTGACAAATTTATTTCAATGATAGTACTGGCATAAAATTGACCTCTAGAATGCTGTCAGTATAACCTAGTTCCAAAAATAGATCAATAGGCCATACCTTGTAACCGTAATCAGAGCAGCTCAGGAAAAACTATGAACCAAATGCATCTTGGGTTGCTCTTTGTGTAGAGGTTTATTTTGGGGGGGGCAGCGTGGGGGCGGGACAAGTTCAGGATATAATTCTAATTCATGGAGTTAAGTATTGTTTTCAAGGGGAAATTTGGGAACTTTCTTTTCCCTGCTTCCCAGCATGAGATTGAATTCAAACGATGAAAGTGAAAGTTTTAGACCACTAAGATTCTTTGTTTAAATGAAGGAAAACAAAGGAATAGTGACAATAAGGACAATGGAAGAAATGTCAAGAGAAACAAATCAGTGCCATTTAAATGATTCAGGTTTCTGGGCAAGCCCTAAATTGGGGTGTAGTATGTTTCAAAGTCTTCCATTTGGTCTACAAGTAGATGCACATTCTTTTCACAAGCACAACAAGGAGGAAACACGTAATGTTCTATTCAACTAATTGGCCAAAGGTATAAAACAAACATTGTAGGAAAACTCTGGCTTATTTAAGCTCACATTGGGTCTGTCCTCTCCTTTTTGAGTTCCTGGAGCAAAGTTATTGCCAACCAGACTAGTGTTTCTTAACTGCACATCGAAAGATGCCAGCCAATGCCCAGGGCCAAAGGTTCTGAATTTGATCTCCACGGCACATTTAAATCTGATTTATGATGCTACTCTAGGGTAGGTATTAGTCCGTTTGAGCTTACTCAGTATTGTACTCTCTTTAAGCGCTTAGTTAGAGTACTCTGCACACGGAGAGGGCTCAGTAAATACAATTGATTGTTTCGATTCAGGGGAAACAAGAGCTGATGTTCCGCCTCTCTTTAAGCATCTGGGGAGTAGGTACCCTGCCAATGGCCACCAGGGAGGCTCCCCCCCCCCATTTCTCTCACCCCCACCGCCTTTCTTTTGCTGCATCCCATCACCTTTGACAAACAGACATTCCATCAGGGGAGTGAAGGCCAGGCTTGCTCAAGAATTTCCAAGCCATCAGCCATACCGCCAGGAGAATTCCAACCTGTGAAGACATCCGTGTTTGACCAGATTCCACAAGGGTAACGCAGGCCTTCCACTGTAATGGAAGAAGTCTAGGAAGTTTCTAGACAGTAAGCTCATTGTGGGCAGGGAATATGCCTGTTATAGTGTAATAATGTACAGGATGTACTGTACAGTGCCTGGCACATAGTAAGCGCTAAACAAATGCCACAAGTATTATCATCATCACTGTACTAGCTATTTTCTGTTCTCTTTCAAAACTTGTGGTGTATAGCATGGCTAGCGTGCCTGTTTCCACATAGACATTAATGCATACAGACAAAATGTTACATTTTTTGTCCTCCACCTTTCTCTTCCCCCAGTTACTGAGTACAGGATACCATTTTCCCCTTAAGTAATGTGAATTCTTTCTCTCTCCAACTGCATTTCTTCTTTACCTGACCTTCTCCGAAGTCTTCTCAGACCAAACGATCGTGCTTTTTTATCAGAAAAATGTTCCACTTTCTCAACTCTGAATCCCCATACTTTAAATGTTTCTTCAACGAACATATCTAATCAGGACTTGGGATTTTTCTGGTGACATATTTCTTAAAGACCGGTTAAATGCTTCCATTTCCTTTGAGCACAAAATTGCTTAAGAACGGATATATAAAGATCTTTGATAGGGCTTTTACTTTGTCCTCCTTTGTTCTTTGATCTTAAATTGTCCTACTAGCTAGTATATTGTTAAGAATAATATATACAATAACAATAGTATATTGTTGTGAATAATTGCGGTACTTGTTAAATGCCTACTATGTGCCAAGCATTGTATTGAGCACTGGAGTCGATCCAATATAATCAGGCTGCATAAAGAAGCCGTGTACCCTTAGTAGAAAGAGCAGGGGCCTGAAGTAAGGCGACCTGGGTTCTAATCGTGGTTCCACCACTTGCTTGCCGTGGTGACCTTGGGTAAGTCACTGGACTGTGCCTTGGTTTCCTTATCTGCAAAATGGGTTTATCTGTTCTTCTGCCCCAGTGTCAGATGCTTCTTAGATTAACTCTCCCTCAGGGTACAGTACAGTTCATGGCACATAGTAAGAGCTTATTAAATACTATTATTACTTAATTAGGCTGGGAAAATTATCAAAGAAGGAATGTGGTTATTTGTTTACTTATCGTGTCCCATCATTTCCTTGCAGATGTGCATGAAATATCCAGGAAAGCCTCTTTCCCTTCATGCTCCAAGGAGGCGACGTTTTCACCGTCGATACCTACTGCTTGTAGTGCTTCCTGCACCGAAAAGGCACTGCTGTTTGACCCAATGCCTTCAACCACCGTGACTGTAGTTGGAGGGGGGAAATCTCATTTGGCTGGCCAGATCTGAATCCCACATTCGTCGGGCCGACGCGAGGATCGGCTACAGGTGAGTTTACCGTCCTTCTTCCCTCGCCAATCGTAGCTGTTCTTTCCAGAAACTCTTGTCCTAAGTTGGCCACTTTAGAGCCATGGTGGGAAAGGCAGGTGAGGGGTGACTTCTTCCTTGACTTTGAAGGAGGGTGGCTTTCCTCTGAACCTGAGTCATTTTCTTTAAAATGGATACGATGTCACTTTCCTAATACCAGATGCCTCATTGTTTTCAAAGGTAAGTTTAAAAAAAAAAAAAGCCATTCTATTTGAGAAGCAACATGGTCTAATGGAGAGAGCAAGGAGAGGTGTAGGCAGGGAGCGTGTTTACTAACTCTGTTGTATTGTACTCTCCCAAGCACTTAGGACAGTGTGCTCTGAACAGTAAACACTCAATAAATATGATTGATTGACCTGGGAGGCATAGGACCTGGGTTCTCATCCTTCTGTTGTGTGACCTTGGGCAGGTGATTTCACTTCTCTTTGCTTGAGGTTCCTCATCTGTAAAATGGGGTACCTGCCCTCCCTTCCCCTTAGGCCGTGAATGCCACGTGAGGTAAGAACTGTGCCCAAGTATATCCCAGCGCATAGTACAGTGCTTGGCACGTAGTAAGCTCTTAAATACCAGAATTATTACTGCTCTATCTAGAGAATATTGTGATAGGACTTCCAAAGTCAGTGCTTGAGTCTTGCGAAGCTTCGTGTTTTTCGTCCAGCGGAAACCATTGATGTTCTCTATCGAGTTTACATGTTTTCAGGGGAAGAAAAGGAACAAGAGGAAGGGATAGCTGATTCATTACATTAAGCATATTACAAAGTTATTTGTAATTGAGATGCATTTCTCAAACTGACAGCCTTTTAAAATGGGTGGGAGGTTTTTGTTTGTTTTTTTCAAGGATCTAGACTCCAAATTATGTTGTTTTTCTGGAACGGGAATAACACCTCTGTGGTTTCTCACCGAAATCCAGAGAGCTCTGCTAGCACAGGGCCTTTCTGTAATTAAAGGAGGGGATTGAGGATGAGATGAGACAAGACCCACCTCTGTCTCCCACACAAACCACACAATGTCCCAACGAAAGCCGAAAGTTGAAAATGAAAATTTTCACCGTCAGATTGGATTGTAGTCAGCGACACGTTTGGAGTTTGCCCTGTGGGTCTCCCTATTCATAAGGTAAATCTTGAAAGATTTCTTCAAGGGAATGGTGACAGAAGAGGCGCTTGATGAAAGCAAGCAGCTGTTCTTTGCGTGATTGGGAATGTAAACAGGAGGGCCAAGAGTAGCGGCAGCAGTTGGTGTGATAATCGCCCACTGCCTCTACAGAAACCACTCGGGCAGAGGAGGTTTCCGTTCGATCTTAATCTGACAGAAGGCCGGGGATATTACAGCTGACTTTAAAAACCACCCTCAGGTGCTTGTAAATCGTTCTCCTCTGAAGTTATAGTCATGTCTCTGTTGAAATTGAGTAAGCATTAATAGGTTTAGCCTTCTTAAGGCTGTTGGATTCCATGCCTCAGCCTTTTCACTTAATGAAGTGTGTCTCACCTATATTTTGACTCACGGATTTTATATATATATATATATATATATATATATATCTTTAAAGTTTGATGAAATAGTGGCATCTCTCTTCTGAAAACACAGAATGAAATAACTGTTAATATAGAAAAGGGGTCAGAGGGTTCTAGTGGGTTCTAAAGACCCCTGACTATAAATTTTCGATGTCTCTTCATACATTGTGGTTTCTTAGATTTGGGGGTTAAGGGCATTGGTCATAAGTGTCTCAAAATTTTTTCTATTTCTTTTGTAATGGAATTTAAGCATTTACTGTGTGCCAAGCCCCAGTGCCAGCCACTGGGGTAGGTACAAGCTAATCAGCTTGGATACAGTCCATGTTCCACATTTTAGAGCTGAGGTAACGAAGGCCCAGAGAAGCGAAGTGACTTGCCCCAGGTCACACAGCAAACAAGTAGCAGAGCTGGAATTAGAACCCAGGTCCTTCTGACTCCAAGGCCCGTACTCTCTCCCCTAGGCCACACTGCTTCTCGTTCCCGTTGCTGTTTTGAGCCAATACTAAGTAAGAATGAAGTGGCATGCCTAGGCAGGAGCATTACAGTACAGCACCTAATGTAGTGGAATATTTGATTGTGGGCTATCGTCCAGTCGGAGTTTGAAGCACTGAAGATTATCAGTCACTAATCGTAGACTTTTATATCCCCTGGAGAATGGAACTCCCACTTGCTCCTTGAGTTTCTGCCTTGATTGATGAATAGATCGGCTTCATGACACTTAACTATGTCTCCTGAAAGGTGGTTAGAAATTCTGTGAACCTGCAAATAGGTGCCAACTGTTCAGAGAGTGAATTATGAGCTTCTGGCTGGTCACTACATTGTGGGGAAGTTAAAATTCTAATCGTCAGAGTTGGAAGATAAAGATGAAGATATTTTTAGTTTAACACAGTACTTATGTACATATCTTTAAATTATATAAAAAAGTACTCATTTATTTTAATGTCTCTATCTCCCTATCTAGAGTGTAAGCTCGTAGTGGGCAGAGAACGTGCCAGATAACTCTCCCAAGCGCTTAATACAGTGCTCTGCACATAGTAAGTGGTCAGTAAATTCCCCATGATTGACTGATCGGATTGTTAAGCTAGAAAACAGGTGCTGCTTCTCAGGAATTAGGTATTTAGAATTAGTTTTCAGTTTCCATGATGCAGAGGGGACTGATTGACATGTAATTACTACCAAGTAATGGTATTTTAGATGCATATACTCAAGGGAGGAGAAAAGAGAGTGGGGTCAGCAGTGTGCCACCCTTTCTGTAAGATATCTCCCCCTCTAGACTGAGAGGTCGTTACAGGCAGGGAATGTTTTTGTTGTTGTCGCACCCTGCCAAGTGCTTAGTTCAGTGTCCTGCACACAATAAGCACTCAATAAACATGATTGATTGATAGCTCTACAAATAGTGTTTATCATTTTACCCATTGTTTTCTTTCATTAATGAAACATAAAATCAGTCGGTCTAATGTGAGTGCTATGTGCAGGGCATTGTACTAAGCCCTTGGGAGAGTACAGTATAACAGGATAATAGACACATTCCCTGCCCACGGCAAGCTTAGAGTCTAGAGGAAGAAAGATGGATTTTAATGGGTCTCTGTGTGTCATGCTGAGGGATTTAACATAGATGGACCATTTTACCATGTGTTTGTATTAATTGGAAAAGCCCCAAGAACTGATACTTCATGGCTTGAACTGGATACCATCATGTTAGTTTATGATGTATTCTAGTTGTTCAGTAAATGTGAAATTGAAAGGGATTTGTGTGTTCTCTAGCTGTGCAGCTGTCTGCACTGTTGACTCCACCACCCTTTCGGTAGATTTCCCGGACATTCACCGTACTTAAAGAGTGTAAGTATGTCACGCTCAGAGCAATTTGCAACATGTTGAAAAAAAAATATTTAGGTTTCTAAGACTTCCTGGAAAAACAGTTGTCTTCACACAGTGTAAAGAAAATTTCTCTGTTCTTTTCCCAGAGCTGTTTGACCTTCTTGGAGATGACTCTTCCACAGGGTGTCTTTTTTGTTCCCCCCCAAGAAAGTCCCAGTACTTTGTTGTGAAAAAACAGCTAATACCATAACAATGAATAATAATGTTGTAATTTGGTTGCAACAATGGGAGGGAAAGCAAATGAGTATTCAGTGACCAAGGTTTTGGTCTTCCCTTGCCAGCGAAGCCCAGTATCATCTTCACTCTCCCAAAAATCACAGTGTTGGAAATAACCTGAGTTTGGATGTTGCCTACGTTGCAGCTTGCAAGAGTTTCTACCCCAAAGTCCATCCTCTTATTGTAATAGTTGGCTAGGTCAGAAAAGACCCGGGCAACCGAGACCTATGGGAAGATTCAAAAGTGCTCTGACATTTTTCAAGGTCTCACCATCATGGATTTTAAATATCACCCATTGGCATATGTGCAGACAGAACCCTAGCTCCGAAGAATACGCACATATTTTTAGACTTCCCAAAATTGGGTCACCCACAAGTCCGAGACCACCCCTCCATGTGTATGTGTATATACACACACACGCGTTCACATAGTATGCGGTCATGGTTTGGCAATGCCAACCCAACTGGTGAAGTTTAGGAATCAGAGGCCTAAGCCACTGTGGGGTATTCTTGTCATCTTTGGATGGCTTGACAGTTACCACACCTGAAGGGTACCACCAGGTGTGTCATGGGCATCACACTTTATTAGGCCTCAGATTTCACTGGCACCTCACCGACAGTCTCCCCGGTTCTTTCCGCAGCTCTTTGTTCCATCGATTATGGCATCTGAAAAGGAAAAACCGCTTGGGGGACTGTGTGCGTGGCCACGATAACTGACACAGATTGAGATTGATTTGCATGGTCCCTCGTAGGGAATTAGGGAGGCTGTAACTGAAGCGTATGTTTACTTGGCGGAAAAGAAAGAGCTTTGAGGGGAACAGACGCAACTGGAAGGGAGTGAAGCCCAAACCGGTTCCCCTCTTTCCTTGGATTTCCACCTTTGTTGTAATTCTTCCATTTCCGTGGTATTTGAAGGGCGCCTTCCCATACAAAAGCCTCCTGTTTGACGGCCACGAGGTCAGATTCACACCTTCTCTTGGCTGAGAAAGCAAAGGCAGGAGAAAACCTTGAGAGTCAAATAATGTAGTACAGTTTGTGACTGTTCTCAAGGCTTCACCGGATGGCAGAAAGTTATTGCCACGGGGGAAAATAAAATCAAAGTGGTTCAGTAACTATGGTTTCGTCACATTGGAGACAAAAAAGATACTTGGTTGCCTGCAGTGAATTGTCAGGCTTTTATTTTACCAGAAAAGCCTCTTTGGCTTAAAAAAAAAAACCACCAATCCTTCAGTTCTGCCAGAACGTGTGTTTTTTACTACATGTTTTGGCTGGAATGGGCAGCAGATTTGGAAAAGATTTTTCCATTTACATGCAAGTGGTCAGTTGCAACGGTGTCAGAAACAGAATGCAAAAAGTGGAGTTCAAGAAACAACCCCCTCTCCCCTTGAGTTCTAGTGACATTTTTAAGAACAAGTCCCAATCATAATTTGAAAAGACTATAAAAGCTTACACCCTAAGCTCTTGAAATCCATCATCTTCATCACAAAATTTATTGAGTGACAGCTCTGCGGATAATACTTTCTTAGGCACTTGGGAAAATTAAATAAAAGGCCCTGTCGCAAAGGGCTCACAACCTAGGGAGGAAACCAAACATAGAATACGTTCAAATAGTAACTATTTCAACAAGAATGCTCATAGCAGTACTGCGATCCCTTCATCCACCTCCTTTTTCCCCATCTTCCCAACTCCCCACTCTTCTTTCCACTCCAGTCTGGGAAACGGAAAATCTCCAAGAGTTCTAAGGTCTCCGAAGACACCCTTCTTCCACCATACCCCCTCTGCTCCTGTGGGTCAGTAAAGTACAAAAGCATATGATCTGCCAAACAGAGCCCAGTGGAGCGGCTGCCTTGAGTCTGGTGCAGATTCTGTGGCTGAACTCCGCAAAGCGAAAGCGGAGAATCTCAGCAGAAAGCACTGCCACCCCCTCCCCCCCCCGCTGCCGGATTCCCAGAGCTGCCACTGTTTCCATCTCCTGATTTATCAATCCATCATATGGACTGAGTACTTACTGAGTGCAGAGCACTGTACGGGCGGAGTGCTTAGGTGAGTCCTGTAGAACCAAGTTGGTAAGCATGATCCTGGCCCACAGTGAGCTTCCAGTCTAGTGGCAATTTGCTTCTACCCCGAGACCAACTGGAGAGAGCTCGTGGGCAAGAAAATGGGGTGTGTCTTGGGCCCGTCTCTCAGCCTCCTGGTTAAGGTTTCTTCCCTAATGAAGCCGCCCCTTCAAGGTGGCTCCTCTGCAGTCCTGGTGGGAGAGAGAAGGGGGTGAGTGTGGACTGAACGTGCATCGTGTGCTTTCAGACCACAGTTCCCAGGTCTATGGGGTCTCCCTCCTCTCCGGTCTCTCTTCTCTCCTTCCTCTTCCCTCTCGTCCCCCCGATTAAATCCCCATTTGAATCTTTGGTCTCGTCCCTCCCCCAAGAAGCCTTCCTTGCTTCTTATCTGGAGCGCTTGAAATTCTCATCCCTTCACGTAATCCCAAAAGGATGCCTGGAGTTAATCATCCAAAGAACACTCGCTCATGCCAGTAAAGAAAGAAGTGCGCTTGTAGTGTCTAAAAATATTTTTGTCTTTTCGAATCAGTTTAGAATTGCGAGTGCCTTTTAAAACCGAATCGCGTATGTTCTTATTTTTGAAAACTCCTTTGAGGCAAGAACTGGGTTGCCTAGGCCGATCTCACAGTCGGAAGGGAGGACAGAGGGTATTTGCTATTTTAATGTGCGATTCATCATTTGGCACTGACAGTCCCGTTGTCCTCAGGGCAGCTACCAAGTGGGTATTCGCATTCTTTTTCTCCTTTTGTAAATCCAAAGGTTTGCTTCCTATAGGTCTTGTAGAGCTAATGCATACAGCTTCATTTCACTTGGTCTCAGTTAGATAAGGGGAATCTAGGGGCATGCAGGAACATCTAGCAACAGATCTGATTTATCCAGCACACCCCGCGTACTTTGCCTGAGAAGCAAAGTGGAATGGAACTAAGACAAAGAGGTAAATTATTCTCAAGGCGGATTGGCTTCATAAATGATTTTATGACTGGTTTCTTTTTTAGTTGGAATTGTAATGGGATAGCAGGGGGTGGTATTACATCTCTAAACTACTTAGCAAGCTCCTTGCTTTTATTTTCAAAGGGAGTATCAATGAGTCTCCAGGTGTGACACGCAGAGGGAAATATACTGTGTAATTGTGACCAAAATGTCCTTTCTTCTTTCCTTCCTTAACAACATAAAAGCAGCGGTGCTACTTACAGCAGCACTCATTGTGTTAACTATTTAAAAAAAAGAACACAGTCTTCTCATTGGGCCTGAGCTTATTGCACTCGGAACAGCAATCCATTTTCTGCATATACTAACCATTTTTCTTTGTAATAATAATGGTGTTAAACACTTACCAGGTGCCAAGCACTGTAACAATAATAAGAGTCATTGTATTTAAGCACTTACTACCTGCCCTGCTTTGTGCTAAGCGCTGGGGTAGATACAAGCTAATCAGGTCCCACATGAGGGGGAGACAGATATGAATGTAAATAAATCAATACAGTCTCTAGACTGCAAGCTCGCTGTGGGCAGGGAACGTATCTACCAACTCTGGTCTATTGTTCTCTCCCAAGTGCTTAATACAGTCCTCTGCACACAGTAAGTGTTCAATAAATGATTGATAAATCATTTTCTACTCTGACATTAGAAAGGCCCATGGGATTCTAGATCATTCACAGACTTAAACCAGGGAAGCAGACGGGCATGGGAATTCGAGAAGTTGAGTCGAGCAGAGCCCCAATGCTAGGAGTCTTTGTTCCAGAACTTAACTCGTTCGCAAGTCCGGCTCGACATATGTCGAGCATAACCTGTTAATGACTCGGATGGAACTGTCAGAAGTGAGGTCCAGGTTAGGAGAAGAATTGGACAACATTGCAGCTCTGCGCACTCTTCCTTTGGCCTGGAGCCTAAGGTCACGTGTCTCCGCCACACTCTGCTTGGCAGTCTCTCAAAGGATGTTCTGGCCTTCTAGAATTGACTTTCTCCTCCCCTATGATTGTATTATCGGTCAATGAACTGTGTAGTAAGTGTGCTTATTGGAGGAAGAGCGTGGCCTAGTGGAAAGAGCAAGGGTCCGGGAGTCAGAAAGATCTCGGTTCTAGTTTCTGGCTCCACCACTTGTCTGCTGTGTAACCTTGGACAAGTCACTTCACTTCTCTGGGCCTCAGTTCCCTCATCTGTGAAATGGGAATTTAAGCTAAGAGCCCCATGTGAGATGGGGACAGTTTCCAATCTGATTAGCTAGTATCTACCCCTGTGCTTAATACATAGTGCCTAGCACAGAATAAGTGCTTTACAAATACTATATAAAAAGAAAAATATATATTTATATCTAAAAAGTGAATTCAGGGACACAGCAGAGGTATCGTATATCCAGATGTGTCCCCAGTTGCTTGCTGTGTGAAATCCCTTCAAGTTGAATTTGCATGTAGAGGAAAGAGAATCAAGTCAATATTTGGGTTCATTTTAGTGATCGAGTCTGTGGGCTGTCTGATGGGCCTCTTATTCTTAGAAAAGGAGTTAATCAAAATCTTTAAGTACAGAACAGGCAGAAAGCAATTTTTCAGCAGTAAAATGGAATTATTCAGCAATGTGAGGGCTTTCAGAAAAATTGACAATTGTAATTAGGATGGAGCACTACAGCCCTTCAGGAATGTTTAAAGAAACAGCATTGAGTAAAATTTGAATAGAAATGGTTTGCAGAAAGCTTTTTTTAATGGTTCTTGAGATATTAACTGTATCATTTCTTCAAGATTTGAGGTTGCAAAACAAAGGTCTACTTTATCTTGGAAAGTGAATACACTAAATTTCAATAACGGTTGTTTTTATTTATTGAGCACTCTTGTGCTTAGTTTTACATGCTAAGGGCTAGGGAAATGAGCAAAGATTTTGACACACACTCTGCTGATGTGAGTTGCAGCTTAGGAAGCAGAAGGGCTGACTTGTCAAGGTTATACACACCTAGAAAAGAAGAATAGCGGTAAACCCCCTCCACCCCAGGGGTCGGCTGCCCAATTGGTTTTCGGTAAAATCTTCCTAGTTCACCTTTAGACTGCAGATCATGTTTCTTGAGAAGCGCATGTCACCACAGGGACAAGTCAAACAACTCAGGAACAGGCAGTTCCTTTCACAAGCCAAATCTCTGCTTCCCTCTGTACTGTCCTGTATGTGTTTTTCTTTGTGTGTGTATGTGCCGAACTTCGTTTTCTTGTTCAGTGTTTTAGAGGTGGGTCCGTCTTTGGACGTTTTGCCTCTGGTTTTGCCTCATAGCAATGTAGGGTAAAAGCAAATCCAAAGTAACATCGAGAAAGTTTCAGAATGCTAAAACAAGAAAGCACTGAAGAGTAGGTGTATTTAAACCTGTAATTTGGGAAACCCATTGCATAATTGCGGTGATAAACACTGATATTTAGGCTACAGCAGCTTGAATGAGGTCTTCTGTGCTAATGAGACTAGCCCCCTTCATCTTTCAGAGAAGTTTCAAAACTGGCAAATAACTCAAAAATGTTTCTAAACAGGACAGACCTTCACTAATAAAAGGACTGGGTAAATTGACAGGTTTGAAAGAGAGGTGGCATTGACCCTTCAATCAATGGTATTTATTGGGAACTTACTGAGTGCAGAGCACTGTACTAGGCACTGCAAAGAGTATAGTACAGTAGAGTTAGACACAATCTGTGGCTGCAAGGAGCTTACAAGCTAGCAGAGACTATTCTTGACTCAGCCAGTTTTTAGTTCTGTTCCATTCAGCATGCTCCCCTGCAGTCTACAGTTAGCTCTGCCAAAACTTGTGTTTTCACTAGAAACTTGATGACGGCCGAATTAGGGAACGTTCTTCCAAAAATGCTCTAGATTTGACTCTCTCCTCCCCTAAGAAGGGGACAGGATGGAGAGGTTAACTTCAGGAGAGGGTGGAGATCAGCGTGTGGATTTGGGCATCAGGAGGGAAGGATTTCATGCACCAAGAAGAAAGCCCTGTGGCAGTGGACACTCTAGATTGGAGTGACTTCCCCACGAAGGCTATGAAATCTCTGGAGGGGCTCTAAAACCAGAAGTAGATTTTCCCCTGTCTAGAACGTCCTCTCGGTGGCCTGGCAATGTGGCAAAATGGCATCATAGCCTAGCCTCCCGTGGGCCTTTCCAACCTGAATTTCGATGATTGGTTTCATCCTTGAGATGATCGGTCTCAACAGGATAAGCATCTTTCCATGTACTTCACGGTTCACTTCAGAAAGGTCTGCCTTTGGCCCAGGTGAAATAACACTGCTCTGGGAATCAGGAGACCTGGTTTCTCATCCCAAGTTGGCTTGTAGCTGGCTAATGTGGGCAGAGACCGCACCTTCAGTTAATCACTGAGCACTTACCGTGTGCAGAGCACTGTACTAAGCACTGGGAAGAGTACAGTCGTTCACCATGTGCTCTGACCCTGCTGCCTAGTCACTTGTTGCCCTTTGTGGCCCAGTGGAAACCTGCCCAGCAGGAGCGAGAGAGTGCTGCTGTAGCCTGCACAAGCCACTAGCACTATAATTAAGTCCTCTATGTAGGATCTCAAGTCTCGAAGTCTAAGGACCAAAAGCCGACCGTCATTCCCGACACGAGACTCCACCATCACCGGAAATACCTTAAAGGAAGCCTTGGTAGTCTTTTCCTACTGAGGGTGGAAAAAGCTGTGCACCCCGAACTGCTTCTTTTCATCAGCTGAAGCTAGAACTCCGTCAGTATCTTTATTTGATAACCTTCTGAAAATAAACTAGCCCTATAATTGATATAAAGACAGTATTTTCAGAGTAGGTGTGAAGATTATATGAAGCATCCTTTTCCCACCTCAACTTTTTGGGACCTAATATGTTGCATTCTTTTGACTTCCTTGATTTCTGTGGCATTAATTAACGCACTTTCCCCTCCTACTTCCCATTTATTTTTTCCCCAGAGTGAGAGAAACGGCTAACCTCACACGGCGGACTAGAACATTAAAAGAACCTGCTCAGCATCTGTTTTTAATATGAAGCTGCTGGAGATTATTTTGTTTTATTTTTCTGGTCTGGGCAATTAGTTACCGTCTGAGATTCTTAAAGACTGTATCTGTCGAGGAATGGGCAAGGGAAGACCCGCCGCCTGCCTCACCAGGTTCCCGTGTCTGGCTTCTAGCGTCACGCTGCTGTTTCCGACAGAGTGAACCGAAGACCTTCTCTAACGCGGCTACCTTCCACCGTGGCCTTTGCCTTCGTTTCTCTTCTCTCTTTTTTCTAACACAGACCGTATTTATCCCTCAGCACGCTAGGAGATTCAGATACCCACGGAAGCAGTGAAATCTGGTATTTACCGGTACGCTCTCAAAACCTACTACAGTCCTACCTCAGTTCAGAGTAAAGCCGGATTCGTGTTGCCGGGGTATGACGGGGGGTGGGGGGGAGACCGCCTTCGTCCGTTAGCCGAACGTCTCCGGAGAAGGACGGCCACCAGCCTTATCGAACCCGCGAGGGGGTCCAGCTGCTTGTTGAAAATAAACTTCGCTCATAAGGCGAAGCCCGGGCCTTGAAAAGTCTAAGTGGAGATGAAACTTTGGGGTCGGCCTTCAGAGGCAGATCCCGAATGCTTCGTACAGTGTAAGTGAAGGAGCAGCCAACCCGGCTTAGGTATCGGGTTTGAGGGAGGGGATCAGGTGTCATTTTACCTGTCATGGACTCTGTACGTAGACTTTGATGTCAGTACTTTAAACGGCAAAAGCCTCTCGACAAGCTCAACTTTTTCCGCCACCCCTTTGCCGGCAACTCGCGTTTGTCGTAACCAAAAAAAAATCTACAAAGGCACGCTAGCAGTGCAGGAGTGACCACGGGAGTTGGGCAGATGGAAACGTTATCTTTAATGATATGCTGTTGTGCCCGGCCATTCGGGCCCTTGTCACCAGAAGAGGCCTTCAAAGCCTCAGGCATTATTGAAGGGAAAACAACACAACTCGCAGTACTCCTCACTAGACCGATCATGTTTTCTGTTTTCAGTATTCTGAAACAAAACAGTATTGTGATATTTCTCTCATATCACACAGAGCTGCTATTCAAGGCCAGCAGAATGGCACAAACCTCTGCCGCTCCTCTGACGAAGCTGGTCCATCTCTTTCCCTCCTCCTTCCGTGGATTCGTCCACAGTGCCGGCCTTTTCCGACAGTCACGTGTGCGTTACACTACTTCAGCGAAGGTGTGTGTTTGTTTTTTTTGAAAATTTTCCTCATCATGGAAAAAAAGAAGAAATGTACATCACTGTAAAAATGCATTGTACGATTTGATTTTTTTTTTTTCGTTTTGGAGGAAGACAAAAAAATTAGATGTCTTAAAACCTATTTAATGGCAATGCAACGTCTTCCTGCTTTCATGCTGAACTTTCAGAACCGAGGATTGTATTACAAAGACAAAGATGAATGTAAAGTAATCCCTCCCACCACCACCCCTGAACATTTTTTTTTTAAAGTTTTACTATTCAGACATTTCACAATGCAGACTGTACAATATTTGGTCAAAAGTCAGTTTCGGTGTATAAAGTTGTCTTAAAGATGTAAAATATTCTAAGATATTTTATTTAGTTTTGGAAGTAAAAATGACGGTTGATATTTGCTATATAACTCTCCAAGTTCAATAGCACTGAAAGGTGGGACTTACCGAATACAGGGTGTGGACTCCTGTTTGGACATAATAACCCTCTTCCCCGATGGTAATATACCATTCTACCAAATGGTTTAGATTCCTACCACGTCTTCACCAAGTGAGACAAAAATGTGGCTAGCGTACTCAGACTTCCTCTCTCCTGTACATTTCAGAAAAAGGCATATGCAATATTTACCTGATTAATTTAGTTTACAGAATGGAACCAAAATGTAGAAAATGTTACGTTTGGTAAAACATTACACTGTATATTGGGTCTTTGTACATTTTGCCTGACTTCTCTCAAATTGAAAATATTTTTTGCTAAATGAACTTTAACGGTTATGAAACAGTGTTTTCTTTTGGGGTAAGTATTGTTTCTGGTTAGCAAGATGTTAAATATATTTCTCGCTATTGTGATGACAAGAGACTTAACTTATCTTGCTCTGTCTTCCAATGTACACGCTGTATATAAGGATAAATGTAATGCTGCTGGAGACAAGAATAAATGGAACTAGAGTAGTGCATTGTATTTAGTCTGTATTGATCATGGATGCTCTCCTTAATAGCCATATGCAATAAAATAAAATACATTATTTATGACAGGAATGAAGTCTTTGAGAACCTGTTTTCTGTAGACTTTCTGGGTATCAAACCATTCTACTCTTATTCTTTTTAGATGAATGAATAAATATGATCATTCTGCAAATTATTCAGTTTTTCCTTTTCTTAATATAAGTGTAAGAGTCTGAAAAAAATGGTATGTTTGAGTTTTGCATTCTAAAAATAATACTTATTTCTGTTGGAAGGAGCAATAACCTGATTTTGTTGCATGAGTGAAATCTTCAAAGATAGAGCAGAAAATGAAAATGTAATTTACAATGGAGCAGCTAGGGAAAAGGTATTTTGGACCAAGGAATGGGAAATGAAAAAATCATTCATATTTATTGAGTGTTTACTGTGGTGTGCAGAGTGCTGTATTAAGCGTCTGGGAGAGTACAATGTAATATAGTTAGTCGACCCGTTCCGTGACCAACAATGAGTTTACAGGACAACTTCACTAATTTAATTAGAGGTATGAGAGTTACTAACATGATGGTACAAGACAGGTCATTTTAAATTGGGTTTTTACCCCACTTTTTAAAAGATTAAAACTGAGCAAAGATAGGGCTCTGGTGGTAAGTTGTGATATCAAATGAGGGAAGGAAAGAACATTTCTGAAGATTATTAGTTGTAATATATACGATTGAATATTAAAATTACTACATTTGAAACACAAATCCTGGGGTGCCTTAGGGAAATGGCAGATTATTTATGAGAATTTCTGGGTCTGGAAGATACCTCAATTTCAAAGGAGGGAATAAGCCTGTAGCGTAGTAGGTATAGTTAGGATCTTGGGTCTTATAAAACCTGGCACGTTCCTCGAACAACCCAAAGCACTGGGCCAAAGAAATCTACTCAGAATGATTTAATTTCCTTCTGGGGCAAGATGAAAGGCAAGAGATGAGGGGAAAGAAAAGGATTCCGCCACCATCCATGTATTCTCTCCAGTTAGATGGAGAACTTTGATCTGGAGTCTGCGCTGTGGTGCCGTTCATTCAATTGTATTTATTGAACACTGTGCAGAGCACTGTACTAAACGCTTGAGAGATATAAAATATCTGCAAAATATAGATATTCCCTGCCCACAACAGTTTACAGTCTAGAGAGGGAGACAGACATTAATATAAATTTGCAGATATGAACATAAGTGCTGTGGGGCTGGGAGGGGTTGACTGAAGGGAGCAAGTCAGAATGATGCAGAAGGAAGTGGGAGAAGAGGAAAGGAGGGACCTAGTCAGGGAAGGCCTCTTGGAGGAGACATGCCTTCAATAAGGCTTTGAAGTGGGGAAGGGTAATTGTCAGATTTGAAGAGGAAGGGTGTTACAAGCCAGAGGCAGGATTCAGGGAGTGGTTTTCCCAATGGCCCTGATGGCTCGAAAAGAGGGGGGACAGAGTTATGGTGATTCCTAAACACCACACTGAATTAATATTTTAATGAGCAATTGGGATTTGGGACTTGCAAAGCACAGGTAATCTCTGGGGTGATAGGACTAGAAATCATAGGGACCATGGAACTTTGGAGGGTTGGAAAGTCAGATTTAATTATAATTGTATTTGTTAAGCACTTACTCTGGCCAGGCACTGTGGTAGATATGTGCTAATCTGATCAGTCTCACCGTTCCTGCTATATGTGGGGCTCATGATCTAAGTGGGAGGGAAACAAGATACTTAATCCCATTTTACAGAAGAGGCAACTGAGAGGCTCCAAGAAATTAAGGGAATTGCCCAAGGTCACCCAATCAATCATATTTATCGACCTCTTATTGTGTGCAAAGCACTGTACTAAGTGCTTATTAGAGTACAGTAGAACAGAGTTGGTAGATATGTTCCATGCCCACAATGAGCTTATAGTCTACAGACTTAGGTGTGACATCCATTACAGTACGACATTAAGTATTCTTGAATTCTTGAGTACCAAGTGGCCGCCTTAGCCGTGACCACAAGTGCAGGCCTTAGATTTCTAGATTTCCCATAGGTACTCTTAGTGTCCAGAATGCAACAGCAGGATTATTTTCTGATGCTTTTTATACTCCTGTTGATTTGCTCTTCTACCATATTTGCTGTTCCAGTAGTCACATGATGTTGCTGACTCAGGTTGCAATCAAAGATGATATCCAAATAGTTGTCGACTTACCTGGGACTGAACAACTTTTTCCTGGCCTGGATTTGTCTTCCTTTTTTTTTTAATGGTACTTGTTAAGAACTTACTATGTGTGCTTACTTGGCAGACACAAGATAAGCTGGTTGGACACAGTCCCTGCCCCACATGGGGCTCACCATCTAAGTAGGGGGAATAGGATTTAATTCCCATTTTACAGATGATGTAACTGAAATTCAGAGAAGTTAAGTGACTTGCCCATGGTCACAGCCGACAAGTGGGAGAGCCAGGATCAGAACCCAAGTTTTCTGACTCCCAGGCAAGCTGAACTAGTTTATGCTTGCCCCTGTTGAATTTTATCCTGTTTGTGTAGATCATCATCCATTTTTCCAAGATAGCAAGGGTGTTCTGATTCTTCCTGGGTTTGAAACCTGACCTATTTAGTTTCACCTGCAACTTTGATGGGCATAATCCTGAATTCTGTTATTTGGATCACTAAAATTGTCCTAGAACCATCTATCTTAGAACGCTATCTTTCTCTGAAAGATACAACTGCTTGGAAATCAACACTTTTATGCATCAAATGAGTCAGCTCAGCCTCCAGCCTGTGTATGGTCAAGACCAGGCTTGCCTAGAATGACAAAAATACCTTGAGAGGTGGAATCAAAAACATCACACAAGTCAAAGGATATTCTATTGCTTTCTGCTTGACTATGACAAAAAAAAATACCGTTAGAGATAAAATCAAAAACATCACAGGTCAAAGTATATTTAATCTATCGCTTCTCCCTTGACTATGAAGCCAGTTACTTGATCCAGGAAGGAAATGAAATTGGTGTTGTATAGTTTGTTCTTCCCAAATCAGGTTGGGTTTCCCAGGCTCTACCTCTAATCTGATTGTTCTAACTCACTATCAGTGACTCTTCAAAAAGATGCGAAGTAGAATCACTAGACTGGTCATTTGGAAATCGAGTCCACCTAGACTGTTACAGTTCTGTAAGCACTCTGAGTTAAAGTCATCTATTTAAATAGCAAATCTAATTTTCAGTGGTGTAAAGTGAGAAAGGCAAATAGCCTAGAAGCAAAGACCTAAAGTCTAATAATCATTGACCAATTCCAGTCACTGTCGATTCCAAAACTTGAAACGCAGCCACTGAAGAAAAATCAGGCTGAACCCAGACACACCTATCAGAGACTCAGCGGTCACATGGTTTTCATTTTTGGTTTGTGTTTTTGGTATTTGTTAAGCACTTACTATGTGTTGGGCACTGTACTAATCACTGGGAGGGACATACAAGCTAATCAGTCTGGACACAGTCCAAGTCCCACATGGGGATCATAATCTTAATCCCCATTCTATAGATGAGGTAACTAAGGCCCAAAGAGGTGAAGTGACTTACCCAGGGTGATGTAAGAGAGAGGTGGTGGAGCTGGGATTAGAACTCATCTCGTTCTGACTCCTACACCCAAGCTCTCTCCATGAGGCCATGCTGCTTCTCTGTTCCTCTCATCCTTCCACCTTCCCTCACATGCAGAAGTTTTAAGTATTGAAAAGTGATTAGAGTCATCCTACCCCTGAATGAGGAATTCCTAGGAACTGTAAACACAAAGTATCATTCATTCACTCTATAGTATTTATTGAGCACTTACTATGTGCAGAGCACTGTACTAAGCACTTGGGATGTACAATTCGGCAACAGAGAGAAACAATCTCTGCCCAATGATGGGCTCACAGTCTAAACTACCGATAATACCATAATCAGTTACAATAGCAAAAATAGTTCTCCGAATGTTCCAAATGCTTAGATACAAATAAGCAGAGGAAGATGGTCAATGGATCTGGTAGGAAATTATGTGACCAATTAAGTCCTGAACATTTATGAAATTAGGTTTTATTTGCTCTACAGCCTCCCTCTGAAATGCCTTAGGCTTTCATTCATTTAATAAGCTGTTATGGTCATCACTGTTACCTTTCCAACCGTTGCATGACAGAATCCGTGATCTGGAATTTACTGGATTAACGCCAGTCCAGATCCCTAGATATTCTGGTTAATTGAGTTTGCTGGTTTTAGTGTAGCTGCCCATCGCCTAAATTCAGTCCAGCAGATAACTCTGTGATGGGCTGCAGGTCCCAATAACTGGATTTCCTCCATTTGTGGAGTCCAGAGATGATCTTTAAGTGCATTGAGCATAAAAAGTAGGCTACTATTCTGCGGAATTGAAAATGATGTTCTTCGCTTGGGGGAGCCGCTTATTATTCATCTGGAGAATCTCATCATCATCAACATCATAGTGGTATTTGTCAAGCATTTACTTCGTACCAAGCACTGTACTAAGCTCTGAGGACTATACAGGATAATCAAGCCTCGAATGGGCCTCAAGTCTAAGAGGGAGAACAGGTAATGATTGAATCCCCACTCTATACTCGAGGAAACTGAAGGACAGAGAAGTGAAGTGACTTGCCCAAGGTCCCACAGCAGGTAAGTAACAGAGCCAAAATTAGAACCCAGGTCTTCTGACTCTTAGGCTGTGCTCTTTCCAATAGGTCACGCTGCTTCTCCCAGGAGCAAATGGGTCATCCATGACATTCAGCAAGTCAACAATAGAATTAGAATGATGTACATTTAGATTGATTTAAGGAGACAGCGAGAGCTGGCTTTTATTTTCCAAGATGACTCCGCTGACAATGAGATCCCATCCAAGGGGCGAGGGTGGTTAAAAAGACTGATTTGTGGCTAAAACCCAATTCCTCATCGTGCGCACGTGAAGTCAGTTCGTTGCTGCGTTCCATTCTGAGCAAACATTTCCAAGCCTGCCTCTGTGTTCCTGATGTTCATGAAGCCTTTGTAGGAAGACCGCCCTCTCCCCAATTTCTGCCTTCCATTTCGCTCTGGTTCCTGCAGGAGATCCTCCCAACCCCCTCAACACTCAGCCCCTCCCATAACCCACTCTTATACTGTTTGAGACTGCTCTGTATCTTTAAATCATATGTTCTATCAATCATATTTATTGAGTGCTTACTGTGTGCAGAGCACTGTGCTAAGCACTTGGGAGACTACACAACAGAGTTAGCAGACACGTTCCCTGCCCACAACAAACTTGCAGCCTAGACTGCTGTAGCACAGCCCTGTCTGCCCAAATAGCCCTAAGCCCAGGGGAGAATCAGGGATACTAAGATTCCCATCAAATATACAAGGACAAGCCAATGAGGCACTCACCACTCTCAACCTCATCTCATCTCTGCTCCACCCCTTGCCTGCCATATGATCTTGGAAAAGTCACTTAACTTTTCCACGCGTCAGTTTCCTCATCTGTAAAATGGGGATGCATTGCCTGTTCTCCCTCTCCCTTACCCGACATGGGGTAGGGAATGTATCTAACTTGAATTCCCCCAGTACATAGTAGAGTGCTTGGCACATTTTAAGTGCTTTTAATGAACACCACGATTATCAATCAGTAGTACTTATTGAACACTTACTATGTACAGAACATTGTACTAAGCTCTTGAGAGAGTATGATACAACAGTTGTTAGACTCTTTCCTTGCCTATCATTGTTAGTATTATCATAATAGGTCATCATAATCATATATATATACACACACCTACAGACACGTAGATAACCTTAAATAGCTTGAATCTGAGTCTTTATTTGCTCTGTTGTGCTCTTTGCTGCTCCTTTCCCCTTGTCAGTTCTTTTGTTCCCCTTCTGCCTGCCCATCTCTGCAAGATTAGTAAACGCCAATCCACTTGGCTCTTGTTCTGGTTTTAATACGGTTTATCCCATGGCCTGGAAGCCACTTTTTGGAACGAGGTCCTCCCACCCCCACCCCCAAACCTGGCCTAGATGTGGAAAATCCATTAGGACGGTTATGTGACCATCTGCAATATAAGCTCACCCAGGGCAGATGTAAAATCATCACAAAGCAATATATTCACCTACCCAGAGATCAATTGATCTCATAAAGGAGAGAATATGTCAAAAAACCGAAGCACAAGTATAACCTGGTCCTGGAAACGAGCTGTGAACTGAACTGGCTTAACTTGCAAGGCAAATAATAAGCTATATGAGCTCCTTGCTGCTACTCCTAAAGACCAAAGAGGGAGAAATGAAAACACCGCCAGGCCACTGTGGGTCACAAATGCAAGAGCATTTACTGTACTCTGTGTTTTGGGGTAGATACAAGATAATCTGCACAGATGCAGTTTCTGTCCCACATGGGGCTTGCAGGCTACTTAGGAGGGAGAAGAGGTATTAACTCTTGTTTGGTCGTACTCTCCCAAGTGCTTAATAAAGATGACTGATTGAAACTTCAATCAACAGATGAGAAAACTGAGGCAAAGATAAGTAAGTGTCTTGCTCGAGGTCACAGGGCAGACGGGTGGCAGAAACAAGATTAGAACCCAGGTCCTCTTCTTCCCAGTTCTCTGCTCTTTCCACTAGTTCATGCCGCTTCATTTTCAATCCCAGAGGTCTGGCACAGGGCAATTGGATGTGATCCAAGGACCATCCATATGTATTTAGGTATTTCAATACACCAAACAGACTAATCAGTAGTCAGAAGTTGAACCTATGAATAATCAATTAGTCTACCAATGACATTTGTTGTGTGCACATTCTGGGCAGATCACCGTATTAAGCGGTTGGGAGCAGCCAACAAAGTAGGTAGACATGAGCCATCTACTTCAGTTCTTACTACCCTATAGTTAAGTTGCATAATATTCCTACACCTTTTGCCTTGCCCCTTTTTATGTATTCATAGGATTCTACCCCCGGCTCTGCTACTTATCTATTTTGTGACCTTGGGCATCACTTTACTTCCCCGTGCCTCAGTTCCCTCCTCTGCAAAATAGGGATCCAATGCCTGTTCTCCCTCCTACTTAGACTGTGAGCCCCAAGTAGGACCTGATGATCATGCATCTACCCTAGCATTTAATACGGTGCTTGGCACATAGTAGCACTTAACAAATACCACAATTATTATCATCATCCAGATGGGTCCACGTTTTCTTGAGCTGATTTCAGAGCAATTTCTGTGCATCGAGTTCAGCTCTTCAAATCCATGCCTCGGATCGAGTCGTTCTCATTCCATCAGGTTGAAAACCCCATGACCCAGTCAAACAAAATGACATAGGGTTGCAATGAGAGGAAGAGGAGAGCTGATGAAATCAATCAGTGATATTTATTGAGTGATACACTACTGCTTCTGGAGTGTTCTTGCACCCAGCTAACAGAAGCAGTCAGGAAACTTGGTTGGAACAGTTGGATGTGTTTTTTTACATTCCACCTGCCCTCCTAAAAAAAAAAAAATTGTACTGTGCACCTACCTTGCAATAATCGAGGAGTTATATTGTTCTCTTTTTTTCTAAGAAATGAGAGAATTAGAAACGGTTGCTTGCTTTTTAAGATGGTCTAAATTATTTTTTGAAGTGCGGTTTTCCCTGCACTCTGCTATGAATTTTTTTTATTATTAAAAGATATGGTATTAAAGATATTTGGAAGAAGGAACTGGAATCACAAATGTCAAGTTTTCACCTAAATTTGTTCATTCAGTCTTATTGAGTGCTTACTGTGTGCTGAGCACTATACTAAACTCTTGGGAGGGTACAGTGCACAATAAACGGACACATTCTCTGTCCACTACGAGCTTACAAGTCTAGATGGGGTGTGGGGGGGAGATAGACATTAATATACATAAATGAATTACAGATATGTGTATAAGTGATGTTAGGGCTGGAGCAGGGGAAGAACTAAGGAACAAATGCAGAAGAGAGTGGAAGATGAGGGGAGGAGGGCTTAGTCAGGGAAGGTCTCTCGGAAGAGATTCAATAAGGCTTTAAAAGTGGAGAGAGTAATTGGAGGATTTGAGGAGGGAGATATAAATATGATCTATCTTCTGGGGTCCTACCTCCCCTCACTGTCTCTTTCAGCCCACACGTTTAGCAAAGAGCATATTCTCAATGTTTACTTGGCGGATTCAGCAAGAACTGTTCCCCATTCTCCTGTTTTCTCTGGAATAAAGCCGGGTGCCTGCCTCATTTGCCTCGTGTCCTTTTCGTCCCCCGTAGTCCCTGAAGACTGGATTTCAAACCTTTCTCTCGGCAACTAGAATGCTGTCCTTTTGCCCTTACCCATAACTCACCGTAAGCCTGGCGTCTGGTTCCAAGAACAGCCTGGCTGTTTTACAGGATCAATAGGACTGTTTAGTGATCATCTTCACTTGTAGGGCAATTTTCTTCCCTGGGTCTCACTGCCCTGCTGCTAAAGGCTCTGTTTCAGGAGTAGACTAGCTGTCCGGTAAATATTCCAGAAGAGGAGAAGCAGCACGGTCTAGTGGATGGAGCAGGGGCCTGGGAGTCGGAAAACTAATCCCGGCTCCGCCACTTGTCTGCTGTGTGACCTCAGAGAAGTCACTTCATTTCTCTGTGCCTCAGTTCCCTCTTCTCTAAAGTGAAGATTAAGACTGTGTACCTCATTGGGGACAGGGACTGTGTCCCTCCTGATTTGCTTCTATCCACCCCAACGCTTAGTACAGTGCCTAGCACATCGTAAGTGCTTGTCAAATACCACATTCTTTTTTTAATCCTGCTCACTTAAATTCACCTCTTCTTAAGGGGAAAGAGCCACCAGCCCTGTTAATTAGAAATTGGGAGATTATATGTCTCTTGGCCTGGTGGGAAAATCAGGAGGCGAGGAGTCAGGAGACCTGGGTTCTAGTCCTGGCTCCACCATGTGCCTTTTGTGTGACCTTGGACAAGTCACTTAACTTCCCAGTGACTCAATTTCCTCCTCCTTCCTGCCAAATCCAGTGGTCTCTACTGCATCCTAATCCTCCTCAACTTCTCAGCTGCCTTTGACAGTGTGGACTACCCCTTTCTGGAACCATTATCCAATCTTGGCTTCACTGATACTTTCTTCTCCTTTCTTCTCCCGGTTCTCCTCCTATCTCTCTGAGTGCTGCTTCTCAGTCTGCTTCATGGGCTCCCCCTCTGCCTCCCACCTCGAAACAATGAGAGCCCCTCAAGGCTCAGTTCGGGGTCCCCTTCTCTTCTCCAGCTCCATCCACTCCCTTGGAGAACTCATTTGTTCCCACAGCTTCAACTACCATCTCTATTTGGCTGATACTTCTATCTACGTCTTCAACCCTGACCTTTCTCCTTGTCTTGCAGTCTCGCATTTCCTCCTGCCTTCAGGGCATCTCTATTTGGATGTCCGGCGGTCACCTCAAACTAAACATGTCCAAAACAGAACTCATCTTCCCACCCAAACCCTGTCCTCCCCTGTCTTTCCTCCACTGTAAACACCACCACTCTCCTCCCTAACTCACAAACCCATAACCTTGGCGTTATCCTCGACTCGTCTCTCTCATTCAACCCTCTTATTTAATCTTTCACATAATTCCGTTTGTTCTCCCTCTAGACTGTAAGCCCCTTGAGGAAAAGGACTGTTTACCAGTTCTGTTGGAGTGTACTCTCCCAAATACTAAAACAGTGCTCTGCACACCATAAGGGCTCAATAAATGCTAATGATTGATTGATTCTACATTCACAACATTGCCAAAATCCAGCCTTCCCTCTCCATCCAACTACTTTTATGTGGATCCAAGCACTAATTCTATCTCACCTTAGCTACTGCAGCAGCTTTCTTCCTGCCACTCCCCACTTCAGGTAATACCTCACTCTGCCTCCTGGATCATTTTTCTAAAAAAGCATTCAGACCACTTCAACCTACTCCTTGAGAACCTCCAGTGATTGCCCATCCAACTCTGCATCAAATAGAAACACCTTACCACTAGCTTTAAAGCTTGCCCCCTCCTACCTTATTTCTCTGATTTCCTACTACACTCCAGTCTGCACACTTTGTTCCTCTAACGCCAACTTACTCACTGGACTTAACTCATCTATCTCACCACAGACCCCTTGCCCACATCCTCCCTCTGGACTGGAACCTTACTCCCCCTTCATATCTGTCAGACCACCACTCTCTCATCTTCGTAGCCTTATTAAAATCACACAGTAATCAATCTATCAATGTTTTTTGTTGAGCACTTACTGTGTACAGAGCACTGGACTAAGCACTTGAGATATTATAGTAGAGTTCGGAGACAGGATCTCCACTAAATAAGTCCTTAAATTCATTCATTCATTCAACCATATTTATTGAGGGCTTAGTATTGTGACGAGCACTGTACTAAGTGCTTGGGAGAATACAATACAAACAATAAACAGACATGTTCCCTGCCTACAATGAGCTTACAGTCTAGAGGAGGGGAGACAAACAATATAAATACATAAATTACAGATATGTACATTAGTGCTGTGTGGTTGGGATGAACAAAGGGAGCAAGTCAGGGCAATGCAGAAGGGAGTGGGAGAAGAGGAAAGGGGGACTTAGTCAGGGAAGGCTTCTTGGAGGAGATGTGCCTTCCATGTGCCTTTGAAGAGGGAAAGAGTAATTGTCTGTTGGATTTGAGGAGGGAGGGTGTTCCAGACCAGAGGCAGGAAATACTAGGATATCATTGTTATTCCTACTACTTTCTGGAAAATAGATTAGCACTTACTTTGATTACTAAAATATTTCATTTTGACTCGCCCTGATTTCCTGCATTAATATTCGAGAGTTGATCCTCAGTTTAAGTGGCAGGTGGATATTTTCAGATCAGGTGTCTGGTCTCTCCCTCGTCTCGGGGTTTTCCTTTCTGGATAATTAACAGATTTGCATCAGAGTACCGACATCATAATTCACTCCAGCGTAGAGGTACATACTTGATTGACTTTATTTTTAACATCGTAAGTGATTTCATAAATTAGACACGGAACAAGCCAAATTTATTCATTTTAGGATTTCAGATTGATTCTGTTTTCTATTTTGTGCCCTAATGAAATTGGACTGGTGGTCTTACTTTTTAGGCTGCCTGCCAAGGGAACCAGAATGCTTTGGGGTCTATTTACTGGATTAATCTCAGGAGCCAGTCCTGGACTACAATTAGAATTGGTTTCTCTTCCTCTCTGATTTCAGAGCTTCTGGTTCAGTTGATTTCTCTGAAGCTGCCTAGATAAAGCAGAATGGCCTAGTAGATAGAGTACAAGAAGTCAGAAGGACCTCAGTTCTAATCCCAGCTCCTCCATTCGTCTGCTGTGTGACCTTGGGCAAGTCACTTCATTTCTCTATTCTGTTCCCTATCTGTAAAATGAGGTTAAAGCCCATAAACCCCATGTGGCACATAGACTGTTGGAGAGAGTTGGGAGGTCTGGGAAAAGAGCCAGGGGAGTTGGGGAAGGGAATGGAGTGAGACAAATAAGAGTTGAAAGACAAGAGGTGCTGTGCTGACAGGATGGGATGAATAATAATTGTATTTCATAAGCATGTGCTATGTGCCAGGCACTGTATTAGGCCCAGGGGTAGATACAAGTTAATCAGGTTGGACACAGTCCCTGTCCCACATGGGGCTCACACTCTCAATCCCCAATTTAGAGATGAGTTAACTGAGGCACAGAGAAGTGAAGTGATTTACCCAAGGTCACACAGCAAGCAAGTGGAGGAGCTGGAATTAGAACTCATGACCTTCTGATCCCAGGCCTGTGCTTTATCCACTACGCAAACACAAGTGTGTCTCCTTTAGGAAGTCAATGGTGCCACCAGCCTGAATCCACAGGGCAGCTCTTGCAGGCATGCGCTAGGAAATTTTATTTGTAGAATAAAGTGATAATGAAATGTGTGTGTGTGTGTGTGTGTGTGTGTGCGTGTGCGCATGGGTGCTCGTGTGTGCCCGTGTGTGAATTTTATAAACTGGACCAGAAAAGAACGAGTTCAGAAGTCAGTTATTTTTCAATCTGTTCCTACTAATTGGTTGCAGCATTCTGTACCCGATTATAAAATACACTGTGGTATAAGAGCGAAAATAAATGAAAAGCATCGTGAATTTGGAAAAAAAAAATTGGCTACCGCTTCCTGGTAATTGAATTTTCAAGTGATTTGAAATCTCTAGAAATCCTGTCTCTAATCTTTCCCAAACAATGGTGCCCATTATGTTTGAATGAAAACACATCCACTTCTTCTGTGACGATTAAGCTGCTCTGTGATTACAAGAAGGTTATGCAACAGGGTGGAAGGAATTGCCCAGACTGTTTCTCCTTTCCTCATGGGGCCATAACCTTCCCTGTCACCAAGGACAGAAGTCTTCTCCTTCTTTTTATTTTTTAAGGAATTTGTTAGGTGCTTACTTTGTGCCAGGCACTGTATTAAGTGCTGTGATAGAGGCAAGTTTGTCAGTTTGGACACCTTCTCCTCAGACTTCTCCAACTCTTCTCTCAATCTCCTCCTCACCCTCCTCTCCTCCTTTTCCTCTTCTTCTTCCTTCTTCTCCTCTTCTGACTTCTCCTCCCCCTCCTCTTCTACCTCCTCTGTTTCTCCTCTTTCTCCATCTTTACTCTTTCTTCCTCTTTCTCCCTCTCCTCTTCTCCTTTTTTCCCCCTCTTCCTCCTTATTTCTTTTCCTCCCCTTCCTCCTCTTCTTTGACCCTCTTCCTCCACTTCCTCTTCCTCTTTTTCCTCATATTTTTTTCTCCTCTTCCTGCTCCTCCGCTTTTCTTCTTCCTTCTCTCTTCTTCCCCTTTCTTTAAGAATTTGACAAGTGGATTTTTAAATTCATCCCATCCTGCTATTCTTAGAAAAATAAGATGACTGTCCACCTCACTGCTGCTGTCCTTGGTCATTTCTTTATTAGACAGGAATGTATTATTCCCATTTATGATTTTCTTCAGTTGTGTGAGTCAGGTCGGTCACAGCCTGTGTTCCGCATGGGGCTCACAGTCTTAACTTTTAAGTCCCTTAACTTTTCTGGGCCTCAGGTTCATCTGTAAAGTGGAGATTGAATACCCCTGTATTGTCCTTGTTAGACTGTGAGCCCCAGGTTGGGTCAGGGACAGAACAGTTAATTTCCTTAGTCAGTTTTGGGGCCTCTTATAGTTCGGCTCAGTTTTGCTTTTTCTCCACGATTTGCCTGGCGTTTCAGGGACGTGACTTCCTCTTTTTGGTCTTGTGCCTCCTGACCTGCCATCATTTCCCCTGTCCCCTTTAACTGCTGGAACCTGATTTCTTTACAGAAGCACAGCGTGTTCTCACACACTTTCCCCTAGTGGGTCTGCCTTATTCTGCAACCACCCTACCCTCCTTCCCCAGAGAGTTCAGGCAGCAGCTGAGGACTGGCTCCCCAGACTCCGCCATTCGCCCCGGCAACAAGGCGACAAGATGCGGATCACTTTTGCAGCAAGTTGCATCATGTGATGTCAGGAGTTGAACAAAAACAAAAATAGCTTCCCCTGGGAGAAGCCCAAACGAGACTCGATGAGACGTGGCCATTATCTCCCAGTTAAGCCAAGAGGGGTTTTTGCCCTTCTAACTCTCTCCTTGCCTTCAAAGCCTAATTGAAGGCACATCTCTACCAAGTGGCCTTCCCTGACTAAACCCCTCCTTTCCTCTTCTCCCACTCCCTTCTGAGTCACTCTGACTTGCTTCCTTTGTTCTTCCCCCTCCCAGCCCCACAGCACTTATGTACATATCTGTAATTTATTTACTAATTTCAATGTCTGTCTCCCGCTCCTCTAGACTGTAAACTCATTATGGGCAGGGAATGTGTCCGTTTATTGTTGTACTCTCACAAGCACTTAGTACAGTGCTCTGCACACAGTAAGAAATCAATGAATATGATTGAATGAATGAATGAATTCTCCCGCTGACTCTCTGAGTAGAATCCACTCCAGATAAACCTAGTTCTCCCACCACCAAATCTCATACCAGGGAGTAAGTCCACAAAAAAAGGTGTTGGCAAAAATCTCCACACTCATTTTTGGCACTCTCTGACACTTTCTGAGGGCTTATTAGTCACGGAAAGCCTCTTGGAGAGGTGTGTCTTCAATAAGGCTTTGAAGTGGGGGAGAGTGATTGTCTATCTCTGTAATTTCTGCATTCCGAATGACTGACAGCCCATGGCATCTTTTCAACATTCCTGTGAAGCTGATGCTCGCGTAGATATCTGAACATTAAGCCCTCACCTTGCTTGTAGATTCCTCCTGGGGAGTCGTTGGCCATACTGATATTAAGCACCGTTAAAAAGAGACTCGGTCAGCAAAAATATTTTTAAATGGCTAAATTATCTAATTGAGTCTTTTACTAGCAACCATCTCCTCCATTCCCTTTTCCCTGGGAAGATGATGGAACTTGATGGCTTTATGCATCTTTGTCTTCAGCCAGGAAGACATAATTCACATTCTTTGTTTCTCCACACAGAGGACATGACAAAGGAGAGCGTGCTTAAATAATTATGTCTAGCCACAGCTCGTTCTGTCTCATTTCCTGCATTGGGAATCTTGTAATTTTGAACTTAAAGCCACTGAACTGGACGGCACTGGGCCGTGTTGCTGGCGAGGGGCTGGGTAGGGGGAAGGGTGCAGGGGGTGCGGAGTAGAGGGAGTATGGAGGATGGAGATGTGGGGAGGGGAAGCAGAAGGCTTCTCTGTCGTATGAATTACAAGCAACTCACTGGTCTTAGAATAATGCAGCTAGGAACAACAGGGATTCTTGGGCAAAAGTGTTGTTGTGAATTATATTACTAGGTTTTCCAGAAAGGCTGAAGTAGAGGAGGGCTGTTGTTTGGGCTCTCTCTTAGGAAGACCCCCCCACCTAAGACCCCCACTCCAAATCAAGGAGGGAGCTGAGAGATGGCCAGCAGTGGAACCACTTGCTTTAAAGCCCTCCATCAGCTCGCCCTCTCATGCCTCACCTCACTCATCTACCACAGCCCAACCCACACACTTCACTCTTTTCATCCATTCATTTGATAGTATTTATTGAGCGCTTACTGTATTCAGAGCACTGTACTAAGTGCATGGGAAAGTACAATATAACAATAAACAGCTCCAGCTTACCCACTGTTCCCCGATTTCATCTGTCTCACCACCAACCCCATGCCCAGGTCTTCTCCACCACTCTCCCCACCTTCAAAGCCTTATTAAGGTCCCACCCTCTCCTAGAGGCCTTCCACAATTAAGGCCTCTTTTCCCCAGCTCCCTCACCCTTCTGTGTCATCTATGGATCTTGGATCTGTTCTCTTGGGTCATTTGGTATTCACCCCACCCTCAGCCCCACAGCACTTATGTCACATCCATAATTTATTTATTTCTATTAGTGTCTGTCACCCCCTCCAGACTGTATGCTCCTTATGGGCAGAGAACATGTCTACCAATTCTATCTTCCTCTCCTAAGTGCTTAGTACAGTGCTCTGCACACAGTAAGTTCTCAATAAATATCATTGAATGATTGATTATCAGGAGCTGATTGATTGATTCTCTGGCCTGGTTAGGGAGAAGAAATCCTCCAACTACAACTCAGCCCACACACTTTGCTCCTCTAATGCCAACTTCTCACTCTACCTCAATCTTGTTTATCTCGCCGTGACCTTTTGCCCAAATCTTGCCTCTGGCCTGGAACCCCATCCCCTTTCATATCTGACTCACAATTACTCTCCCTGCCTACAAAGCCTTATTGAAGATATATCTCAAAGAGACCTTCCTGACTAAGTCCTCCTATCCTTTTCTCCCACTCCCTTTTGCATCACCTTAACTTGCTCCCTTTATACATCGCCCCTCCCAGCCCCATGACACTTATGTACATATCTGTGATTTATTTATTTATATTATTGCCTTTATCCCCCACTAGACTTTAAGCTCATTGCAGGCAGAGAATGTGACTGTTATATTGTTGTATTGTACTCTCCCAAGCATTTAGTACAGTGCTGTGCACAGAGTAAGTGCTCGGTAAATACAATCGATGGATTGGCTGACTGAGAAGCAACAAGGCCCAGGGCTAAATATACACAGTCTCTCCACTCTTCCCGTTCCAGCCCAAGCCCCTCACTCAGTGTTTCAACCTTTTAAAGGCTTTTACAGCAGATACATGAGCAGCACCTAATTGATTGTCTCTGACAAAGATACATTTGCAAGAAACCACTGCTAGCACAGTACAAAGGCACATTTCCTGCCGAGAGCTCCAAGTCTAGCACTGATGGAATTTTTATTTCCTTCCCGTTTAGACCGTCGATTACGGTGGGCCCGACACTGGCTCTAGTGAGATGATGGTTTTAATTTTCTTCTTCCTAAGGGGAAGATTGCAAACTAAATTCCTGAATCGATGTCTTCGTGGTTAAGGCCCCTGAAGCTTAAAAATTCTGATGATGCATTTGTTTCGTTAGTTGTGGACAGGGAAACGTGTCTCTTCTATTGTTGGTTGGTACTCCCCTGCACGCTTAGTACAGTGCTCTGCATACAGTAAGCCCTCAATAAATACCACTGATTGGTTCATTTGTTTCCAGGTGGACTTCTCCTCACTGCTCTCCGTTTGTTTTATTTGTTTGTTTTACGATATGTGTTGAGCGCTTATTAAATATCAAGACAAGGACGGTCGAGCCAAAACAAGGACCGCCTGTCTAAAACCAGGCAAAGGCCCAATCAGCCAATCCATTCATTCATTCAGTCTTATTTACTGAGTGCTTAATGTGTGCAAAGTGCTATACTGAGCATTTGGGAGAGGACAATATAACAATAAACATGCACATTCCCTGCCCACAAGGAGCTCACAGTCTAGAAGAGGAGACAGACGTTAATATAAATAATCAATCGTACTTATTGAGCACTTGGAGCACCCTAGACACCAGCCAAACAAGGAGTTAGGCAGAAGCGATGCTCTCTATAGGGTGGCAGAAAGCTGAGCCAGATCAGGTCTGAAGAACCATTCTCTTTCTGTGTTGACTCCATTCTGAAGTGTGATATACTGTGACAGTTGACTTCTCAGTCCCACTGGGCTTCGCGAGGCTCTGCACTCCTCAAGACGAGCTGCCTCACTGATTTGACTGATGGCCGGGGAAGATGATATAAAGTGTAAATGAACCCTAACGGTTGCAGCTTTTTGCTGACTTGATTTTCCTGGCCGTTGATTTCAGAGACACGATAGGTATTGGTTTTTATTCAGCGGAGAAGCAGCGTGGCCTAGTGGATAGACCCCGGGCCTAGAAGTCAGAAGCACCTGGATTCTAATCCTGACTCCGCCACTTTTCTGCTGAGTGAACTTGGCCAAGTAACTTCATTCTCTGGGCCTCAGTTCCCTCATCTGCAAAATGGGGATTAGGACAGTGAGCCTCAGGTGGGACATAGATTGAGTCCAACTTGATTCGCTTGTATCTCCCCCAGCATTTAGGACAGTGCCTGGCATATAGTAAGCGCTTAACAAATACTATAATTATTACTATTATGATTATAATAATACTGGTAGTTGTGGAGCACTCGCTGATTGCAATGCACTGTATTCGATGCATAGGAAAATACAACAGAAATCCGAGCTAGTTCCCCTGCCCACAGGAAGCTTACACTCTAATTGGGGTGGCCTCTTCATCATCTATGCACTTAAATCAGTACCCTTTAAGCACTTGATATTCACCCCATCCTCAGCCCCAGACCACTTACGTACCAGTCCTTCAATCTGCCATTTCCCTTTTCTGCCATGTATTTATTTATTGATTGGTGGCATTTAAGTGCTGACTATAGGCCAGGCCCTGTACTAAACTCTGGGGTAGATCCAAGATCAGCAGACTGGCCATAAGGGGCTCACAGTCTTAATTCTCATTTTACCAATGAGGTAACTACAGTATAGAGAAGTTAAGTGACTTCCCCGAGGTCCCAAAGCAGACTTGTGGGGGGGGGCAGAGCTGGAATTAGAATCCAGATCCTCCGACTCCCAAATGCTCCGAACACAAGTGTTTCTTCTGAGGCTCTGAAATCTATATAGCATTGCCAACCCTAGGAGAATCGGCTGGAAACTATTAAGCAGTAATTAAGTAGTTAAAGGGAGCTTTTCATTTTGTAAAAAGTTTAACGGGTGGGCTAGATTAAAGAAACCAGCAGGCTAAATCAACAGTCTTTTCTTTCTATTAGCTGACCTTGCAGGCCAGTAAATTCATCCTGTATTTTTCCAATGCTGCCAATTTTCAGCAAACAGGAAACTAATCACGTACAATGACTACCTTCCTGTAGTCAGTTCCTAAATAGAGTCAAATGGGTTTGGTGGTTAAAGCGTGTCCCAGCATTCCCTGGGAAAAATTGCTCCGGCGGCTTCTTGCTGTTTTTGACTTTGACAATGTGATTATGCACTCCTCTGGCTGCATGGCACTTGAACAGTCATTTTTTAAAAAGTCCCCGAATACCACAGTGGTTTTGAACATGAAGCTACATGTTAAATAACGATTTTATATGTGTGAGAAACATAGGAGTCCTTGTGATTTTTTTAGGGGTAGGACCCTTCATACGTAATTTCTGCATTAAGGCTGTGGTCAAGAAGGCTTATCGTTTTGTGAATTTTGTTGGTAATGACGAAAGGTTTAGAGAAACAGCATGGCCGCGCTGAGCAGCCTAGTGGAAAGAGTGTCAGGAGACCCGGATTCTAGTCCTTGCTCTGCACCTTGCCTGCTGTTTGACCTCAGGCAAATCAGTCCACTTCTGGATGCCTCAGTTTCCTCATCTGTAAAATGGAAATTAAATACTTATCTCTCTTCTTTTGACTGTGAGCTCCGTGAGGGAGAAAGATGTGTCCGATTTGATTATCTTGTATCTACTCCCAAGCCTGGAACATAGTAAGCGCTTACCAAAAGTCACAATTATTGCATCATTATTTAGATGGAATTGCAGTGCCCTCATAGCTTTGAAAAAGAATGTGTTGCTATACACAAAGGTCACCTCAAGAGACTTTGTGCCTGCTCATTTTATGAAGAATATTCCTTAATATTCCAGTACTTGTTAAGCATTTATTACATCATGCACTGTACTAAGAAGTGTTGTTGTTATTAAGTTACAATAATAATAATAAGCACTTCCTATGCATCAAGCACTGTTCTAAGCGCTGGGGTAGATACCAAGTTAATCAGGTTTGATACAGTCCCAGTCCCACATGGGGCTCACAGGCTAAGTAGGAGGAGAACAGGTTTTGAATCCCCATTTTACAGCTGAGGAAACTGAGGCCCAGAGAAGTTAAATGATTTGCCCAAGGTCACACAGCAAGCAATTAGCAGAGCCAGGATTAGAATCCAGTTCCTCTGATTCCCAGGCCCATGCTCTTTCCACTAGGCCACGCTGCTTCTCCAAGTTATGAGCTCCTTGTGGGACTGTCGCATGCTATATCAATGCCCGGATACTAGAACAATGATCTGGGCTCTCAGTGCATGGATCATACCATGATTGTAGTAATGATAGCATTTGTTAAGCACTTAGTATGTGCCAAGCACTGTGCCAAGCCCTAGGGTCGAAAAGAAACACTTGGAGAGTCAGTCCCTATCTAACAGTCTAAGTGGGAGGGAGAGCAAGTATTCTCTCCCCATTTTACGTGCATAAAAACTGAAACATGGAGAGAGTAAATGACTTACTCAAGGTCACATAGGCAGAGTCAGAATTAGAACCTGACTTTCAGTCCCTTGCTCTTTCCATTAGGCAGCACCACCTCCCTGAAATTGCCATTTCCACTCCTTAGCAATTGTGATCTTTTTATCATCTTGAAAAAACAAACTCCCCAGAACAGCTCATTCTTTACCACCACAGAATGTGAGGCTGATCCTTACATTGATTCTATTAGTTACTTTCTGTATTGATTAGCCACAAATGGACTAGAGAATCTTCCTGTTTCCATTTGCAGAGCAGCTCTTGAGGTGTAATTAAAAAAAAAACAAAACTAATGTGAAAAGATATAGATTCTTTCTAGCAAATTCTCCTTTCTGGGTAGAAGTTCTAGATCTGATTTACTTCTCTGGCATAACGTCTTAAACACACGAGCCTTCACGGTCTTTAGGGATGCAGTGAAATATTTTGTTTTCCTTAAGTCAGGGAATATTTCCGCTAATTCTATTGTATTCTCCCGAAGGGTTAGTACAGTGCTCTGCACATAGTAAGCATTCAATAAATACCATTGATTGTTTGATTTTCTTGGTCAGGTCCAGATAACCTGCTAAGTTATGCCATGGATGCATTCTTCAAAGAATCAATCATTCAGTGGTATGTATTGAAAACTTACTAGATACAGAACCCTGAACTAAGTGCTTGGGAGAGTACACTGCAACAGAATTAACGGTCACGTTCCTTGCTCATAACAAACTTACAGTCTAGGGGTATGTTGATGTGCTTTTCAGAGCAATGTCTCTGGAAGCCGTGTGTCTAGTGGGTATAGCACAGGAGTCAGAGGACCTGGGTGACTCCTCCACCTGCCTGCTGTGTGGCCTAGGACAAGTCAATCTACTTCTCTGTGCCTCAGATCTCTCATCTACAAAATGGGGATTCAATGTCTGTTCTTCCTTGGACTGTGAGCCACATGCTGGACAGGGACTGTGTCCAACCTGATTAACTTGTGGATACCCCAGTGCTTAGAACAGTGCTTGGCACATAGTAAGCACTTAACAAATAGAGAAGCAGCATGGCTCAGTGGAAAGAGCACGGGCTTTGGAGTCAGAGGTCATGAGTTTGAATCCCAGCTCTGCCACTTGTTAGCTGTGTGACTGTGGGCAAGTCACTTAACTTCTCTGTGCCTCAGTTACCTCATCTGCAAAATGGGGATTAAGACTGTGAGCCCCACGTGGGACAACCTGATTCCCCTGTGTCTACCCCAGTGCTTAGAATAGTGCTCTGCATATAGTAAGTGCTTAACAAATACCAACATTATTATTATTATTATTAACAAATAATAATGATGATGATGATGGGGGTAACTTCCTAATATCTGTTTCCCCCTCTAGACTGTGGGGCAGGAAATATGTCTGTTTATCCCCATATTGTACTCTCCCAGTGCTTAGTACAGTACCTTGCACACATTAAGCGCTCAGTAAATACAATCGACTGTCACATGTGCACTTGAGTCTTCCCACCTAAACACTTAAGTAATCCCTCCCACCAGCTCCTCCTCTCCCCCTCAGCACATTATAGAAATATTTTTAAACCCAGTCTCTTCCCCTCCCTGTTTTTTTATTTTAAAGTCGATCTCCCCTGCTAGATGGTAAATTCTTCGAGGGCAGGGATTATGTCTATTAACTTTATTACGTTCTCCCAAGCATTTAGTGCATAACGCTGCACAGTGTAAGCGCTCCATAAATACCACTGGTTACTGAGTTGGGGTGGAGGGGTGGGATTGCCTGGGAGCCACAGAATCGGAATGGAGTGGAAGCAGGAAGCTGGCATAGGAATCCCTCCTAGACTGGAAACTCACGGTGGACATTGTACTGTCCCAGGCGCTAAGTGATGTGCTCTGCACATAGTGAACACTCGACGAATACCATTGATCGATTGATGGATTGAGGAATGAGTTTACAGTCCAGGCGAGACCCATATACAACAGGGACCATTTCCAAACTGATTAACTTGTATCTGCCCCAGAGCTTAGAACGGTGCTCGGCAACATACTAAGCACTTAATTATTATCGTTAGAAGCAACATCGAGAATGGAATTGGGGGAATCGCAGCTGGGGATCCGGGCTGCAACAATGATATTCTCGCTGATAACGGGAGCCTGTAAAGATGGTTCCAAGAGCAGTATCTTCTGTCTTCACGCTGCCAGGAAGAAAATGTTGCCTTTGCTTTCCTAGGGATTTGCTTTGAGGATTTCTGGACTTGTAGTTTACCCATCCAGGAAGATGAACAGCCTTTAATCCGCTTTGACCCAGAGAGCAAATACACCACTTTCTCCACTAACCTATATCGGTACATACCGACTTAGATTTGCATATGTAAACGTAGACGTGAGTGGAGTCAGGGATGGGCATTGTTTCCATCCTTGGGTAATCCAACATATGGAAAACACTCAATTTTCCCTCGCTTGCTTTCGATTCTGACTGGAAATACTTCCTTTTTTTTTTTAATGGGATCTGTTAAGGGCTTAGTATGTTCCGGGCACTGTACTAAGCTCTGGAGTAGATACAAGGTTGGACACCGTCCATGTCCCACATGGACTCACATTCTTAATCTCTATTTTACAGATAAGGAAAATGAGGCACAGATAAACGAACTGACTTGCCCAAGGTCATGCAGCAAACAAGATGCGGAGCTGGGATCAAAACCCAGGTCCTTCTGACTCCCAGGCCTATGCTCTACCCACTAGACCACACTGCTTTTCCCCTTACAGCCTTCTTGTTGCCTGTGTCGGAAATCCATGGAAATCCTCCTCACCCTCAATGTAGCTAGGACCGGAGTCCTGCCAGATCACACATCCGACACCCTCAGCAATGGGGGAATAATTTACTTTCCCGTTCTTCCTCTCCCTTAGGTGGTGATCCCCGTATGGTATAGGAACTCTGTCCGACCTGATTAACTTGCATCCACCCCAGAGCTTAGCACAGGGCAGTGCTTAACAAAAATCGATATAATATCAATAATAATAATAATTCTGCTCTACTCCCCCAAGGGCTAAGTACAGTGCCCTACACTCAGTGTTCGATAAATGCTATTGACTGATGAATTGATTTCCCTCTTCAGTGGGTCAGCAGTGAAACCACTCAGCTACAGGTTCCGGGAAAACAGGAAGGGCATTTTAGGCGTGGAGAGGCAGAGGGGTTGGGGTGGGAGTTCGCCTTTCTGTCATTGCCATGGCAATAAGGGGTGGGGGCCCTTCCAGGCTCAGCATCAGGGACCGGCGCTGCCCTGGGCATCAGATGTTGTCCATGCCCTCGCCCCCTGGGAGAAACGCTTTGTATTTGATCTACTATTACTGCTGCCTCTGGGCAGAGTCAGAAGGAAGCCCTCCTGTCAGATCCAAGAGCCAAGTGACACAAGGAGGGCAAAAGGAAGCATCCGAAGACTGGCTCTGTCCCTTCTCAGAAGTCTGGGAGCTGCTAAACCGGGCAGTGCCACCCTTCAGCCCTTGAGGCCCCCAGGCCCTGGTGCTGTATCGGTCTTTTACGTTGCAGACAAGGGGTGGGGAGTGCTTCTTTCCCTCCCAAACCTTGGGGGTTCTGCTTCCCAACAAGTCCCAGGCTTCTAATCCCAGTTCTGCCACTCATCTGCAGGGCAAGTTATTTATTTTTTTTTAAATGGTATTTGTTAAGCGCTTACTATGTGCCAGACACAGTGTCCAACCTGATTAGCTTGTTTCATTCATTCATTCATTCAATAGTATTTATTGAGCACTTACTATGTGCAGAGCACTGTACTAAGCTCTTGGGATGAACAAGTCGGCAACAGATAGAGACGGTCCCTGCCGTTTGATGGGCTTACAGTCTAATTGGGGGCTTACAGTCTAATTGTATCTACCCCAGTGCTTACAGCAGTGCTTGACACATAGTGAGCGCTTAACGAATACCACTATTATTATTACCAAGTCCTGGGGTAGATACCAGCTAATCAGGTTGGACATAGCCCATGTCTCACATGGAGCTCACAGTCTTCATCCCCCATTTTGCAGATGATGTCACTGAGGCCCAGTGAAGTGACTTGCCCAAGGCCTCACGGCCAACAAGTGGTGGAGCGGGGATTAGATCCAGCTCCTTCTGACTCCCAAGCCCGTGTTCTATCCACTAGGTCACCCTGCTCATTTCACTTCTCTGTGCCTCAGTTACCTCAATTGGAAAATGAGTATTAAGACTGTGAGCCGCATGTGGAGCAGGGACTGTGTCTGACCCAATTATCTTGGATTTACTCCAGCGCTTGTTACAGTGCCTGGCACAGAGTAAGCACTTTGCAAATACCATAAAATAAAAAGGCACCAGTTCATCATCACTGAAGCCAAAGGGGGTAAATTGGCCTGACTAGTCACAGTCATTCCACAGGGGAATACCCACACCCGCCCACAAACACACACACACATACACACACCTACAAACATACACCCACAGACACATACACAAACACCCCCCCCCCGCCGCCCCTTGCCCCCAAAGCCTGACCTTCCATAAACACATCTTTAATACCTTACACACTTACCTTTCCCACAACTTCTAGAAGCCATGGGTGTTTACCTCTTTGAGGTTTTTCAGCTCTCTGCCCTCATAAAACACTTTCTTTATTATCTCTGCCTTTTTCAACGGAGCAGCCAGTTTAATAGGAGCCGACAAGAACAGAACACTTTGTCCTAAGTGAAACCCTACCAAAGAACTCGATTACAACATTGTCCTCATCATTATCACTTTCTGGGATTACTGAGTTCCTGCTGGGTATGTTTTTCCAATGGATTGCTTAACCCTTCTGGACCATGAGGGTGTGTTTTTACAGCAGGTTTTACCTCACGATACAGGATTGGTTTTGTACCCTCAAAATGCGTCCGTGTCACCGGTGGGGGTATGTTTCCCCTTGGACCACGTGCTACATGCTAGATTGTAAACTCGCCTCTAGACTGTAAGCTCATTATGGGCAGGGAACGTATCTACCAAGTCTGTTGTATTGTACTCTCCCAAGCGCTTAGTACAATGTTCTGCACACAGTAGGTACTCAGTAAATATGCGTGATTGATTAAATGGAAAGGCAAAAGTTCCTTTTGGGCAGGGAACGTATCTACCAATTCTGTTGTACTGTACTCTGCCAAGCGCTTAGTACAGCATTCTGCACACAGTAGATAATAAATATCATTAATTACAAGGAAGGGCAAAAGCTTATTGTGCACAGGGAATACGCCTACCCACTCTTTTATATTGTTATACTGTACTCTCCCAAGCCCTCCCAGGGTCACACCTGGAGAGTTTCCAGTCTTCTACCAGTCTCGTCTATGAGAGGGAGAGTCAAGCAGAGGCCTGCCCGTTCCACTCCTAGCTTGGGCAGTGGCTAGCCAGTGGCAGGCAATCTGCTACAAGTCAAAACTCTCCTGGGCTGGGCAGCAGTTGCCCAGGAGAGAGTCGAGGGCAGAGACTCAAGTTTACTGCACAAAAGGTGGCAATTGTCAACCACTTCTGGATTTTTACCGAGAAAACTCCATGGATACAGTGCCAAAATGATTGCAGATAGAGGTGGGGCGTTCTGGGAGAGATGTGGCCGTGTTGTCACTGTGGGTCAGAGACGACTCGACCACGTGAGACAAGACTCTTCCGAGCGCTTAGTACAATGGTCTGAACACAGTAAACATTCAATAAATTCGATCGACCATTTGATTTAAAGAAGCATTTTAGGGACCCAATAAAAAAGCTTCAGAAATATCACATCCCAGTGGAAAACTTGATCCAGCAATGCTGGGATGTTATGGATGTTGCTCTGATGCTGATGGTTTGACTAGTTCCATGACCACATTGGCTTTAATCCTGTCTTGCCACTTAACATTAAACAGAAGCATACAATGTGTGAGTCCATGTAAGTACCCATAGATACAAGCCTAAATTCACACCCCCGCATAAAAGCTCCCGTTACTTCGAATCAATTGGTTTCAAGTGATCAGTACAACACATTTACCTCAAGCCCATATTACTAATTTCCAGATGTTTGCCAATAATGTAAGTAAACCAAGGGCCTCCATTTCCAAACAATTAAACTCAATCGCTTTACAACTTACAAGAGTTGGAAAAAGCTACATTATTCGGGTTTTGGCAAAAGCACTAAGTCAAATATGCTCTGTTTACTGCATAACAATTTGCTAGCAAGATGTAAGCAATGCAATTTGAGTCCTTTTTTGGGGTCTTAATGAGGAAAGAAGCATTTTAAATAAAATTCAATCTATTTCTACAATATGTCACAGCTGGGGTGATCATTCCTCTCTGTAACACTCTCAAGCATGCAAACACTCCCAATCCAAATGTCAGCTATGCTGCACTCAGTAACACCCAAGCACTCCGTGAGTCCAAATGCCAGTTATGTCCAAACACATAAGAACTCTACATGTTAGTTCAGATGCACTCCCAAACATGTATGCATTCCATGTTTCGATATGGCAGCTCAGGTGCACTCTCGAACACACATGCGTTCCACGTGTCTTTATTTCAGTTCAGACACACTCTTGAACACGTATTCATTCCACGTGTCGGTTGTCAGCAAAGGCATACTCTTGAACATGCATGCACCTCATGTGCTTGTATGTCTTTCAGAGGATTAGTAGAGTGTTCCACACATTATAAGCACTCAATTAATACCAGTGATTGATTTATTTATTACTGGCAGCTGCTTGGGTATCTTGCTAATATCTGTGTTCATCCCCCTCAATCAATATTATATATTGACCACTTACTACATGCAGAGCACTGTACTAAGCGCTTGGGTGAGTACAATAGAGCAGAGTTCTATTTATAAATTTTTATATTTAAAAATCCTACACACGGATGACTAATTACATATAGATACACACATATATGTATATGAATATACATATATCTGTACATGTTCCTGAAACATCACCACTATCAATGGTATTTATTGAATGCTTCTTTACTATGAGCAAGAGCACTGTACTAAACACTTGGGAGAAAACAAGACAACTGAGTTGGTAAATACATTCCCTGCCCACAAGAAACTTACAATCCAGAGAGGGAGATGGACATTAATATAAATAAATAATTTATAATATATTTAAAACACCCAACATGATTATGTTCCTTTTTTTTTAGGATTTGAAGCAATGGTTTGTGGAAGAAAAAGGGACACTGCAAACTGCTTACTTTTGGCTGCATTTCAGGTAATTCTTCTCTGCCTGACCCTTGAGTCTCTCTGACACTGTTGAATCTCTGTCTTTTAAAAAGTGTTCTATATTTTCCAGGATCCAGGGTGTGCTGCCTTTTGTCTATACTTGCTTTGAAGCTCCTTTCAGCTCACTGGGGCAACAAAAGAAAATTTCATTTTGAAAAAAAAAGAGGTCATTCTCCCAGAAAGAAACTTCGCTTAGTCTTATATTCATATTTATATGAATGTAAATATATATGTAAAAAGTAGCAGCATGGCCTAGTGGCCTGGGAGTTGGAAGGACCTGGCTTCTAATCCCATCTCCACTACCTGACTGCTGTGTGACTTTGGACAGATGACTTCACTTTTCTGGGCCTCAGTTACCTCAACTGTAAAATGGAGAATAAGACTGAGCCCCATATGGGACATGGACTGTGTCTAACCTGGTTATCTTGCAGCTACCCCAGTGCTTAGGACAGTGCCTGGCATATAGTAAGCATTTAACAAAAACCACAAAAAAAACTGGGGGGTCAGAGTTCTTATGCATTGCTTCTGTGGTCTGGGGGTATGCAGACTTCAAAATCTTTCAAATTAAAGTAGAACCAATTCCAGAAAAATATTTAAACCCCAAAGTCACAGGTGGCATTAAGGAATCACTTAGAAGCAGCCTAGTGGAGAGAACATGGGCCTAGGAGTCAGAGGACCTGGCTTCTAATCTGGGTTCTGCCATTTGTCTGCAGTGTGACCTTGGGCATATCACAAAACTTCTCTATGCCTCAGTTACCTCCTCTGTAAAATGGGGATTAAATCCTCATCCCTCTGACTTAGACTGTGAACCCATGTGGGACAGGGACTGTATCCAGCCCAATTATCTTGTATCTATCCCAGTGCTTAGTCCAGTGTTTGACACACAGTAAGCACTTAACAAATACCACAACTGTTATTCTTAAGATCCCACCTCTTCCAAAAAGCCTTTCCCAACTAATCTACCCTATCCAGACTCATTGTGGGCAAGGAATGTGTCTGTTATATTGTGACATTGTATTCTCCAAAGGGCTTAATACAGTGCTCTGCACACAGTAAGCACTCAATAAATATGATTGACCGACTAATGGACTAGACAGAAGGTAAGGGTATTGGTACCGTGCAGATTTTCAACTTTCTTCACATATAACCTCTGGGTGGGAAGACGCCAAATCTCCCCAGCCCTGCAATAAAGAAATATTGATTTTTGTAGACCACGAACATCTCTGTTTAAAGCACCAGAGGAAATGGTGGAAGCCCAGCTGATGATAGATGTTAGTTTCTGAACCATAAGCCTAAAAGCGTCTAAAAGCTCAGTGTGTTTCCAGTTGTTACTAAATGCTTACCTCATCCTACTGCTTCCTTACACTCTGGCAATAGCTGACATTTGGTCACTTCAAATGAGAGGCCAGATATGATCCATACCAATGAAACTAAGCTAAAATATTTACTTAAGTTGCAGGAACCAATATTTAAAGCATCTCCAAGACGGGTTGGAGTGAAGGACTTTTCCATGCAAATAGATCCCGGTGTCAACCAATTCTATTGCCTTTTACTCTCCCGAGGGCTTAGAACAGTGCTCTGCACACAGTAAGTGCTCAATAAATACCATTGATTGGTTTATAGGACTGAAGGGTTGTTGTCTCAGAGATCCTTGAAGGGATTTTCACTTTCCAGAAGCTTGAAAATTCAGTTAGACTCCTGTGGTCTGAACAGTGACATCTCATATATTAATTACATTGAGAAGCAGCATGTACTAATGGATAGAGGCCTGGCCTGGGAGTCAGAAGGACCTGGGTTCTAATCCTGGCTCTGCCACTTGTCTGCTGTGTGACCTTGGGCAAGGCACCTCTCCTCTCTGTGCCTCAGTTGCTTCATCTTTAAAATGGGGATTAAAACCATGAGTCCCATGTGAGACAGGGACTGTGTCCATTCTGATTTGCTTGCATCCACCCCAGAGCTTACTATAGTGCCTGGCACATAATGAGTGCTTAACAAATATTTGTCTTTTCTTGTTTTGTGCTGTCGAGTCGTCTCTGACCCATAGCGACTCCAGGGGCACATCTTGCCCAGAATGTCCCATCTCCATCTGCAATTGTTCTTGTAGTATATCCATATAGTTTTCTTGGTAAAAATGCAGAAATGGTCTACCACTGCCCTCTTCCGCACATTAAACTTGAGTCTCCACCCTAGATTCTCTCCCATGCTGTTGCCGCCCAGCATAGGTGAGTTTTGACTTGGGAAACATTTCCAGTGGGTGACTTTTTCTCTAGTCTGTCTTCTTCCGGCCAAATCCCACCAATTTCCATTCCGGAGCTATATCACCTCTGCAGATTCAGTAGCTGTCCGAGTTGATTTACTCGTTAGCATGCGATAACCAAGGATTTGTACCAAGAGAAGAATCAATAATTACCTCATTGGCTGATGGTTTCATGTGGTTTACAGATTCTCTTGAAACCTCAGGGATAATGAACAACGTGGTTAAAATGATAATGGAGTTGATAAGAGCTGAGTGGACTCAGACTTTCCATGTGGAATGTGAAAATATCCAGAAACGTATGTGACATCACACGGGCTGCCACTTCTAAGCGTGGTATTTGTTAAGTGCTTACTATCTATTAGGCACTGTTCTAAGCTCTGGGCTAGATACGAGGTAATCAGGTCGGACACAGTCCCTGTACCACATGAGGCTCACAGTCTTAATCTCCATTTGACAGATGAGGTAACCGAGGCCCTGAGAAGTGAAGTAACTTGCCCAAGGTCACACTGCAGATGAGTGGCAGAGCTAGGATAAGAACCCAGGTCCTTCTGACTCCCAGGACCATGTTCTATCCTCTAGATCTCACTCCTTCTCCATTTCCACCTCAGTGACTGACCGAGTTGGGAGACAAGCTGTGGAAAACACCATGGAGAAGCCAAAGCTCCCTGGATTTTTCTAATATTATCAACAAGAACCTCTTTCAGAGCTTATAGGGGCTAAGGTTTCCAATCTGCCTGGGTAAATTGCAGTTCTATAGTTATCTATGGTGAATAATGATAAATAATTGTGGTCTTTGCTAAGCATTTACTATGTGCCAGGCATTCTACTAAGCAGTGGGGTGGATACCAGCAAATCGAATTGGACACAATCTCTGTCCTAAATGGGGCTCCGAGTCTTAAACCCATTTGACAGATGCGTTAACTGAGGCACAGAGAAGTGAAGAGACTTTCCCAAGATCACACGGCAGGCAAGTGACAGAGCCGGAATTAGAGCCCAGGTCCTTTTGACTCCCAGGCTTGGGCTCTATCCACTAGGCCATGCTGCTTTTCAGTATTTACACACCCTAAAAAATGACTGTAAATCAGAAATCAAGCCTAGAATATTCCTATCAGATATCATATCTGTGACTCCTTAAACCCACTCCTCCAATCAGGCATTTAAAAACCCCATTTTTGTTTATTCCTCCAAGTTTGTTAGTATAACAACAAAACTATCAAATTAAATCCACATATAAATCCAAACAAATCATTAAGGCAGAACAGTATAACAGCCCTGGTAAAGAGCAGGTTCAACGTCTAAATCAATAATATTGTACCCAGCTAACAACAAATCAGATGTACAGTACAGAATCAATTTTGCTATTGGAAATGAAATCACTAACAATCCAATGTAATTTTGTATCACAAAAGACATGTGGCAGACACAAGACATCTAATTGCAGTTCACACAAAGCAGTCCCTACCTGGTAGTCCATCTCCTGACAAGTATCCCATAAAAAGCCATCATTTTCCTAAGAAATATGGTTGGGATTTTGGCTGGGATTTGGAGGTAGCATTTATTTTGAGGTGTCATTTAAGCTTAAGAATTTAAGGACTGGTGGGCAGAGCACTATGCTAAGGATTTGGGAGAGGATAATGTAACAGAGTTGGTAGACACGTTCCCGGCTCACAACGAGAAGCAGCATGGCCTAGTGAAAAGACCACGGGCCTTGGATTCAGAAGGACCTGGGTTCTAATCCCGACTCTGACACTTGTCTGCTGTGTGGCTTTGGGATCACTTCTCTGGGCCTCAATTCCCTCCTGCTCTAGACTGTAAGCTCTTTATGGGCACGGAACGGGTCTGCTAATTCTGCACTATTGTACTCTCCTAAGAGCTTAGTACAATGCTCTGCAAATAGTAAGTGCTCAATAAATTCCGTCGATTGATAAAACTGTGAGCCCCATTTGGGACATGGACTGTGTCCAAGATATTATCTTGAACCTACCCCAGTGCTTACTTCAGTGCCTGGTACATAGTAAGTGTTTAACAAATACCATAAAAACAAACAAAAAAATGAGCTTCCACCTTAAAGCTCCAAAGAATGCCCCTGGCCCTGGTCTTGTGGGATATGGGGATAGTAATTTCTCAACATCCCTGACTCCACCTTTCATGATTTTATAAATTTCAAACCCATTTCTTCTCAGCCTACATCTTTTCAGACTGAAGAGACCATACCTTGTCATACTGCCCTTGTATGAAAGGATTCATTCATTCATTCATTCAATCGTATTTATTGAGTGCTTCTTTAATCCGCTAGTCATCTCAGATGTCCTTCACCTGTATTTCTCCAGCTCTAGTCTGACCTCCCTGCATTGTAATAATCAGATTGAGAAAAGTGAACAGTGCTCAGTACAGTCTTCTGCATGTAGCAGTGGCTCAGAACAGGTCTCTGCACGTAGTATTTGGTACAGTGCTCTGGACATAGTAATAATACTTGTGGTATTGTTTTACCAACTCTGTGTTGCTCTCTCCCAAGTGCTTAGTACAGTGCTCTGCACACAGTAAGTGCTCAATAAATACAATTGATTGATTAAGTGCTCACTGTGGGTCAAGAACTGTACTAAACGCTGGGATAGAAATGAGATAATCAGGTCCCAGATGGGGCTTATAATGTAAGTAGGAGGGAGAACGGGTATTGAATCCCCATTTTGTAAATGAGGGAACTGAGGCACAGAGAAGTTAAGTGACTCTCCCATTGTCACAGAGCTTGAACGTGGCTGAGCCAGGATTAGAAACCATGTCCTCTGTCTCCCAGGCCTGGGCTCTTTCACTAGACCACACTGCTTCTAAGCATTCAGTCCAGCACTCTGGACACATTGGGCATTCAATACAGTGCTCTGGACAAAATAGGCACTCAATACAGGGCTCTGCCTCAGAGTAGGTGCTCCAGTCCACGGTTGTGAGAGTGCTCCTGGCAGGAAGATCGGGATTAAGGACCGGGTCTGGTTGAGGAGATTGGAAACCGATATGGCCAGCAAACATTTGTTGGCTAAAATCTGCCAGAGGCTCATAAATGGGTCTCTTGTGTTGTGCTCCGTATAAACCCTTTCTAATCTCCAAGCTTCCTCCCAAAGCACCAAGGGGTAAAGGACTTTCAATCCGGCATATTGTGTCGGCAGGGCTTGTGCAATTTATTTAGGGATCCGTCAGTCTACAAGTTGGGCAGAAGCCTTTGGAAATAATCCAAGTCGTTTGGAGCACACGATGTTTACGTCTCTAAGGGTGGAAGTCAACACCTCATTCAAGCTCCACTACAAGGGTGCTATCAAGCACATTTAATTCACTCTTTTTCCTTATTGCACAAGGGAAGGAAACAGATTGAGGAGAAGTGATTCTGGAACACTTTGAAGTGGTGCGGTTGCTTGGGAAATCACTGATTGTATTTGCTCGGGAGGCAGGAGAACTGGTATTTTTGGCCTGCGTGGCAGTACTAAAGGCACTGTTATGCCTGCTGGGTCAAATGCCTGAAAATGGGAAGAATCATCAATCAGTCAATCATATTTATGCAGTGCTTACTCTTTGCAGAGCACTGTACTGAGAGCTTGGGAGAGTACTATAGAGCAATGTGACACAGTCCCTGCCCACAATGACAGTCTAGAGGGGGAGACAGACATTAAGATAAATAAATTGCAGAACAGTGAATGAAAGAAAGAGTGGCGGGAATGGCAGAGGAGGCTTGGAACGGTCATCTCAGGCTGTCGGTCGAAGTCAGAAATAGGATTCACTTAGTGTTTTTTTCCTTTGAAGGGCACAGTGTGCTTTTAGCAGACGTTGCCTGGAACTCTCCCTGAGCCTAGACTTCCTGGCCAACTGCCTCACTGCAGTTCTGAGCACCAGCTGATCATAATAATAGTAATTGTTAAGTGCTTACTATATGCCAGGCACTGGGGTAGATACAATTTAATCAGCTCTCACATGGGGCTCACAGTCTAAGTAGGAGGGAGAACAGGTATTAAATCCCCATTTTCTCTGGAAACTGAGGCCCAGAGAAGTGGAGTGACTTTCCCAAGGTCACGCAGCAGACAAGTTGAGGTGCCGGGATTACAGCCCATGACCTTCTGACTCCCAGGTTTGTGCTCTATCCACTACACTATGCTGCACTTGGAAGGGGCAGTCTCTGAGCACGTCCAGGCCACAGATAAATGCCCCAATCCTTGGACACAAACTGCTCTAAGCTTCTCAGACATTGGGTTTCTCCCCTCCCAGCAGACCCAGTAGCTCCCAATGTTTCTGAGCCTCTGGTTTCCTATCCCCATCCCGCATCTTGCTAAAAATGATGTAACTGAGTCATAATTCACTAGATACCTTTAAGTACCTGATACATACCCCACCCTGAGGCCCACATAGCCGTAATTTATTTTTATTTTGATATCCATCTCTCCCCTCTAGACTGTAAATTGCTTATGGTCAGGGGATATGTCTACTGACTCTTCCAAGTGCTCCGTAAATGTCATGTATGGATTGATGGATTGATTAAGATATTTCCAATCATGCACATTCCATTGTCTGCCGATTTCAGATCATTCAAGCCACATGTACCTGGGTGAATACACAGAATAACACAGTTAATCTGGAAACCAAGCAAGACCAGGTTGTCTTTGCTTTGGCACATTACAAGATGCAAGTTGGACACCTGATTATTCAGAAAATTACTCACTGGATCATTTTCTTTAGTTCTTAATGAATTGCACTGGGAAAAAAGTCTGGTGTAATTAATCTGGTAATCATACAGCTCTTCTCCATCTCCCAGGGAGTGATCTGGTATGGAGTAAATGTCTATGCTAGGCCTAGACCAGCAGTAACAGTGGCATTTATTGAATTCTCAGTAAGCACTGTCCTCAGCACCGTTCTAGGCCCTTGAGAAGTACAGAATAGCAAGGTGGCATGTTGCCTCCTCACAAAGAGCATACACTTACCTGGGGAGACAAACATGAAACTATGTGCAACTTCAGTGAGAAGCAGCATGGCCTTGTGGAAAGAACATAGGCCTAGAAGTCAGAGGGCCAGGGTTGTAATCTTGGGTAAGCCACTTGTCTGCTATGTGACCTTGGGTAAGTCACAACCTCTCTGGGCTTCAGTTTCCCCATTTGTAAAATGGTGATAGAATATTTGTTCTCACTTCCCCTTAGGTTGTGAGCTCCATGTGAGACAGGGATGGCACCCACCTGGTTATCTTGTACCTAATCCAGCACTAGGCGTGTAGTAAGCGCTCACAAATGCCATCATTATTATCGCCAATTGAATGGGAAAGAATGAAGAGCAGCCCATTTTTGTAGTGCAAGCGGTCGACGTCGGGAAAGATTTATAAACCCATCTGATGGCACTTCCTACCTGTGATAGCTACATTATAGCAACTATTCTGAGTTTATTCCCCACACTATTGTAATGGAGGAGAAAGATTCATTTCTCTGTAAAACTCTTCAGGAATTCGCTGAACCCTGGCATCTCCAATATAAATCTTCTTCCCAAGTGTCCTGACTACCATTAACTTGAAAAATCAGTCAGGCACAGCCCTTTATGAGTAGGCTTATGCAAATGGAATAAGGACATTGCTAGAAGAGGGAAGTGCAGTAGATAGATGAAAGTCTTAGAAGCCTGCAATACGGTTCTGCTTTGGAATATTCTTCAAGAATGTTTCATCTCAGATGTATTCTGTAGCATCGTAGCATCCGCATTGCTGTGTACATAGCTACAGTCTGTTTGGTTATAGCATCTCAGAAAGGGAGAACATGAAATTGAGATTTATGATTACTAGTTGTCTCAATTTTTACAAATCACATTTCACAGCTTTCCCCTCACTCAAATAGGAATCCCTAAATCCTCTCTTCATTTCCAGCTAATTTTAGAAGCAGCCCTGCGGTAGCTCTAAGGAGACTGAAAACTATTCCTTCAATGGCAACACAGTGCAGCTTTTATTGTTTCCCATGTTTTCCGTATTTACTGGGTTTTCTTCATAGGTTCACTCTGGTTCCTGTGTGTCTGTCACCAGCACCCCCAACCCCCTACCCCCGTGCATCCTCTTTTAGATCGTAGGCCTCCTAAAGGCCAGGGTTCTTATCTAATATCATCTTGTAACTTTCCCCAGCACTTAGGACAGTGTTTGGCAAACAGTAAACGCTAAGCAAATGCAGTAAATAAAGAGTAAGCACACTTGGAGAAATCCTCCTCCCAGGAACAATATTTCCAATCATTTAGGAGAGGAAGTCCATACCTTCCTTTAACCCAGAGGATTCTCCTCTTCTAGATGGTGTAAGCTCCTTGTGAGCAAGGAACATGCCTACCAACTCTGTTATACTGTACTCTCCCAAGTACTTGCCACAGTGCTCTGCACACAGTAAGTGCTCAATAAATACGATGGATTGATCTGTTCTTATTCATATCATTATTATTATTATTCTGAAGGAACAGAGCAATTAAAATCCCCAATCTTCTTTAGGCTGTAGGATCTGGATCTATTATAGATACCACATTCAAATTCTACTGAAGCAGCATGGCACAGTGGAAAGAGCACGGGCTTTGAAGTCAGGGCTAATGAGTTCGAATCCCAGCTCTGCCACTTGTCAGCTGTGTGACTGTGGGCAAGTCACTTAACTTCTCTGTGCCTCAGTTCCCTCATCTGTAAAATGGGGATGAAGACTGTGAGCCCCACGTGGGACAACCTGATTCCCCTGTGTTTACCCCAGCGCTTAGAACAGTGCTCTGCACATAGTAAGCGCTTAACAAATACCAACTTTTTTTTTTTTTTTTTAACTGCAGTTCCACCAAAACTATTGATATATGAGATTTAGCAGAAAGGCAAGAATACAGACAACCAAGACCTGGGGTGCAGTCGGGTCACCCACATTAATGCAAAGCTCATCACATCACGCTTTGTCCTGAGCAGGACAGGGGATGAGAACGGATGACAGCAGGATACTCAAAAAGCTGCCACGTGGCGAGCTGAAGTGGGAAAATGATAAACAGGGTGGAAAGAAGAAATATTTTAAAGACACGAGGAAGCAAAATCACAACTGGTGTGGTAATAACTGGTATTTGTTGAACTCTTACTATGTGCCAATCACTGTACTAAACACTGGGATAGATGCAAGATAATCAGGTCCCACATGGAGCTCCCATTATAAGTAGGAGGAAGCAGAGGCATCAAATCCCCATTTTGCAGATGAGGGACCTGAGGCACAGAAAAGTTAAGCAACTTACCCAAGGTCACACAGCAGTCAAGTGGTGGAGCGGGGATTAGAACCCAGGCCCTCTGGCTCCCAGGCCAGTGCTCTTTCCATTAAACCATGCTGCTTCCCAGTCTATAAGTGTAGTAGACAGTTGGAGAAGAGAGACAGAGACAGATCAGTCTACATGAAGCAATTAGACATGCGGGGTCTATGATGGAACAGAACCTGTGGGAAGATTTGGACACCAAATGATAACAGGCAGCCGGCACTGTGGATAAGAAATCCAACAGTCCAGTCAGGGACGATCTTACTATGTTTCCAATAGGAAAGGGATTGTGAATCATTCATTGGTCCTATCAATTACAGCCCCACCTTCAAACGTTGATAATATCTGATCATTTCTTACATCGTTTTTAACTGCAGTGAATGGTTCCAGATAGGCTACATTCAATCCTGCAAAGATATACCCAGAAAAATCACCTCTCTGCGTGAATTCCAGTTTTCAGTCACCTTATGTGAAGGTGATGTTTTGATTCTGGAATGGGAATTTGATATAATTGAAGGTGCTATTCAGTTTTTCTTCAAGATTATCAATATTCATTTTTCTCACTCTAAGTAAAACGATTTGGCCTGAGAATTACGAGTTTAGAATTCTCATTTTTCCCAGTCAAAGGTTCCATTTTGAATAACAGGTTTCATCCAAGGGAAAAGAAAAGAAAAAGGAAGCAAACCACTTGGCTTCAACACATTTACCGTCTAGTATATTGATTGAGAAACTTGAGGACTTTGGGCCGATAGCCAGGTTAGATCATTATTATTTTGCGGGAAAAATGCTAAAGTCAGCAATCTTCTTTCCTCCTTACGCTATTGGCAGCGATTATGGATATTGGAATCTGTTACTCAAATTATAGCTAATTTGTTTATTAAAAGGACAGAGGCAGGTCATTGGGAAAATAGCAAGAAGCAACATTTCTCCTCCCCGCCCAAGATTGCATTAAAGGTTGCTTCTGTCAGCATCTGTTTCTTGGTCTTCTGAGGCCAGATTGCATGACCTAAAAGGGTCACCGCTGGCTATTCAAAGGAATTGATTTTTAAAGATGCCAAGGGGTCCCTACAGACCCAGGCAAATGGTTTCAAAACCCCCAGGATAAGGGCGCTGAAGCCGAAAGGAGGAAATTGGCGCCCCCACTGAGGGATAAAGAATGGATGGAAAAATGTAAGCAAAATGATCGAGCTTCACAATTGGTTTTCCTTGAGGAGAGTGTTCTCCTAGCACCCCAAGTAAAAAGCTGATGCAAGAAAAGGAAGCAAAATAGTCAAGCTTCCCAACAGATTTTCCTGGAGGAGAGTGTTCTCCTAAGCACCCCAAGTAAAAGGCTGAGGCAAAAATATTAGCATAATGGTCGAGCTTCACAACAGTTTTTCCTTGAGGAGCGTATTCTCCTAGCACCCCAAATGATGCAGGCCAGAAACTCTGAGATTCAGGGAGCAGAGGGTACATGTCTAAGCCTTGTGTTTGCAGAAGGGATTAAAATAGAAACTGTTCTCCAGGCTGAAATCAGAGCAGCTTCTCAAAAGTCAACAGTTGAGGGTGATGCAGAAACCGGGGTCATGTGTCCTTTTGACCTGCGCTGTTATTTTTGATGGGACACAACCCTGTTCACTAAAGCTCTGGACTGCACATACACCCTCGAGGTGCACTGAGAGGAAACACTTATCATGATGAAACAAAGGGTAGGTGATGTTCTGAAAGTCCACTGACTTCTATTTTGGGAAAAAAAAGGCAGAAGGTGAGGCCCAGATGGATGCTCTATTTATAAATCCATAAACCTCTTGGTCCAGAAGATGGAAACGGACTTTACTGTGGGAACAACTCATTTAGGGCAGATCATAAAGTGATTTTGCATGGCTACCCATCCTGAGGGGAACGGAGAAAACAATTTTTCAAACCGATATGAAACCCAGCCCCTAATTTGCATTTGTGTGGGTCAGCAGCTTGAACCGAGGGGAGTTCTTGGGCTGGACAGTTTCAGAAAGACTCCCCGCGTACGCAGACAGGGATTTCATCAAAACCCTGACAATGTCAGGTGCAAAGTGCCCACTGTCTAAGGTAAATGATTAATCCCGGCTCATCATAAACAACAGTGTTCTCTATTTCCCGTAAACAGGTCTGTAAAACAGCGGACTGGATTTTGCTCCCACTTTTGAGATACTGAGGGTTGGAAGGGTGGGTGAGATTTCGTGGTGGTTTTTCCTGAGAAAGGGCTTTTGTTAAAAAGTGACAGCAAGTTAAGGAGGGCGGGGAGGTGGTCTCTGCCCCCATAATTAACTGGACCTTCCGCATAAGTTAGGAGATGTTCCCAATTACCATCTCTGCTCGGGACAGTGATGGATGCCTACAGAGAAGCAGCGTGGCTTAGTGGAAAGAACACGGGCTTGGGAGTCAGAGGTTGTGGGTTCTAATAAGCAGCGTGGCTCAGTGGAAAGAGCCTGGGCTTCGGAATCAGAGGTCATGGGTTCTAATCCCAGCTCCTCCACTTGTCAGCTGTGTGACTTTGGGCAAGTCACTTAACTTCTCTGGGCCTCAGTTATCTGTAAAACGGGGATTAAGACTGTGAGCCCCAAGTAGGACAACCTGATTACCTTGTATCTACCCCAGTGCTTAGAACAGTGCTTGGCACATAGTAAGCGCTTAACAAATACCATCATCATTATTATTATTATTACAGAGAAGCAGCGTGGCCTAGAGGATACAGCACAGGTCTGGAAGTCAGAAGAATCTGAGTTCTAATCCCAGCTCCACCACTTGTCTGCTTGGGCAAGCCACTTCTTTCTCAATATCTCATCTGTAAAATGGGAATTAAGACTGTGAGCCCCATGTGGGACAGGGACTGTGGCCAACCTGATTACCTTGCATCCACCCCAGGGCTTAGAACAGTGCTTAGCACATATCGAGTGCATAGCAAATACCAAAATCATTCATTATTATTATTGTCTGCTAATTCCACTGTATTGTACTCTCCCAAAGCTTAGCACAGTGCTCTGCACAAAGTGCTCAATAAATACCATTAATTGATTGACTGATAACAGGAAAAATGACGGTGGTATTTATTAAGCACTATATAGTGAAGTAGTTGAAAGATAATAATAAATAATAATTATTATTATAGCACTTGTTAAGCACTTACTATATGCCGGTAACTGTTCTAAGCACTGGGGTATTTACAAGTTAATCAGGTTGGAAACAGTCCCTGACCCACATGGGGCTCACCCTCTTTGTCCCCTTTTTACAGATGAGGTAACTGAGGCACAGAGAAGTTAAGTGACTTGTCCAAGGTCACACAGCAGACGAGTGGCAGAGCCAGGATTAGAAGCCAAGTCCTTCTGATTCTCAGGCGCGTACATTATCCACTAAGCCACGCTGCTTCTCCATAGCCAGATGAGACAAAGTCCCAGCCCCACTTAGGGCTCACAAACTAAGAGGGAGGGAGGTATTTTGTTCTCATTTATAGATAAGGAAACTGAAGCATAGAAATGTTAAGTGATTTGCCCAAAGTCATACAGCAGGCAAATGTCAGAACCAGGACTAGAACATGGGTTTTCTGGCTCCCGGGCCTGGACTCTTTCTACTAACCCATTCTGCCTCTGTTGCTATTCCAAGAGATAGATGATTTTGTACTTATTCCTCCAGTAACTAAAATCAATCAATTGTATTTATTGAATGCTTACTGTATGCAGAGCCATTGTTAAGCGCTTGGGAGAGTACAATCTAACAATATAACAGAGTTGGTAGACACATTCCCTGTCCACAACGAGCATACGGTCTAGAGTATTTTAGTGTTCAGTTTCCCCTTCACAATGTTTGGGTTCTTGGAACTTAATCTGCATCTCGGCATCTTTCCAGTGAATTTTCTGCACCTGATTCCTTTGCACAGAGCAATTAGCAATATTTTTTCCTTTTTTTTCTCCTAAGAAGCTCCCTTCAGCTTCATTTGTGGAATAACACACCTCCAGTCCCCGCCTTGAGGTGATTAAAGAATGATACATCTTTAATGGAGCTCTGTGAGTGTCACAGGCTCTGTGGGGAGAAAAGTTTGTGTATAGGAGTTGAGTGAGTCTGGATCTAGGCCAGCTAATGCAGGCATGTGTGCGTGTGGTGGCAGGGAACGGCTTCGTCAGAGGAAACCCAGATATTCAATCTGGGAGGAAATCACTGTTCTGTGAGGCCAGGCAGATCCTTTGCAGCAATCTGAACCTTCGTGTCTAGCGAGCGGCAAAATTGCTATCCGGTTCCGGGCTCGGTCGTTAGGCAAATGATCGACAAAAGAGCCCTGGCCATTCTTAACGAATAAATCAGTGCTACAGTCACAAATTAATATTTGTCACTTGAGAACCATGACCAAAGCGCGTCATTTGTTTGGAGATATAGGCCAGTGGGCTTTATAAATAAAGATTTGAATACTGGTGAATGTCAATCTCCCCCACTGTGTCTCACATATTTACTCTCTAATGGCGTTTCTCATCCAGTGAATCATGTTCCCTTTCTTTTCCGCCTACTCTCTCTGTGTGTCTCTCTCTCTGACTCAGACTTTCTCAGTGTCTGTTATCTGTCTTTGTCATGGTGCCTTCCATTCTCTCTATTTTAATGTCTCTGCTGCTGGAAAAGGAGTGTAACCTATTGGAAAGAACACGGGACTGAGAGTCAGTAGACATGGATTCTAATCCCAGTTCTTCCACTTAATAATAATACTAATAGTCGTTTACTATGCGTCAAACACTGTACTAATCGCTGGGGTAGATACGAGGTATTCAGGCCGCACACAGTCTAAGTAGGTACTGAATTCCCGTTTTCCAGGTGAGGGAACCGAAGCACAGAGAAGTTAAGGGATTTGCTTGAGGTCACGCAGCAGGCAAGTGGTGGAGGCTGGGATTAGAACCCAGGTCCTCTGAATCCCAGGCCGTGCTCTTTCCACTAGGCCACACTGCTTCTATCTTCTGTTGCCACTCTTCGTTGCCACGGTTATGTCATATCATTCGAAGGGTTTCTCTTCATAATATCGACCATAAATTCCTTCCACCCCCACACTATGTCTACCCTCTTTCAGCTAAATCATTGAAAAGCTCCCTGGGTATCCTCCTGCCAGTCATTCTCCTCCCTTGCTTCACCCAGAGATGGTGCCATGTAATGATCTGAACTTCCAGGACCTCATTGTTTGTGACCCTATCTTACCACTTGGGTTAATGAACTGAAAAGAATCCACACAAGCCAGGAGGACAGAATGAACAGTACCAAGATATCATGAAGTGCCATCTCCAACAATGCTCCACATGGGGAAGACTGCAAATGAGAAGCAGTGTGACCTAGGGGATAGAGCACGGGCCTGGGAGTCAGAAGGACTTGGGTCCAAATCCCAGCTCCACCACTTGTCTGCTGGGTGACCTTGAGCAAGTCACTTCATTTCTCTCTGCCTCAGTCTCCTCATCTGGAAAATGGGGATTCAATATCTGTTCTCCCTCCTAGTTAGACTGAAGCCTACAGGGACAGGGAATACATAATAATATTATTATTATTATTATTATTATGGAGTTTGTTAAGTCCTTACTATGTGCCAATCACTGTTCTAAGCACTGGGATAGATACAGGGTAATCAGGTTGTCCCACAAGGGGCTCACAGTCTTAATTCCCATTTTACAGATGAGATATATGAGGCACAGAGAAGTGAAGTGGCTTGCCCAGAGCCGGGATTAGAACCCACGTCCTCTGACTCCCAATCCCGTGCTGTTTTCACTAAGCTCGCTGTTTCTCCATCTGACCTGATTACCCCAGTACTTAGAACAGTGTTTGACACATAGTGAGCCCTTGACAAATACCACAGTTATTATTATTACTGTAAGCTGTAAGCTCATTATGGGAAGGGAACATGTCTGCTAATTCTGTTGTGATATACTATCCCAAGAATTTAGCACAGCATTCTGTAATAATGTTGGTATTTGTTAAGTGCTTACTATGCGCAGAGCACTGTTCTAAGCGCTGGGGTAGACACATGGTAATCAGATTGTCCCACGTGAAGCTCACAGTTAATCCCCATTTTACAGAGGAGGGAACTGAGGCACAGAGAAGTGAAGTGACTTGCCCACAGCCACACAGCTGACAAGTGGTAGAAATGGGATTCGAACCCATGACTTCTGACTCCCAAGCCCGGGCTCTTTCCACTGAGCCATGCTGTACCTAGTAAGTGCTCAATAAATACCATTGAATGATTGACTATATGTATGTATATATGCTCTATGTTGGTGTAACATGTGCTCTGTCAAATGCTTCTTAGGGAGAGGTGCCTGTGCGTGTTTGTGAGTGACCATGATTCTAGGAAAGCAACCAATTTATTTAGGAGTCAGGGGTCATGGATTCTAATCCCGGCTTTGTCCCTTGTCAGCTGTGTGACATTGGACAAGTCACTTAACTTCTCTGTGCCTCAGTTACCTCGTCTGTAAAATGGGGATTAAGACTGTGAGTCCCATGTGGGACAACCTGATTCCCTTGTATCTACCCCAGTGCTTAGAACAGTACTTGGCACATAATGAGCACTTAACAAATACTATTATTATTATTATTTAGGAGTTAAGCAAGAGTAGCTTAATGGACAGAACCGAAGCCTGGGAGTCAGGGTTCCTGGAACCCTGCTTTGTGACTCTTTGTTTCTCTATGTTTCTGTTTCCTCAGCTGTAAAATGTGGATGAAATACCAGTTCTCCCTCCCATTTACTTAGGTTAGGAGTCCCATGTGGGAGAAGGACTGTGTCTGATCTGCTTATACTGTGTCTACCACAGTGCTTGGCACATAGTAAGTGCTTATCCAATACCTTTTAAAATTATTATTATTATTAACATTTCAATCATATTGGGCACAGTCCCTATCCCTGTGGGATAGTCTAAGTGGGAGGGAGGACTGGTATTGAATCGTGGCCTAATGGATAGAGCATGGGCCTGGGAGGCAGAGGGACCTGGGTTCTAATCCTGGCTCCACCTCTTGTCTGCGGTGTAACCTTGGGCAGGTGTGGGCCACAGTTACCTCATCTGTAAAATGGTAATGAAGACTGTTAGCCCCATATGTCCAACCTGATTTGCTTAAATCCACCCCAGCACTTAGAACAGTAATAGGGATTAAGAGTGTGAGCCCCATGTGGGACAGGGACTGTGTCCAACCCACTTAACTTGTATCTACCCCAGCACTTAGGACAGTGTTTAACATATAGTTAGCGTTTAACAAGTACCATTATTATTATTATTATTACAGAGTTGGGCATATAGCAAGTGCTTAACAAATATAATAATAAAAAAGTAAATGGTATCATCATTATAATTATTTTATATTTTTCCCCGTGGTGGGCGGGAGGTGATCCCGGATTCTAATCCCGGCTCCACCATCTGTCCGCCGTGTGACCTTTGGCAAGTCAGTTCACTTCTCTGGGCCTGTTACCTAATCTTTAAAATGGGGATTGAGACCGTGAGCCCCACATGGGATGGGGACCATGTCCAACCCGATTTGCTTGTATCCACCCCAGCGCTTAGTACAGTGCCTGGCATATAGTAAGTTCTTAATAAATACCATTATTATTATCATTATCATTATTATTATCCCAACGAGAGTGCGGCAGACAAAGGGAGCCTGAATCATTCCTGGAAAAGAAATGTTCTTCTCTGTTTCCCGGCGGGTGGCCCGAGATGCAGGAGCAGGGACACCTCTGCTCTTTCTCAATTAGCTCATCATCCGGAAACATCGCCAAGGGGAGTTTCGTTAGTGACGCTTGTCTGGATAGAGAGGCAGGCACGTCCTTTGATGACGTGTGTCTTTTTGGAAACAAAACAACCTTCCCACGTGGCCTGTCCCTTGTGCGTAGACGGTGGCAAATTGTTATTTGCCAAGGCACCTGTCTCCTCCTGTTCTAGGCTTCATTGAGATCATGGAAATACAAAATAAATAACCACCGGCCAAAGGCCCCCGATGCTATTTATTTAAGAGTATTGTTCCAGGATGTGCCCCGAGATAAAGCATTTGTGTAATGAATGAACCGTTCTGGAGTCGAAGCCAGAAGGTGGTTGACGTTTGAGCCAGTAGCAAGGCGGAGGACCAGGTTGGAGATTGGGTTGTGTCCGGTTGAGGGGGGAGAACGGAAGCAGAGAGGAGAGGGGACATCTCTGACAACCATTCAGTGACGCGGTCTCCATGCCTGCAGTGGGGGGGGGGTGGGCTCCCTGCAGAACCCTCAGAGAAATTGTGGTATTTCTTTAGCGCTTACCATGTGGCAGACACTGTACTAAGCGATGGGGTAGAAACAAAATAATCAGGTTGGATAAAATTCCTGTCCCACATGAGGCTATGGTCTTAATCCTCATTTATCCAGATGAGGTAACTGAGGCACAGAGAAGTAAAGTGACTTGACTTCACACACCAGACAAGTAGCAGAGCTGAGATTAGAACCTAGGTCCTCTGACTCCTAGGCCTGGGTTTTTTCCAGTAGGCCTGAAGGAACTCTCCTCCAGGGTCTGCTGTGGTTGAGACAACACCAGTGAAGGGAATGTCTCAGAAAACAAGGCCCAAGCAGGACACCGCACGTTCCCTTTTCTCAGGCATGGCTCACTTATTTATTTTTCTTATTGCATTTTGTAAGGGCTTACCATATGTCAGGCCCTTTACTAAGCACTGGGGTAGATACAAGCTAATCAGGTTGGACATAGTCCTTGTCCCACAAGGAGCTCACAATCTTAATCCCCATTTTACTGGTGAGGTAACTGAGGCTTGGAGAAGTGAAGTGACTTGCCCAAGATCACACCGCATGAATTTTCAGTTCAATGTGGAATGGCTATTTTGTTTGAAGTTCGAAATTCCCCCAGGTTCCCTAAACGCCAGCCCTTCTAAAAAGCTCCAGGAAGACAGCATAAAGCAGCCTGATCTGGTGTCAAATATAATAGAGAGCAGGAAGCGTACAAATGACTCTGCATATTTAATGCATATTGACATCTCACCGGTTTTAAAATGAAATGCTTTCGGATGAAACCAGTTTTAGTGGATTACTAGAAAGTGGGCTTCTGAGAACCCCACTTATTTCACTTAGTCCTCTACTTTGGTCTATTAAGCCTCTCCATCCTCCTAATTAAAAAAAAAAAACCCACAGTGTCTGAAGTGCAGTTTTCTCTTAACTAAAATACCATAGATGTAGCTAATGAAATAACAAAGCAAATGTTCATAAATGTGGCCTGATCTTTCATCATTCCCATCTGGAGAAGACTGGAAATTGCCCAGAAACTAGCCAGCCTCATTGGGGAATCTCTGTCATGGATACACGTGGAATCGATTCCTATTGACATGGGAAATTGGTTGGATGCTCGATTTGGACTAAGGGCTTTGTGGAAGCCTGGGCATTGGCTCTGGTCATTAAGAGTGTTTGTTTTGGGGTTTATCACCTCATTGATTCAGTTTAAATAGCTTTGGTTCAGTAGAGCCAGGTGTAAAGTTTGTGGGACTCCTTGGAGAATCAGGGGGTGGACAGAGAGGAAACTGATCTCCCAGACAGTGGACCCTTTGTGTGTAGTGAAGTCCTGCTTGTCTTTGGAAGCTTGGAGTCCCATGACCTTTAATGGGAGAAACCCTCAACTGATAATAATGATTAATAATCATGGGATTTATCAAGTGCTTAATATATGGCAAGCACTGTGCTAAGCTCTGGGGCAGATTCAGGATCTCAGGTTGGACCCATTCCTTGTCCCACATAGAGCTTACAGTCTAAATAGGAAGGAGTAGCATTCAATCCCCATTTTACAGATGAGGAAACTGAAGCACAGAGAAGTTAAGTAACTTGCCCAGAGTCACACAGCAGACAAGAGGTGGAGCCAGGTTTAGAACCTGACTCCTTCTCAGTCATTCATTCATTCAGTCGCATTTATTGAGCACTTACTGTGTGCAGAGCACTGTCTTAAGCACGAGGGGGAGAATACACAAATGGGAATTAGATATGGTGCCTGTCCCTCAAAACAAGTGCTATGGGGCAGTCCTTCCCCCAGGAAGAAATAAATCATATTTATTGAGTGCTTACTGTGTGCAGAGCACTGTTCTAAGAGCTTGGGAGTGCTTATTATAACAGAATCAGTAGGCACATTCCCTGCTCACAGAACTATTTTGAGGGAGCAAAGAATGAAAAGAAAATCCCCAGCAATTTTAGTGCCATTGCGCATCCCTTAGTGAAATGTAGAAAGCCAGTTTGGACAGCTAAAAATTATTGGTTGTGCATTTGTTGTGTTTTTGGGAGTGAGGGGAAGGGGGATGCTAACCTGCAAAAATTGGTTCTCCTAAATCAGTCCACCTCTGTTGATTTGCCCTAAAAGGCAAAGTAATAGGAGCAGAGAGGAGTTCAAACAGATAGCTGCATGTGCAAGTCTTAGAAACTGTTTTCTTGCACAAACAAGTTAGTCGAAGGAACAAAGTCTAAAAGTGAACCATAAACTCTTGTTTTGTTTGTCGAGCTGAAACTGTTTCTGAAACTATCTTCGTTGGACACTGGCCCTCACAAGGCTAATATAGGACTGAATAGTCACATCAAATTGCTGAGATATTATGAGGCACAGTGACAAAAATTGGTGATAATAATACAGACAGAGATAACGAACTGTTCACCACAGTGAAAGAAACACTACAGACACAGTTTAAAAGGCTTCAAGTCAACAGCTCTTGTTTACCACCACATTAATAAATTCAATAAAGTGAAAACACATACTTAACACATACTTAATGTAAAAGCTCTAACCAAAGCCTCAAATGAATTTTCAATTTGACTAAAAAGGGATTAATGTAAGAAATCTGGTGAGAAAATGAATTATGCATTAAAATGATTTTTTTCTACAGGCACTCTGGTTTATTTTCATCCAACGTATTTAAGTGAAATACACGATTCTCTGAACTGTATTTTATGTTTTACCTGTGAGGCACTATCGCTCATTTCAAAGATTAAAGTAAACAAAAATAATAAAAATCCATCTATGATTATCACTTACTTTTAATTAGTATGTTGTTTGGAATACACAGACACAGACACACACGCACACACACATCTAGAGTTAGTTCTTCCATAATGTATGTTTTAACTACTTGTCTCGTTTAGGAAATTGGCAGGAATTTAGGGATTGTTCTTCTGACAATGTGCATCTGTCTCAAAAGGAGGCCATGCAGTGTTGGGGAGTAGAAGTTGCATATGCACACAGTGTTGGTAATAATAATGATGCTGTTTGTTAAACGTTTACTCTGTGTCAAGCCCTGGAGTGGATACAAGTTCATCTGGTCAGACCCAGTTCTTGCCCCACAGTAGACTCACAGTCGAAGGGGGACAGAGGGGATAACAGATATGTCACCCCCATTTTATAGGTAAAGAGAAGCTGAGGCACAGAGAAGATAACGACTTGCCGTGGTCACACAGAAAGGGGTAGACCCTAGATTAGAACCCAGATCTCCTGACTCCCAGGCCTGTGCTCTTACTGCTATGTCACGCAGCTTATAGTTCTGCGTTTGGAACTGACCTTTGTTTTCGAAGTTGCTGCTACTGATGGCAAGATAGTATCCATGTATGGAAGAGTGGCAGCTTGTGCCAGAGCAAGAGGAAATAATCAAATTTTAAAAGAGATTTACCCTTTGATAAAAGGTGATACGTAATTACAAAGGACCAAATCGTGCTGGCTTTTTATATCTTGAACGTGAACCCATAAGATTCTCTTGGATTCCATGAGGTGTGTGTTTAATTTATTCTGGAATCCATTCTAAATGTGGTTCCTTAATAAAAATCTACCCCATGTTTATGTTCGATCCAACTATTATGACTGAGTTCAAACTCTGGGAAATTCTCTTTATAAAGCTGACTGGTTCTCAACTCCTTAAAAGTTTCTGCCACAATAAAAGGTCCAAGGTGCCTTTGGTATAATCAGGGCAAAGACTTATTTCACGTGCAAATTTTTTTAACCCCTTTCTCCTGCCCTCTTCCCTTGCCCTGCCCTCTGTTTTGGTGAGTTAACTAAGTGATGCGCAAACTGCTGTCTTCAGTTTCCATCATCCTGGGAAAGAACTTGGATTTTAATCCCAGCTCTGCCATTTATCTGCTGTGTGACCTTGGGCAAATCACTTAATTACTCTATGGCTCAGTTACCTCATCTGTCAAATGGGGAGTAAGACTGTAAGCCCCATGTGAGACCTGGATTGTGTCCAACCAGAGTTTAATACGGTGTGTGGCGTATAGTAAGCACTTTACAAATACCTTAAAAAAAACCCCAGTGTTTTAGCTGTCAAAAAACCTCCTCTTCTTTATTGAACCATCCCAGGGAGTATCAGAATCTGGATCAATCAATCATTTGTGTTTATTGAGTATTTACTGTATGCAGAGGACTTAACTAAGCGCTGGGGAGAGTATAATAAAACAATGTAACAGACACTTTCCCTGCCCACAAAGAACTTATAGTATAGAGGAAGAAATGAGACAAAATGGATGCAAATAAGCAGAACTGCCCATTAAAAGCAGGGCTCTGTCAAAGCCAAGGCAGCTTCAGGCCATCCAGGGTGACAATCCATGTCACTTCCACTTCCAGTTATTTCCCTTGGCGACATGGATTGTTTAGGGAAGTGCAGCCAATGGAGGCTGAGTCTGTATAGGTTAGAGTGCCGACCGTCCACTGAGATGGACATTTTGGTTCGCTGCTGGATTAAGAATGGTCACCCAAGCGTATGATTCTGACCTTCCGTGAATTTTCTGATGTTTGCTTTAGGAATGGAAAGGAAAATTTGTCTCCGTTTCATCTGATCTTCATCTCTGGTGACGATTACAGAATCTTATTTTTGCGTCTCTTTTTGTATAAACTCAAAGCCGCAGAAGCTCCACTGGGGATATGCGTTTGAGTCAATAAGTGTATGATGTCACAACAAGAAAAGGAAATGAGCTTAGTTAATGATGACTATTTTGCAGGGATATTACAACGATGAATGAGTTCCTGTTTACAAGTCAGAGTGCGTTTTCTGGATGAAATTTGCAAATAGTGTTCAAAGAACTGTTAAATTTTTTCTAAGCGTCCTAGCGAAAATAATAAGAGTGAAAAGGTGCTTATTGAAAGGGGCTGAGGGATGTCTTCAAGCTCCAAAGCTAGGGTCTCACAACTACAATTATCTAGATAATTGAGCTTCTAGCCTGGATTGTCAGCCCTTCTGCCCGCACTGGTCCAATATAAGTGCTAGTTAGCAATTCTCCAGTTCTCCTGGTTGATATCAGCAGGCTTTTCGTAGGCTCTGAGATTGGCTGCAGTAGCATAAGTCCATTTTCTTGGGAGGGCTCGGGAGAGTACATTGAAGTTGGTAGACATGATTCCTGCCCACAGAGAGCTTTCACTCCAATGGAGCTGCCAAATTTGCCATTTGAACCCATTTGAAGTAGCTGGTGTCGATCAAGGCATCGAGCTGCTCATGACTTTTTCGGAGATTCAAGGATGCTTGGAGTTCACTAACATTTCCCTTTATCCTATTTAATATTTAGCGAGGCTAAAAGGAATAAAAGATCAATTATTGAAAAGATGAATGTTTTCAAAATAAAAATAGTCTCCGTCACGTAGCTTTGTATCAAAAGCTCATTTCACTGCTATTAATTTTTTTTTTTGATGAAACACAGAGGACAGGATTACTCAGAATATGTTTGCTAATAGGGTATAAATCCAGTGGGGATGATTTTCCCATTTTTTCCTCAGTAGCCATGAGCTGACCCCAGGGTAAGTGGGTTTGGAGTCGGGGAGAAAAATTGTAAAATTAACCATGGGGCCATTGTCTCTGTTTTTTCAAGCTTTTTTCACGTTGGATCCTTAATGATGTTAGGTGCTTTAGGAGAGAAATGTTCCCTTCGAACAGAAAGACTTGTACTGTAACTGGTAGGACAAAGGAATCAACCTTTTCAACTGTTCCCTTCTGGGCAGTGAAATACTGAGCAGGAGGGAGAAGGAAGGAGGAGGGGGGAACAGAAGAAGAGAGAAGGATAGAAATGGGAGAGTGAACGAGAGGGGGGAAGAGAGAAAAAGGAGAAGGGGAGAAAAAGGAAAGGGAGATGAATACATATATATTTATATCCAAACAGTTTATGTTTATGTGGCAAGAGGGAGAGATACAGATATATGTTATATAAAATATGTATGTATATAATTTAGGCTGAAATAGATATTGAGACAGGAAGTGAGAGGAAGAGGGAGAAAGAGGGAAAGGAAAGAGAGAAGCCAGGGGGCTGAATTAAAACAGAATCAATAGCCAAATGGGTGGGCTTTGTGAATAGAGAAATCTACCCTAGACTCACATACAGATGGCCAAGAGGGGGATGGGCAGTCACTGGGGAAGAGAGAAAGGTTACTCACTTAAGATAATTGCTAATTTCTATTTCCTTTTCTCTGCCAGTCATGGCAAACATTCTCATATTTCTTTTTTATCTCAATGTGTGGAAAAAATTCAGGTTACCGTGATCACTAATAGACCATTACCCTTTTCTCGTAGTTAGCCAGTGCATTCTTGGTAATTTTCCAAGGACTGTTGTTTTCTGGGCTGCACAGGAGGAATATAACTGTTTGGACTATTGGCTGAATATTTTCAGATATGACTGTATCATGTGCAACTGGGAGAGGTCAGGGTTCAGAATCAATCTATCGATCATATTTATTGAGCGCTTACTGTGTACAGAGCACTGTGTTAAGTGCTTGGGACAGTATAGCAAAACAGAGCCAGTAGGCACGTTCCCCACCCCTAGCGGGCTCAGGAAATGTTAGAGTCTTAAATGGCAAGAAACACCCAGTCTGTGGAAGGAAACTGCAAAAAAGGTCCTATTTGATCGAAAATGGGGTATCATGCCCACGTCCTACCTCTGGCCTGGAATGCCCTCCCTCCTCACATCCACCAAAGAAGATCACTTCTCCCCTTCAAAGCCCTACTGAGAGCTCACCTCCTCCAGGAGGCCTTCCCAGACTGAGCCCCTTTTTCCTCTGCTCCTCTTCCCCTCCCCAATGCCCCTTCTTCCTCCCTCTGCTCTATCCCCTTCCCCTCCCCACAGCATGTGTGTATATATGTAGATATTTAATTAATGATGTGTACAGATCTATAATTCTATTTATTTATATTGATGTTATTGATGCCTATCTACTTGTTTTGTTCTGTTTTGTTGTCTGTCTCCCCCCTCTAGACTATGAGCCCATTTTTGGGTAGGGATTGTCTCTGTTGCCGAATTGTACTTTCCAAGATCTTAGTACAGTGCTCCATACACAGTAAGCGTTCAATAAATACAATTGAATTCATTCAGTTGAATGAATGAATGAACAGAATAGTCAGCACATTGAAAAACAGTGAGAAAAAAATGTATAAATGAAGTCAGTCATCAACGGACTGCACACAGCTACCCAGAACAGATGTGCAGTGATTGTTTACATGGACTTTAATCTTGCCAGACCACTGACTCCTGTTTCCAAAATGCATATATTTGTAAGCCCCCAAATGCTTTAGTGACAACACGATGGTGACACATGGAAGATACTGGCTCAGAAGTGACCAATTGTGGGACAGAGGCTAGAATTGTTACAGCTGGGCCTAGGTTGCCTTCTGGGGATAGAGGGCAAGGTCAAAGCAATCTTGGCCTTTAGAATCCTTTAGAAGCTCTAAGTGGCATGTGCGCGGTTCCAAATGGGAGCAGGGGGTGGGGAGAATTGGTTAGAGATGGGGAAAAGACAAATCCCAAATGGATGAGGGGGATGGAAACGATTCCCCTTCAACAGGCTGCCTGACAGGTTTTCAGGTCTCGTCCTGGAAATTCGACCTTGGAAGAGGTTTGTCATATAGCATAAAAAACAAAAAAATTCTGGACTGAGCTTTTCAGAAGCAACGAGGCCTAAAGGAGAGTTCACGGCCCTGGGAGTCAGGGGACCTGGGCTCTATGAGAAGCAGTGTGGCTTATTGGAAAGAACATGGGCATGGGAGTCTGAGGTCGTGGGTTCTAATCCTGGCTCCACCACTTGTCAGTTGTGTGACCTTGGGCATGTCACTTCATTTCTCTGTGCCTCAGTTACCTCATCTGTAAAATGGGGATGAAGACTGTGAGCCCCACGTGGGACAACCTGATTCCCTTGTATCTACCCCAGTGCTTAGAACAGTGTTTGGCACATAGTAAGCACTTAACAAATACCAACATTATTATTATTATTGTTAATAATCCCAACTCTGTCACTTGCCTGCTTTGTGAACCTGGGCAAGTGACTTAACTTCTCTGTGCATCAGTTTCCTCATCTGCAAAATGGGCATTCAATTTCTATTCTCCCTCCTACTTAGACTGCGACTCCCATGTGGGACCAGATTATTTTATATCTACCCCAGCGCTTAATACTGTGCCTGGCACATAGTAAATGCTTTAACAGATGTACCATTATCATTATTAATTTCACTGTAGGAAATAAAGAAAAGTGAAAATCGCCATTGTTCCTTTACATTAAACTCATTTTGTAGGGCAGACGCTTGTGGGAGAAATATAACAGTCAGCACTCAAAATTGGAGGCTAGTTATAAAACAAGCTTGCCATCAAAATACTTACCAATCCATCAGTTGGGTTTACCTATTGTTTGCAGAGCAGTGTACTAAGCACTTGGGAGAGTTCAGTAGAGTTCACAAAATTATAAACTCAGGATTCTTTGGCAACATTAAATCTGTAGTGCATGTATTTATTTTGTCTATCTCTCCTCTAGACTGTAAACTCATTGTGTAGCAGGAATGTGTCTGTTATATTCATTCATTCCATCGTATTTACTGAGCTCTTACTGTGTGCAGAGCACTGTACTAAGTGCTTAGAAAATACAGTTCAGCAACAAATAGAAACAATCCCTGCCCAACAATGGGCTCACAGTCTAGAAGTATATTGTTATACTGTACTCTCCCAACTGCTTAGTACAGTGCTCTGCACACAGTAAGTGCTCAATAAATAAGATTGATTGATTGATTCCATGCCACCTTCAATCAATTATATTTGTTCAGCACTTACTGTGAGCAGAGGACTGTACTAAGGGCTTGAAGAAACTCTCAGGGCAGAAAGGATTGATTATTACCATAGAACTGTCTAAAGCCGCTCTATGCAGTTTCAAGTGTGGTCAATTTTGTAGGAGAGTCAATCCTTCATTCAATCAGTGGTATCTACTTGCCCTAATCAGTCAATCAATTGTATTTATTGAACACTCACTCTGCAGAGAGCACTGTACTAAGTGCTTGGGAGAGTAGAATATAACCAAGTTGGTAGACATTCTATACCCTCAATGAGCTCCTCTGAGTTGGAAGAGCACTTGGGTTTTCTAGCAATCAATCAGTGGTGTTTATTGAGTGTTTACTGTGTGCAGAGCACACTACTAAGCACTTGGGGGAAATATAATATAGTTGGTAGATATGATCTTTACCTCCAAGGAGCTTCTGTCCCAGTGGAAAAATCAGCTCTAGCTCAGGCAACTGTCAGCTTTGTCAAGAAAGACTTAAATGAGGTGAATGGGTGATTCACCCAGAATATATCATCTGTTAGGTGTCACCCAGAAAGTTAGCAGTAGAACTACCAGTAAGAACCCAGGTATTCTGATTTCCCATCAAAGACTATGCTTTTTCTCTAAACCCCCTTTACCCTATGTTCGGCTTTCTTTGCATTCTCTCCCCAATGAATTTAACACAGATGCGGATTACTTAGCACACTAAATGTCTAATTAGATGCACATATGTTTAACAACTAATTACCTTGCTTTAATTTCTCTTTCTTAGGGCTATTGAGATAATAAAAGGATTTTGGGGGTATTTTTTTTCAAGCTTCATTGCAACTCAAAAGGCCCTTGGGCTGCATGAAGATTAGATAATTGCATTAATTTCTTTCCATCAAATTAGGGGTATATTGAAAAATTAGAGACAAATATTCCAACAAAACCACGGGTATGTTTCAGTCAAAGAGAAGGATTCCATATATTGCATTTTCTTCCTTGTGAAGTGTTTCAAACTAGTTTGTTCTAGTTCCATTAGGGTTGGTTGTACAGAGTGTTTCTGCTATCTGGGTGAATACGTTGAGCACAGATTCTAGCTGTGATAGCAAATGTGGAAAAACAAATAGACGAGTACAATTTTCTGTTTCCAGTATTGTACTCAGTAGACATTCAGCAGATGGATTAATTCTTATTCTAATGGATATCTTTGCTTGTCAGTTATTTTCTTTCCATTTGTCTAATCATCATCAAAGGTGTTTATTTAGCACTTACTGTATGAAGAAAACTGAACTAAATGCTAGAAAGAACACAATACAACAGAGTTAGTAGACTTGTCCCCCTGAACAATGGGGCATTCTCTGTGGTTGGGGACTATACCATTTAAATTGCTTTTGTTATCTTTGTAGTGATTAGCATAAAAATATCGGTCTTGATAAAGATTGATTGAAAAGAAAAATGAAAAAGTGATTATATTTCATAACCAGGAGAACATACCTTTTCTATTATAGGAAGAAATGGGAAGATATCCCTCTCTTTGTGATTATTTCTATAATTACTGAGTTCCCAAGTGAGTTTTTTGAAAAAAACTCCAGGAGGTTGATTTTTCCAGGCTACAGATCAATTTGTCTATTCCCTCCAGACTGTAATCTCGTCCCTCTAGAATGAAGCTCACTGTGGTCAAGGACGAGTGTCTGTTATATTGTATTCACCCAAGCGCTTAGTACAATGCTCTGCACACAGTAAGCACTCAATAAATACAACTGATTGATGGATTGAAAAACAAGTCATGAACCTTAGGGGTTTAAATCTCAGTAAGTGTTGTAAAGGCTTAACCATTAGAGAAGCAGCGTGGCTTAGTAAAGAAGCAGCATGGCTTAGTGGAAAGAGTCCAGGCTTGGGAGTCAGAGGTCATGTGTTCTAATCCTGGCTCTGCCACTTATCAGCTGTGTTACTTTGGGCAAGTCACTTAATTTCTCTCAGCCTCAGTACCAGTACCTCATCTGTATTGCCATTGTTCTTGTCTGTCCGTCTCCCCCGATTAGACTGTAAGCCCGTCAAACGGCAGGGACTGTTTCTATCTGTTGCCGACTTGTTCATTCCAAGCGCTTAGTACAGTGCTGTGCACATAGTAAGTGCTCAATAAATACTATTGAATGAATGAATCTGTAAAATGGGGATTATGACTGTGAGCCCCATGTGGGACAATCTAATTACCTTGTATCTACCCTAGTAGCCTAGTACCCTGTACCTAGTACCCTGAGAAGCAGCGTGGCTCACTGGAAAGAGCCGGGGCTTTGGAGTCAGAGGTCATGGGTTCGAACCCCGGCTCTGCCACTTGTCAGCTGTGTGACTTTGGGCAAGTCACTTAACTTCTCGGTGCCTCAGTTCCCTCATCTGTAAAATGGCGATGAAGACTGTGAGCCCCACGTGGGACAACCTGATTCCCCTGTGTCTACCCCAGCGCTTAGAACAGTGCTCGGCACATAGTAAGCGCTTAATAAATACGAACATTATTATTATTATTATTATTAGTGCTTAGAACAGTGCTTGGCACATAGTGAGCACTTAACAAATACCCTTATTATTATTATTACTATTTAATTGATTATAGCATCATCTGTCAGAGGAGCTAGAAAGATGTGCAAATCGTGCCATTGCCAAAACCCAAGGGTTGGACTGATCATAAGCTCAGGGCTCTAAATGATCAATATACCAATCAGTCAAAAGTATTTATTGAGCTACTGGGAATCTAAAACTACTTTAATAATAATGTTGGTATTTGTTAAGCGCTTACTTAAGCGCTTACTATGTGCAGAGCACTGTTCTAAGCCCTGGGGTAGACACAGGGGAATCAGGTTGTCCCACGTGGGGCTCACAGTCTTCATCCCCATTTTACAGATGAGGGAACTGAGGCACAGAGAAGTTAAGTGACTCGCCCACAGTTACACAGCTGACAAGTGGCAGAGCTGGGATTCGAACTCATGACCTCTGACTCCAAAGCCCATGCTCTTTCCACTGAGCCACGTTGCTTGTTTGAGTACATAGATTTAGTAGACACAATCGCTGCCCTAAAGGAGCTTATAATCTAAATGCACATTTGTCCACTTTTAAACAGATAGTTGAATCACTTTTGTTTTCAAGGGCTTTGGTTTATGTTTCTCCCAAGATAACATTACCAAGGTCTCAGTGATTTTTCAGAGAGGTCTGAGCCGACGGCCCCAAGCAGGATTTTGTTCTGATGCGGGATGACTCTGGGGAATATTAAGGGTGCCTGTCACTACCTGAGGCTGAAGTGGGCATTTGTTAATAATGACCATGGTATTTGTTGAGCAGTCACTATGTGCCAGGCACTCTTCTAAGCACTGGGGTAGATACAAGACAATTGGGGTGGGCATAGTCCCTGTCCCACAGAGTGCTCACAGTCTTAATACCTACTTTACAAATGAGGGTGCTGAGGTACAAAGAAGTGAAGTGATTTGCCCAAGGTCAAACAGCAGGCAAGTGGTGGAGCCGGGATTAGAACCCAGGTCCTTCTGACTCCCAGGCCTGTGCTCTAGCCACTATGCTATGCTGCTTCTCCTCAGCTTTACTGGTAGCTACAGAACCTTGCTGCACTTGGGCCAGGAAATAGATCTCCCATAAGCTCCCAATTGGGTATCTCTAGTGAAGTCTCTTCATGAGGGGGAAATTAAAAAAACAAAGATTGGGGCTGGGGCTTGGGGGAGATGGTCTCTCTGGTGGGCCCTGCAACCCCGAGAAAAGTCTGGTCATCGGGCTTTGCTCTGACAGCACTCGGCCACGACCTCGCAGGTCTCTTGGGAAATCTACCGCTGTGCCTAACAGCTGGTCTCAATCAGCTTCAATCTTGGCCACTTCACAGCAGATGAAGCTCACCCAAACATAATGAAAATAAAAGCAAAGGCTCAGTCTCTGGAAATAACTGTTTTGATTTAGGATGAAATAGGTGGCTTCCTGTTTCTCCTTCAAGGAGCTAGAGACATAGCGTGAAATGTACACAGCCCTTTCAAATTCAGCCCAGCTAATAATGTCATACCAATTACAGAAGTAAAACAACCCCCAATGTGTTCCACCTTAATCTTTACCCTTTCCTAAGAGAAATGTTTCACTGATTTGCAGTGATCATCGTTCTTGGATAGCTCAGGTGCTTGAAGGATTGGAGAAGTAAAATCAATCAATTGTATCTGTTGAATATTTACTTATGCAGAGTACTGTACTAAGCACTTGGGAGAGTAGACTGTAATAGATTTGGTAGACATGCTCCCCATACACAATAAGCTATTTCACCCTTCCCAAAATTTAAGAGAATCTTGTTGACTTTTGATTCTGAGCTTTCATATTTTTTGAATGAAAAGCAAGAGTAGCAGAAGAAAGGATTACTTGAAAACTATATTGGATACAGAACTGTTCTCTCTGTGTCATACAAGATAAATAGTAACTGTACTTAATCCTCACAACTGAGCCTTTTTATTCTGTGAGCTAAAAGGCTTTATTGACACTGAGACTTTCTGAGTCTGCTAACATTTGGCTAAAGTGCAAAGTTTCAGGACATTTCTGAAAACCATGCAATCTTCCTGGAGAAATTGGAAGTCTTTTTCAGGAACATTCTGCAGGATACATAGGTGGTACATAAGCAGACACTAAGGAGACTATTCTATTTCTCTTCACCCTCATGAGGGGGTCTCTGGGGAAATTGACCACTGTGCCTAACAGCTGGTCTCAATCAGCTTCTACCAGCAAATGCTGGTAGAGGGTGGCACCCTAGAATTGTGCTCTGACTGTAGCCTAGTGGAAAGAATCCAGACCTGGGACTCAGAGGACCTGGGTTCTAATCCCAACTTTGACAGTTGCTTGCTGTGTGACCTTGGGCAAGTCACTTTACTTCACAGTTTTTCAGTTTCCTCATCTATAAAATGGGAATTCAATACCTGTTCCCCTCCTGCTTCAATTGCAAACCCCTTGAAGGGCAGTGTCTGTCTCTGACCTAATTTAAAGAAAAAATAATAATTATGGTGTTTGTTAAATGTTTACTATGTGCCAATCATTGTACTGTATGCTGGAGTAGCAACAAGTTAATCAGGTCTTACACAGAGCTCAAGGTCTATGAAGGAAGGCAACAGGCATTGAATCCCCATTTTGCAGATGAGGGAACTGAGGCACAGAGAAGTTAATAACATGACTTGCCCAAGGTCACACAGCAGATAAACTTTAGAGCCCGTGATGAACACCCAGGCCTTCTGACTCTTTTCACTAGCCTGCAACTCCTTCCCTGATCCTCTTGTATCTACGCCATGCTTGACACATAGCAAGTGCTTAACAAATACCACTCGTATGATGATGGTGAATGATAATGAAGGCAGAGAAGCTAGGAACCTCTGGAAAAGAAGACGGACTCCACTAAAGCCTCAAGGTCCTGAAAGAAAAAAGGAAGAAAACCTGGACACAGAATGTGAGCTATTTTCACAGCCAATCATATTTCTAATCAGAAGCTGATTGATTCATAATGAAAATTTGATTGTCCCAAGCAGTACTCAAGCAGTTAACCTGTTGCATTTTCATTTTGGTCGACAAGAGTTTAATGAGCACCTCATATTTCTGAATGTCACATTATTTACTAAACCCAAACTAGTTGAATTGCAATCAGACCTGGTTTATTTAGTACGTCACCCCCTTCCTTTTTCTCATCCAGCTTTCTGCCTCAGTCTTAGAACAGGAAATAAATACAATTTCTAGAAATACCTGCTTATTCAAACACAAGCAGTGTTATTGAAGGTTGTTGTTGGGGTTTTTTTTGCCCCAGACATAATTGAAAAGTACTTTGCCCAATTATCTTATGTAATCTTTTCACAATGCGCTCTTTATGAAATTAATAGAAAGGACACATTTTTGCCTTTTATCTCTATTATGAGAAAAGCTACTGTATCAGGGAAACGAAGTTCTGAGAATGGAACATTGTCAGGGTCTTGTTATCTAGTCCTGGTGGAATTATTATAAAGGTTCTATGGTGATCAAGCGAGAATACACAAATACCAATTAAATGAATCCCAAGAAACAGTCAAAACAATATTGAGGTAGGAGGAAGAGACGCTTAAGCCAATTAGAGTGTTGCTTCCATTTTTGGTGCAGGTCTGTTTGGTTTAGAGCTGAAAGAAAGAAGCAGTCAGTGGTCAGAGTTTTCAAGTTTTGGCAAGGGGAAGGGAAGTTACTTGAGGACAGGGTTCCTGTCTACCATCTCTATTGTTTTGTAATAATAATAATGGCATTTGTTAAGCACTTACTACATGCAAAACACTGTTCTAAGCACTGGGGGGATACAAGGTGATCAGGTTGTCCACGTGGGGCTCACAGTCTTCATCCCCATTTTACAGATGAAGTAACTGAAGCCCAGAGAAGTTGTGACTTGCCCAAAGTCACACAGCTGACAAGCAGTGGAGCCGGAATTTGAACCCATGACCTCTGACTCCCCAGCCCGTGCTCTTTCCACTGAGCCATGCTGCTTCTACTTTCCAAGTGCTTAGTACAGTGTTCTGCCTATAGTAAGCATTCACTACATACCATTGATTGATTAGAGATGACACATGCTGAGGGGAAGAAAAAGTACTTTCTTTGGGTCTAGTTTGGCCACTGATTTATTGCACCAAGTCACAAGTCTCTGGGGATCAGTGTTCTTATCTATAAAATGGCCCTTGGAATGCTCAGGTCCTAATTATCCTAAGATGATAGTGAAAGTATTAAAGGGAGAGTCTCCTAGGTAACAGAAGAACACCTCCTGACCTTCCCCTTCCTTTTGAAGATGTAACTTAGAAACTGAGCCAGAATCCTTCACTGGCCACATGTGGTAGTAATCCAGCTATTTAAGAAATTTGTTCTTTTGTATAGGGAGCAAGTCGCTAGGTGTAGGAATCAGGGAAATCCAGGTGAATTCATTGGGTCTGTGGGACTACTTAACCTCTCACTCCCAGAGGCACGTAGAGTGGTGTAGGCAAGATTAAAGAAGCTGTGGTAGGTGAGCTTCGGCCTAAATTTTTGCTTGTGTAACTAGGGGTGGTGAATGTATTAGGGTGGCTAGTTATTCTACTAATGGCCCAGAGGCATTATTGCATTGCTCTTGTAATTCGCTATTGGAGTTGTTCTTTCTATTGTGCCTGTAAAGTATGTTTATTCATATATTCAATAGCGCTGGTTGAGTAGCCGCCTTTGAGGTGTTTGTAATCTAATGGGGGAGTGTGGCAGATGTAAATTGAGTATATGGGGGGGGGGGTGAGGAGTAAAGTGGACAATGGATAATAAAAGAGTTGAGAAATAGAGTGGCCTAGGTGGTCAGAAGATGGGGTTTTAATCCTTCTTCTCCTGCCGTGTCTTCTTTCTGTGTTATCTTTTGCAAGCTACACTTAAGTTTTAGTTTCCTCATCTTTGAAACGGGAACTTTAAATATCAGTTCTCTCTACCACCAACCTTAGGTTATGAGTCCTATGCAGGGTAAGGAGTGTGTCTGAGATTATCATGTATCTACCTGAGTGTGGGGTACATAGAAAACCTTTAATGAATTATCAAATCAATCAGTATATACTGAGGTGTTGGGGGATGACTTGGGGAGGGGAGTCTAAATCAGTTATTAGTAGTATTGAGTACTTATTGTGTGCAGTACACTGTACTTAAGAGAGTAAAACTTAACAGTTGGTAGGCACATCCCCTGTCCACAGTGAGTTCAGTCTAGAGGGGGAGACAGGCCTTAAGAGAAATTAAATTACAGGCATGTACATAGGTTCTGTGGAGCTGAGGGAAGGGTAAATTAAAGGGTGGAAATCCTAGTACAGTTGGCTTAAATTTAGTTTGAGAAATGAAAGTGAGATTTGGATGTAGATAATAAAACAATTTTAACTGAGCTATAACGTGCTGTATGCTCCCCTCTTCTCCAGAGCACTGCAGTATGTGGGAGAAGGATAAGAAAGTTCTAGTCCAAAAACTTATGTGAATTTGGGGATGGGGCGGTGGGAATTGTTCCTACAAGAGGTGAGGCTTGTGTGTGTAAAAGGAGAGACTTTCATTTTGATAAAGTGAAGTGACCTCACTAATGCCCAGAAAAGCTATATCGGTGGCTTTTATTTCTAGAGCTGAAGTCACCTGACACTTTTCTCCTCATCCCCAGCACCCTATGGCATCAGCTTCACCAGCCTCTTGACGTCAATCCGGCGATGATTAATGGCATCTGATTAAAAAAGGGTTGCCTTAGAATAGGGTGCTGTTCCGACGTTGGAAGCATCACCAAAGTCCTAATCGGAGCTCATTGCTGTCCGTACAGCCGCTGAGACGGCTCTTTGTCATTCTTCCTGATGGGTGGTGGATTCTAGAAAATGCCACTTCTGTGAAATTCACATTTGTCAGCAAGAAAAACAAGCTGGCAGAACATAAGGTACTGTTGCTAAGCAATCCTTGCCAATATAATTCAGGCACATCATTGTGGTGACGGCCCTAGCTGGAGAAGGGAGATATTTTTTTAGCCTGATGAAAATCCCTAACTTCAGAGAGGGTTTGAGAAACTAGGGAAACACCAGGAGAGACCGAGAAGATGAATCAACATTCTGAAGGAGAAGGGTCCCCAAATAGGGGTCTTCTGTCCTATTAAGACTTAATTTTCAAACTGGATCCTACAAATTTCTTGTAAACTTATTTAAAAAGAAGCCACATCTATAGGTTTTAGTTTAGGCTTGTATGATACCTTTGAAAGATAGCCTTATACCTATTTATAAGTATCCTTAAAATTGGACTGAAAAGAAGACTTTTTTTTTTCTCGCTCTCTATTTTTAAGCATATAACATGTACAGCTACATACAAGATCCCCACAATGGCACACTCATAACTTGTGAGCTATTATTGTTCTTATTGCTGCTGTGACTTTCTTCAATTGTTTGCTGTCTTCAATCATTTCACTATTTCCTTGTGTGTCTGTTGCTGAACTTCCTCTTCCTTTCCCTGGAATTCTTGGAATACTTATCCTTGTTTGGCTCAGGAGTCCTGCCTAATTTATCAACCAGTGGTACTTGAGTGCTCGCCGGGTGCAGAGTATTGTACTAAATCCTTAGGAGAATGCAGTAGAGTTGTAGACCTCATTCTTTCCTTCGAATAGCTTAATCCTCCATTGTTCCCCAGTCCTTAGTACAATGTTGTGCACAGTCAATAAAATATTTAAGCACTTACTATGGGCAAAACACATAGCTAAGCATAGGGGCAGATACAATACAATCACATCAGACACAGTCTAAGAAGGGGGGAATGACAGGTGCTTAATCTCCATTTTATAGCACAGATGTCAATATTGGTCAATAAGAGAAGTCAATAGGGAAGCAGCTTGGCTCAGTGGAAAGAGCCCGGACTTGGGAGTCAGAGGGCATGGGTTCGAATCCTGGCTCTGCCACTTGTCAGCTGTGTGACTGTGGGCAAGTCACCTAACATCTCTGTGCCTCAGTAACCTCATCTGTAAAATGGGGATTAAGAGTGTGAGCCTCACGTGGGACAACCTGATTATCCTGTATCTACTCCAGCACTTAAAATAGTGCTCTGCACATAATGCTTAACAAATACCAACATTATTATTATTATTTGTAAATCATAGTAATGCCTGTCTCCCTCTTTAGACTGTAAACTCACTTTGGGCAGGGAATGTGTCTGCCAACTCTATTGTGTTCTCCAAGAGCTTAGTACAATGCTCTGAACAAAGTAAGTGCTCAATAAATATCACTGAATGAAAGTGACCTGCTGAAGGTTACACAGCAGGCAAGAGGCAGGGCTGGGTTTAGAACCAAGGTGTCTCGACTCCCAGGCCTCTACTCTGTCCCACTAGGCCATGCTGTTTCTCTAAGAAAAGAACACATCTACTCTTCCCATTTTCACTACTATACACTTTGTGTGACACTTCTTGGGGAAGAAGATCCATTTTACAGACCACTCCAGCTGCAACACAACATGGTGTATGTGATGTGAAACCCATCCAACTGAAAAATAAATGAAATAGGCTGATGGATGTTCAAGTCATTTCCATTCTTATCAGACTTCAAACTAAAAGAGAATAAGATATCTGGGGTAGTGGTAGTAGTCGCCCACTCCATTAACCACTTCCCTATTGAGGTTAGTTGCATTAACCAGAGCCAGACAGCTTTATCCGAGATGGACCAGGAAGCTGAATTTCTAGAAGGATAAAGTAATGGGAGGCTTGAGTCTTCTCCCCTCCTCATGGGAGGGATGTGGACAAGCATAAATGCACATTGACATAAGCAATTCACATCTCCATGGGGTAAAGGAAGGAGAATTGCTGATTTAGTGTCCAGGAATTCTAGTTTATCTTCAATTTCAAAACCAAAATTGGGCCATTCATCAGGAATGAGGACCGCCTAATCATTCTGACAAATGACTTTTGAAAAGCTAAGATATTCGACGCAATTCCCTGGAAAAGGAAGAGCTCTGTGGCTTATTCCAGATGGCCTGTATTTAAAATCAATTAGCTGCATATTCCCTGGTCCTGAGCCATTTTAATTCCAGAGGTGGTTGTGACAAAGGGTGTTGTCTGATCTGATGGATTCCCTGAAACTTTTGCTTTGAGTTTTTGCTTAATGTTAAACTTTGTGATCTTGTGAGTTGAACTAAGGTGAGCAGAGTCTGTGAAGCAGCGTGGCTCAGTGGAAAGAGCCTGGGCTTCGGAGTCAGAGGTCACGGGTTCGACTCTCGGCTCTGCCACTTGTCAGTTGTGTGACTGTGGGCAAGTCACTTAACTTCTCTGTGCCTCAATTACCTCATCTGTAAAATGGGGATTAGCTGTGAGCCTCACGTCGGACAACCTGATTACTCCATATCTACCCCAGCGCTTAGAACCATGCTCTGCACATAGTAAGCGCTTAACAAATACCAACATTATTATGTCAACCATTCAATGGTGTTTTATTGAGCTCTGATTGGGTGCAGAACATTGTATTAAGCACTTGGGAGAGAACGGTATCACAGAGTTGGTAGATGCATTCCCTGCCCACAAGCCTACAATCTAGAGGATGACAGGCATTAATAAAAATAAATAATTTATGGATGTGAACAAAAATGCTGTGGAGTAATATACCATGAACCTTCCACTGTTATCCCTGAACATTGAACAATATGACAAGCAGTGTGACTTAGTGGAAAGAGTACGGGCTTAGGAGTCAGGGGTCATGGGTTCTAATCCCGGCTCCGCCACCTGTCAACTATGTGACTTTGAGCGAGTCAGTTCACTTCTCAGTGCCTCAGTTACTGTAAAATGGGAATTGAGACTGTGATCCTCAAGTGGGACAACCTGATTACCCTGTATCTACCCCAGCTCTTAGAACAGTGCTCGCCATATAGTAAGTGCTTAACAAATACCAAAATTATTTATTATTAAAATGGGGATTGAGACTGTGAGCCCCACATGGGACAGGGACTGTAACCTGATTTATTTGTATTCTCCACAGTGCTTAGTACAGTACTTGGTGCATAGTAAGTGCTTAACAAATACTATTATTATTGTTGTTGTCGTTACAAGTTAGCTCCTCTGCAGGTTCCGCTGCTATAAATGTGGGCATATAGGCAGATGGCTTTCTCCTGATAATGGATTTCACCTGGTATTTCTGGAGTGTCTGTTAGTGAAATAACCAGTTGCTTTGACAGGTATGTTTCACACGGACACATCAAAACAGGACAGAGGGTGGAGGAAAATATCCTATTTTGCTTTAAACTTGAGAAAGCAAGACACAATACATTTTGATTATAGCTTTCAGGCAACATGTAGAGAGAGCTTTTGAATGCCTGATACACACTGAACAACATGAATTATTTCAGGAGCTCAGTAGCATTTCACAAAACATTATTATTATCAGATCTGATTAACTTATGACTACCACAGTGCTTAGCACATAAGTACTTAAATATAAGCATCATCACCTAGAGTGCAAACAAGCTAAGATCTTGTGGTGATAATTCTGTAGTACTCTACTCTCCCAAGTGCTTAGTCCAGTGCTGTGCACATAGTAGGCACTCAGTAAATATCACTGATTAATTGTTACATCAACTCTGGCCAGAGAGCCTAGATTTGAGCATCCCAGACTCTCAAACTAGAGCTGTGGTTAGAGCTAGGAAAACCACTTCCAGGTTTAAAGAGACAGACTCCTTTTACCCATTCTTCTATAACTCTTGAGCCTCAATAAAAAGAGGAATTTTCCCATTGGAGGTGCTTTAAATCATTCTAATTTTTCACTGGGGAATGGCCTTTTCTTGGTTGATACATTTATCGTGTTTTTCTATTGCACTGTGTGAAGCCATCTGAAGAAATTGGGGACAGGGGGCTGGAAAGGAGGTGTTGGAGGTGATTTATGAAGATGTGTATTTCTGTATAGGAGCCCCCATTCAGGTGTTAGGGATTGCATCACCTCAGCAGCATAGCATGGTGGAAAGAGCACAGGCCTGGGAGTCAGCAGCTCACAGGTTCTAATCCTAGTCCTGCCACTTGTTTGCTGTGACCTTGGGCAAGTCAATTCACTTCTCTGGGCATCAGTTACCCCATCTATCAAGTGGAGATCGAGACTGAGCCTCACAGGGGACAAGGACTGTGTCCATCTGATTTGCTTGTATCCACCCCAGTGCTTAATGCAGTGCCTGCACATATTAAGTGCTTAACAAATACTATTATCATTATTACCCCCTAGGATTTCTCCACCTCCACCCCTGAGCAATTATATTCATATCTCTATAGTTGGTAGCCTTCCTACCTGTAATTTATCTTGTTGTCCATCTCCCCAACTAAGCTGAAAGGTCCTTGGGGACAGGGATGATGTCTACTAACTCTATTGTACTCTCCCAAGTGCTTAGTTCAGTGCTTTGCACACAGTAAGCACTCAAATACCATTGATTGATAGTGGTAACAGTAGTCAAAGATAATTCTCAAGAAGGCAAAGGTTTGGGGTACAATGTTTACTTTGGTATTGTAGTTAGTACTGATAGCTATTTTTAATAAGTTACCATTGTTGTTGTTATCACTATTAATAAAGCCATTCAATTACACCTCATACCCTCTTTCCTTCTTAAGGATTCTAATTTAAAATTTCTGGTTTGGTCTCCTGCTGGAAAAATAGATGAATAGAGTTCCCATCGTATTTGGAGGACAAGGTCAGCATAGATGAAAACAATCATCTTTTTTAGGAAAAGGGGGTGTCTTCATATTCATAATGACACATTTTAATCAATAGCACAAAAAGACTCAGTAATACAAAGGGCAGATAATATAGATAATGGTTAATGGAGAGTTCCTCACTCCATTCTTTTCTGAAAACATAATGGCTGCATTCATCATGTTTTATGGAAGAAATGAAACAAATGAAACAAATGCACAATCTAATCTTCAGCTCCAAGAAATGAAAAGGGATGGTGTGAGTTACACTTAGTGGCTTAATTAAAAGAAAGAATATGAAGCAAGTTTATTATGAGGCCCTTTGCCAGTTAGGATCAACATTCGCTGCCCTAAAAGCATCTCATTTGCCAAAACATTTAGCAGAAAGCTTAATTTTCAGCTCAAAGTTGATCAAGAGTTTTAATTAAATGCTCCATCTGAAGATAAAATTGTGTGGTATTTTCCCTGCTATAGTATTCATTCAAGTGTATTTATTGAGCAAGTGTGTACAGAGCACTGTAATAAGAGTACAGTATCACAATACACACAGCCTCTGCCCACAGTAAGCTTAAAGTCTAGAGAGGAGGGGAAAATGAAAACTTCAGGTACCAATCATGCTTCTCTAAGCTAGCCTCATTTCCTTTTCTCAAACTCCTTCTGCATTGCCCTGATTTGCTTCCTTTGTTCATCCCCTGCCCCAGGCCCACAGCACTTATATCCCTATCTGTAATTTATTTATATTCATGTCTGTCTCCACTTCTACACTATAAGCCCATGGATGGGAAATGTCTGTTATATCATTATATTGTACTCCCCCAAGTGCTTAGTACAGTGCTTTGCACACTGTAAGAACTCAATAAATATGATTGATAAACTGCAGATCTAGGTTAGAGGGGCTTGGATCAATGAGAATCTCTGAAACCAGATCCAGTCAACTTCTTATCATGTACAGCTACAGGATTTGGACTCTGACTTAGCACATCTCTTCTCTTTTACCAGGCACATTGCTGGAAGTCTACCTCTGACACAGGACCAAGGTAATTTAGCTTATCGCTGAACCCAATGATGTAGTAAATGCTTTAAAACTCAGCATAATACTGAAATGCCTTGATTTTTAATAACAGTCATTTAGTTCTATTGCTCTATAATTACATTTGGAAGCAGAAAGCAAGAAACTACCTCTTTTGGGGGGAAAAAAGCTAATTTTTCTTTTATTATCCTTCAATTTCTAAACATGGGTAAGAATGAAATGTCACATACCTTTAGAATTCATTCTATAAATATACTTGGTAACTAGGAAACTCACATTGTCATTATTTATGATCTAGGAATTCTTTCCATGGAAACTATTATAAGAATCAGGAGAAACTAGATGGGGAATCCGAAACTGTTTAGGAAATCACCAGGAAAAGTCTATTCACCAAAGGTGCTGAGGTGAGAGGAGGTCAAGATTTAATCAGGGACAAAAGGCTTTGAGCAGTAATTAACCAACTCTGCTTCAAGCTGGCTCCTTCTCCTCTGCACAGCTTCTGCTGAGACAGGCAGGAAAACATGCCAGTATTTCCAATTCTCCAACGTGCAGGACTTTGTCTGCTCAGGTTACTGTGTGCAGTGAAGGCACCATTTATAGTGCTGGTTCCCTTCTGACAACATCTTAGGGTTGATTATCTTGGCCCTCAGTGGGGTGGCTAAAACACGAGGAACAGGAAAATTGGCCCTGTCCCTTACGGGCATCTGACTGAGTAGGGGGTCTGGGGCAGGACACAGATTCTGCTAATTCTCACCAGAGAGCAGGAATGAAGCTAGAGGATGCTTGTGAATATTTCTATGTCTTTGTCCCCCATTAGAATACAACCTCCTGTGGGCAGAGAATGCATCTTATGCTTCTGCAATAGTCAGACCTTGAGGCATTAAGTGGGACAGGGACTGTGAACAAATCTGATAGTTGGTATCTATCCCAAAGCTTAATACAGTGCCTGGCATATCATAAGGGATCATATCCTCATATCTGACAGACGATTATTCTTCCCCCGCCCTTCAAAGTCTTATTGAAGACACATCTCCTTCAAGAGGCCTTCCCTAACTGAGCCCTCTTTACTTTTCTACTACCTTCTGTGTCGTCCTGACTTGCTCCCTTTATTCATCCCCCCGCCCCAGCCCCAGAACACTTATATCCAAATCTGTAATTTATTTATATTAATGCTTGTCTCCTCCTCTGGACTGGGCAGAGAATGTGTCTATCGGTGTACTGTACTCTCCCAAGTTCTTTGTACAGTGCTCTGCACACACTAAGCACTCAATAAATATGATTAAATGCTTAACAAATACCATGAAAAAGTTTAAAGATATGCATACAAATGATACAGGTTGTAGAGCGCATGCTGGTATATGCGGGTGTTGCAGAATTGCTGAAGGTGCAGTAGCCAGGAAAATAGGGAAGGGAAATGAATGATTAATCAGGAAAGGCTTCCTGGCAAAGATGTGATTTGGGAAGTACCTCGAAGATGGGGAAGGCCATGGTCTTCCAGATATAAAGGGGAAAGGAGTTCCAGGCAGAAGGGAGGGCTTGAGCAGGAGGTCAGTGGTGAAGACGAGAGAGGGAGGCACAGTGAGAAGGTTGGCTTGAGAGGAAGGAAGTGTGTGAGTTGGAGCGTAGTGGGAGAGGAGCAAGGATAAGTAAGACCAAGTAACTTCAAGCACTTGGCCTTGTGTTTCTGCTTAAATCTGAGTGGAATGGACAACCCCATCCAAGATCCCATTAAGACTTCTGGGTAGGCTTCTGTGTCGATGGCTGGCTGAACCAAACCCCCAAACCAGACAAGATCAAAATCAGGAAGATTTTATATGGGCAAATTTTGTCTGCAATGTAGCTAGGACATTAAGGAATGTCCTTCCAGCAGTTCAAACCTGTTTAAATCTGTCTTGCCACCATATAGAAATAAACAGTATGTGCTCATATTCACGGGTAGAGTTTTGCAAGAATGCATCCCTCACTTTATGGAAATGAGGGCATTCACAATATGCAAAGGAAAATAGGATCACAGATTTTCATGGATAAGAAGTGTTGGGGAATTTGAGTGAAGTCTCTAACATTCCTTGTCCAACTCCACCTAAACATGCATTTTTAGTTTTTCAGTGATAGTTTACTTAAACTGACAGGATCAAAGGATATTTGCTAGTTAAGTATGATAGAGCATCTCCCCATCTAGTTAATGAAAGCACAATGTCTTACAGTCTTGCTAAACAGAAATCCACCAAGCACTAGGATACATTCTGTAGGGAAGAAGCCTGCAGTGACTCCCAAGGGAAAAGATTCAATGAACTTCTAGGTCTTTTCCATCTCTAATATGGTTCTGATTCCAGCCATTTTCTTCCCACTAGTTTTTTTTCTGATTTGTCAATGAGGTTACCTTTCTCCCAGGCAACTCTATCCATTAAGTTTTTGCAAATATATCTCCTCACTTCACCATATCTGCCCTCTGCATTTAGTAAGGAAGCAATAATAAAAACTTCATTTCTCTTCTTGGTGTCTGCTCCCTCATCTGAAAATGGGGATTAGGTCTGAGAGCCCCATATGGGACATGAACTTTGTCCAACTTCATTAGCATGCACCTACCCCAGCGTTTAGTACAGTGCCTGGTATATAGTCAGTTCTTAAAAAAAAAAAAAATCATAAAAAGGACCATATGCAACCAAGCACTTAGTACAGTGCTTTACACCCAGTAAGTGTTGAATAAATACAACTGAATGAATTTTTATCTCATGTAATATATGCGGAGGGTAGTTTGGTGTGTTATAATGGCCAGAGTGACTCTGAAGTCATCATTGATTTTGATACAATCTGCTCCACTGAATTAACATGAAAAATTTATACAAAATGCCCATTATTATTGAGGGAGAAGATTGGAGCGGGTTTCAGGTATGATAAAGCATTTCCTTAAACCTTCTGCCTCAAATTGAAGCAGATTTGATTTGTAAAACATTTTAAACATCTCACATCCCATGCAATCGTTCTTTCAAGCAGAAATGTAAATGCGCTTTAGGAAAGCATGCCTGTGTAGATACCACAACTGATCTGAATCAGAACGTCCTACTGATATGATCGGACGGCCCAAACCCAAGATTCTAAAATGCAGAACCTCTGAATTTTCTGAAATCCTGTCATCACTAAATGAGGGATAAAGATCCGGGGCAGTGGCAGGGCAGATAAATCATTCCACAGTCAGTCCACAACCAAGAAAACTATAGGAGGAAAGTAAAAGCCGGACTGTCAGACTTGGTACTTTTTGGCTTCATTCCTGGGCAGGGTAATATAGTTAGAAGGAGGAGGATCTCTCAGCAAATACAAGTGCTAGACATTCCTCTTCCACTCCGGGGAATGACTGTGGAATGATTCCTTAGGGGAGAGATTTTGAACCCATTGGTGTTTTGGAGACAGACGGACCTATTACCCTCATTTCCCTTTGTTCCTTTCTAAAACCTCTTTGTACTCATCATCTTGTTCTTTTCTCCCGGGACCACTTCCTGCCAGAACTCCACCGATGCTAACACGCTGCAATGTTAGTTTTTCTGAAGAGACCAGAGGGGGCAGAAATGCATATGCAGCCTTGAAAACCCATATTAATCATCACCTACTTGTTCTTTCTGGGGCTTCGTGCCCTTGGGCTTCCTTCTCTCCCCCCACCCCGTAAATCAAGGAGGCAATAAATGCCATAACGTCCCATGACTGTGTTTCTCCATTCTGTGGATTTTAAATTTGTGCAGCATATGAGTGGTGTGGCAGGAGGTGTGTATATCCGTGCTGCGAAAGGAACTAAAGTTAAATTATTTTGTTCTTAAACGTTCACTGAATGTCGTCTGGTTAGTTCAGTGCTTAACAGCAGGCTCTCCTACCACAAAAGGCCGAATGGTCTTAAAACATGATTGGAATTATGCAAGTTGATTATAATCAGTCTCGTTATACAAAGGAGTCTAATTCTAAGACACCACAGTTTACAGTCTTATTGCCATTCAGCCGTGAACAATAACAAAGGAAACAAAGGTTCACCCCACATTATTTAAAGAAAATCAAAATGGTATTTGGATGTCTGCTGTATTTTAAATATTTCTGTTCCTTCTCCTACCCTCCCAAGAGATAGTCTTCTCCTATCCATGGATTTCTTTACTAGTTTATTCAGTTGTATTTATTGAGCGGTTACTGTGTGCAGAGCACTTTACTAAGTGCTTGGAAAATACAATTCAGCAATAAAAAGAGACAGAGGGCTTACAGTCTAGAAGCAGCATGGTGTAGTGGATAGAACACGGGTCTGGGAGTCAGAAGGTCATGTGTTCTAATCCTGGCGCCGCCACTTGTAAGCTGTGTGACTTTGGACAAATCACTTTACTTCTCTGTGCCTCAGTTACTTCATCTATAAAATGGGGGTTGAGACAGCCCCACGTGAGACAAGGAATGTGACCAACCCAATTGCTTAGTTAGCACCTGGCACATAGTAAGCACTTAACAAATACCATAATTCTTGAAACAGCCTTACACACTAGCTCCTTTGGGTTTATTTTATCACTTTTTTTTTCCTTGAAGGAATGCTAAGAGTGTTAATGCCTCTCCCACACTGGAGCTGGGTATTATGTTTATGAACAATAAAGTACTCTGAACTTTCCATGTAAACCTCTACTTTTCATCAATGACATTTATATGCCTCCAGACCGAATTAGAGTTGGGCAAATGTGATTTTGCAAATTGCTAGAACTTGGTGGTTTGTATTGGCTCCTGTGTCTAACAGCAGGTCAGAGGGACAATCAGGTTTTTATTACTCACCTGTAAATACAAAGATGGCATTTTGTCCTTGCATGTTTAGGAAGCGATTTGAGCTGCTCTCATTAAGTCCTGACCCATAAACCGCTATAGTGGAGTTTCAAATGACTGATCATTTCAGCTGGAAGCAAGCTGCTAAAAGCCCTGATATTTGCTAAAAGAAACCACCATCAAGACAACGGTGGCAAGCAGCATGGCCTAGGGGATAGAACTGGGGCCTGAAAGTCAAAGGACCAGGGTTTGAATCCCCTCTCCACCCTTTGTGTGACTTTGGGCACTTCTCTGTGCCTGTCACCTCAGCTGAAAATTGGGGATTAAGACCGTGAGCCCTTTGTGGGACAGGGACTGTGTCCAACCTATTTTGTACCTACTCCAGCCCTTAGTAAAGTGCCTGGCACATAGCAAGTGCTTAACAAATACCATTAAAAAAAACAAAAACACATTTTCTGGTAGAGACTGTTTCAGGAGAGGTGGGGTATGTTGGAATGGTCAGTTCCAATGACATTAGTGCCAATCTGACTGGCAAGAGTTTGTGACCACATAATATAATCAATCAATTCCCAAAATAACTGATTTTTGTGATGTGGACTGCATGGAGCCTTATGGGTGGTAATAATGATATTCTGTATGGCATTTGTTAAGCGCTGACTATATGCCAGGCACTATACTAAATGCTGGGGTAGTACAAGGTAATCAGGTTGGACACAGTCCATGACCCACCTGACCCTCACAGTCTTAATCCCCATTTTACAAGTTAGGTAATGGAGGCATGGAGACATGAAGTGACCTACCTAAGTTCACAGAGCAGGCATGTGTTGATGCTAGGATTAGAACCCAGTCCTCTTGCTCCTAGGCCCATGCTCTTTCCACTAGGCCCTGTTGCTCCTTAGATGTATAGAGGCATAAAATCACACAGTTCTATGGCAAAGTCATTCATTTAAAAGACAGATTTGCCTTGCCCTGATTATAGTTATGTGGGGACTTTCTGAAAAATTGACTTCTCTTATAAGAGTAGAAAAACAATTAACTTTCAGACCATGATCAAAACTGAGATTCAAAGAGGATGATGGGAGTCAAAAATGCTGAGTTCTGATCCCGGCCTTGGTTTAACCGCTTGCTGTGATCCCGTGAAAATTGATTCGTTCAGGGTGTCTCAATTTTCCTAGCCGAACATCTGAGATGTATAAATAAAACATATTTAGTACACTAGTTAGAACTCTGAGATATTTGCAAAAACCTAGTCATTTTGTTATCTGCCCTTTTCCCAATCAGTTTAGTTGAAATGTTCTTTAAGGTGCTCTATATTTACATACATAAGCACTTATGTGTATTATTTGTACACCACTTTAGAAGATAATGCAATAGAGGGAGCATGGTCTAATGGAAAGAACACAGGACTGGAAGTCAGGGAAACTGGCTTTGAGTCCCAGTTCTCCCACTGATTTACTGAGTAATCTTGGGCACATTATTTAGAACAGTGCTCCAGTGCTTAAAACAGTGCTTGGCACATAGTAAGCACTTAACAAATACCATAATTATTATTTAGCCGCTGTGGTTTCCTTAACGGCAGAATGGGCATGAGAGAGTGAGGCCCCTAAGGGATAGAAATTGTGTCCAACCTCATAACCTTGCACCTAGCCAGTGCTTAGAACAAAGTAGGAACTTAATGCCATTATTAATAATAATGATGAAAAATATCTATGCATGGAGTGTCTGAAAAATCAAATGTGAGCATATAATTATAGTAGTAATAATTATGGTGGTTAAGCGCTTACTATGTGCCAGGCATTGTTCTAAGCTCTGGGGTAGATACAAGGTAGTCAGGTTGTCCCATGTGGGCTTACAGTCTTAATCCCCATTTTACAGATGAAGTAAGAGGGTCCAGAGAATAATAATAATAATGTTGGCATTTAAGCGCTTACTATGTGCTGAGCACTGTTCTAAGTGCTGGGATAGAGACAAGGCAATCAGGTTGTTCCACACAGGGCTCACAGTCAAGTGACTTACCCAAGGTCTCACAGCAGACAAGTGACTGAGCTGGCATTAGAATCCATGACCTTCTGATTCCCAGGCCCATGCTCTATTCACTATACCATACTGCTTCTCTGTATAATGCTAGATCTCTACTGTGCTGATCAATCTATCACACTATCAGTGGTATTTTTTTTTTTTGGTACTTGTTAAGCGCTTAATATGAGTCAGGCATTTTACCAAGTGCTGGGGTAGACACAAAATAATCAGGTTGGACACAGTCTGTGTCCCTCATGGGGCTCATATTCTCACTCTCCATTTTACAGATGAGGTAATTGAGGCACAGAGAAGTTAAATGACTTGCCCAAGGTCATATGGCAGAAAAATGGTAGAGTGGGGATTAGAACCAGCTCCTCCTGACTCCCAGGATCATGCTCAATCCACTAGGCCAGACTGCTTCTCAATTACCTTAGTTTTCTATATCACTTTTATTCCCAAAGTGCTCTCAAATTAATTAATTTCAGCCCTCACAACAACCCTATGAGGTAGAGAAGGCAGGTACTGTCATCCCTATTTTACCAATGAGGAAACTGAGGTACATAAAAGTTAAGCGATTCATCCACGGTCACATGATTTCTCACTGGAGCCATTCCTTTTAGCATTAAAACAGGCATGTTTGCTTCTAGGACCAACTGGAGCCAATCAGTTGGCAGGATTAATCCCTCCCAGCTCTCTTCCTGCCCACTATGGTTTGAAAGGAGACTCCTCCACAAATAGAGAAGCAGCGTGGCGCAGTGGAAAGAGCACGGGCTTTGGAGTCCGGGCTCATGAGTTCGAAACCCAGCTCTGCCACTTGTCAGCTGTGTGACTGTGGGCAAGTCACTTCACTTCTCTGTGCCTCAGTTCCCTCATCTGTAAAATGGGGATTAAGACTGTGAGCCCCACGTGGGACAACCTGATTCCCCTGTGTTTACCCCAGCGCTTAGAACAGTGCTCTGCACATAGTAAGCGCTTAACAAATACCAACATTATTATTATTATATTTCGGTTCCCTGGCCCTAATCCACCTCTCCCACATTGGAGAATGTAGCTCACCATTTGTAAAGAAATTGCCCCCAGCCTTGCGGGGTGGTTTCAGGGGCGTTTGGGTCCAGATATAGGGGCTAGAGATCCCCAGGGGGAGAGGGAATGGATCCGGGGAAACACGATGCTGCTGACTGGTTGTTCGCCCTTGGGATAATTGTGGCCATAAGCTCTTTCCTAGTACGCCACCAGAATGAGAATTCTCAAAGAGGCATCTTCGGTGAATGGCAGTAGAGAGGGGTCTCTTTTTATGTGAGGAAGAGGAAAATCACTAGTCTCTCCCTGTCTGGACAGAATGGTACTGTCCTGGACTGAAAGGTCCCCATGGGCAAGGCTGTTCATGGTGGAGGATCCCTAGATGTGAAGGGGAGAGGGAGGAAAACAAAGGAAAAGCTGCAGAGTCTGCAGGGTGATTAGCATACATCAGATGGGCTTTCCTAGCCACTCCTGCGCTGCGTAGAGGAATAGATAGATATATAGTCACATACTTTATATGGGTCCTCATTCATGTTTGTTAGGTGAGTAAAAAAAGATGAACAGCATGTATCCGAATCCCCTACCAAGTTTCAAGTAAGCTGCAAAAGCAAGCAAGGGTGAGATACACAGTTCTCTTAATTTAGAAAAAAAGTCTTTCTCATTTTGTCAGCCCTTGCACCTAACAATTCAAGAACAGAACATGCAGAAGTGCCAAGTTCTAAAATCCCCACAGAAGAGACGATACGTTCTCTTTCCTATCGTTTCTTGCTGAGAAGATGCCCGGTTGTTGACTTTCTAGCTGCTTGCTAAACTCACAGAATATTTGGACCTCCATCAGCAATAACTTGCTCAGCATCGATCCTCATTCTATTGATTGGCTGTGGTGTGCTTCATCGGACTAGACTGGGGCTGTAGGGATTTTTAGGCTTAGGCTGTTAGGAACAGTGTGGTCTAGTGGATAGACTCCAGGCCCGGGAGTCAGCAGGGCCTAGATTCTTATCCCAGCTCTGCCACTCATCTGCAGTGTGACTTTGGGAAAGTTACTTAACTTCTCTGTTCCCTTACCTTTAAAATGGGGATTAAGACCGTGAGTCCCATGAGGGACAGGGACTGTGTCCGAAGCAATATGCTTGTATTCACCCCAGTGCTTAGTATAGTGCCAGGGACATAGTGAAGACTTAAGGAGTACCACAATTATTATTATAATTTTTTCCATGCTCACAGTCGGGAAGGGAATTTCACTCACAGGGGGAGTGGGAGAGTTCTCTCAGCACCGCTTGGTATGTATGGGGGCAGAGCCAGCTGGAGAGAATAGCCTTGAGCTTTCCAGAGGCATCTGATTAATTTATTCCATCAATCATATTTATTGAGTGCTTACTTTGTGCAAAGCACTGTACTAAGAGCTTGGGAGAGTACAGTATAACAATAATGTGGTACACCTTCTGCCTCCTCTCCCCACTCGATATCCCTGTAAAATCTGTTGGGGGGCAGGGCGGATGGGCGATGGTTCTGGAAGGTGGGGAAAGGGAGCCAGGTGAGCTATGCTCTTACCATCTGACTGATTGGGGCTCACACCCCCACCACGATTTAGTGGATTTTTAGTGTACAAATTCCTGAGGACATTTTCCTCCCTCCCCCCATACACCTGCCCTGATTTCCCTTAGGAGCATGGGACTGGAGCCAGTCTTTATTTTTATGGCTGATAATGTGGGATCGAAAAATATTCCAGGAAAAAAAAAAGCATTGGATGACAAATCTTTAGAGCAGAGAGAAAGCAGAAACGAAACAGTAAATATACCAAACCTCTCTAAATAGTAGAGGCATCTGTCCACACAAATCTTCAGAATGGGCCATTTTGGGGAAATTGGTTCGCCGAAATGCTGGCTTGGCATGGACAGGCCTCCAGGGTTATAGGATCCTTAAAAATGGGCATCTTTGAATTTTGATACAAAACTGTGTAACATTTACATTTTAAAGGCTCTTACCCAGTTAAAGGAAATGTTTCCTGTCAGGTTTTGATTATGGCTGAACAGAAAATCAGTGTGGCCTAGTGAAATTAACTATGGTATTTGTTAAACACTTACTCTGTGTCAGGCACTGCCCTAAATGCTGAGGTGGATACAACCAAATTAGGTTGGATGCAGTCCTTATCCCACATGGGGCTCACAGTATTAATCCCCATTTTATAGATGAGTTAATGGAGGCACAGAGAAGTGTAGTGATTTGCGCAAGGTCCCACAGCAGACAAGTAGTGGAGCAGAGATTTCTGACACCCAGGCTTGTGCTCAATCCACTAGTCTAGGCTGCTGGTCTGACCAAGGACCAATTACTTAAGCCCTCTGTGCCTCAGTTTCCACATTTATAAACTGGGATTCCAATACCTGTTGTCCCTCCTCTTAGGCTGTGAGCCCCGTGTGAGACAGGAAGGTGTCCATCCAACCTGAAGATCATGTATCTATTCCAGGTCTTAGTACAGTCCTTGGCACATAGTAAACTCTGGACAAATACGCCTATTAGTATGAAACATCCACAATAAAAATAATTTGCCATGTAGTTAGACAAAGCAGCTTTAAGAGAAATCTCCAATTCCTGCTTCATGACATCCAGTGCTAATCCCCAAGCCAAATTGCACCGAGAAGCTGTGTGGCCTAGTGGATAGAATATGGGCCTGGGAGTCAGAAGGACATGGGTTTTAATACCGGCTCTGCCACTTGTCTGCTGTGTGGCCTTAGACAACATTTTTTAAATTTTGGTTTAGAAAGTAATAAATATTGAATTTGTAAATGTTTTCAGGTTATTGGATAGGGTACAGGACAATTAATAGGGTTTCATGATTTTATTTCTGATGAAGACACAAAGGCAACATTGTTCTTTTCCCTCTTACAAACATTCCAGGACTCTAATTTAGCTTGTGCCGCCAACATCATTCAGATAACCAATTAAATACTAAATGTGGTCCTGTCAGTTAAAGAGAACCCAAGGCCCCTTCCTCTCACCTGCCATTATTTCTCTCCTAAGATCTCCCCCTCTGACTGATATTTTTCTTTCTTATCAAATTCAACTTTACAGATAGGACTTGGATTTGGAAAGCCATTTGGTGATTTCAGGTGAATTAAAAGGGGGATTTCTTTAGCGGGAAACTGCGTTTTTCTTTAAAGTTGGTAGGGAATCTGCATCCCATTAGCTAGGATAACACTGCCGATTGGAGCAAAGGATGAAGGAAATCTTTAGAGATCTGGCTTCAATATATTTTCTCAGTGGGTTGCTCACCCTGTTGTCACCCCATTCCGTTTCTTTTCTCCCAGAAAATGGTTTTGATGAGTTTCAATGAACACAGAAAGCCTAAAGCACACAGAGAGCTCTGCAGATTTAACTTTATCTTTGTTCCAGCCACAAAAGGGCCATTTGCTCACCTGAACTTAAAGACGGAGCGAGTATCATATGGATGCATCCCAGATCAAGGCTAAAGAAATCTACCTTTCCTTTTTTCCCCCCTCTCTTTTTTGTTTTTGTAGAGGAGAATCAATAGGATGATTGGCAGGTAATCAGGTGTTACAATTCTTCAACCTCCCTCTCCCTCATGCTAGGTGTAATTCCATCTCTTTGCATCTGTTCTGAAATTTCCTCTTGTTAATGATGGCTTTCTTTTGCTGCCCAATCCTAGCCCACCCAACCTTCACCCAGATCTTTGTAGTGGGATTGTTTCTTCAGTGAGTCGGATTACTGAATAATGAAAACCAAATTGCGTGCTAATAATATTAAGAAGAATTATGGTAGTTGTGAAGAGCTTTGCTAAGAGGGGTTAAACAGCTGAGAAGCATCAGGGTCTAGTGGATAAAGTATGGGCCTGGGAGTCGGAGGACCTGGGTTTTAATCCCTACTCTGCCATTTATTACTGTTTCCTGGAGCTATAAAATATTCTACACAACTGCAGCTAAACTGGCCAGAAATGCAAACACTACTGGCAATGCCAGAAAGGCAGCTCTTCCTGAGAATAGTTTCCTTCCTGCTCAGCTGTCTTGGGTTCTAATCCCAGCTCCACCACTTGTCTGCTGTGTGGCCTTGGGCAAGTCACTTCACTTCTGTGCCTGTCACCTCATCTGTAAATTGGGGATTGAGACCATGAGCCCCATGATAGGGACTGTGTCCAAACCAATTTGTATGTATACACCCCAGCGCTTAGTACAGTGCCTGGACATAGTAAGTGCTTAATAATTACTACAATTATTATTATTATTAGCTGTGAGCCTGGGTTTTATCCCTTCCTGGATAGGATCCCCAGGGCCAGAAAGAACAGACAGATTGCGCTGAGATGGAGGTAAACACACTGTTTACAAGCAGTAGGCGGAAGTCAATGTCACCGTTGACTCCTGGGTTGCTGTTAGGTTCAGAGTCTAAAGAGCTGAGAGCACTGCAAAGGCTGTTTGTGGAAAAACAGGAAGTCATGTGCTCGATATCAGCATTGACCACTGCGAGATAGGTCCCCTGGATCAATATCCACGGGTTAGAGTGGGACAAGGTCCAATCTCCACTGAAAAGTAAAACCCAACAATAATAACAGAAGGATTTGAAATTGGATAAAAGCCCCAAAGAATCTCCCTCATTTTCCTGTGCTTGTGAGTGGAGGATAAAGGAGCTCAACATCCCACAAATGGCGAGTTTCTTCTGCTCAAAGCTGCTTGGATTATTTTGGTCTAATTAACCGGCTGGTTTCCGTGGAGATGGGCAAATTCATTTGTTCATTCAATCATATTTATTGAGCGCTTAGTGTGTGCAGATCACTGTACTAAGCACTTGGGAGAGTACAATGCAACAATAAACGGACCCAGTCCCTGTGGACAAACCAGCTGACTCCAATAAACTTTTTTTAACAGTATTTGTTAAGCGCTTACTATGTGTCATATACTGTTCTAAGAGAAGCAGCGTGGCTCAGTGGAAAGAGCCTGGGCTTGGGAGTCAGAGGTCATGGGTTTGAATCCCGGCTCTGCCATTTGTCAGCTGTGTGACTGTGGGCAAGCTTAACTTCTCTGTGCCTCAGTTACCTCATCTGTAAAATGGGGATTAAGACTGTGAGCCCCAAGTGGGACAACCTAATTACCCTGTATTTACCCCAGCGCTTAGAACAGTGCTCTGCACATAGTAAGCGCTTAACAAATACCAACATTATTATTCTAAGCACTGGGGTAGGTACAAATTGATTAGGTCTCACACAGTCCCTGCTCCGCATGGGGCTCACAGTCTAAGTAGGAGGGAGAACAGGTAACTCCATTTTACAGTTGAGGAAATTGAGGCATAGACAATTTAAGTGACTTGCCCAAGGTCACACAGCCAGCAATTGGCAGAGCAGGGATTGGAATCAGGTGCCTCTGACTCTTTGGACAATCTTAAAAGAAGAGGCCTTTTTTTTTTTTGTTTACTACAAAAAATTTCTGTCGTCATTCTCCCCGTTCCTGTGATATTTCAAACATGTATGAACATTGCTTTCAAATAGAAATTCACTTTGACCCTTCACTGCTGCTCTCTTGCCTATCAACATAACCCCTGATAATGAGACGTGTAGTAGTTTGGCTCTTCCCTCCCTCTTCTATAAATCTCTAGCCGTCATGTGGACTTGAAGACGACTCTATGGGCAGTGAGAGTCAAACGTCTTGTGTAATTGGGGCTGACAAGACCAGTGAGTAAGTGACACTCTGTCAAGTTTTCACATAAAGATAGATCTTAGTTCTAGTAGTGAGTGTATGCCCAGGCCTGTCTGTGTTTTCAAACCTGCTTCTTGGGATCCTAATCTTCACAAAGTCTTTGTTTCATGTCCCCCTCTTCCAATAGCTCTCCCCCAAGCTGGTCTGTCTTCTGCGAGGGTTTTCCCCACTGTTCTCCACTAGAGCTCTTCAAGGGCCCACGTCAGAGATATCGTGGCCTAGTGGAAAGAGCATAGGACTGACAGGAGAACTGGGTTAGAGATCTGGGTCCACCATTTGTCTGCTATGAGACCTTTGACAAGTCATTTAATCTCTCTGGGCCTCAGTGTGCCCATCTGTCAAATGTGGATCAAAATTTCCATTCTCAGCTCCTTCAGAGACTGTGAGCCCCATGGGGGACAGGGACTGTGTCTGATTTAGTTATCTGAAATATCCACCCCAGTGCGTGGTATATTGTAAGTGTTTAATGAAGACATTATTATAAATAAAATTATTATTTTATCATAAAGTGTGAAATCAGATCTAGAGACCTTAGGTTTATGGGCCCAAACTCAAATGAGTTTTCCCAGAGTTTGTATTCAATCGTATTTTTTAAGCACTTACTGTGTACAGAGCACTGTACTAGGCACTTGGGAAAGTACAATACAACAATAAAGAGTTGACAATCCCTGCCCACAACAAGCCCACAGTCTAGGGGGGAGTGGGGAGGCAGGCATCAATCCATCTCACATCAGTAGGAGTCGGGGCTTCTTCATGAAGCAAAGGGAGATAGAGGAGGGTATTTGGGCCATGGGATTTAAGATTTTGGAAGTGGGCTCTCCTACTTGCCTCTTGGTCCCTGGTCATTCCCGAATTTCAGCGGTTCCCTCAAACCAACACTTAAATCCGGTGCCCCTGGTTGTGGCACACCACAGCTGGCTCGGTCTACCCAGCCCAACTCCATCATTCATTCAATAATATTTATTGAGCGCTTACTATGTGCAGAGCACTGTACTAAGCACTTGGAATGTACAATTTGGCAACAGATAGAGGCAATCCCTGCCCAGTGATGGGCTCACAGTCTAATCGGGGGAGACAGCAAAGCAAAACAGAACAAAACAAAAGACAACATTATCACAATAAATAGAATCAAGGGGATGTACATCTCATTAACAGAATAAATACACACAGTCTGGGCCAACACAAGAGTTTGGGACCAGAGAGTTTGGCCTTCTGGAGAATGAACACTTCAACATGTGGGTCCTATGTAGAACAGGGACTGTAAACAATCTGATTGACTTGAATCCACCCCAGCTCTTAGAACAGTGCTTGATATGTAGTTAGAGATGAACAAATGTTATTAAAAAAATATTTATTCAGGCAGTAATCAGGGACTGGGCTTTGTGGAAGGGAAGGTAGGAAAGAGTGGAGAGACTTGGACCTGGTCATTAGGAGGAATAGTGTCCCCAAGTGGCTGGAAGTGTCCCCACCACCACTGTCATCAACCTTTCCCCCCTTTTCCTTTTCACTCACTCACTGATATTTAATGGGTGCTTTCTGTGTGCAGAGCTCTGTCCTACGCACTTGGGAGAGTGCACTATAATGAGCATACAATCTAGTGGGGTAGCATACAATTCTGCTTTTTTATGGTATTATGAAGTGCTTACTGTGACCAGGTATGCTACTAGGCTACAAGCTAATCAGGTTGGACATAATCCATATCCCACATGGGACTCACAGCCTTAATCCCCATTTTACAGATATGGTAACTGAGGCCCAGAGAAGTTAAGTGATTTACCCAAGGTCACACAGCATTTAGGCAGAGCGGGGATTAGAATCCAGGTCCTTCTGACTCCCAGGCGCGGGCTCTATCCATTAGGCCATGCTGCCTCGAAGTCCCAGGTCTGTACCTTTTCTGCTAGTCTGTGCTTGCCCCTGAGCTGTCCCTTTATACCTTGCTTATCAGTTTGTGCAATTCTGCTGAGAATTATGAAAGAACAAACATTCCCACTTAGTTGACCCTTTATGTCTACCCTCCCTGCAGGTCATCTTGCTTGGTAGGGTCAAAATATAGCCATGCTCAGACTCCTAACCTTAACCCCTTGATGCCTTGTCATTCCCTTGAGAGCCAGTGTATGCTTAAGTTCCAAGTACCTAACAAAAGGGCCTCAAGATTCTGACCAATCTGACTGTAGCATGGGCTAGTGGAAAAAGCAAAGACCCATTTTGTGCTTAGTTCAGTGTTTGGCACATAGTAAGTGCTTCACAAATACCACTATTATTATTTATTATTACCTGTTGTTCTTCTCAGGTACATCCACACGCATTGATACAGTCTTTGGTCACTGGTGTCATTTGAGAAAGCTGTTTAAGTGTCTTGAATCTGATGATCAGGAGTTTCTGCTTGAGGTGGAGATGGATTGGCAACCACTGGGGAGATGTGGACAGAATGATTATTTTAGAGCAATGATCGGGCAGCAGAGTGAAGTATGGACTGGAGACAGGGGAGGCTAGTGACAGGGATATCAAGCTGATGCATAATCCAGCCGGGATATGAGGAGCGTTTGAACCAGCGTGGTGGCACTTTGGATTGAGAGGAAGAATCAAATTCAGGAGACGAGGCAGGGGTAGAATTGACAAGGGTTGAGGGAGTTTGGCTTCAAGTCCTGAGGCCTACTCCTGGGCCCGGCGAGCATAAGAACTCTTATCTGAGTTTTCCACTTTGCTCAGTTCAGATGCCCACAACCTCTGAACAAAATCACTCAGATCCTTTCTATATTTGTATCACAGGGAGTGGACACTTGTTAATAAACCTCAGCAAGCCAATGGTTATGAAAAGATCCTTCAGTCTTCACGTGTGCGGGCTAGTGTCTGACCTCCATCTGGGACCAAAGAAAGGAGCCCTCAGACCAAAAACCTCCTCTCCTCTGACAAGATGGTTGAGGCTCTCTTGTTCTCTGGACACTTTTTTCTGGAAGCTCCAGGTGGGCTGCAGTACTAGCAAGCAGAGGAAATAGTGAATTAGAAAGGTGTGACCAGGACCTATCCAGTAAATATTAGAAAGGCATAGTCAGACCTACCAGCCACCATAGTCAATGAGTTCCACCCCCTCAGGAGGCTTTCCTGATTTTATATCCATTTTTGTCCATCTGTCTACCCCGATTAGACTATAAGCCTGTCAGTGGGCAGGGACTGTATCTGTTGCCGATTTGTACATGCCAAGCGCTTAGTACAGTGCTCTGCACATAGTAAGCGCTCAATAAATACTATTGAATGAATGAATGAATGAATGAATGAGTCTCTCCCTCTGCCTCCCCCAGGCAGGGCAGACTTAGGACCTCCAGGACCTCCATCAGTCAGATAGCCTGGCAGCTGGCACAGCCTGGTAGTCCAGAAAGAAAGAGTTCTTTGGGAGGAGAAACCTCAAAATGATCAGACAACAAAGAAGTAAAAGCCCAAACAGTTTCCAGGACAGGAAACCATAGACGAAACTATACACCAAGGGGTAATCTTTGCCCATGCCCATTATGGATGGTTTCAGCCACATCCTCACCCAAACGTGAATGTCACCCTCAGCGACATCTTCTTTGAGCCCAAAGGACAGCTCCATATACTATCTTTATATACTGCAAAGTAGAGAATATATACAGTATGGTATAGTTTAATATAAATGCTTTTCAGGTGACTTATCCCATCAGTCTGAGAAGGCAGGAATATTGTCTATTCTGCAAAGTTCCACACTTTCTTAGTAGCTCTGGTTTTCACTGCCAAAGTCTGGATCACTTGTTCCTCTACCCACAGTCCTCTCTACAGTTACAGACAGCACACAGAGAAGCGCCCTGTAAACCAGACACAAATAATCCAACCATCTTTTCTTGGCAACTCAAATAATCAACCGAATGAGGAATTCAGAACAGTTTCTTCATGGATCTTCAATTTGTCATGGAGCTTTGTGTTCCACTGCCAGCAAACTCAGCCCATCCATGCTGGTGTTTTTGGTTTGTTTTATATTTCTCTCTTTCACCTCCTTGGGGGTAGGGAACGTATCTACCAACTCTGTTATATTGTATTTTCCCAAGCACATAGCACAATGCTTGTACACAGTAAGGGCTCTCTCTCTCTTTCTCTCTATATATGATTGATTGATTTCAAACAGTAAAATAATAATTGTGGGAAGATGTTAAGTGTTTACTGTGAGCTGAGCTCCTTACTAAGCACTGAGGTGGATAAAAGATAATCAGGTTTGACACCGTTCCTGGGCCTGGGAGTCAGAAGGACCTGGGTTCTAATCCCTCCTCCATCACTTGTCTGCTCTGTGACCTTGGGCAAGTCACTTCCTTTCCCTGGGGTTCAGTTACCGTTAAAAAACAAAAAAAGAAAGTTTTTGAAGAGGGGCACTGAAGTGTTCTTTCCAGCTGCCAACAGGAGCCAAGGGAAGCTGTGGGGAGGGGTAATAGTCTCAGAATCTCCTCTAGTGTATGAAGATACTGATTTGTACATTAGACTACAACTTCTAAAGGCATAGCATACAAAGAAAGGTTTGATTCTCTCCAAAGCTTGGAATTTGAGGTCCATGTTTACCTCATCTTATCATCATAACCTCTCATCATCAGTGATATTTATTGAGCATTTACTACACTGCAGAGCACTTTATTGAGGGCTAGAGAGAGCACGATACAATAAAGTTGTAGTTACACGATTCCCTCTCCTGAGCCACCCACTCTATTAGAGAACTCATTTGCTCCCATGGCTTATGTGGATGATTCCCAAATCTTCATCTTCAGCCCTGATCTCTCTCCCTCTCTGCAATCTCACATTTCCTCCTGCCTTCGAGACATCTCTACTTGGATGTCCCTCCGATACTTTCATTCATTCAATAGCATTTATTGAGCAGTTACTATGTGCACTTGGGATGTACAGTTCGGCAACAGATAGAGACAACCCCCTGCCCAGTAACAGGGTCACAGTCTAAACCCAAGTACTTAGTATAGTGCTCTCCCATAGTAAACACTGAATGAATACCCTTCAGTCATTCAATCAATCTAAGGTATTTATTGAGTGCTTATTGTGTGCAGAAGACCTTACTAAGCACTTGGGGAGTGTACAAGATCAAAAAGTTGGTAGACATGATCCCTGCCCACAGGAGCTTACAGTCATTAAAATAAATTACACATAGGTAAAATTGGAGAGAAGAAGCATCTGTACATAAGTGCTGAGGGATTGACTAATGGATTAATTAATAATTGTGGCATTTGTTAAGTATTTACTCTGGCCCAAGCACTCTAGTAAGTCCTGAGATAGAACAGACAGTCCCTTTCCCTCATGGGGCTCACAGTCTAAGAGGGAGGAAGAACAGCATTTTGCACATGAGGGAACTAAGGCACAGAGAAGTGAAGTGACCTGCCCAAGGTCACACCTCAGGCAAGTGACAGAAATGGGATTAAATTGATTAATTTTACTTCTAGGTGTTTTCTAGATGAAAACTGTCTTGAGCCCATTTTGCTCTTTCTAGAAACCCAGTAGACTCTAAAATCGTGGGCAGGAAATGTGTCTGTTATATTGTTACGTTGTACTCTCCCAAGCTCTTAATACACAGTAAACGCTCCATAAGTACAACTGACTTACTGACTAACCCTATCACTATCCACGAGCCCATCCAATGTAACGTTTAATGCATTTCCACGTTCGCTTCAACCACACATGCAGTTCTAAAAGACAGAGGTGATCAAGAATAAAGAACCTGGACAGAGCATATTCCAAAATCCATGACAGAATACCGAACACCCGACTGGGTCACTTTAAAAATTCCTTGGAAAAAGTGGACTTCTGCTTCTTTAAATTTCAGCAAGTGGAACCATTCCAGTAAAACACTTAATCATGCTAAGTGGCTCCTCTGTAATTGCTTCCTTAAAGGCATCTGTTCGCACTCTGACCATATTGAAAACCAAATCCAGGAACTCACCGCTCCCAGCTTCTGCAGAACGACAACCGGTGCCCACCCCCGGACCTTGACCCTTGGCTCCCTCCACTCCCTGCCTCCCCTTCACCCTCACCGGTTTTCCATTTCTCTCAGAGCCTAAAAGAGTCTACCCAGGGAAGAACCAGAGCCCACTGCTGCTTTTCGCTGACTGTTACACGGCTAGAAGCCAAACTTTTCTTCCAGGAATTGGGCCTTTTTCTTTGTTCCTGGCTCAATCTCCTTTCTCTGAATATCTCTCCCAAGAGGGAAGAGCGTTGGACTCAGCTGTGTTTCAAGAAGGCGGTGGCGTTATGCTTTCTCCTGGTCTAATTTTGAATGACAGTTGGGAAGCATAAGCAAAGGCCAGCATCTCCAATCCCCCCGCCCCACAACCTAGCCTGAGACTCTGACAGCCGCTCCTGTGACAGGAAGATTGAGATAGATCGATCAATCAATCCACTGTATTTATTGAGCCCTTACTGTGTGCAGAGCAAGGTGGTAAGAGCTTGGGAGATGCTTAAAATCCAGTTGGCGATGTCACTATTAGAGTATTAGAGAAGCAGCATGACCCAGTGGGTAGAGCACGAACCTGGGAGACAAAGACCTGAGTTCTAATCCCAGCTCTACTACTTGTCTGCTTTGTGACCTTGCATAAGTCACTTTACTTCTCTGTGCCTCAGTTACCTCAACTGTAAAATGGGGATTCAGACTGTGAGCCCTATTTGGGGCAGGGACTGGGTCCAACCAGATTAGCATGTGTCTACTCCAGCATTTACTAAAGTACAGGTACCACAGTGATAATAATTAGTAATGGTCATAATGGTGATGATTAGCAGTTTAATGGTACTTTTTAAGCGCTTACTATGTGCCAGGCACCATACTAAGCACTGGGGTAGATGTAAGATGATCGGATTGGTCACTGTCCTCACATTCTAAATTGGCGAGAGGAGGCTTTAATCCCCATTTTACAGATGAGGTAATTGAGGCACAGACACATGAAATGATTCGCCCAAGGTCGCACAGCAGATGAGAGGCAGAGCTGGGGTCAGAACCCAGGTCATCTAACTCCCAGGCCCCGTGCTCTTTCCACTAGGGCGTGCTGCTTCTCCGAGGGCCCTTATGAAATGCTAGGATGAAATTAAAGAAAATCAATTCAATTCTGGCTCCTGTCCCACAAGGAGATCAGGATACGATTGTCTAAATGGAGGAAGGAGGTTGGATAAATAGAACGGCAATGTATCATGCCAACAGAAGGAAGAGAGGTCAGAGTTCAATATTGAAAACATCACATGACAAAAACAAAACAGTAAAATAGCATTGTAATTTATTTTAATATCTCTCTCCCCCACTAGATTTTAAGAACCTAGAGGGCTGGGATGGTATCTATTTTATTGTATCTTCCCCAGGGCTTAGTACAGTGTTCTTCATGGAGTAAGTAATAACTGTGGTATTTGTTAAGTGTATGCTGTGTGACAAGCACTAGAATAGATCCAAACTAATCGAGTAGGACATAGTCGCTGTCTCACAGGGGGCTCATAACCTTAATCCCCATTTTACAGATGAGGTAATTGAGGCCCAAAGATTGTGTGCAACCGGATTAGCTTGTATCTACCCCAGAACTTCGTGCAGAGCCTGAAACATAGTAAACACTTAACAGGTGCCATTTTTTTTTTTAAAAAAGGTCAGAAATAGTTCCTGTCCCTTATGGAGAAAGTCTAAGAGAGAAGAATAGATATGTGCTCCCTCCCTCCCCCCGTTTTACACATGAGGAAACCAAGGTACAGAGACATCAAGTGATTTGCCCAAGGTCACCCAGTAGGCAAGTGATACAGCTGGGATAAGAACCCAGGTCTCCCGTCTCCCAGCCTAGCGTTCTTTACTTTAGGCTTTGCTGCTTTAGAGATGGCAGCAGGGTCAGCGAGGTCCATTGCACTGGAGCTATAGAAAAAAGTAGATTTAGAAGTGAAGGGGGAACCAGGGAGATAGGTGAATTTTGGGTGCAGGAATAGGAATGCCCAAATCCATGGAACCAGGGGGACCGTGCAGGGGATTACATAGGTGATTCATATTTGGGGGTGTCCAATGTAGTTTTAAAGTCTTTAGCAGGAGAGAGGTTGTGTACACATTTCTGAGGTAACATGGAGCCAAGCATATGACTTCAGAGCTTCCTGACCTTTGCCGTTCATTTTGTGGACAGGTACACGTGTTTCACTGCTGGTGCTTTGAATATGCAGGTCTCAGGCAAGCCTTGGGGATCCATTCACTCCCCAGTCCCTTTATATAAATGAATCCAATGTCACAATAGAAAATTAATGAAGCTCCTAATTTGACGGAACTGACACAGGCAGCCCCATGCAGCCTTTTTAACATTCTGCTGTTTTAGGAAGTCCACGGTCACTGTCAGCTTGCTTTCAAATGGAGGGCAAAGTGCATGCTTGCCTGTGGCTACTAAGTCAGCAAAGCAGCAAGGGTTAGAATCTCTTGATACATGCTTCCTCTCCATCAACAATTCCTCTTTTGCTTTTCTTTTTTCAAGCTTGAGATGTGTTTGGAGGTTTCCAGTAGTGGTTCTTCTACTGAACAAATAGGTCAAAACAAACCACAGATTGTGTTTTACTAAACTGGGATTCTGAATTCTTTGTTCACTTTTTTCTTATGGTATTTGTTAAATGCTTACTATGTGCCAGGGACTGTTCTAAGCATTGGGGTAGATACAAGCTAATCGGGTTGGACACAGTCCTTGTCCCATGTGGGGCTCTCAGTCTTAAACCCCATTTTACTGAGACTCGGAGAAGTGAAATGACTTGCCCAAGGTCACACAGCAGACAAGTGGTGGAGCAGGATTAGAACCCAGGTCCTTTTGATGCACGGGCCTGGCCTCTATCCACTAGGCCATAATGACTGCAATTTATCATTACTGCCTTATGTCTAGTCTCCACATCCAAATCAGCTTTGACATTTAACCACCCCCTGGGAATTTGGGGTGGAATAAACATCCATTTTGCCATTTTGGACTGAAAAAAACCCCCCAAAACAAAAATCTGAACTAGAAGTGGGTTTGTTTTCATTTGAATTATCTGAATAATTCAAACAGGATAGGAAACACAGCAGTGTTTTCATCACCAACCAAACTGGCAGTTTGGCATCTTAGAATCTAAGATGACAGGTAGATTTAGGAGTCAAAAGGATATTTTAAAGTTGGAAAATGATAAAAAGTGAAGTTGCAATAAAGAGACCGGAAGCAATTGGATTTCTCTCTTTTTGGCAGTTTGGTGCCTTTTAGGTTATGTAGAGTAAATATTGCATATTTTCTCATTTATCTACTATATATTGCTGTAGAAAGAGATGGAACTTCCTGACTCCCCTATAGATTAACAGCCTACCCAGTGCCAGTTAGTAAGTCATATTTCACAGAACTAATGTAATCAGAGGCTACAAAATTTAATCAGGGGCTACAATATTTCATGCCCATGAGGCCATTACTTTGAAATATTGTTATTTTAAGTACAGGAAAGACCAAACTTTCACAGTATTTTAAACCAAAACCATTGAAATGTCCAAACTACAACTCAAGTCAATCAACAGCTGGCTAAGATTTTTCAAAAATCGCAATACTAATTCCGATAAGGCTAATATCTCTTTGGAAGTCAGATCAGCAAGGGGGCAAATTCATTTTATCTTTTGTTTCTTTGCTTCCACACTAGATAGAAGCCCTATCCTGGCTTATGTACCTGCATAAATGAATAAGTGATGTGATTTAGAGAAAGGTTAGTGGTAGGATTTTCACTCTAAAATACTGCTTGTGAAATGACCTTTGAGGAATGTTAAATACATAACCCAATTCCTCCCTTTTCCCCACTCCACACTCAGGAAAACACAATGAAACCAGGTTAATCCGTTCCTCCATGAGAATGGGAGGAGGGGGATGTGAACTCATGAAGATGAATTTGAGTTCTGATAAGACAACCATAAAACCTGGTTGAACTTTATTTGTGAAGTAGAACATTTTAGGTGCAGAGCATAAAGACCTGATTTATTGGATTATACTCTGGGGAAACCCCTTTATGAAAGGAGATAATTGGAGAAGAATGAGTGGGGGAAAGTAGCCCCAACTTGAACCAGCCAAGAATTACATTTGGGACATTTTTAAAGTCCATGAAAAAAATCACACATGTCACAAACTGCCTCAGACTTGGGTACCACCTTTCTTTTTCTTGTTTCTTTTTTTTACTGGTATTTGTTAAACACTTACTATGCACCACACACTGTACCAAGCACTAGGGTAAGTACAGGATTATCAGTTTGGATACAGTCAGTGTCCCATCTGGGGCTCATAATCTCCATCCCCATTTTACAGATGATGTAACTGAAGCCCAGAGACACGAAGTGACTTGTCCAAGGTCACAGAGCAGACAAGTAGAGGAGTCACGATTAGAACCCAGGTCCTTCTGACTCAGAAGCCCATGCTATAATAATAATAATGTTGGTATTTGTTAAGCGCTTACTATGTGCCGAGCACTGTTCTAAGCGCTGGGGTAGACATAGGGGAATCAGGTTGTCCCACGTGGGGCTCACAATCTTAATCCCCATTTTACAGATGAGGGAACTAAGGCACAGAGAAGTTAAGTGACTTGCCCAAAGTCACACAGCCGACAAGTGGCAGAGCTGGGATTCGAACTCATGAGCCCTGACTCCAAAGCCCGTGCTCTTTCCACTGAGCCACGCTCTATCCGGTAGGCCACACTGCTTCCTAAGAAATCTGCAAATTACTGGGACAGTTCAATTCTCCTAGGGCTGGGACCCAGTGCTTCTCTAAACCATCATCACCATTTATGGAGCATCTACAGCATGCTAAGCACATAGCTGTCGGTAAATTCAAACAGAAACAAAATATCCATCCCCTGCTTTTAAGGAACCTATAACCTAATCAGGAAGACAGAGGAACAAAAATTACTTAAAATAATAGAAGACAGATTGGCGTGGATATTAGCAGCATGGCCAAGTGGATAAATCTCGGGCCTGGGAGTCAGATGACTCCCTAATGCCGGCTCTGCCACATGTCTGCTATATGACCTTGGGCGAGTCACTTTACTTCTCTGGGCCTCAGTTACCTCATCTGTAAAATGGGCCTCATGTGGGCTAGGGACTGTCCAACCTGATAAACTTGTATCTATCCCAGAGCTCAGAACAGTGCTTGGCATATAGTAAGCGCTTAACAAGTACCATTACTGAGGCCTCGACATTAGAGGGATGGTTCTCTGGAGGTGTGTGCCTAACTAAATTGTGATAGTCCTTAGAGGTGGGAAGGAATGGCAGAACTTTGCATATACTGGGAACGTATTTCCCAGCTCCTTTATACAATCCTCTCCCAAGTGCTGAGCAGGGTGTTCTGCACTCAGTAATCACTCAATAAATATGATTGATTGATTTCCCCTCTAATCATTGTTGGAAAGGCAGTAAAATAATAACTCTTATTCCTGTTCCTCCTAAAGACCTTGGCATGCCTTGAATGAGGTAACGTAAAATCAAGAAGTGAAGTTCTGTTTTGAACGTCGGTCTTTATTTACATCCTGGGATTCTCCGTAGTAGTAACAGTATTCATTTATTACTTACTAAGTGCAGAGAACTGTACTAAGCGTTGGGAAAGAATACTTGGGGAATTTGGGTGGGAATTCAGTCCTGACTGTAATTTATGAATATAAGTACTGTGTCTGTTGCTTTGCCAAACTCTTTCCTTAGGCAAATTCATATCTGAGCACTCAGTTTAATAAGGCAAGCTTTAGGTGGATGGATTCCAAGACTAATAATAAGAGTGGTACTTGCTAAGTGCTTAGTATGCGCCAAGCACAGTACTAAGTGCTGGAGTAGATATACCATCACTAAATCAGACATTGCCCTGTTCCACATGGGGCTTTCAGTCTAAAGGAGTGGCAGAAGAGGCAATTAATCCTCACTTTACAGATGAAGAAACTGAAGTGTGGGAGAAGTTGTGACTTTACCCAAGGTCACACAGCGGGCAAGGAGTGGAGATGGAGAGCGAGAAGTGGCAAGGCCTAAAGGAGAGAGGATGGGCTTGAGAGTCAGAAGGACCTGGGTTCTAATCCTCTCTCCACCACCTATCTACCGTGTGACCTTGGGTTGGTTCTTTCACTTCTGTCTTCCTCAGTTCCCTCATCTGTAAAATGGGGAATAAGACCTTAAACCTCATGTGGGACATGGCCTGTGTCCAACCTGATTAGCTTGAATCTACCCCAGTGCTTAGAACAGTGCCTGGCACATAGTAAGCGCTTAACAAATACCATAAAAAAGCCCCAGGTGTCCCAACTCCCGGGGCTATGCTCTATCCACTAAACCACACTGTTTCCTTAAAAGTAATTAAACCTGATTTAAAGGCAGGATTGAAGAGGGTCGCAACTAAGATACGGTTTGTTCTGGCTGACTTAGATGGGTTTTTCTGCCCTTCCTCCCTCTTCTGCCCCTTCTCTGCTCTCCACCTCTTATCCCAGAGAATTAGATGTGTCTGACCTGTTGCTTCGAATCAACCCCAGTGCTTAGAACAGTGCTTGACCCGTAGTAAACACTTAACAAATGCTATTATTAGTAGTAGTCTTTATGGACCATTCCCATAACCTGAAAATGAGAAAATTGAATCAGAAATTGAACAGAAAACTGCACCTTCTTATAATCAAACATCCTCTTGAGGCTGTCTGAAAATGTATTCAAGTGTGAATTCTCTCTTCATGCATAGAACTGTCTTTAAGTAGCTGCTGGTCTTCATATCATTAATTTCCTGATCTGAAAACCAAAATGTCCTTTAATTATCCAGCTGTACAGGCCCATATAATGGCACTAAATTTTGCTTAAGTCTGGCCCGCTGCCAAAGCAGAAGCCAAAATATATAATTATGCAGGCATTAATGCTCTAAAGCGGGTAGAATCAGAGGTACACAATGATTGGGACATTCTCCAAAGGGTAACCCTGCCTGGGTAATGTAGCAGAAATTCGTATCTAAAAGCGTGCCCTCCTGTGCCCTTTTGTCAGCATGCCAATCGTATTAGCCCTATTATCCGTTTGCAAATAATGTAGTCTTCCACCTTGCAATCAGTGCCAAAAGAGACAGCCTTCAGTGTTTCGGGAGCAAATGTCTCTCCCCCAAAAGGAAACTGAAGAGGAATTAGATGACGGCAATCCAAGCTGACCCCCGTGCCAGAAAATATTCCATTTTGTTCATTTGCATTAATAAACGATGGGCTCTCCGTGACCGAAGTCTGCCTCGTGACAGACTCCAGCAGGGCTTTTCAGACAAGACAAGAAAAGCTCTTTGGGTGATTCAGCGACTTTACCCTTAAAGGAGCATGGCCTAGTGGATAGAGCACAGGCTTGGGAGTCAGAAGGACCTGGGCTTCTATTCCTGACTCTGCCACTTGCCTGCTGGGTGACCTTGGTACGGCACTTCACTTCTCTGGGCCTCGGTTCCCTCACCTGTAAAATGGAGATGAAGACTGTGAGGTCCCCGTGGGATATGGACAGTGTCCAACCTGATTAGCTTGTGGCTACCCCAGAGTTTAGTACAGTGCCTGGTCCACAGTGTGCATTTAGCAAATACCGTTAAAAAAATGAAAGATGGAGATTTTTTCCTGATAAGTAGACTTAAAACCATTTTTTGCTTTAGCCCCTATCTCCAAAGAAGCTCTGTGACTCCCTTGTAGGGTGAAGTGGTCAGGACTTTACTTAATGAATGCATTCTGCTCTCTAAAAGCGAGGCTATTTTTCGTGTGACAAGTAACACTCTGTAGTTGTCCCCTCCTAGGAAACAGTACAACACTTGTGACAGCCCAAGAGGATCAAACCCTAATTACTATTAATGAGATTCATTATAATATAGGGTCTCTCAGCAGCGAATTTCTAATTTTCTTCTATCAGTATTCCTCTCAATGTTGGGCAGAAGGAGGCAGCTGTTCCTGAAAGTCCATGAATCTGCATTTATATTAGCTGATAGAGGCAATGTATTTCTTAAGGGACTTATCCTTTAGGGGAAAAAAAATCAATCTCGAGACAGCAAGGGAGGAGACGGAGTGTTTGAAGCGTCATGCCTGTTTTTGTGTTCCACATGGAAATGATTTGAAGGCACCGGGTCGGAGACATGTTGTGAATTTTATCGCGACTTTCCTTACTTCTTGATGTGGATTAGGAAAAAATACCAAAGAAATGATTTTCATTTTAACTGCAGTTATGCTAGTTTCCTGGAGATCACCGCTTTGGTGTAGAAAGAACATGTCATTCTGGCTAAGGAAAGAAACTCCAAGAAAGATCCCAGAAATGTTGCCACGGAAGCAGCTGCAGTGACTGCGTAGCTATCAATAATAGTAATAATAATATTAATGTTGGTACTTGTTAAGCACATACTATGTGCAGAGCACTGTTCTAAGCGCTGGGGTAGATACAGGGTAATCAGGTTGTCCCACGTGAGGCTCACCGACTTCATCCCCATTTTACAGATGAGGTAACTGAGGCACAGGGAAGTTAAGTGATTTGCCCACAGTCACACAGCTGACAAGTGGCAGAGTTGGGATTTGAACCCATACCCTCTGACTCCCAAGCCCATGCTCTTTCCACTGAGCCACACTGCTACTGCACTATTAGTTAAAAGCTTACTGTGAACGTGCTATGCACTGTACTAAGTGCTGGGGTGAATAGAAGCAAATCAGGTTGGACACAGTACCTGTTCCACAAGGGGCTCAAAGACTTAATCCCCATTTTATAGATGAAGTAACTGAGGCCCAGAGAAGTGACTTGTCCAAGGTCACCCAGCGGAGTGGAAGGGCCGGAATTGGAACCCCGGTCCTTCTGACTCCCAGGCCTGTGCTCTATCCAGTATGCCATGCTACTTCTCAATCAGTAGTGTTTTTTGAATGCCTATTGTGTGCAGAGTTTTGTACTAAACATTTGGGAGTAAGAGTTAATAAGCACATTCCCTGTGCCCATGATACCAAAGAGGAGACAGAGAAGGAGGAGGAGGAGGAAGGAAGAGAAAGAAGGGGAGGAGGGAAAAGAAGCACGAAGAGGAGATAAAGGAAGACAAAGGGGAGGAGAAAAAAGAGGAGATAAGGAGGACGAGAAAACCAAGAGAAATAGAGAATAGGAGAACTTGAAAGTGGAGGCAGAAGAAACCTAGAAGGAAGGAGAGTAGTAGGAATTAAGAGGGGGATCAATTAAGTTTCAAGTAAGAATATAAATTTGCTCAGTGTTCTCTTCAAAAATAGGCATCACTCTTAGATTTTTACTGCCGGATAGTCTCCCTGGAGATTCTTGGGACTTGTTCATTAGGACACAGTCTAAAACAGTCCTTCAGAGAACAGAGATGACCTTATTTTATAATGCATGGCTCATACACTGTAACAGGACTTCCCCTTATGGTATTGACAGGTAGGTTGGAATTATTTGAATCTATTTAATGAAGCCATTGCATGTCATTTACTTTCACAATCACGTAAGCATCTCATAGTTAAAATGTCCCCGATCCCCCAAGTGTCTCATTGCCTTGCTCTAGGAGAGATTTGAACAAATAGACCTGTTCAGATTCGGGCCTATCTAGGGAGACATCATAATCATAACCCGTGAAAATCAGATTGATTCGGATGGAATGGTAAGAGAATCTTTTGGAGGCGGGAGAGGGCTGACCTTTGGAGAAAGTATTTTGAATGATTTTCCTCCTTCCTCTTTGGATGGTGGAACCAGGACTGGAAATGGGAAAACCTGAGCAAGTGAATAACATTCCCTTTCCCTTGCTTCTGCCCTCAATTGGGAAAGGGGCAGTGTGGTGTGTTTGAAAAATCTTGGGAGTAAAAGGCTACTTTTTTTAGTGAATTGGATCCCCGGACTAGGAACCCACGGTTGGAATTGGAAATAAAATGCATTCTTGGTAATCAAGAGGATTATGACTTGGCTCGAGTGCAAAGCAAACTTAGCAGAGCCTTAAATTTCACAGGTGCATTAATGGTTCAAGCACGAGGATTTGTTCTTTGGGTGTTTGGTTACGTTGCCTCGCGTTCTCCAAACAAGAACTCAGCATCTTTACGCTTCCAGTGAGATGCTTAACTTTGGCCGTCGCCCAGAAATCTCGCTCACTTCTCTGCTGTGTCTGGCCGAACATTTTAATTGGACAATAAACATGTTCAGACAAGTTGGAAGTGGCTAAGCCATGTAAATGTGGCCTCTTTCACTCGTAACAGTGGTATTTGTTAAGCGTTTACTACATGCCAAGCATTGTACTGAGCACTAGGGTAGATACAAGATAATCATTCATTCAATAGTATTTATTGAGTGCTTACTATGTGCAGAGCACTGTACTAAGCGCTTGGGATGAACAAGTCGGCAACAGATAGAGACAGTCCCTGCCGTTTGACGGGCTTACAGTCTAATCGGGGGAGACGGACAGACAAGAACAATGGCACTAAACAGCGTCAAGGGGAAGAACATCTCGTAAAAACAATGGCAACTAAATAGAATCAAGGCGATGTACAATTCATTAACAAAATAAATAGGGTAACGAAAATATATACAGTTGAGCGGACGAGTACAGTGCTGTGGGGATGGGAAGGGAGAGGTGGAGGAGCAGAGGGAAAAGGGGAAAATGAGGCTTTAGCTGCGGAGAGGTAAAGGGGGGATGGCAGAGGGAGTAGAGGGGGAAGAGGAGCTCAGTCTGGGAAGGCCTCTTGGAGGAGGTGATTTTTAAGTAAGGTTTTGAAGAGGGAAAGAGAATCAGTTTGGCGGAGGTGAGGAGGGAGGGCGTTCCAGGACCGCGGGAGGACGTGACCCGGGGGTCGACGGCGGGATAGGCGAGACCGAGGGACGGCGAGGAGGTGGGCGGCAGAGGAGCGGAGCGTGCGGGGTGGGCGGTAGAAAGAGAGAAGGGAGGAGAGGTAGGAAGGGGCAAGGTGATGGAGAGCCTTGAAGCCTAGAGTGAGGAGTTTTTGTTTGGAGCGGAGGTCGATAGGCAACCACTGGAGTTGTTTAAGAAGGGGAGTGACATGCCCAGATCGTTTCTGCAGGAAGATGAGCCGGGCAGCGGAGTGAAGAATAGACCGGAGCGGGGCGAGAGAGGAGGAAGGGAGGTCAGAGAGAAGGCTGACAAAGTAGTCTAGCCGGGATATAACGAGAGCCCGTAATAGTAAGGTAGCCGTTTGGGTGGAGAGGAAAGGGCGGATCTTGGCGATATTGTAGAGGTGAAACCGGCAGGTCTTGGTAACGGATAGGATGTGTGGGGTGAACGAGAGGGACGAGTCAAGGATGACACCGAGATTGCGGGCCTGCGGGACGGGAAGGATGGTCGTGCCATCCATGGTGATGGAGAAGTCTGGGAGCGGACCGGGCTTGGGAGGGAAGATGAGGAGCTCAGTCTTGCTCATGTTGAGTTTTAGGTGGCGGGCCGACATCCAGGTGGAGACGTCCCGGAGGCAGGAGGAGATGCGAGCCTGAAGGGAGGGGGGGAGGACAGGGGCGGAGATGTAGATCTGCGTGTCATCTGCGTAGAGATGGTAGTCAAAGCCGTGAGAGCGGATGAGTTCACCGAGGGAGTGAGTGTAAATGGAGAACAGAAGAGGGCCAAGAACTGACCCTTGAGGAACTCCAACAGTTAAAGGATGGGAGGGGGAGGAGGCTCCAGCGTAGGAGACCGAGAATGATCGGCCAGAGAGGTAAGAGGAGAACCAGGAGAGGACAGAGTCCGTGAAGCCAAGGTGAGATAAGGTATGGAGGAGGAGGGGATGGTCGACAGTGTCAAAGGCAGCAGAGAGGTCAAGGAGGATCAGAATGGAGTAGGAGCCATTGGATTTGGCAAGAAGGAGGTCATGGGTGACCTTAGAGAGAGCAGTCTCAGTAGAGTGGAGGGGACGGAAGCCAGATTGGAGGGGGTCTAGGAGAGAATGGGAGTTAAGGAATCGGATTGGATACTGTCCCTATGCCAGCCGGGTCTCACTTGCTCGGCATCTATCGTATTTATAAGCAATACTATAAGTTCCTTCCCCCAGATACTCGGTCTTGGGGGCACTTTGATTGGATCTAGACTCACCTGTTTTTTATGGTAGGAGACACCCTCATCATCAAGTTTCTAGGCTTTGGTTGGAGTCACAGTATTCCCACCTCAACAACCCTATATAAATATGACCTGTGGAACCCTGCTCAAGTGTGGGCAAACTCCCTTTCATCCTACACCTGCACCCAATCTAGTTTCTGCTCCTCCTCGCCATCACTGAGAAGCACCGTGGCCTAGTGGATAGAGCGTGGGAGTCAGAAGGCCCTGGGTCCTAATGCCGGCGCCGCCTCTTGTCCACTGTGTGACCTTGGGCAAGTCACTTCACTTCTCTAGGCCTCAGTTCCCTCATCTGTAAAATGGGGATTAAGACTGTGAGCTCCAAGAAAGACATGGACTGTGTCCAACCTGATTAGCTTAGTTTAGTATAGGGCCTGGATCATTGTAAACACTATACAAATGAAAGAAAAAAAAGTCACCAAAACCTGGATTTCACCAAAGGACACTGGCTCCCCCACCACTTTCTCCCAGTGGGGTCCTCCTCTTCTCCCAGCTTTCCAGGCGCCCCCGCCCCATCCCCGAGGAGGCCTCCTTCTCCAACTCCACAGCTGCTTTCATACCATCCCACACCCTCTGACGCTCACCTCTTTGAACCCCACACTGTCACCTCTCTTGCCACCACGTCCCGACACCCCCACGCCCCCTCCAATCTTCTGTGAGGTTTGGATGGCCCTCTTGCCATCCTTCGCGCCTTCTTTTTCCCCTCCACTGATCCTCACGGGACTTCCACATCCATGAGGAAATTTCCAGTGATACTCCAGTCACCCTCTTCCTCCCAACTGCCTCAGAATACGACTAACAGTAATAGTCGAGTCATAGTAGTAGCCGTAATAGTAGTTGTAGAAGTAGAGAAGCAGTGTGGCACAGTGGAAAGAGAACGGGCTTTGGAGTCGGAGGTCATGAGTTTGAATCCCAGCTCTGCCACTTGTCAGCTGTGTGACTGTGGGCAAGTCACTTAACCTCTCTGTGCCTCAGTTGCCTCATCTGTAAAATGGGGATTAAGACTGTGAGCCCCACGTGGGACATCCTGATTCCCCTGTGTCTACCCCAGTGCTTAGAACAGTGCTCGGCACATAGTAAGCGCTTAACAAATACCAACATTATTATTATTATTATTAGTTGTAGGAGTAGAAGTTTTGTAATATTAATAGTAGAAATAATAGTAGAAATAGTTGTGATACTAGTAGTTGATTGTAATATTTATTGAGCACTCACTTCGGAAGTATAGAACAAGCAACACATTCTCTGCTCACGAAGAGCTTATGCTCGAATAGGGGCACCAGATATAGAAGTTTTTAGCAACAGAATAATCAGAAAAAATCACCACATGTACTATTGAGGACACAGATATCCCTAAGTGCTAAGGCTAAGTATAAGTAGATGCATAAACTAGAGATGCTCTCGTTGCACTAAGCGCTCAATAAATACACCTGACTGCAAGAGTAACCCCTCCCCAAAATGCTGCCCGGCACACTAGTTTTTTCTGCTATCAGTTGGCAGAACGGGATTAAAACCAGATCCTCTGACTGCCAGGCCCAGGCTCTTTCCTCGTTGCTTCTCAGTAATTCGTCACATCACTGATCAATCAGTCATTCAGTCATATTTCCTGAGCCCTTACTGTGTGCAGAACACTGGCCTAAGTGCTTGGGAGAGTACGACAGAACATGTCCACATGTTCTCTGCCCCCAAGGAGTTTACAATCTAGAAGTTTGGTTGAGTTTGAAAGAGGGAAGTATCCCCTCCCAATTATCAATGCCATTCCCAAAGTTCCTTCTCTTTTCCCCACACACCCCCGTGTGAGGCTTCTTGCCAGAAGCTTCGATCCAAATGTGTAGGCGGGTGGTTCCTAAATTTTCCCCTCTACATCTGACCCTTCCCTGGAAATCCCTATACCTCTCCAGCTGGGATAGCTGGGTGAAATGACTGCATTTGCCACTTTCAAGTCTCCTTTATTATGGGGGTAGGTTCTTGTTGCTATAGGAACTTCTGGCCTCTTTTATGATTGCTCGGATGACTCCCAAACCCATGACAATGACACCAATATCAGGTTGCCAGTACAGGTATCACCAAAAACCTTCCTGGGTAATGGACACCCAGTTCTCCAGAACAGAGTGTGACTTGGATGACCCTTCCAGTGCAGGTGACTGTAGACGTTATAAAACAACGGGCTCTGTTTTCTTGGAAAGATCCTGTTGGTTCCCTCTCCAGCCACAACTATTCTCCCATAGTCTGAGTGTTAGAAAAATAAAATCCAGCCTGAAAATAACGATGATAATACTTGGGGTTTGTCTTAAACTCTCACTCTGTGCCAATCACTCCATCGACTTTAAAAGCACTCAATCACCATGCCCCCTCCTACCTCACCTTGCTGCTCTCCTACAACCCAGTCCATGTACTTCACTCCTCTAATGCCAACCTTCTCACTGTACCTTAATCTCGTCTATCTTGCTGCTGACCTCACACCACATCCTGCCACTCCTCTGGAACGCCCTCCCTCATATCTGACAGACAATTTCTCTCCCCATCTTCAAAACCTTATTGAAGGCGCATCTCCTCCAAGAGGCCTTCCCTGACTAAACTCTCCTTTTCTCTTCTCCCACTCCCTTCTGCGTCGTCCTGACTTGCTCGTTTTATTCATCCCTCCTCCCATAGCACTGATGTACATATCTGTACTTTTATTTACTTATATTAATGACAGTCTCCCACTTTAGACTGTAAGCTTGTTGTGAGTAGGGAATGAGTATGTTATATTATACTCTCCCAAGTGCTTAGTACAGTGCTCTGCACACAATAATTGTCAATAAATACAATTGACCAACTGACTTACTGGATAAATATGAGATAATCAGGTCAACCAAAGGACTCACAGTTCAAGTAGGAGGTAGAGCAGGTATCAGATCCTCATTTTGCAGATGAGGGAACTGAGGCACAGGGACTTTAAGTGACTTATCCGAGGTCCAGCGGCAGACGAGTGGCAGAGGTGGGATTAGAACCCAGGTGCTCTGGCTCCCAGGCTTGTGCTCTTTCCACTAGGCCACACGACTTCTCTAAATGAACACTGTGCTCTTGGATGGACGGAGTCATTGAGAAACCTCTCCTTCATTTTCCATCTGCTCATTTGGGAAGGAGTTTTTGGAGTTGGCTGCTGCAAAGGGAAGCAGCATGGCCTAGTGGAGAGAATACGAGCTGGGTGTCAGAAGGACCTGGGTTCTAATTCAGTCCTCCATCTGCCACTTGTCTGCTCTGTGACCTTGGACAAGTCACTTCGCTTCTCTGCACCCTCAGGTACCTCATCTGTAAAATGGAGATTAAGACTGTCAGCCCTAAATGGGACACGGACTGTGTCCAACCTGATTAAGCTGTATCTATCCCAGCACCTGGCACATAGTAAGCGCTTAATAAATACCATTTTTTAAAAAATGAGCCCCTCTCCCCACACCAGGTGGCTGAACTGACTCCGCTCAGAAACGACAGGTGGGACGGAGGGGAGGAGAGAGGTGGAGGTGGAGTTCGGGTGGATAATCCAGCTAATCTCCCAGCCGCCCGACTCCCTCCTCTCTTAGCTGGGTCAGATGAGACCCTATGTGGCCCCAAAACAAATGGCTTTTTGTTCTTCACCCCTCTGGGATCAGAATATGATGGCCAGGATCTCCCAGCAGACCGCCGCCCCTGCATTTTATACCTTAGAGGCTGGATCTAGTCTACCCTTGAAATCCAATATCCCCAACTAGTATCGATTTCCCAAATGTAACTTGGAAAACATCCTTCTTAATTAAACGCAATCCCTCCCCTCCCCCAACCCATCAAGATGCCCGTTCATCTCATTGTTTATATCGCGGGAGAACAGATGGAGCGTTGGGTCTTTTTTAGGGGGAAAGATCAGTTTGAAACCCAACAAAAATCACGCACCCATTTGTGTTTCATATCAGCCAGAGAGAATATGAGATGATTTGAGAGAACAATTTCTCAATCTTCTGGATAATAGGACAGACTCTGAAAATGGGAAAGGACCTTCTCTAATGGGCTCCAGACATCCTGATCTACTTGCTTTCTGGGAATGTTTTTTAGAATGTGGATGAGACTTTTAATACAGATGCATCCAACAACTTCTGCTATTTAAACCACATACATTTGGAGGAGCAGCTTGGCCTTGTTGGAAAGATCCCAGGCCTAAGAGTCAGAGGACCTAGGTTTTAATCCTGGCTCTGTCACATACTTGCTGTGTGACCTTGGGTAAATCACTGAACTTCTCTGTGACTCAGTTTCCTCATCTGTAAAATGGGTATTCATCACCTAGTCTCCCTCCTATTTTGACTGTGAGCACCATGTGGGACCTGATAATCTTGTATCTAATCCAGCACTTAGTTCAGTCTGACAATCCCATTTATTGAGCACTTACTGTGTGCAAAGCACTATACTAAGCCCTTGGAAGAGTACAATATAACAACAGACATATTCCCTGGCAACAACAAGCATACAGTCCAGAGGGGGAGACAGACATTAATATAAATTAATTAGAGATTACAGTTCAGTAAATGCTTCACAAATATCACGATTATTATTATCTTGGAGCCCTGGTAAACTGATCAGGGGTGGAAGTTTACCATGGGTGAAGAGTGCAGTGGATTGAGGATCGCACTGGCTAGTGGCTAGAATTTCTATAACTCAGGCCACTAAATTTGAAGCCTCTCAAAATCTTCGAGAATCTGTTTGCCTTTTTTTTTCCAGGAAATGTCCAGGATTTATTCTTCCTTCTGGAGTTTCTGGGTAATTGTGGAACACTCCAGGGAGAAGCACTATGATTCTGAGTCATGAATGCAGTAGTATCCATCAATCAGTCTGTCAATTGATCAATCAGAGGAATTGATTGTTCTATGCAGAGCACTGGGAAGCAGCTTGGCATAGTGGCTAAAGCATGAGCCTGGGAGTCAGAAGGCCAAGGGTTCTAAACCCAGCTCTGTCACTTGCCTGCTGTGTGGCCTTTGTCAAGTCATTTCACTTCTCTGTGTCTCAGTGACCCATCTGTAAAATGAGGATTGAGACTGTGAGCTCCATGTGGGATAGGGACTATGTCTAACTGTATTTGCTTGTATCCACCCCAGCGCTTAGTACAGTGCTTGGCACAGAGTAAGCACTTAACAAATGACATGATGATGATGATGATTAAGCATTGGGAGAGAATACACAGGTGGGAATTTAACACGATCTATTATTATTATTAAGAAGTCTGGCACATGAATTTAGAAGGTTTAACAATAATAGTGATAATATATTTGTTAAGCACATGATCTGGACCCATCACTTTATTAAATGCTGAAGTAGATACCAGATATAATCAGGTTGGGCCCAGTACCTGTCCCACATGGGGCTCACAGGCAGGGAGAACAGGTGTTTAACCCTATTTTACAAAAGAGGAAAGCGAGGCCCAGAGAAATGAAGTGATTTGTCCAAGGTCACAGAGCAGGCAGGTGGTGGAGCCAGGATTAGAACACACGTCCTCTGACTCCCGGGTCTGTGCTCATTCCACCAGCCCACGCTGGTTCAAAGGACATCAGTGAGGGATCAAATTCCAAGAAAGACGATCCTGCTCTAATCCCCTTTTCATGGACTTTCATCTGCTGAAGATCACTTTCTTCCTCATATCCCTCTAGATTATAAACTCATTGTGGGGAGGGAACATGCCTACCAATTCTGTGCTATTGCACTCTCCCAAGCACTTAGTCTAGTATTCTGCACACAGTAAGCACTCAGTAAATACCATTGATGGTGATGATGATGATGAAGTTGGTGCTAGTCAAAGATATCTAAAGATGTAGAAGCGTAAAACCATTCAGTCCAGGTTTTCCTCATTCCTCTAAAACCTCCAGTGGTTACCCATCCACTTCTGCATTAAACAAAAACCTCTAACCATTGGCTTTAAACCACTCAATCATCTCGCCCCCTCCTACCTCACCTTGCTGCTTTCCTATCACAACTCAGCCCACACACTTTGCTCCTCTAATGCCGACCTACTCACTGTACCTCGATCTCACTGCCAACCCCTCACCCACATCCCGCCTCCGTCCTGGAATGCCCTCCCTCTCATATCTGACAAATGATCGCTCTCCCCACCTTCAAAACTTTATTAAAAGCACATTCCTCCAAGAGGCCTTCCTTGACTAAGTCCTTATTTCCTCTTCTCCCACTCCCTTCTGCATCGCTTGAATTCGCACCCTTTATTTTCACCTCCTTCAGCCCCACAGTACTTGGGTACATATCCCTAATTTGTTTATATTAATGTCGGTCAGCCCCTCTAGACTTTAAGCTCTTTGTGGTCAGGGAATGCGTCTACCAAGTCTTCTTATATTGTACTCTCCCAAGTTTTTAGTACAGTGTCCTGCACACAATAAATGCTCAACAAATACCACTGATTGGTTGATTTTCCCATGTTTTTCAAAGAGTACATTCTAGGCATTCCTGATGATAGTCCAAAAGAAACCTCCTGGGAAGCATCTCTCCCTACCCAGGTTTTATGGGCAGAGACCATGTCTACCAACTCGAATGTCAGGACTATCCCAAGTGCTTAGTGCAGTGCTCTGCACACAGTAAGCACTTAAAAATATGCTATTATTACTACTAAGGACTAGGGAAGGGACAAAGACAAGAGAAGGGGAAAATAAAAACCAATGAAATACATTTTCATTGAGCTCCTTAAAAATAACACTCTAATTAATTAGCAGTTATGCAACCAATTACCATCGGTAATTTGTCTAATTCATTAGGAAAATAAACTTGAGCCTTGTGAGACTGGGAAGGCATTATTGTTTCTAAAGAAGGGAATGGTGCTAATCAAAGCTAATTTCTATCAACTGGGACTGAATTAAAGAACAGATTTATTCGAGGAGCTTCAGAGACCAAGAAAGGGATTAGCTGTCTCACGCTGGGTATTGGGAAGAACCTGTGCAGTGTGCTGGGTGGTGCAGTGGATAGAGCATGTGCCTGGGAGTCAGAAGATTATAGGTTCTAATCCCGGATCTGCCACTTGTCTACTGGGTGACCTTGGGCAAGTAGCTTCACTTCTCTGGGCCTCATCTGTAAAATGGGGATTGAGACTGTAAGCCCCATGTGGGACAGGGACCGTGTCCCATCCAATTTGCTTGTACCACCCCAGTGCTTAGTACAGTGTCTGGCACATAGTGAGTGCTTAACAAATACCTCAAATATTATTATTAAGCAGAACACGATGAAGACTGATGAGCTGTCAGTTTTCTCGCAGCACTTTCTGTGATTTCTGTGGGAAGGGAAGATTCCTAGCTCTGCTCACGTCTGGATTACGAAAGGTAGCACGTGGTTGGGTAGCACGTGGTCGAACCTAAGAGGAGGCTAGGAGGAGGAAAATCATAATGAGGTTCCAATTCTCCCAGAACAAGGAAGCAACATTTACCTGGGCCATCAGAATGGGGCATCAGGATTCAGGTCCAGTGACAACCTTCACTTCCCTCCCAGTGACCTTTCTTTGCCAACCAACAGGTGACACGGTCCTGTTGATCCTTCCTCGTCCCCTGGCTCCCAACACAGTAAAGATGACCATAATTGACCATAATCACTCAATAAGATTTATTAGCCGTCTCCTCTAGGTTCATTATAGGTGGCAGTGGACTCTTTACTCCCTTCCCATAGTCTGCCATGGCGGGGATGATTCAACATATCCAGCGTGGCTCAGTGGAAAGAGCATGGGCTTGGGAGTCAGTGGTCATGGGTTCGAATTCTGGGTCTGCAACTTGTCAGCTGTGTGACTGTGGGCAGGTCGCTTAACTTCTCTGTGCCTCAGTTACCTCATCTGTAAAATGGGGATGAAGACTGTGAGCCTCACAACGGACAACCTGATTACCCTATATCTACCGCAGCGCTTAGAACAGTGCTGTGCACATAGTAAGCACTTAACAAATACCAACATTATTATTATTATATCCTATTTGGGCCTGCTCTTCCTCTGAATATATCTCTAACCTTTTCTAAAACCATGCTCCTCGAATGCAGGGGATCAAAGCTCACTCCTTTATTTATTCTGGCTCCATGGAACTTATGTACCTATCTGTGATTTATTTATTTAATATCTGTCTTCCCCTCTAGACTGTAAGTTTGTTCTGGGCAGGGAATGTGTCTGTTTACTATTGTATTGTGCTCTCCCAAGTGCTTAGTACAGTGCTCTGCACACAGTAAGGGCTCAATAAATACGATTGACTGATTTACTCCCCAAAGAGGTTCAGGGACTCAGCTTTTCAGGTGCAGGCTCTTGTTCATCCCTGGAGCATTCACTGTATTTACTGCAGCATGGCTTAGTGGAAAGAGCACGGGCTTTGGAGTCAGGATGCGGGTTCTAATCCTGCTTGTCAGCTGTATGACTTTGGGCAAGCCACCTAACTTCTCTGTGCCTGTTACCTCATCTGTAAAATGGGGATTAAGAGTGTGAGCCCCACGTGGGACACCCTGATTACCTTGTATCTATCCCAGCACTTAGAACAGTGCTTAACAAATACCGCGATAAGAATTCTGAATCTGATCTAGGCTTGCTCCAGAAAATGTCTCTCCGATCTTCTTATGCTAGGTTTCCAGTGCAACTGCTTCTTGAGTCTCTGCTTAACCAGCAGAATGGAGGCAATTCAGGCTAGTAGCTAGAGACTCTGACAGAGGTGGCAGATGGTAGGTTAAAGATTTTCTTAACCCTCTGTTGAGTGAGTGAGCAAACTAGATATTTACCTCTTGAGGAAGTTATGCTGTTTGCTTTTTCCTTTTAGAGACATCTCCCACTGAGTAAAACTCACCACAGTTAAGATGTCTTAGCACTTCAATAACCAACTGCTGGAACTGGGATAAGATGAGAATCAACTATATTCTGGCCAATAAAAGCACATCATTTAGCAAGACATTTCAGGGATTGTCTTAGTGTTTAATGGCTAGCAGTTTATATTTCTAAAATGTTTAAATAAAACTCTTGCCCATAATTAAGGTAGCCAGACCATACAATCCTTTTTCTTTTCCCAATTGTATTTTTTAGGTGCTTACTATGTGTCAGGGACTGTCAACTAAGCACTGGGGTAGGGTCAAGCTAACCAGGTTGGACATAGTCCATGTCCCACATGAGGTTCACAGTCCTAATTCCCATTTTACAGTTAAGGGCACTGAGCAGTTAAGTGACTAGCCTAAGGTCCTACAGCAGACAAGTGACAGAGCCGGAATTAGAACCCAGGTCCTTCTGACTCCCAGCCCTGTGCTCTATCCATTAGGCCATGCTCCTTTGATGTTTCCACTCTCCAGAGCAAGTGAAATTTCTTTTAGCAGTTTCTGAAGATAGAGCTGGCTTTTCAGAATGCCTGCCTATATAATGCACACCGTAAGCGGTCAATAAATAATGATAAATCGGTTGACTGAAGGAATGATTTGGTTTACTGCAGGGCAGAGGAAGCCATATGTCCAAGATAAGCATAAGAAACATTGGATGCAGCTGGAAGTGCCACACAGTGCTTTGCAAAAGTCAATTTAAAATCAGTTAAACCAACATGGCCTGATGGATAGAGCCCAGGACTGAAAGTCAAGAGATTTGGATTCTAATCTTGCTTCCACCACTTGCCTATGTGACCTTGAGAAAGTCATTTAACTTCTGTGCCTCAGTTTTCTCATCTATAAAGTGGGGATTTCAGTTCTTGTTCTCCCTCCCCTAAGACTGTGAGCCTTGGGGAATGTGTCTGTTTACTGTTGTATTCCCCCAAGCGCTTAGTACAGTGCTCCACACACAGTAAGCACCCATTAAATAAGATTGAATGAATGAATGAAGAGGGACTGTGTCCATTCTGATTATCCTGCTTATCTGCCAGTGCTTAGCATACAGTTCTTGGCATATAGTAAGTTCTTAACAAACACCACAATTATCGTGATTTTTATAAACATTCTCTCAATGTAATGCTTGTTCTCTATGCATTATTTATTTTTCGTTTCTCCTCCTTGGTTCCAATTCCCTGGAAAGGAGGTAGAGGAAATACTACAGCCAGACGGTGTTGTGTTCAGTGGAGAGTAAGGCACGGATCTGTGAAATACCTTAGTAAGTGCTATTAAACCAAGATCAGGTTTGTGATGCTTGGAAAAATAAGGATGGATACATGTGATTGACCATCCTATTGTATGTTTCTCCGGAATCCAGACTGCATTTTGTCAGCTCTGTTTCAGTTTGGATACTACGCTCTATTGCCTTCTCTATTCCTCTGAGCTTGTAATATTAAACAACACACACTTTAAACATAACTAGAAATGTTATTAAAGTACTTTACTTTTAATAGCAAGTAAATGGATGCAATACTTGTAGTACTCTCATTTTGGAAAATATTATAAACACTTATTATGAGTCCAGCAGACCATGCCTTAAATTTTGATTGGTGGAAAATCAGTCATTAACTCAACAAAATTACTAATTTTCCAGCACAGCTGCTGAGACCTGCTGTGGTCACCAGCATTTGAAAAAAAAAAGATTATTGCCATTGTAAACCATTGATTATAGTTTATTCCAAAAATAATTACCTTTAATCAATTATCATATCTAACAAGTGATTTCTTGGGAATGATTATCTAATTACTATTAAATATGTGAGTACAGATGGCATATTGAATTCACTGTTTATTATGGCTTTTACAAGCACAGATGTCTTAGTGCAATCTGGAAGACTAATGGACAGGTGATCTTTTTAAATGCAATTACACCCTGAATGTGTCAGATGATTCAGTTGGTTTTGCTAATGCCTTAACAGTCTTTATATGTAGAATACTAAGGACCAGGATTTTTCCACCTCAGTGGAGGAAAAATGATAAGTGACTTGTCTACAAATATAGCTACCAATGGTAAAACGGTGCACATTTGAACCCTGTTTTGGAAACAGTGCTTGTCTGAGCAGTGTTTCCTTCATTAACAAAGACAAGACATGTTTTCCTCTGATGAGGAGCTAGATAACAAAGATCCCCACGACAATTTGCAAATATGTACCTCCCGTGTCCTTAATATCCCACAAGCCCCGAATTGCTACAATAGGATTCTTAACAAATAGAAAGGGAGAAATGCAGTCAGATAAGCAGGGCACTAACCAGTAGAATGTCCCCCTCTAGACCGTAAACTCATTACGGGCATGGAATGTGCCTGCTAATTCTGTTGTAATGTATTCCCCCAAGCTCTTAATGTTCTGCTGTGTAACCTTGGGCATGTCACTTCACTTCAGTGCCTCAGTTCCCTTATCGGTAAAACAGAGATTAAACCTCTGAGCCCCCTGTGGTACAGGGACTGTGTCCTACTTGATTAGCTTGTTTCTACCCCAGCAGTTAGTATAGTGCCTGGCACATAGTAAGTGCTTTACAAATACCACAAAAAAATTTCCTACCGCGGGTGTCTTTGAATATTAAAGATACCTACATAGAGATGCCCTCTGGTACTGCCTTGAGAATACTTCTGAAAAAAGTCCTACTCTAACTTTTGTAGGATTCTCATTTTTGTCCTCAGAGTCCCATTTATCAGCATTTCATAAATAGGTCTCTGGGCATTTTGATGCAACATATTCTCCTTTTTAAAAAAAAAACTGAGTGAAATAAAACCTTTGTCCTATACCACCAATTTTTAACATCCACAATAAAAGAATTTGTTTGGAGTTGAGGTGGACCCATTTGTCTTAGGTAATAGATGTACTTGTGTTTAATTTTTCAGAAGTTGGTTGATAAAGAATTAGTTCCCATCCTCCCAAGACCATAAGATCCCTGAGGACAGGAGCAGACCAACTGTATTAATAACTATGGTATTTGTTAAGTGCTTACTCTGCACTGTATTAAGTACTGAGAGACGAGATAATCAGTTCCCACAAGAGCCTGAGTAGAAGGGAGAACATTTATTGAATCCCCATTTTGCAGACGAGGGAACCCAGGGAACAGAGAAGTTAAGTGGCTTGCCCATGGTCACGCTGCAGGTAAGTGGTGGAGCTAGGATTAGAATTTAGGTTCTCTGACTCCCAGACCCATGCTGTATTGTATTGTGCTCCTTCAGACCTTTAGTCCAGTGCTCTCTACGTGAGAAGCACTCAAAAAAAAAAAATGATTGCCTGACTGATTGATGCCTCAATCCTACAATTACTTTCTCCACTTTCAAAGCCTTATTGAAGGCATATCTCCTTCAGGAGGCCTTCCCTGACTAAGCCCTCACCTCTTCTTTTCTCACTCCCCTCTGCATCGCCCTGATTTGCTCCGTTTATTCATCCCTCCCTCAGCCCCACAGCATTTAGGTATATCCATAATTTATGTATTTATATTAATGTCTATCTCCCCGTCTAGACTGTGAGCTCGTTGTGAGCAGGGATTGTGTCTACCAACTCTGTTTCATTGTCCTCTCCTAGGCACTTAGTACGGAGCGCTTCACAAAGTAAGCGCTCAAAAACTACGTTGATTGATAAGCCTATAAAGTATACAACAGAACATTGCCTTTCCCATTGGATGTCGGACCAGGCCATGTTGCGCACTATTCATTTCTCGGGGGCAGGTTATTCATTTAAATGATTCACATTTGGAACTCAGATTCCCCGGTACAGCCCTCCATTTGCACTCCCTAGTGTGGATGGAATCCCCGGAGGACAGGCTGGAAAGCAGAAATACCTGTTTGGTTACTACCTTCCTTTCCCATCTCAGGTCTAATTCCCTTCTCAGATGCAAGCACACAGACGCAATTCAGGCTTATCTCCGGTCATAAGATGAATGCACATATGATTAGGTGGCATTCATTTCAATTGTTAGTAGTCCTGGGGCTTCAAACTCCACAGCACCTGAGTCACGAGATTTGAGTGACATCATTGCAGGCCGCCGGCTAGGCTTTTGCAAGTTTGAACGGTCAGTTTTAGCAACCCAGTTCTTAAATATTTCAGGGGCTGTACCAGATTCCTCAATCGCCCTTTCAGACCTTATGACTCTCACTTTCCAATAAGGAAGTCATTCTGTATTCATTTAACAATAAACTAATTAATTAAGGTATTATAATTAACTCTGGCATCCATTAAGTGCTTACTATTTGCTAAGCATTGGAGTGGATATAAGATTGTGATCAGAGAGTCTCTCTCCCATTGTGGATAGAGCACGGGCTTGGGAGTCAGAAGGTCCTGTGTTCTAATCCTGACCATGCCACTTATCTGCTCTGTGACCTTGGGTAAACCACTTCACTTCTCTGTGCTTCAGTGACCTCATCTGTAAAATGGGGATTGAGAGAGTGAGCCCCCTGAGACAGGGACTCTGTCCAACCCAATTCGCTTGTATCCACCCCAGCATTTAGAACAGAGCTTGGCACATAGTGAGCACTTAAGAAATATCACAACTATTATTATCCCCATTTTGCAGATGGTGAAACTGAGGTCCAGAGAGGTTAAATGCCTGGCCAATCTGGGATTAAGCAAAACAGGAGAAAGAAGGGGAATCAACTCACATTTAAATGTTCTTTTTTTAATGGTATTTGTTAAGCACTTCTGTGTGTCTAGCACTTTTCTAAGCATTGGGGTAGATACAAGTTAATCAGGTAGGACTTAGTCCTTGTCCCACGTGGGGCTCCCAGTCTAAGTAGGAGGGGGAACAGGGATTTTGTTATGGATTCACCTCCTACTGAGTTGAGGCCAGCGGTGGGGAATTGGGTAAGTAGAATGAAAGACAATTCGTTTTCTGTATGAGGAAACCATCCTTCATTAATCTGATGGAGGTCTTTGAAGTGGTCCAAGAGCATGTGCATAGAGATTTAGATTTTCAAAAGATCTAAAACGAGGTTCCACTCCAGAGATTTTAAAAAAACACAATAAAACTAACAAAAAGCTGAGTTTTCGTGGAATGGGGGAATGCTAAATCACGGGTAAAGAGAACTGGCTGGAAGATAAGAAACAAATGGCCATCTTTACAACCTCTGAGATCTGTAAGAACTGGATTGGTGAAATTGACAGTTCAAACTTGCAAACACCTAGCCAGCTGGCTGAAACGATGTTACTCCAGTGCTGGGGAGTTTGAATCCCCAAAGCTGGTAACAATGGAAATGAATGCCACCTCATATGTGCATTCATCTTATGACTGGCAATAAGCCGGAATTGCGTTTGTGTGCTTGCATCTGAGTGTGGAATTAGTCCTCAGATGGGAAAGAGACACTTTCCTTTGGAAAAGTGTATATAGTATTGTCCACTTGCCTCCTGTGCGACCCCAATTCACTTCTCTGTGCCTCAACATCCTCATCTATAAAATGGGGATTAAATCTCTATTCATCCATTCATTCAATGGTATTTACTGAATGCTTACTGTATGCAAAGCAGGGTACTCAGTGCTTGGGTGAGTACCACATAACAATAAGCAGACACTTTCCCTGCCCCCCACGAGTCTCCATCTCCTCCTTAGCCTGCAAGCCCCAGGTATGGCAAGGGACTGTGTCTGACCTGACTATTTTGTATCTGCCCCAGCGCTTAGTACAGTTCTTGGAATACAGTAAGGGCTTAACAAATATCACAATTACCATTTTTATTATTACTCTTATTTAGCCTCTTCATCACGGAATGTCACTGTTTATTGTGGTACTGTACTTTCCCAAGTGCTTAGTACAGTGCTCTGCACACAGTAAGAGCTTAATAAGTATGATTGAATGAATGGTACAGAGAAGGGAGTGTTCAGAAATCTCTAGGATTGAGGGAGGCCTTTGGGCTTTCAGGTTGGGGTCCTGCAGATGGGAATGAACTTTGGGACCACCACACAAAAGCTTAGAAAGAACAGAGAGGGGTGACTGGGAAACAGCTGAACTCCTTTGGGGCAGGGATCATGTCCACCTACTCTATTGTGCTCTCCCGAGTGCTCACTACAGTGCTCCGTACTTGGTAAGTGCTCAATAAATACCACTGATTGCTAGAGTTAGGATTAGGTGAGGGTTAGAGAAGGAGAGAAAAAAGAGGAAGGGGAAAAGAGAGAAGCTCTTTCCACTAGGCCTCGCTGGGGAGGAGTGAGAGGTCATGGAGAGGGGGTGATGGCGGCCTCCATGCTCACAGGTCAAAAGGGTCAACTGAGGCAATGGGCTTTAGCCTTTTGGGAATGTGCTCATTGTTCTTCTCCTTTGTGAAATCAGGAAACGGCCTGATTTTCTCCAGGAGAGATATTTGCATCCCTATGTGTCACTGCATGACTCTCTCTCTCTCTCCTTATTGCTATACCCTTTCCATACCCACTCAAAGAGAAGACACACTAGCCTTCCCATGGAGCTGGACAATGCGAATTCCCTAATTTCCATTTAACCCATGGAGGCCTCCCCTCCAACCCCGGCAACCTCTACCCTACCTCCCACTGTGCTGGCAGGTCTTTGTAGACCTTGTGTCCCAAAATTCTAATGGTGGGAAGAGCCAAGCGTGAATATATTCTATCTGAGAGTCAGTCAGCACACTGTCGGTGGTGTTTAGTGGACAGGGAAGGCAGGATCTCTCACAATATTTCAATCAGTTTCCTCTTCTGAAGCCTCTCATTATTAATAATAATAGTGGTATTTATTAAATGCTTACTATGTCCCAAACTCTGGGGGTGAATACAAAATAGTCAGGTTAGGCACAGTTCCTGTCCCACCTGGCATTCATAATCTTAAAGGGGAGGGAGAAGAGGTATTTAATTCCCATTTTAGAAGGTGAGGGACAGTGAAGTTAAATGAGCTTCCCCAAGGGTACACAGGAGGCATGTGGCTGAGCGGGGATTAGAATCCAGGTCTCCGCACTCCTGGGACTGTGCTCTTTCTAGGGCTTAGTACAGTACTTGTCACATAGTAAACGCTTAACAAATACCATCATTATTATTTTCCCTAGATCATGCTGCTTCTCAAGATGTGGGAGAAATAATGGAGATATTTTAGGACTTGAGAATTTTATAAAAATAATCCTCCATTTAAAAGGGATTTTTTTGGGAGGATGAAAGAACCTGGTGAGTTTCAAGTAAAAAAGAATGAAGGTTGAGTAACAGATCGAAGTTCAAATCTGGAGCATAGAAGGACAACCGTTTGACCATCTTAGCTCCTTAAAGGATGTTTTTCTGCCTCTCCCAGCTTGAAATTACTTATACTTCTCCCTCACTGCAGCTTCTGAATAAAAAATGCTGACAATAGTAAGAGTAGGAGCAGTGTGGCCTAGTGGAAAGAGCATGAGCTGGGAGTTAGAAGGACCTGGGTTCTAGTCCCAACTCCACCACTTGTCTGTCTGCTGTATGACCTTGGACAAGTCACGTAACTTCTCAGAGCCTCAGTTTCCTCATGTGTAAAATGGGGATTAAGCCTGTGAGCCCCTTATGGGATCTGGACTGTGTCCAACCTGATTAGCTTACACCTAACCCAGCACTTAGTACAGTGCCTGGCACATAGTAAGCACTTAAAAATACCATTTATAAAAAAAAAATAGTATTTGTTAAGCACTGTACTAAGCTCTGGGGTATATACAAGACACTCAAGTCCCACATGAAGTTAACAATCTAAACAGGAGGAAGACAGGTATTGTATCCCCATATTGCAGATGAGGGAACTGAGACCCAAAGATGTTAAGTGACTTACCTAAGGTCACAAAGCAGACAAGTGGAGGAGTAGATTAGAATCCAAGTCCTCTCACTCCAAGACCTATGCTCTTTCCACTAGTCTGCACTGCTTCTCAATGGCTTCCTCTTCCAGGAATGTGACGGGCAACTGGAATTTGTGGGCAGGGAATGTGTTTATTGTTGTATTGTACTCCCCCAAGCGCTTAGTTCAGTGCTCTGCACAGTGAAAGTGCTCAATAAATACTATTGAATGAATGAATAAATGAATTTGTTTTAGGCGGTGACCATCTCTTCAGAGAGGCCTGTCAGCCCACTTAATGAAGTCAGATGGCAGCAGCAAATGCCAATATATTAAAACCCAGAAATTTATCCCTGAAAGACTATCTGGAAATTAACTGGGGGAACATGGATTCCCATCAAATGCTTGTACATATACATAGATCTATTCATTATATATTATTAATCATTTATTTCTATCTCCCCCTCTAGACTATGAGCTCATTGTGGACAGGGAATGTGTCTACCAACTCTGTTGTATTGTACTCTCCCAAGCGCTTCGTACAGTGCTCTGCACATTGTAAATGCTCAATAAATGCTATTCATGGTGATGATCCTTGTGAACCCCTTCTCCCCACATAAACGGTTCCATAAAGACTCCCAGTGAGGCTTCTTTTAATAATAATAATTGTGGTACTTGTTAAACTCTTACTATGTGCCAAGCACTGTAATAAGCACTCGGATAGATACAATTCATCAAGGTCGGACACAGTCCCTTTCCCACACAGTCCTCGCAGGTTAAAAGGAGGGAGAACAGGGATTGAATCCCCATTTTATAGATGAGAAAACTTTGTATTCTGTTCTTTGCTTCTTGCTTTTCACTGAGTTAAGGTGAGAAGAGCCCTGTTTAGAAGTTTCTGAGGGGTTTTTGTGTGTTTTTTTTTCCCCCATCCTGGGGGTAACTTGTTTGTTTCTTTCAAGGAGGGTGACAGTCTGCAGTCTCTTAAGAAACTTTCCAAGCATCATATTCATGTCTCCGTCTTTGGCTTCTGCACTGGGGAGTTCTTTATAACTCTGGAACAGCTTCTATAAAGGGATTATTGTAAAAATTCTAATTTGTGTTTTTCTCTTTTCTAGGAACTATTGTTTTTGGCAAAGAGAGGTGAGTTAAGATTTTGTTTTTCAAAATACCCTATTGTTGGTTCTCCAAACTGCCCTGTTCCATGTTTCTAAAACATTTTAATAGCCATGAGCACACCCTGTTGTGGCTTATTCCTTCAGGGCCAAATTCCTCCATTAGAATCAATGGGAGGCTATTCACCCCTCCTGAGGCAGAAAGTAGCCAATTCAACTGTTCCATTAACCCACTGGGGCCAGAAAGCTGTTTGGAAGAGGGTGTTAGCCCAACACAAAGGCTAGCTAAGTGATAATGACTTCTCAGTCAACTCACAAATGCCATTTTGTAAGCAGTGTGGAATAGGTCCTGTTGAAATGAAGATGTAATGGTTCTTTGTACTTCCATAATTGCCTTTCACCCAGTTCCTTATTACCGACCCCAATGAGTTGACTCATTAATTCCCAGAACTCACTGGGAAGCGGGCTGGAGCCTTATTTGTCTCCATTTCACAGAGAAGGATGCGGCCAAGGTCAAAAGGAAGTGAGCAGCGGAGCCCATCCCTGACTCTGGGCTCAGTCAGACTGGATAGACAGAACATGGGAAAGCAAGATATTCAACTAAGCCAGTGGATGAGCCCAGCAAATGAAGGTACTTTAATTTGTCTTATATCCTTGCCAAGCTGTGTCGGCACATTGGTCTATTTCTAACAGGGCACCACATCCTGAAAAAAAAAAACATTTAACATCTCCACATGTCTCCAGGCTGAAGAAGGGCACACTCATTATTTTCTATCAATCAATCGTATTTATTGAGTGCTTACTATGTGCAGAGCACTGGATTCAGTGCCTGGGAGAGTACAAAGACAACAGAATTAGTAAATACTGCCCCTGCCCCTAATGAGCTCACAGTCTAGAAGGGGAAACAGACCTTAATAGGAATTAATTACTGATAATATATAATTTAAAGATATGTGCTCTGGGGTTGGGGGTGGGGAGAATATCAAATGTCCAAAGGTCACAGATTGAGGTGCATAAATATCTTTGGTTATTTACACATTAAAAATGTTTTGAGCTCCTTAGTCACTATAACCAGAAGCAGCATGACCTAGTGAGAAGCAGCTGTGGCCCAGTGGATAGAGTTTGGGCCTAGGATTCAGAAGGACCTGGGTTCTAATCCCAGCTCTGCTATTCTGCTGTGTGAACTTGGGCAAGTCACTTAACTGCTCTGGGCCTCAGTTACTTCATCTGTAAAATGGGGGTTAAGACTGTGAGCCCTTTTTGGGACAGGGATTGGGTCCAACCTGATTGTTACAGTGCCAGGTGTATAGTAACCACTTAACAAAACTTAACAAACCACTTAAATTCATAGTATTGATCAAATGAGATTGGTATTGGGACTATATTTAGCCGGGTCATATTTTCCCCTCGGTTCTCTCCTCACTAAGAAATAGCCTAGACTGTAAGCTCGTTGTGGGCAGGAAACACATCTACCAACTCCGTTCTACTGTACTCTCCTGAGCGTTTAGCACAGTTCTTTGCACAGAGTATGCACTCGATAAATATCATCGATTGATTGACTGATAACCCACTTTTGTCCTGCGCTGTAACTGAGGGACAACTGAGTATGTGCCTTGTTTTTTAACCTGTAAATTGGGAGGAGTGAGGGAGAAGAAGAAGTTGGGCAGAGGTAGAGATGAGGCAAGCAGCAAAAGGTAATAGTAGTTATAATAACTAATCAGTGGTATTTGGTGAGAGTTTACTATGGGCAAAGCATTGTACTTAGGGCTTGAGCGAGTACAGTATAACAGTTCTCGGTTATACAGACACATTCCCCGCCCACAGGAGCTTACAGTAAAGAGGATTGATGAATCACTTATGTATGACTCTGAGGGTGAACTGTATCTCAGAATTCAAAAAATGATCATTAACAATACTTATTTTCTAAATATAACAATGGTGGCCCAGAATGTCATTTCTTTCAACACAATTTCCAAAACACACGAAAGACATCGACTTCACTCATCGATGAAGTGTGTCTATTCTAATAAATAAATCTGTTGTACAAATGAACGTAAAATGGAATGATGACAGCATGTCATTTCTGTGTAATTGCATTCATGGAGTGTTTGGCATGACAGGTCACATGGACTCTCCTAGAATGAGTTTATATAAGATAATGGGTTTTTTCCAGTGCATCACTTAGCCCCCTTCTCTTCCTCATCAAAAAACATTAACATATTAGCGGTGGGCATTTTTTAACTATACCTAACCTTAGCCGCAGGGACTGAGTAATGACCTTGTTGCATAAACAAGTCTTTTATTTACTGGATGAACAATTGCCATGCTACAAGCAGTCAGTCAGTCCATTGTGTTTACTGAGCACTAACTGTGTGCAGAGCACTGTTCTCAGTGCTAGGGAGAGTACAGTATAACAATATAACAGTCACGTTCCCTGCCCACAGTGATATAACCATTTGGAGGAGGAGGTTTAGTTTAGTTGAGGATTCAGGAGGATTTTGTATGCTTTTGGGCAGCGAATGTATCTGTTACATTGTTAAACTCTACTCTCCCAAGTGCTTAGTGCAGTGCTTTGCATACAGGAAGTGCTCAGTAAATACCACTGATTGATTGGTGCTCTCTACTCAAATGTAGACTGATAGAATGTGACCTCCACTCAGTCAACCCACGGCAGAACCATCTCTGCTTGCAAATATGAATTTGACTTCTTTGGCAAAAGCTTTCATAATGCCTACCAGCACCCCAAAATGATATCTTCAGAGATGGCCCCATTTCTCTGGGTGAATGAAAGGCGAGGGGAGAGACCTAAGCCTCACTGATTTGAGCTATGATTTCTAAGGTTCCAGCTTTCTGCTCCAGTTTGGCCAGTATTTCCATATTTGGGTGCCGAAATAGTTCTTGCTTCTAGAGCTATTTGCAACTGCAAAGGTCAAAGGCTATTTATTCCGTTAGCACCTTCGAGAGCTAGCATGATAATATCAACTTTTGGAGGTGGGAAAACAGCCCCGAGAGGCAGAAAGCTCTCCCAGAGTCACTGAGCATGTCAGCAGCAGAGCTAGGATTAGAGAGCTTTCCTTGTTCTAGATGGAGATCAATTGGCCACTGTGCTCTTGGAGTGAAAACCAAAGTTCCCCAATCACCTAGGGCCCTGGGGGTAACTGGTGAAGAAAGGAAGTATTATCAGACTTTCACAGTCCTCCACTCCTTAAGCTTGTTGCAAATTATTGCAGAAAAGCTTGAGGTAGCACATTTTCAGGGAAACCGTAAAATAAATCCAGTATCACCTCAACTTCCTTAACATTGAGTCATCTTCAACAGTCAGCATTTGTTATGCACTTACGGAGCCTAGCACTGAAATAGATACAAGATAATTGGGTCAAACACAGCACCCCCCACTCCCCTACAGGGGCCTCATAGGTTGAGAAGAAGAACAGTATTGAATTCCCATTTTACAGATGAGGAAACTGAGGCACAAGGAATTTAAGTGTCTTGCCTGAGATCACACAGTAGATAAGTTCATTCATTCAGTAGTATTTACTGAGCGCTTACTGTGTACAAGTGATCCTCCCCCTTAGACTGGGGGTCCCAGGTGAGACAGACCGTGTCTGACCTGCTTATATCTACTCCAGTGCTTAGCACATAGTAAGTGCTTAACAAATACCACAGTTATTAATTGGTGGAGCTAGAATTAGAATCCAGTTCCCTTTTCTCTGAAGTCCTTGCTATTTCCACTAGGCCATATTGCTCCTCCGTTCTTCACATTTCCCAGAAGAGCCAGGATATGTGAAAGCTTTAAGAGACCCAAATGCCACACCCTTTGCATGTGTAGACCAGCATGGCCTAGTGGAAAGAGCTTGAGGTGGGAGTCAGAGATCCTGGGTTCTAAACCCGCCCCCATCACTCAGTCAATCATATTTATTGAATGCTTACTGTGTGTAGAGCACGATACCAAGCACTTGGGAGAGTATAGTATAACAATCAACAGACGCATTCCCTGTCCACAATGAGCTTACTTGCTGTGTGATTCTGGGCAAGTCACTTTCCTTCTCTGTGCTCCAGTTTCCTCAGCTGTAAAATGAGGATTCAATACCTATTCTCCCTCATACTTACAACGTAAACCCTGCTTAGGAACAGGGACTGTGTCCGACCTGAATACTTTGTATCTACTGCTCAGTATAGTGTTTAACACATAGTAAGTGCCTAAGGAATATCACAGTTGTTATTAGGTGGGAATAAGACTGCATTGGGCTTTTTGGTTGAAATAGTATCTATTCCACATCCACTTGGATGCAGTGTGCTATATTAAATGCTTGGAAACAACCAAACAAAAAAGTGATAAGTACCTGGACCTCAGGCCAACCCTTTTAGTTCTCCAGCGTTTAACTTTTAATTAAAATTTAATTAAAAGGCTACCAATGGATATAAATCATTCATTTATATTAACGTCTGTCTCCCCTTTAAACTGAAAGCTCATTGTGGGCAGGAAATGTGCTTGCCCACTCTGTCATATTGTACTTTCCAGAGCACTTAGTCCAGTGCTCTGCACATAGAAAGCGCTCAATAAATATCACTGATGATGACAATCAGATGTTTAAAAAAGTACACATTGATTGCCTCCAATCAATTAAGTTTGGGACCCCCACTTTAGCTCTTGATTCTTGCGATTGTTTTCCCAATAGCACGTCAGCTTCAGGGTCTTCCAACAGACCAAGATAAGGCATACGCTCCTTTTTTCCCCCTCTCATTTGGGGCTTACAGTCTAATTAGGAGGGGGAGTAGAATTTAATCCCCATTTTACAGTTGAGGAAACTGAGAGACAGAGAAGTGACGTGACCTGCCCAAGATCAAACAGCAAGCAATTGGCAGAGCCGAGATGAGTACTCAGGTCCTCCGATACCCAGGCCCATACTCTTTCCACTAGGCCATGCTGCTTCTCCATTCTTGATGGTTGCCTGTGCATATGTTTCCTAGTGAGGAAGGTAGCAGGTCAGTCTTGTGCCCTGTGAGAAGCTGTGAGTGATTAGAAAAAAGGGGAGTCCTTCGCACTGAAAAACCATTTTTGTATGGTTTTTGTCAAAGGCTTATTAGGTGCCAGGCACTGGTATAAGCCCTGGGGTAGACACAATCTAATCAGGTTGGACACAGTTCATGTCCTACATGGGGTTCACAGTCTTCATCCCCATTTTACAGATGAAGTGACTTGAAGCAGTGTGGCTCAGTGGAAAGAGCACGGGCTTGGGAGTCAGAGGTCATGGGTTCGAATCCCAGCTCTGCCACTTGTCAGCTGTGTGACTGTGGGCAAGTCACTTAACTTCTCTGTGCCTCAGTTACCTCAACTGTAAAATGGGGATTAAGACTGTAAGCCTCACATGGGACAACTTGATTACCCTGTATCTACCCCAGCGCTTAGAAAAGTGCTCTGCACATAGTAAGCACTTAACAAATACCAACCTTTTTTTTGCTCAAGGTCCCCCAGCAGACAAGTGGCAGAGCCAGGATTAGAACCCAGGTCCTTTTGACTCCCAGTCCTACTCTCTATCCATCAGTCCGTGCTGCTTCTCTTTGCTCAGTGTGAGGCTTCTCCTTCCTGAGGAGAGGGGTCTGAACAAACAGACGGTCTCATGGCACTGACGTCAGTCACTCGAGTTTGTCACAAAACCTTATTGACATAGAATGAGGGAGTCTCACCGCAAAAACAGGTCTTGTTATTTTCTCGCATCGATTAAGCGTGAGGAGTTATAGATGCTGAACTCAACGCAAGGGCCGACACCCTTTCCACCTTCAACTCTACTCTTTTATTTTTATTCTAGACTGTTAGCGCCTCTCTAAACTGTAAACTCATTGTGGGAAGGGAACGTGTCTGCTAACTCTTTTGTACTATACTCTCCTAAGTGCTTTGGACTGTGCTCTGTGCAGAGTAAATGCTCAATCTAAACCACTGATTGATTGGAGGACTTTTACAACCAGAACAGGCAAAAAGGTCGGGAACGACAGGGAGTATGGAATGAAGAAGAGGAAAGAGGGAATTGTAACGCACCCCCAAACTCATTCATTCAGTCAGTCAGTCATATTTATTGAGTGCTTACTGTGTCCAGAGCACAGAGAACAATCAAGTGCTTGGGAGAGCACAATAGAACAATCAACAGACCCATTCCCTGCCCACAATGAGTTTACTTCCCCCACTTCACATCTGACAGACCAACACTCTCCCCATCTTCAAAGCCGCACTAAAATCACATCTCCTCCAGGAAGCCTTCCCTGACTACTCTCAGCCACCCCCTACCCTCTAAAACCTATTTGCCCTCCTTAATGCCTCACCCATCTCTACATGCACTCTTAAGCACTTGGCTCTCCTCCCCAGCCCCAACCCCACAGCAGTTCAAGTACATATCCTTACACCTGGCTGCTTCTCTTACCAGGAATTTATTTTACTGTCTCTCCTGATGGCTTGTAAGCTCCTTGAGAGCAGATATTTTATCTACTTGATTTATCATCTTCTCCCAAGCACTCAGTGCAGTGCTCTGCACACAGTAAGCACTCAGAAAATGCCGTCGATCGATTTTTCTTCATTTTTCTTTCTCCCTCTCCTCTGGCAAAAGCAACACAGGGGGAACTGAAGAGGTTTTGACTGTTAGGGGTTTTCGGATTTGTTCTGCTTATTTTGAATCCAAATTTTCCAGGAAAGCAGCAACTGTGTTCTCTTGCACTGTGCTCATAATTAAAGAGATTCAAACCCACAGTCCCCTTCCCCGGTCCCCCCCCCCCCCCCAACCTCTTCCTTTCGATTGGAGGAGCAAAGTGTGGTGATGAAAATATTTCCCAACATTTACCCGGTCATGCTTTTTTTCTGTTTTTATTTGTTTTCAAAATGGGGTTAAAATGGCCTAGTGCATTGTCCTGGAACATACAGTCCTTGACCATACTGTAAGAGTCTGCTTCCAAAACGGAAGTGGGGTTTTTATCTGGGTCACATGTGGGAATGGAAATTTCAGGCTCGGCACGTGGCAAGCGGATGTTGTTTAGATTCAATCTTGTAAAGAAAAACATCCAATCATTTATGTCATTCCCAGGAACAGAATATCCCCATGTACATGAGGTTCTGGAGGCCTGCCAGGTTATTAATAGCCACGGTGACGAGGTTGTTCATGAAATTGCTTTCTAGTTGAAGGGAACCAAATGTTAGATGGTGCAGGTTGGGAGGCGAAGCCTACCTCAGTTACGAATAGGCTTCTGCTTCATGTTTTCCTCAGCTCTTTCTCATCTTTTGTTTTGGCAGCAGACATTCTGAAGAAAAGCAGCATGGCCTAGTGAAAGGAACACAGGCCTGACAGTCAGGGGACCTGAGTTCTAATCTCGGTTCTGTCACATGTCTCCTGTGTGACCCTTGGGCAAGTTGCTTCACTTCTCTGGGCCTTTATTTCCTCATCTGTAAAATGGGGATTAAGTCCTACTCCCTCCTAATTAGACTGTGAGCCCCAAATGAGACAGGGACTTTGACTGTCCTGATTATCTTACATCCACCCCAGTGCTTAGTAGAGTGCTTGGCACATAGTAAGCAATGAAAAAATACCATAATAATAATTAAGATGACTCTTAGGAGGAAGGGACAGAGTTGGAATGGACATCGATAAGTGAGACGGGACCAATAATATTATGCAGGCTGAGATTTTGAAGCAAAGAAAATCCACATCTATAGGGCTAAATACAACCATACTCGTTCAGTTTGAAGGCAGCCGACTTCAGCTGTTCTCAAGTGGTTCGATAGCATTTGCGCCTTCTGTTTTGTTCAGCGTGATTCCCAAGTATTTACAGCCAATGCTCATTCTCTCCCCACAGATGTTTTCCCATTTCAATAGCTTTGCCAACCCCTGCTCCTAACATCTTTTCTACTGGGAATGGAGAATCTAACAATTATTCTCATTTTATTGTTGGAGAAATGTCAGGTCTTTGAATAATGGTTTTAATGAAGATCGAATCCATTCAAAAACACGAGGGTTTGAGAATTTGTTTCTCTTTCAAACAAGAATCGGTTTTGGCATGTGCCGAGCCAGTCACTAATCAGGGTATTACAGATCAGTGACGAAAGGGTTCTTGTTCACCAGGTTGGAGGGGAAATGAAACAAAACTGTGTTTTGTCTTGCATTCGCATTGTGTTTCCTTCAATTAACCCTGAAGGGCCCAGTTCCATTAGAGATGAATTCAGTCTGGCCTTTTGTTTAGGCTGCTGAAAGGATCACATTGCAGATATTGTTGCTGGGTTTCAGAAAATATACCAAGTAGTTTTCATATACCAAGTAGTTTTCTCCCCAATCATTGTATACCGATAAATAACCGTTATCAGTTAGCTAGCTGACACCCATAAAATATTTTCCCATTTCCCTGTTTTCCCACTTCTCCCAGTTTTCCCCATATCTGCCCCCCCTTTTCCCATCTTTCTCATTCCACCTCAGTCTGTAAATGCTTTCAAAGGGTGGGCAGAAAGCCTGCCTGTGCCTCTATTAAATTAACAATATTTATCAGGCATTACCGTGTCCTTGCCTCTGTACTAAGTTTTATGATATGAGGCAAGCAAAAGTTAATGAAAAGATTCATTCTCTGTCCTTAAGGAAAGTAAAACCTAAGACACATATCAAAGAAGAGAGGATAAACACCACTAAATAGCCTTATTAAATAGCCTTTAACATTGCCTAACCTCTTATCTACATCATAGCTAATCGGAGAATTGAAGTTAAGCTTTAATCTACCTTATAGGACAGCTTCAGGAATAAAGGTGGAAATTAATGCATAAGTGCAATGAGGGTGAGTGAACACCCGGGTACTTAAGGTGATGTGGAAGTGCCTAAGTGGAACTTGTCGGAAACGGGGAGACTAGAGATTAGTCAGGGAAGGCCTCCTGGAAGTGGTATGATTTCAGTAGGGCTTTGAAGATAGGAGAGCAGTAGTCTGCCAGGTGTTAAAGTAGAGGAAATTCCAAGCAGTGGAGAGGGTAGGTGCGAGAGGTTGGCAGTGGGAGAGACAAGACCAGGCCATAAATAGATTAATCTGAGGGAAATGAAGTGTAGTAGAAGAGGAGCTAGGCTAAGTAGCCGGGAGAGATCTGGCCGGTTGCTTTTAAAGCCTAGGGTAAGGAGTTTCTGTTGATGCACAGTTAGATGGGCCACCCTTGGAGGTTTTTGAGGAGTGGAGAAATCCGTTCAGAATGATGTTTTAGAAAAAACCATCTGGGCCGCAGAGTGGAGTGTGGACTGGAGAGGGTAAGGATTGGAGGCAGGGAGATTGGTGAGGAGGCTGAGGCGGTAATTACACAAACATGTCAAAAGGTCCAGATGAGGGGGTAATGGGACTGGTGGGATGATAAAATCATCCTCTGACATCATTACTGGTACGGTATTTGGGGTTTTTGCTTCATGGAAAGAGTTTTAATGAAAAAACCTAGATCCTAAGTGGAATTTGATTTTATTTCATTCCTCTACTTGGATGCACCTCCCCTATGCTGACCCAGTTTTAAAATAGCATCATCTGCCCCCACCTAGTGGATATAGCACGGGCCTTGGAGTCAGAAGGACCTTGGTTCTAATCCTGGCTCCACCACATGTCTGCTGTGGGGACCTTGGGCAAGTCACTTAACTACTCTGGGCCTCAGTTACCTCATCTGTAAAATGGGGATTAAAACTGTGAGCCCCATGTGGGACAAACACTGTGTCCAACCTGACAACCTTGTATCTACCCCAGGGCTTAGTTCAGCTCCTGGCGCATTGTAAGTGCTTAACAAATACCATAAAAAAATGGCAACTGATGGAAACTCAAAGACCCTCCTTCAAAACTGTTAACAATCCCTGTAACTTGAAGCAAAGTTTGAGGCAGCAGAGAGAAGCATGTACCCGGAGGTCACTGGAGGGTTTAAATGACATGAAACACAAAGTGAATCAATCAATCCATGTATTTAATGAGCGCTTACTGTGAACGGTTTTTCACTTTAATATCCTGACCTAAATCATTTAAGGGATTTATTCCTTTCTCTCCAAAAAAAAAAATCAGGTTGACCCTAGGGAAAGGGAAGAAATATGTTTTCATGTCTCTGGGATCTCTGGTAAACTCAGACTGAGTGATCTCAACACGGATGCAAGAAATGAGGCCTAAATATATGAAAGTCAAAATGATCCAACAATTCTGAGAAAATGGATAAGAAGATGCAGAGCTTGGTGGCCAGATCTAATGAGTTAGGCTTTGTAGATTCATCTTTAAAATTTCACAAAGCCTTTCGGATTCCTAGCCAGGCTTCCTGAAATCTGAACAATGGCAGCTTCCGGGGGTTTGCCATACTATGCAAAAGGAAAAACTTCAAAGGTCCCTCCTTCTATTCGATAGAGAGGACCTTGTCCACTCTTGGTTAGCTAATAGAAATCTCCATAATACAAATGAAAGTCCTGCAGGGGAATGGACTCAGCCCAGGTGTTTTTTGTTTTGTTTTTTTTTTTAATCTGAAAGCCATGAACCTCACTGGGAAAAAAGGAAAAGCTGCTTTCTGGTAGTTGAGAGCAATTCAGTTAACAGGGACACCGCTCATCGCTTGGTGATAAATAGAAGACTTAGCTGGCTTTTGAAAATGTATTTCCTGGGGTTTCCAAAGGCAATGAAAAAAACTGAAACCACACATTGCACTAAATGCCATCGCCAGCAACCACGCAGATGCAGCGGTTACTTGGAGGTGGTTTTTTCCTTGACAAATCTCAGCGGATAATTTTCTGGGTTTTCAAAAACTATTTCTTGCTGTTGACTTGATGCCCACGTCATGAATTTTGGACCCAATGAAATAACGAGCCATTTGCAAAATGTATTTTCCTTCTATCTCCCCCCATCCCCCCTTTTTCTTGGTTGCACATAAAACAGTTGAGCAAAAGGGTCTAATGAGGAAGAATAAGGACCGGATAAACTTGTGACTGAAAAGGTCATATGAGCCATGAGAATGTCAGCAATAGGACTTTTCTTGGGGTTAACCTGACCCTTGAAAATGCTAAAGTCACAATGGCTGTTTTGTCCAAGGGGCTTTAGTGTCCAGGAATCAAGGTTTAACTGGCTGACGCTTCGCCCCACCGAGGGGAGATTTATTTATAAGGCCTAAACGCGACTCGACAGAACTCATTGTTCACACTTTGGAATATGAACAACTGTGTACAACTGTATATTTTTCCATCTTGCTAATCACATTTTCATTCCCTATAAAAATTTATTAGAGTCTTCAGGCCCTCCTGGAGATTTTTTTTTTAAAGCAATATGACACGGCGGAACAGAATTATGGGGTAATCACTCATAACGACTGTGTTGTTAGGACTGGGACCAAAGGGCAAGGTATTCTGGGTGAAATATTGCATCATAAGTCATGCTTGGAGCCTGAAAGCAATTAGAAGAGCGTTTTAAAGCATTTCATAAACATTTGTGAAGGGGGAATTCAGCACAGGCCGTATTTGTTGTAAACACTTAGGAGGATTCATGTGGATAGGACGAGTGAGATTTTGCTTATTGGGTTATAAATTCACTCTCTCCACCTTGAAAATCCTCCTAAAATCACATCTCCTCCAAGAGGCCTTCCCCGACTAAGCCCCCTTTACCCTTATTGGTACTTGGCCATGTACCACTAATGTGCTCTGATGCTTACCCCAGTCCCACAGTACTTATACTATACTATTCCCCTAACTGTTATTTATTTATTATTTATTTGTTAAATACTTACTACATGCCAGGCACTTTACCAAGCGCTGGGTTAGATACAAGCCAATCAGAGTGGACACAGTCCATGTCCCACTTGGGCCTCTGAGTCTAAATCCCCATTTACAGATGAGGTTACTGAGGCACAGAGGAGTTAAGCCACTTCCCCAAGGTCCCTAAGCAGACAGGTGGCAGAACCAGGATTAGAACTCAGGTCCTTCTAACTCCCAGGCCTGTGCTCTATCCACTAGACCACGCTGTTTCTCTGTCGCCCCTTTAGATTGTAAACTCCTTCTGTGCAGGGATTGTGTCTACCAATTTGATTGTATTGCACTTTCCCACGCTCTTAGTACAGTGCTTTGCACACAGTAAGAACTCAGTAAATACAACTGATTGACTGAATGATTGACTGAACTACCCAAGGGCAGATAGCTCTAGAGAGGAAGAACCCAAAACTAAAGGGAAAAGGGAACCTCCTTTTGATTCCAAACACTTCCTGGACATATTGACATGTGCCGGGTAGCTTTTAGATGATTCTAGTTTGGACCCAATTGATGTGGGGAAATTGATTATTAAATGTCAACTTCTCATCAACATCAGGCAGAAGGAGTCTTGGATCCTGAATCTAACCCATCTTTCCGCATGACAGCATTCCAAACAGACTGACAAGAGCCATTTCAGTGTGCTCTAGCCCCGGGTCTCCCCTCAATCAGTCAGTCGATGGTTTGTACTGAGCGCTAAACTTGTGCAGTGTGCTGTACTAAGCACTTGGGACAGTACAATACAATAATCTGTGGGATATACAGTCTCCATAGCCAGTCTGGCCGGCAGCAGGGGACTAATAAAAATAATAATAATCGCGATATTTGTTAAGCTCTTACTATGTGCCAAGCTAGAGAATCAAAGTGGGACACAGTGCCTGTCCCACATGAGGCTCACAGCCTAAGAGGGAAGAATAACAGGTTTTTCTTCCTCATTTTACAGTTGAAGAGTCACAGAGAAGTTAAGTGACTTGACCAAGGTCACACAGCAGGCAAGTGGCAGAGCAGAATTAGAACTCGGGACCTCTGACTACCAGGCCCGTGCTTTTTCTACCAGGCCATGCTGAAGGGATATCACAGCTGTCCCAGCACCTCGGACAGCAGCTGTGTATCATGCTAATGACTTTCCTGACCTGCCTCCCCCTACTTTCCCGCTAACCCTGGCTGCCAAAAAACCCCCCAAAACAACAAGATCCCAGGCACTTTGGGTGATTTATCTCACCCAGTTCTTTAAGACACTCCATGTTGAAATGAAACAGATAAAATCAGGCTAACACTAGAAGGCTAGTGTTCTAAATCTAAATCATATCAGATATGATTAGTTCCGTCAAGGTGGGGGAATATTCTGGGAAATTTTTGTAGCCTGCATTTCGGCTTGTCTTGCGCAGCCGGGACTGAAATCTTCTCTTTCCATTTTAAAGGATTCATTTCCTCCAAAAAGATTAAAAGACATCTAAGAATGAGTGATTTTTTTCTCAGTCAGTCGATATTTACTGAGCAGATACTGTGTGCAGAGCACTGCACTAAGCACTTGGGAGAGCACAATACAACAAAATAACAGATACATTCCCTGGCCACAGCGGCTTACAGTCATCTTAGAATAAAAAAGGAGAACACTTCAAAACAATTTTGGGGAAATAAAGCTTAATTTCTACCAACTCTTTGCCAGTGATCACAGAAACTTGGTGACCTGCTGCTTCACTTTTGGTCACTACAGATTTCAGGGCTGACCAGAGGCAATAGTTTGTGTTTGAACTGGAGCAGATTCATCTTTGGCACGCGGTCCATCAGCATGAACCAGAGAAGGGGGCCAGAACCCGGATTTGGGCAATGTTAAGCAGAATGGGTTTGGTCTATGGGCCCAAACTGGCTCACCCCAATAGGTTAGTCAAGCCTATGGAAGGATGAAAGAAGTTTCTAGAATGACTGATTGTTTCATTATTCAGCTATGAATGTGCCCAGAACCCTTGACTAAATCTCTTATTGGCTAAAGAGATCCATCTCAGGCTGTTTATTTTCAATCCCTGAAAAACTGCCATGTGCCATTCTGGGAAGAAATGAACTCTTATCCATGGAAGCACAATCAGCCAGGTACAGCTGAAGAATATATTTAAGACCGGGCAGACAGCCTTAGGAAACTTGTGAGTCTTTGTGCTCTCTCTGGCCTAGCAGACTTTGATGGCAATGATATTTGTTAAGCGCTTACTGTGTGCCAAGCACTGCACTAAGTGCTGGAGTAAATATAAGAACTACTATAATTTATCAGTTTGCTGCTACCCCAGGATTGCTGATATTAAAACACTGCAAAATCAGCTTTGATATGGTATCCTATTCAGAATGTTCCATTGAGATTAGGATCCTTGTAATTTCATTATTATTTATTTTATAAATGATTATAGTGCCTGCCTCCCCCATTGGCTTGTAAACTCCTTGAGGAAAGGGCTCATGCCTAACTCTACTGAACTCTATTAGAAAAGTGCTGTGTGCACAGTAAATGCTCAGTAATTGCGATTGGTTAGTTGATCAATCGTTACTCTCACGTCAGTTTTTTTTAGTAATCGTACATCTTTCCTCCATTTCATGCCGAATCGGAACTCCTCTCCCCAAATACGTACTTCTTCCGACCACACGCTCCCCTCTGAATGCATCCCCTTTTCTTCTTTCTGCAGTTAACGTGGGCCTGACTTTTCACCTCTGCGGAAATTTTTGGCTACACCGACTGCAGCTGATGTGCTATTCGTGAGGGGTCCCCAAGCAGGAATGGGATCATCATCATCATCAATGGTATTTAATGAGTGCGATTCTCAATAAAATACAATAGATTGGTAGACATGTTACCCACTTGCAATGAGCTTACAGTCTAGAGGGGGAGCTAGATAGCATTATAAATACATCATTTATAGTGTGTAATTCACAGATACGTAAGTGCTGTGGGGTTGAGGATGGGGTGAATATCAGCTGCCCAAAGGTCACAGATCCAAGCGCATAGAGGACACAGAAGGGTGGTGTCAGGTGATGGGTCAGTTGAGATGCAGTGTGGCCTAGTGGCTAGAGCACAGGCCTGAGAGTCAGAAGTACCTGGGTTCTAATCCCGGCTCTGCCATTTGTCCGCTGTGTGACCTTAGGCAAATCACTTCACTACTCTTTGCCTCAGTTACCCCAGTTGTAGATTGTGAGGCCCAGATGGGATAGGGGCCATTTCCAACCCGATTAGCTTGTATGTACCCCAGTCCTCATAACAGTGCCGGGCACATAGCAAGCACTTAACAAATGCCACAGTTATTATTATTACTGTTATTAGAACTTATGTCAGGAAGTGGGGCTTATTCAGTGAGAAGCAGCGTGGCGCAGTGGAAAGAGCACGGGCTTTGGAGTCAGGGCTCATGAGTTCGAATCCCGGCTCTGCCACTTGTCAGCTGTGTGACTGTGGGCAAGTCACTTAACTTCTCTGTGCCTCAGTTCCCTCATCTGTAAAATGGGGATTAAGACTGTGAGCCCCACGTGGGACAACCTGATTCCCCTGTGTTTACCCCAGCGTTTAGAACAGTGCTCTGCACATAGTAAGCGCTTAACAAATACCAATATTTATTTATTTTTTTTTATTTAAGTGGCCCTCTCCCTGGACCCCCACCTATCTTTCCTCTATATGGCTACCTTCACACCTGCTTCAAGATTCAACAGTGCTGCAGAATCCACCCTTCCCCTTCTCCCACTTCTGTATCCATTCTGGGAAGAGAGATTGGTTGGGGAATAGTAGTTGTCTGGGGAAAGATAGCAGAAGAGAGTACGGGCAGAGGCAAGGAAAGAAACACCGCGTAAACCTTTCTAAGCCACCTCCAGCCCATCTGGCCCACTGGTTGTCAACTGTTCTACCCCTCTGTAAGCTTATTGTGGGTAAGGTATATGTCTGTTTATTGTGATGTATTCTCCCAAACGCTTAGTACAGTGCTCTGCACACAATAAGCGCTCAATGAATACAATTGAATGAATATTGTGCACTGTAAAAACCCGAGAGGATCTCTGTCTGGGCCAGGATTTCCCTCTGCTAGAAAGCAGCATCTAACTGAGCCAGTTCCCCTCTAGCTCTTGGAGCGAAAATAGTCAAGAGTGGTCGGATTAATCAGAACCAAAGAACATAATAGCAAGAGAAGTATCGTACCTTTTATTGGCACAGTAATATTTCCAAGGCTGGTGTAGCTAACAAGTTCCAAGAAGGAAATTATCGTTCTCTGAATGCTGCTCTTCGGAACTTCACGGCAGCCAATCAGGACACGCTGATAGGTCAAGGCCATTTAATTCCAGGCGATCTGATGAGCTACAAGAAGTGAATTATGCCGCGTCCCCCCCTCTGGGGACGTAATCATCTTTGTGATCCACCTACCTTCAAGAAACCTTATTGCTCATACCAGTTTATCTCCGCGGTACTTTTCATATTTCTTACTATATGTATCTTTTCATTGACATTGACCTTTTACATAGCCGGTTAGGAATTTTAAGCCACATTTATCACCTAGTGGAGTGCATCCTTATCTCCGGGAAATCTATGAGGAAGTAAGAGTTGAGATGATATTTAAAGGATTCACAGTCCACATACTCAGAAATACAGGGTATAGAAAAGAAATGACAGTTCCTAATGGAAGAATAAATTATATAAGACGTCGGGCAACATCCAAAGAGGTGGATGCTGATAAAGTGGCCCAAAAATCAGGTTGACATCTCTGAAATTAAAACAACAACACAGTGTTGAGATAGATTGTTAGGTATCGTGAATCAAAGCCTGGAGCAGGGAGAGAGGGATACCAGAACAGAAAATCTCGGTATTTGAAGAAAGAACAGCACCACTGATTGCATAAAGTTATAAAATCTAGTAATAAACATGTCAATAATGATCCAAGGAAACACAAGGCACCTACAGAGAAATAGAATAATGGATGGTATATATGTATTATAATAAAACCATTCCAGAAAACAATAAACATATAGTGGAACTCTAGAAAACGACTGTACAGTGTGCCTGGGAAATCCATCCTGATTTCTCTACCCTGCCCTCTCTCCCAGTTTCACTTTTATTCACCCAATCGTATTAATTGAGCACTTACTGTGTGCAAAGCATTGTACTAAGGGCTTCCACCTCTCCCCTCGGGCTTGTGATCAGCATTTCCGGATCACTTCTCCCCATGGGAGCAGAGTGAAAAGCGCCTTTGTCGAAGTCGTCTGGTAGATAATAATAATGATGGTCTTTGTTAAGCGCTTACAATGGGCCAAGCACCATTCTAAGCGCTGGGTAGATACAAGCTAATTAGGTTGGAAACAGAGTCTGTCCCACATGGGGCTCACAGTCTTCATCCCCATTTTACAGATGAGAGAACTGAGGCTCAGAGCAGTGAAGTGACTCACCCAAGGTCACACAGCAGACAAGTGGCAGAGGCCAGATTAGAACCCAAACCCATGCTCTATCCCCTAGGCCAAGCTGCTTTTCAGATGTGCGCTCTAGAAGAGCCTAACTAGAAAAGAGCAGAGTGGACGGGCACAAAAACAAACTGATAGAACAAGCAACCACACACATACTGAGTGACTCTACTGAACTTCATTTTTCTCCTGTGCTTTTGAGCGGGAAGGTTTGGGACGGAGATACCAGCAAGGTCCAGAGGGGCAACTTGGCCAGCTCTCCACCTGGTCACGGTCCCGGGGTGCTGGGCTCTCTAAAGTCGGCGGACGGGGTCTCCTCATATCGTCGTGTCCCATAACCCGGAAGGCAGCCGGTGGCAGGAGGGGTCTTCTTCTTTCTTCAGCAGTGCTGGCTTTTTGCACGGGGGAGGGGGCGGGGCGGGGCGGGGGAGGATGTGCTGCCAATCCCCGCTTTCCTCGCATAGCTTCCGTCTCCAATCTAGAAGTTCCTGCAAGGCGACGCTCTCATTCTCTGAGAGCCTCAGCTGGTGGATGACCTGCAGGAGGAAAGGGAGAGGACAAAGACGTGAACGGACAGGACGTTTGGTAGCCACTGGGACCCGAGGGGCTTCTGTCAATCAGTTAATCCACGGTATTTATGCCATATTCCCACCTTTGAAGTGTAGATATGACATTTGTTCAAGATGACAGACTTGGATTTCATTTCACTATTAAGCCTGGTACCGACAATTTAGAAAAAAAAATGAGTGCAGAACAGATTAGAGAACTTGTAAAACATTTCTGAAAATAGGGAATTATTTTTCTCTTGGTACATCTACATGTATATTCATTTCCTTTCTTATACATAATGTACGTTCTTTTGAAAGCACGTTTTACTTTACAAATCCCATGAAAGATGATGATCCCTTACTCAGAAAGGTATGCTGTCAAACTATTTGGAAGCAGAAATTAGCCATCAAGAAATTCCATTCGACCATTGAGCCATATAACAGGATTAAAAGGTAGAAAAAGCACGTAAGAGGGAAATGAGGGAAAGAACTTTTGAGAACTGTAGTCCCCTGAAGGAGGTTAAAATAAAAAGACAACCTGGCAGGCAAGTTTGCATGTGTGTGAAATTAGAGCAAAGAAACTGAACTATACACTCTCTGAGAGGAGGAGTAAATGAAAGAACGCATTTGGTATCTGAATTTGGGAGATCCTTTTTTATGGTACTTGTTAAGTGCTTACTAGGCATCAACCGCTGGGGTAGATATAGATTCATCAGGTTGGACATAATCCCCATCCCAAACGGGGCCTCCAGTCTACATAGGAGGGAGAATAGATATCAAATTCCCATTTTTCAGTGGAGGAAATGGAGCCACAGAGACGTTAAGTGACTTGCCCACGGTCACACAGCAAGCGAGTGGTGGAGGTGGGATTAGAACCCCGATCCTCTGGCTCCTAGGCCTGTGGTAAATTCAGTAGGCCACATTGCTTCCCTACCTGCCGAATGGCTTTTTGCAGTTCAGTAAGTGGTAAGATACAAAGATGCTGGTGCAAAGACAATTTGGTGACTGCAGGAAAGGCTGACAATTGTGTCCTATTTATAGCTCTCAGGGGAAGACCCCGTTTTGTTACAATGTCACCACTTGTGCGTGCTGTAGTTAAGATTGTTTGAGCATTTCCAACACCTCCCCTCATATTCAGTTTATAGCAGATATAAAGATTTGGTCTAGGTGCCTTCTGCAGCACAATAACCTCCTTAAAGGCCTCCTCTTCCATAAAAACATTTGAGGTCATTTGAGTTTAATGGGCATATAAATATGACTATCAATTCCCTGACCCCACAAATGTGTGTTCCATAAAGATTTTATACACCATCACATACCATGCCATGGACATCCATATGCATCTGCACATACTCTCCAATTCATATAAATGTATTCTTCGTTTTAGTCCAGCGCACTGCACACAGTAAGTGCTCAGTAAATAACATTGATCGTTTTAAACAGGACAATCCTCTGAACTCAATCTGTGGTTCAAAATTTGCAGCCTTGGGGCCAGGGGATTCTTTGGTTCTTCTGCTATCTTCACATCTGACAGACCACCACCCTCCTCATTTTCAAAGTCCTCCTAAAATTACATCTCTTCTAGGAGGCCTTCCCTGACTAACCTTTCATCTACCCACCTTCTGCATCATCTCTGCGTTTGAGGCTGAAGCCTCTAAGCACTTAGGTAAGTCACTCCTACCCCCAACCTCATAACACTGTAGTATAGATCCTCATTCTTTGTTGCTTTGCCTAATTTTTTTTTTAACATCTGTCTCCCCAGCTAGTTTATTACCTGCTCACGGGCAAGGATCATATCTTCTAACTCTATCTTACTCTCCCAAGTGGGTCTGAACAGAGCAGGTGCACAATACATACTATTGATTGATTGACTGATTGATTCCAATATTCAAAGGCACGGCAGTTTGTCCCAATTATTGAGAAACCCACTGCAAAAATCAGAGTCATCATAAATGACAAAGAACCTGAACGCTGTTGCATGCCTGCTGAGACTTAAAAGCCTGGAGGAGATACCCTACTTAAACATCTGTAAGAGCTCTTCCTCGATGGATGGAAAACTGGGAAAATGCCAAAGGTTCGCAAAGACGCCTCCAGTAGCCTCCATCTTCTGGAAGAAATGTTAAAAATCAGACTCAGGCAATAACTGAGGCATATCATTACTCTCTATTACTAACAAGGTCCTAGCTCCTTCCTCAACTGTTAGTCAGTTAATCATATTTATTGAGCGCTTACATTGTGCCGAGCACTGTATTAAGCACAGTACAATAAAACAATAAACAGACACATTCCCTGCCCACAACGAGCTTACGGTCTAGAGAGAGAGTTCCAGTGGTCTGATTTCATTTGTCAGGATTCCTTTTTAAAACGTCTAGTTTTAGAAATACAGTGAGCCCATCATCGTCAAAGACAAAAACACTACACCGGTCATGTTTTAGAAAAATCAGGACTGTGAAAAAGGTCAGTGAGGTTCATTGCTTGTATATGAACGTGCTAATTCACATGTCATTCAGATGGTTGCTGTTGCAACTTGACCAGGAGTTCAAAACTAAAGGAATCTCACCAGTCTGTATTTTTTCCAAAAGAAAATTGTCTTTCCAGACCCATGGAGATGTGACTAAGCTTGCCTTTGCTGAAATGTTTCCCCTTCAAGTCATTCTCTCTTAGGATAAATATAATCTTAGCTAAATTATTCATATGTGAAATTGTGTTGTTGGTCATTTGTCATTATTGATTTTTCTATTGACCACTCACCCAAAGGTGAAAAGAGGCATTTAATGACGTTTGTGGAAATTAAAAGAAGCAAGTGCTTCTGCTCGATTGAACAATACCATCTCAGGATACAGATATGCAAATATCAATAAGTGAAGGAAAGAAAATTCACTAATAAAAAATAGTCAAAATAAGATCTAGAAATCTGAAAACAAATTGCACTTTGATGACCACTCCCTGCTGCCCCATACAATATCATGCAATATCTTGAGTTTCAAAAGGGACACTAAACTCGCTTTAGTCTAAGCAAATATAATCGCTCTTATCATCCCTGGTGCTTCTTCTGGTAACTTGTGGGTAAACTGTTAAGGACTTTCATGCGGTTGATTCTCCAGCTATACTTTATAGATTTAATAAAGCCAAAGTTTTACAGGTCATCTCGTGGGAGACTTAAAATCAGAGGTAGAAAAATCCTCCACTTCTAGAGAATTCTAAAACAAAGATATAAAATATAATTAATCCAGCCACCAGAAATAGAACAGGTCAATGATGTGAAAGGCATTAGAGAAATGTAAAAGAAATCCAGATGTGGAAAAGTAAGAATTTGAATCAAAACCAAAAACATCATCGGCAAAATTGATGGTGTTAAGTTTCCATACAGTTGCCTTCTTTTAATTTTTAGGGGAAGCAGCCTGGCCTAGTGGAAAGAGCTCGGGTTTGGGAGTCAGAGGACCTGGGTCCTAATGCAGGCTCCATCACTTATCTGCTATGTGATTTTGGGTATGTCACTTCACTTCTCTGTGCCTCAGTTCCTCATCTGGATATTCAATACCTGTTCTCCCTCCTACTTGGACTCTGAGCTCCATATGGGACTTGATTATTTTGTTACCCCAGCGTTTAACACAGTGTGTACATGCTTAACAAATACCACCATTATTATTATTACCCTCTCAATCAAGGATATGTTCTACCTTTTTCTTCAAACACAAAATTCACTTGCAAGTCTCTAAACCCTCATCTCCCCACTGAATTCTCCCTTCTTTCTGTGACACCTATTCACACAAGATTGTACCCCCCAAGCAATTTGATAATTACCTTACCTCCATCCCCACAGCATGTATGTACACATCCTCAGTCTCTGTTGTCTTTCTACCTGTAATTTATTTTAATGTTTGCATCCCTGCTAGAATGCAATCTCTTCAAGGGCAGGGAAAATGTCTTCCAATTCTACTGTACTCTCCCAAGTGTATAGTGCTTTGGGCACATTAAGCATTCAACAAATAGTACTGATTGATTGATTTCTTCCCCTAATAGACAAAGTTAACTACAAACACCTTAGAAAGGAAACTGATTTCTTCCATGGTATCATTTCAACTTTTTTTTTTCCTCTTCCAGGTAAGTGAAGTACAAATTTAAAATGGTTTAAACAAGTGGGGGAAGGGGTGATGAGAGTCAATTTAAACATTCCAAACACACTGAATCAGCACGACATTGTTTGTTTAATGAGATAACTCTTACTGACCACTTAAAACCAATCACAGGTCACAGCCTGAAGTAGAGATCAATTATGAAAAAATCATTTATGTTTCTAAATTCTAATTAAAAACACTTTAACAGAAAATCTCTGCCAGGTGCAAATCATCCCAAGGAATCCTAAGGAATTGGAGCTGTGATTAGAACCCAAGTCCTCTGCTCTCTCCACTAAGTGACACTGCTTTTCCAATTCCCTGAGGTTCTGGACTGTAAGCTCATTGAGGGCAGGGAATGTGTCTACCCACCTATGTTATACTTTACTCTCCCAAGAACTCAGTAAAGTTCTCTGCACATGGTAAGCGCTCAATAAATACCATTGATTGATTGATGAGTCATAGTGACTTTGTTCCCACAGTTTGGCCTCATTTCCTTCCCATGCAGGAAATCACTCCAGATTGTCAGATTTTGGAGGAGGTATGTTGAGTTTATCCAAATCCTTATACAACAGAAATACAAGACACAGACACAGCTTACTGCTGATCTCGTACAATACTTTCCATCAACACCTCACTCAGGTTTGACTGAACATTTCAGGATGATTCAGATATTTATCCTCTCAGTTCAATACTGCCTTTCTGCCTGGTTCTACTTTGGCATAAGCTTCCATCTTCAATGTTAGCAAAAAAATACAGCCTAAATTCACCCAAACTCCCTCAAGATTTTAGGCTTTAATATCTTTATGCACTGAAAATATCACCATGCATTTCATGTTCTAATAATTGCGGTATTTAAGTGATTACTATGTACCAGGTGCTGTACCAATCACTGGGGTAGATTCAAGATAATCAGGTTGGACAGTCTAGATTGTAAACTCATGGCGGGCAGGGAATGGGTATGCCCACTTTGTTGTATTCTCTCAAGCACTTAGTACAGTGTTCTGCACACACTAAGCGCTCAGTAAATACAACTGATCGATTGACTACCCTGGAAAGAATACCCTGCATAGCGTGCCCTGTAATTGTACAGAAAATAAGCAAAAGTATCAGGCTATTTGTGCAAGTAGAGATTCAGATTTGAGTCCACTGTTTCTCAGCATATCACATGAGCTTTCAATGCTGTTTCTTCACACAGTGCTTTGAGTGTTTCCACTGGCTTGGATCTGTAGAGCAGGATCAAAGGTAGGTGTCCCAGCCCCTGAAGTAGCCTTCATCTATAACTGTCACAAATAGAGTTCTTCACAGCTCTACGGCAAGATGCTTAATGCCAGCAACTGATTCTGAAATGCCTGGGATAATTAGAAAGTAGGATTTCCAATCTACTTCTCAGCTTCCAAAAAAGTGAGGAATGTGTCTCCTTGTGTGAACTTTCACACTTTTGCAGGGAGCAAAGTGAACAAGCGGCTCCTTTCCCTGAGTAGGCTGGGCTAAGGATTTGGGATTACTGCTACAGGGACACTTTGGGATGTGCAACCAAGCCCTTGCCGGATTAGAACTCTGCTTCAGTGCATTATCTCTCATGAAAATCCGCCTACTCCCTCTCCCTTATGTATCGCCTATATACTTGGATCTGTACCCTTTAAGCCCCATAGTTTATCCGTAATTTATTTTAATGTCTGCGTCCCCTTCTAGACTGTAAGCTCCTTCAGGGCAGGAATCTTGCCTAGTGATTCCATTGTACTGTACTCTCCCCAGCTCTTGGTACAGTGCTCTGCACAAAGTAAAATACCATCTATCGACTGCTTGGTTGATTAGTTCAAGTCCTTTGAAACCCAGGCCTGTGGGCCAAGAAGCTTCTCAATTAGTTAGGTTCTTTTTCAGAACCAGCCCAGCATGGCAACTGAGCCCTGCAGGTGAGTAGAAATTACACTGTTGGTTACGCCCTGCTGCCCTGCTTCCATTCCCTCACTATCCTCAAGTAGTTTCTTGATTTCTCCGTGTACCTCAAATAGATCTCCCTCCATCTGTCACCAAGCCCTCTTCTGTCCCCATCTCACATTATTATTGTTTTTAGTACACAAAGGACTCCCACGGTCCCTGCTCGAACTCAAGTCATACGCCATCAGCCACTTTTTCCTACTTCCCTACCACTGACATTCCCTGACTGGAACCTCCCCTGCTTTTTTCATCCCAGAGAAGCTAGGTTTAAAATCACCCATTTGAAAGCAGTGGAGATTGGCGGGCGGGGGCGCTTAGCCAGGTTTTCTCTATTTTGGGTAAAGTCGGCACCGAATGGGTGAGGGATAGAAGGGGTAGACTGAGTCAACTTAAGCCCTCTGCTTCTTCCAATCAGTCCCTCCTACGCTGCTTCACCCACGAGGTCCCATTGGAAGTAAGGAATCCAGCCTGCCAGGCACTGATTACAAAGTGGTGTGGAGAGGTGGGGTGATGGGAGGAAAGGATGGTGAGGAAATTGACTTTCCTGAAGTGATCTGTCATAATACTGGGTAGGGATTAAGGATCCCATGTACTGTCATCCATTATTGCACTAAGCATCTCTGGATTTTATGCATTGTGATCTTTCAATATCGGGGTGTTTCCTTTTCTCCAGATATTAAACACTACTTCTTCCTTAAAAGACTATCGTCTGTCCTAAGACAAAATGAGGGATTTTTTTTTAGTTTTAAAGTAGTAGCTCTTGTAGGCAGAACCAGTAAAAACATTAACCAAACACCATATAAAGCGAAATCTCCAATTCTGTCTGTTAGCATCCTTCCAAGGAATTGTAGGATTTTGAATGAAGATGCCAGTTGATCAGGTTAATGTAGCAGCTAATGTGTTCTGTCACTCCAATCACCTGAATGACCTCTGTGTTTATTTTAATGCTCATGTCATAATGTATCTTTCATGACTCCCAGATTTGGTGGGCGTCTACTGGGATGAAAACATCAACCCCATTGCATAAGGCTGCTTAAAGATAATTTCATTGGCCAGTTATTTCAAGTGGGGCAAATTGTATTCTGCTACAACCAAAATACCCTGTACAGTGAGAGAGTTCTGTCTGAAATTAACAGAAATTTAGGGACTTAGAAATCCGACAAAGAAAGAATAATCACAGAGTTCTATATTGTTCCTGGCCAGTGATTCTCATCATTCCAGGATTAGCGGGTTTCATTTAGGAAGCTCTCAGAAATACAATTTCAATATCTGGTGGGAGATCATTTCATTTTCAAGTTAGCGGTTCATAGCTGACCTTCTTTAAGATAATTACCTGGCTGGGGTGCTTCCCTGCGTGTCTCTGAATAGATGAGCTTGCTGTATTGCTCTTCGCCAATCTTGAATATGCATCTTCCTCTGGAACACCTAACGAGGACAATACAGTCAGTAATGGGGCAGTCTTCTCAAAGGAAAACCTCTCCTCCCCTGTGCTGGCAAATATTGTCATTATCAAATTACATTTTTTAAGCACTTGCTAGATTCTGTACCGAACTGGGCAGTTGAGAACAAGTGATAGAAAAGAAAAGACATGGTCCCAACCCTTGAGAAGCTTATAGTCTAGTGGAAATTTACAATTCAACTAAGGGAGAAGAAGCAATGAATTTTTTCCTTCTAGACTGTAAACCTCTTGTGGGCAGGGAATGTGTCTGCCAACTCTGTTGCACTGTACCCTCCCAAGCGCTTAGTACAGTGTTCCCACACAGTCAGTGCTCAATAAAAGCCACTGAGTGATCTATTGCCCCCTCCTACCTTTTCTCACTGATCACCTACTGCAGTCCAGCTTACACATTTCACTCCTCTTGAGTTTCCATTCAAGGCTAAAAATCAATCAGTCAAGTGCTAGGTGCTTGGGAGAGTAATAATAATGGTATTTGTTAAGTGCTTACTATGTGCCAAGCACTGTTCTAGGCACTGGGGTAGATACCAAGTAAGCAGGTTGTCCCACGTGGGGCTCATAAGTCTTAATCCCCATTATACAGATGAGGTGACTGAGGCACAGAGAAGTTAAGTGACTTGTCTAAAGTCACACAGCAGACAAGTGGCAGAGCCGGGATTAGAACCCATGACCTCTGACTCCCAAGTTTATGCTCTTGCCACTAAGCCACAATGTGACAGAGTCAGTAGACACACTTCCCTCCCACGAAGAACTTACAGTCTCGACCCTAAATGGCAGCCTATTGGCTTATTCGCTGTGGGAACCTTGCCTTCTCTGGTTTCCCATCCCCCTGCTTCCTTCTCACCCCTGACCTCACACTGAAAGTCGACACCTCCATCATGGAGAAGATCGAGGCGACAGTTGGAAAGTCCTAAGCTTTGTGCTAGATATTCAGAGCGCATTACAGAGGGCAAAGCTTTATCTGTTTCCTTGTTCCTTATTTTGGGGGTTAAGGGCAATGGGGAATTTTGCAAGGACATTTCCTGCAAAGATATAAGGAAATATGCAAATATAAACATGTGTGGAATGTCCATTTAGGGAGAGAGCCTGAGTCACCCACAGCTGCCCTCTCTCACCTGAGTTTTGTTGTGTATCCAGTCTTAAGATCCTTTTGATCATTCTGGTGACCAGTGTGTGCATTGGAGTAGCCATGGTTTCCATGTCCAGACAAGGTGCTACCTGCCATTTCAAACTGGCTGTGTGATCACTCAACTCTCCTCAGAACTCAGTTCACTGATGGGGTATCGGTAGTTCATTAGCTCTACACTGGGAACTCAATTGTAATGTTTCAAGTTCGCTGTTCCAATTAGTTCCCCGTGTGCTGTTAATGAACGACTGGTACAGTGATGGCAAAAAGCACCGACACTCCGATTTTCTTTGTAACTTGGATAGTATTTGACCTAAATAACAGGCTCAGGATATATTCTTTTGGTTACAAACCTTGTGTTTCCCTTAGCGAGAAGGAAGCTGCCCAGATGCTAATCCCATCTTTGTCCCATGATCCTCTGCTCTTGCCCGCCATGGCTGTGCTAACTGCGGGACTTCCAAGAACCCAATCCCACAGCTTGGAAAGGAAACTGAACAGTATATTGAAATCCATACCAATGAATTTGTGAGTAAAAACAGAATGAAATCAGCAGATTCATGATTTTTCCATCTCCCTACTGCTCAGTGAGTTTTTGTTTTATTCCATGGTTCTGTGAGGCAGGGAAAAGAAGCTGAGATGGTGGATAGGAAGCCAAATAGAATGAGGGGGGAGAAAGGGAGAGAAGGAAGGAGGAAAGGAGGGAGGGAGGGAGGGAGGGAGGAAGGGAAGGATAAAAGGAAGGAGAGAGGAAGGAGGGAGGGATAAAGGGAGGGAGAAAATAAGGGTGGGAGCAAAGAAGAAAGGAAGGCAGAAAGATAGGGAAGGCAGGAGGGAGAAAAGGAGGGTGGGAGGGAGGGAAGGAGGAAAAAGGGAGAAGAGAAGAAAGAAAGGTGTGAGCAAAGGAAGGGAGGGAGAAAAGGAGAGTGGAAGGCAGGAAGGGAAGGAGGGAGGGAGGGAGGGAGGGAGAAAGGAGGTTAATAGTGAATCCAATTTTCAGACTATTTTCAAATGCCTGTGTTTCATATATGGGCTCATTGTGAGAAGGGAATGTGTCTACCAACTCTGTTATACTGTACTATCCCAAGTGCTTAGAAGAGTGCTCTGCACAGAGGAAACACTCAGGAAATATGCCTGATTGATTTTATAGTCAGAACAAGAAAAGCTAGTTTGCACAACACAGAGTAGCTCAGATCTTAATCAATCAAGACCCTGTGTAGTTTTGTTTTATGGTACATTTCAGGACTTGCTCGGTATCTTTTTCCCAGCATCTTTCTGAAAGCGTCCAACTCAACTTCACCTTCCAGTTACTGTCAGTGACTCAGTGCTATGGTGGCTCCTAAAATGACAGTGGCCGGAAGCTCAAGGCCTCCTTCCAAGGGCCAGAAATGAAATTCCCAGGGGCTCCCTAAATTGTCATCATTATCTTCAGCATCAATTTCATCCATAAGGAGAAAATGTATGCTTCTCTGCACTGAATCCATTTCACGCTGATAGTACAAATGCCCAGCCTCATCCCTGAAGATTGTACTGCAAATGTCAATGGAGAGAAAATTTCCGTGAGAGATAGCATGACGGTAGCTGCTTTCTCCTTGCCACTTGACATGGAAAAGTAATGAACTGTCCAGTTTTTAAGGAAGACTGGTGCCAAAGGCGATGGGAAATTAATTCTGCTAAAACCTTCAAGTCCAGCTGGCTAACGCTTAGTCGATTCTTCTTTCCAAAAATTGTTAGGATTAAGAATTACTTACCATTGGAGATGGAATTTCCATTTTCTGCAGTGGCAGGACAGGGCAGAGAATTAGAGAACTGAATTCCGTGGTTGTTTGCATTTTTATCTTGGATTTCTGACCCACTTTCCAAAGTACCGAGGTCATCCCTGCTACTAAAGTTCATGTTGGTTTCAAAACCTGAAAGAAGCAGAGCAGTTACCATTCTTTTAGCAAAAGTGTACTGGGTAAACTTGCAAGAATCTTATATTCTACCACCTACTAATTTCTTTCACAGAATCAAAATACCCTATATTCTTTTATTTATAGGATCAACTTTCATATCATGTAAAAGGTGCTATAATTCTACTCCCAGTACTCTCTGTAGAGTTGAAAGCCTTCATGAAGAACTATGTCCTATTTCACTTTCTGTCACTTTTCTCTATCTTCCCCATCCTAAGGAAGATAATTAATTTTTCAGGAAGATTGGATGGATAATTTACTTTTTAGTATTCCAAAGGTAATTCATGCGATTCAGACTCTGTTATCGCCAACAATGTGTGGGTTCCGCAGGGAACAGGAGATGAGAAAAACAATCTTTAAACTAGTGTAGAACCTTTTTGGCTTGTATACCCCCAAACGCTTGTATACCCCCAAATCTGTCCAGCATGCAACCTCCAACTTCTTACTGCTAGGCTACCAACTCTGTTATACAGTAGTCTTTCAAGCGGTTAGTACAGTGCTCTGCACATAGGAAGCGCTCAGTACATATGATTGATTTGTAAACCCTGCGCATGTCAAAAATATCTTGGATTTTCTCTGCTTTGCTGGCATTTGTCGGTTGGGATAACTGGACTGTGGATATCTTGACTGTCTTCCCTTACTCTTTAAATGGGGACTTGTGGTAACTGCTGTATTTGTACAAAAGGTCTAAGCCTATATGCTACAGTTTGACTAGCAAATCCTTAAATACCTACTGATGTTTATTTCAATCACACTTGATTCAGAGCAGGAGTCTTGAGAAATTTTTACATTTTACTATCCATGCAAACCACGTGATACAGCCGTAACATGTTCCTCAAAAAATGTGGATGGGATGAATGACTGTATCATGGAGTAAATTAGAAAGCAAAAAACAGAGAAATGGCGTGGCCTACTGGATACAGCACAGCCCGGGAATCAGAAGGACCTGGGTTCTAATCCTGGCTCTGCCACTTGTCTGCTGTGTGACCTTGGGCAAGTCACTTCACTTCTCTGTGCCTGTTACCTCACACAGCAGGCAGGTTGTGGGGAGGGGAGAGGAAAGAGGGACTGGGGAAGCCAGGATTGGAATCCAGGTCCTTGACTTGCAGTTCTGTGCTCTTTCACTAGACCACATCCTCATCCCACTAGATTATAAGACTGCCAAGGGAAGGCAATGCACCTTTTATTTCTATTATATGATCTCAGGTGCCGAAAACAGGGCTCTGGACTCAGGAAGGGCATAATAAGGGTGGTGGAAGATGATGATCAAGAAAACCTTTCTGCTGGCAAACATGGCACTTGTTCACTCATCCTTAACCAGTTCTGTTGTTCTTTTTGTCTAATTGAGATTCTACTCCTAGGAAGCCATAATCAATCAATAATCAATCATCATATTGCTAGAAAGCAATAATCAACCAACCAGTCATTTTTACTGAAGGCTTACTGTGTGCAGAGCACTGTACTAAGCACTTGGGTGAGTACAATATGACAAAATTGGTAGACACGTTCCCTGTCCAAAATATTGGCTTGTTTCATGTTTCCTCCTGGCAAAGCACATATGCCACAAGTATTCCTCATGATGAAAATTACAATAGTCCTGTTAACCATCTTGTCCAGTATATTTGCACAGCTTGTAGAAGTCTTGAGACGAAGGAGTGCAACATGTTATTGGCCCTTTAATTTGTTTGCATATTGTTAGCTATCATTTTTTTGTCCTGGAAATGAGTTTCTCAAAAGCTAATCTCTTCGGGAAAAATGAAACCATTCAGTCACACAATAAACATTAGAGGCTAGTTCTTACATGCTCTAAGTCCCCATGGAAATAGAAATGCATCCTGATTAGCAGCTGGACTTCAGCACTGAGTTTTCTAATGAGCCTCAGATTGAAAAGACATTTTTATGATCCAATATCCCCATACAGAAAATACCAGGCTCCTTTATGGTATCGCAGATCCCAGACACTGCAATGGAAATGACTTTGTCATGCTTTGCTCAGCCTTACTGTGGCAGTGCAATAATTACGGTGAACAGATAGCTCCGTTGTCGTGACTGACATACAAGTGACTAAATTTATTATTCCATTTACTATAATACTATGACTAAGAGATGAGGTAGAAGCAAGATAATCAGATCAGAGCTGTATCAATCAGTCATATTTATGGAATACCTACTGAGTGCAGAGCACAGCTCTAAGCACTTGGGAGAGTATAAGAGAATTCCTAGATAAAATCCCTTACCTTCAGGGGTTAACAATCTAGCAGGGAAGGGGATACTCTATTCCCTAGGAATAATGAGATGCAGATAGCCGGAAAGATGTCTGTTAACTTCCCTATTAAGAGAAGGGTGAGTACCTGGAGGATCAATCAATCGATTGTATTTATTGAGCACTAACTCTGTGCAATCATTGCAAGCTCTTAGCACAGTGCTCTGCACAGTAACCACTCAATAAATACGACTGAATGAATGAATTGCATTAAGCGCAAGGCAGAGTACAAGAGAGTAAGTAGGCATGATTCCTGCCCCCAAATTGCTTGCGGACAAGCAAGTCTTGGGTGGGTCTTGTGACACACTGTAGGGAGCTCAAATTGCAACCTAATGCAGTAATGTGTTAGTTACACAACAGCTAGTTTTATTATTCTATTGAGGAGAAAGGGATGGGTCCCGGTTTGAAGGATTATCTACTTCTGAAACCCAGCATTGATTCCAGAGTGTCTGGTAAACGCCACTTCCTTCAGCCTGTGCATCAGAGAAGAATCCTCAAAGGAACAGTCTTTTGGTTGAGTTTTGGTGGTTTCAAAAGTAAGTAAGCAAACATCTCTCCTCCTTGCCCAGCTGGGAGCTGTTTCTCTCTGACGGTTGAGTTTCATTAGTTAATATAAATTGGAGATTTGGAGCAATTATTGAGATCAGGCAGAGCAAATCTGGCTCTCTTACTCTATTCTGATAATTGGTTTCACCTAAGCTGGTGGAAGTGGCTGCATATGGGCTGTTAGAGGGTCACGGTCTCTCTAGAAGTAGACTCTTTGAAAAGGCTGAAAGGCTTGTCTCACTTATGCGGTTTGCTGCTGAAAGGTATTCTTTGTCTTACTTTCCCCATTCCAAAATGATACATAATGTGTAACTGAACCTTCTTTCTAGGGTACTGTAAGGGTGGAGGTGGGTGGACTTACTTGGGGAGGTTGAGTTTTATCTAACTTAAAAAAAAAAATCAGATTAGAAAGCCAGGCTTGATGCAGTGAGAGCTGCCACTCTTTTAGGGAGCAATTTAGTAATGCCCGAAGGGCTAGAGAATCAATCAATGGTACTTCTTGAGCACTTAACCTGCGCTCAAGCATAATGGTTCGTGCTTGGGAGAGTACAATGGAGTGGGGAGACCTGATCTTTGCCTTCAAGGTGTTTGTAATCTGCGGGGGGAAGACCAACAATGAAAATGAGGAAAAGCAGTGTATCTTGAGGATATGTATATAAAGTGTTACCTATTGTTCGGTGAGGACTTAAGTGCTGATGTGGTAGTAGTGGGTGAAGTAGGGTTGGGGGGGGGGGGGATGAGGTGAGAGATTAATCAGGGAAGGCCTTCTGGATGAGATGTGATATCAGAAACCTTTACAGGGTTCACTTTAAAGAGTACACTTACCAGGTACTTTCACAAGTGTGGAAACCTGGCCACGTGGAAAGAGCACAGGGCTGGTTGTCAGGGGACCTGGCTTTTTTTCCCTCAGATCTGCTACTTGCCTGTTGTGAAACCTTGGGTAAGTCCCTTAACTCCTCCATGCCTCTCTTTGTCATCTTTAAAATGGGAATAAAATACCTGTTCTCTCTCCCTGTTAAACTGTGGGACAGGGACTGTGCCTGGCTTCATTATCTTGTATCGACCCCAGTGGAGAGTACAATCATAGTAAGCGTTTAATGCCTATTGTCATTATTACCATTATTATTCTTTCAATTTTTTTCTCTTATATAAACTTTTACTTCAGGTCATTCTGATAGTGTATGTGTACGTATACTATATAATCCAATTTTAATATACATGATGTGTAATGGTGTCATGTCATGCTGACTGGCATTCTTGAGGTTGAGGGGTGAGACTGAGACCTCTCCCCTGCTCCAACAAATTATTCTGGGACCAGGGAAGGGGTGGTAAAGTCTCTGACGGCCCTCTGTCTCGCTAGATTGTAAGCTCATAGGGGGCAGGGAATATTTCTGTTGTTATATTGTACTCTCCCATGTGCTTAGTACAATGCTTTACACACAGTAAATGCTCAATAAATAGATTGGAATGAATGAATGACTATGTCTCTGAGGACTCTGTCTCCTCATGGCATGCTTAGCCCCTTGACTGTGTGTTCTCTTTGATTCAGGAAAACTGCAATTAGAGATATCAAACTCTCTCCACTACTTCACAGTCCTCACAAAAGCACTTGGTAGACTCAGATTCTGGCAACTGCTGAGTCAGTTTGACTGTATGGAGAAACTTGGAGATAATAATAATGTTGGTATTTGTTAAGCGCTTACTTTTGTGCAGAGCACTGTTCTAAGTGCTGGGGGAGATACAGGGTAATCAGGTTGTCCCACGTGAGGTTCACAGTTAATCCCCATTTTACAGATGAGGGAACTGAGGCACAGAGAAGTTAAGTGACTTACTCACACAGTGGCAGAGCTGGGATTCGAACCCATGACCTGTCTCCCAAGCCCAGGCTCTTTCCACTGAGCCACACTACTTCACGCTGCGTCTCTTCTCATGGAGATCCTTCAGGAACTCCATGAGTGGGAGGTCAGTATTGGTTGTGCTGTCTTATTTGGTGAAAACTGCCTGTCTACAAACCCTAAAAGCTTTTGTGGTATGTTGACCAAGGAAATGCAGAGAAGAAAAGGAGAAAATACATTTCCCATGAAGCTATGGGGCTGATTCATGATCCCATTAGTATATTGTTCAAAATGAAGCACCACTATATGTACATAAACTTGTATATGTAATCCCTTACTAAATAAATAGTGGGCTAGCACTAGCCTCTGCCTTTCCAGGGAAATATGAAAAACTAAAGAGCCTCCAGGAAAAGCAACAAACAAGATTCAGCTGATGGGAAAATAGAACCTATGCGAAAAAGCATTAGAACATGTTTCCTTGAATAATGTCATTTAACTTTGAATTTTAAGTAGGCCATGCTTAGAAACAATGTGGCCTAGTAGAAGGAGCACAGGCCTGGGAGTCAGAGGACCTGCATTCTACTCCCGGCTTGGCTGCTTGACTGCTGTGTGACCTTGGGCAAGTCACTTCACTTCTCTGTGCCGCAGGTACCTCCTCTGTAAAATGGGGATTAAGCTGTGAGCTCCATGTGGGACATGGACTGTGTCCACCTATCTTGTATCTACTCCAGCACTTCATTCAATCATATTTATTGAGCACTTAGTGTGTACAGAGCACTGTACTAAGCACTTAATTATAATGGTATTTGTTAAGCGCTTATAATGTGCCTAGCACTGTTCTAAGCTCTGGGGTAAATATGAGGTAATCAGGTTGTCCCACATGGGGCTCACAGTCTTAATCCCCACTTTACAGATGAGGTAATTGAGGAACAGAGAAGTTAAGTGGCTTGCCCGAGGTCACACAGCAGACAAATAGGGATGGAACAAACAGGGACTGTGTCCAACTAGATTTGCTTGTATCTATCCCAGCGCTTCGTACAGTGACAGGTACATAGTACGTGCTTAACAAATATCATTACTATTATTACAGAATAGAAGAGGTGAACTATTTCCCCAGTCTGCTTACCTTCGGGTTCCCTGATTTTCCGTCCCGCAGCTGACTTTCGAAGGACGCTCCTCCCTGAGTTGAACAGACTGGCCAATTCGTCAAGGGGGCTGGACAAAGGTCTCCCATTAGGAGGGCTATAGGGCAGTGGCAGGGACGAATTGGAATTGGTCTTCCTGGGGTCAGCTCGGGCCACCTTCCCAGGGGAATAAGGCGGCTTGGGGAGCGGGCCAGATGAGCCCGTTGTTTGACTAGGATTGGATCGCTGAGGTCCTTTAGCTTCAACTGAGTCCGTAGACACTTTCCCTGTGTGCGCTGGGGCTTCTGGGGGAAAGGCAAAGTGGGTGGCAGGCCGGTAAGGAACCGGAGGCAGTGGGGGAGCAGGAGGTGTTGGAGGAGGGGACACTTTGCTCGAGACACTGAAGACGCTCAGACCTGGGGACGCTGGCCTGTCGCTGTCTCCTCGCTGGGTTTTGGAGTACTGTGGAGACACGGGGCTCGAGCCTTTGGTCTGGACAGGGTATTTGAGGTTCGTCTCCAGGACGGGGAGCTTTTTGACCTCTAGCGGTGTGAGGGGCGACTCGTCCGACGCCGGAGAGCAGGTCACAGGTGTCGGGGGGAACACGAGCAGCGGTGGTCTGTGAGGAAGCAGATTTGGAAAAGGTGGGGGGATGACACAGGTGTCTTTATAGCTCCCTGTTCTTTGGCCTCCTGAGTCAAAACCCTCCAGGTTTATGGTTTTCCTGTTCTCCAGAAACAATGGGGGAGAAGCAGGGACAGTTGAAATCATTCCTAAGCCGCCTTCACCTTCCTCGGGCAGAAAGTATTTCATCTCTTCATAAACGGACTCAACCTGGTCCGGACAGACTCCGTCGCCGGGCTCATGCTTCACTGCATTCCCCGCCATCTCGATGTAGACCGGCTCAGTGTCGTCCTCTTCCTCCTGGGACACGGACAAGACGAGCGCGGGCTGAGGGGGTCCGTCCACTGACGGGGTCTTGTTCACCACCCCGGGATCCCACTGACCCGCTCTCGGGTGAGCGCTCGGCGGTTTCGCCTCTCCCGGCTTGGGGACGGAAATCTCCTCCGAGGAGCCGCTGAGCTTTGTGTTGGGGCTCCTCTTCGGCTTTCGTGGCGGGATCTTTTTGATGGTGCTGTAGTCGTCGCTGTGTGGCCTGGGTCGTGTCAAAACTGAAGCGGGGGGAGAAGAGGGGGTCGGTGATGAGATACAGAAACTGACAAGTACCACTTTGTCCCACCGATTCTGGGGGGCACACGGTTTTTATGGCTCCTGTGTTCTGAATTTTTTCCTCACTCCGTAGGATGGCTCGGGCCCTTGGTCCTGAGCTCAACTCGATCTCCACAGGTGCAGAGGAGAAAAGTCAGTGACTCGTCTCTTTATAAACACTATTTTCTGCTTCTGGATGAAAAGATAACATTTTTATCAGCTCCCAGAAGGCTAACCCTCAGCTGTCAGTCAGTGGTATTTATTGAGGGCTTACAGTGTGCAGAACACTTTATTAAATGCTCGGGAGAGTACAATAGAGTAAGTAGACAGGACCCCTGACCTCAAGGAGTGGGAAATCTAGCAGGGGAGGACAGACACCTAAAATCACAAGTAGGAGAAACAACCAAATGTTCAAATCTGGACTTTAATGCTGTCAGGGTGGGAAATGCAGTGCATAGCTTACTGCTTAGCAGATACTGAACTCAGATGCATGGGTGACTCAGAAGTGAGGGAAATTATGGCGGGGAAGAGGAAAGACTAGTCAGATATTGGAGGGAGCAGAGTAATTTGTATTTCAGCATGAAAGAATGGTATGTTTGCAACCAGTCCAATTTATTAAAGGTTGGGACTAACTGAAGTCTTGGTTGTCTGAAATGGAAGAATAGCTGGAAGGAGGTAGAAATAAATATTCTTCAGACTGAAAACATGCACTGGATGCAGTAGAAAATGAACCCGAGATTGAAAGTATCATATTGAGCATTAGATGAATTTAGACACATAAAACAAACACATAATTCACAGTGAAAAAGCATGTTTAAAAACAAAATGAGCACAGAGCAAACACATAAAATATCACTCAAATACCAAAACAAATGAAAGTGGTAGAAAAGAACCAAATAAAAATCAGGCATAGCAAGGTGTGAAATCAATGAGCATTAGTCAAGCTGACTAAAAGAATAAATGGAATATATCTGTAAAGACTTTAATAATTTGGTAAAAAGAACATATGTTCTTCCCATGAAAAATACTTTTATTCATCTCTAGTGGAGCTGTAGCTAATACTCTGAGTCAATTGCATTAAATGGTATGTCAGTTCTGTGCATAATAGTCATTTTTTTAAAGAATAACATCTGAGCATGTTTTGCCATTACTCAAAATCCGGAATTTTTTCCAGGGCTTTTTACTTGTCTAAACCACTTCAGATATTCGATGCCCTTGGCCTTTAAGAGCATAAAATCTTCATGTTCACCTAATCCAATTAATCAAGGGAGGCACATTTATCTACCATTTAAATCACACAATGAATTGTTAAGAGCAGCCTAAATCACAAGATACGAATGGAAATGGGTTAACCTATTTTGGTAACTAATTGGCACTCTGGCAAGTTAATCTGAACACCATGAAATTTTCTACATAAGCCAATATGAGCACATTATTTTCCAGGGCAAATTTTGATAATTCTCAGTGCACCCAACTTGCCTGAAAATGCACACAAAGAAATGCCTACTAATAGCTGAGTGGTTCTTATTTTCCCAAGACATACTGAGTTCTCTCTTGGTAAGTTCATTCACAATGTCAGAAGCTGCAATTTAGAAATTACCTATGTCAGTTCTTTCTGTTGTGAAAATGTGAATTGAACTATCAAGCATCCCTGAAGACAAGGGGTACCCTGGGTATTGTGGTGTCATCCATTTTGCTTCCAGAGAGGAGCGAGGCAATGAGTATTATTGCTTCTGTGCTTGTGAACTGCTTATTATCGGTACTCTGCCTTGTCATTTGATAAGTGAGATAAGTGCCACTGATAGAACTGGATCTAGAAGTTGGGTGTGAAGTTTGTGACTGTCCCAAGTCTCAGCCACCTAGAAGGTTGGACCCTAAAACTGCTTTACAGATCTCCAATTTGTCCTGAATCTTGCTGCATTGACAATACACTCTTAATTTTCCAGGGGACATGATCGCCTACATGATTGTGTCTCTACCACTTTTCCTATCCTTGCTTCATTAGACAGTGGGTCAAGTAGCTGAATTCTGAGATGATATTCAACCTTCTATCATTGATGGAGATCCATGACTGTGTATAAGATTGTCCAGGTGTAAACTTTATACCTTTGATCATCTTCAGGCTGTTTGAAGCACTTGACTGACCTTGATAAGCAATTTTAGATGACCTACACATTTTCTTGGACAAGGGGTTCTGAGAATGGAGTCGCCTGTCAATGATGGCTAAAAATCAATCCCTTCATAAAGACTTCAGGGCTGAGAATTTTGCATGATATTAATCTTGGCGATGGTCATTTGCCCCCTGCCATCTTCATTCTCTCATCTCGCTCAGTCATGGAGTATCTAGTCAGCACTGGAGAGCAGTGAGATTCCACAATCCTTTCCCTATTCAGCTCTCTCTCCCCATCTTCTTGAAGACAATGATTATGGTGAACTAGCTGAAGTTCCATGGTATTTCTTCAGTGTTTCATAAGTGGAAAAAGAGCATCTAGAGGCTACAAATCAGACTACCTCAAGTGATGGTATTTATTGAGCTCTTCTGATATGCAGAGCACTGGTCTAAGTGCTTGGAAGAGTGCAGTAGAGTTGGTAGAAATGATCGCTGCCCAACAGCAGCTTGCAGTCTACTAGCGGGAGGAAGATATTAAAATAATTTACAAAGAGGGGAAGTGAGATGGCATACCATAAAGTTCCAGGATCTTGGCCATTTTTCATGGCTCTGGCAGCAGGGTTGATTTCAGGAAGTGTTGGCATGATAGGCATTTTTTTTCACAGGTTGGCATGCACATTATTCTTTAGCCAGCATCCACGAGTGATAGTCTATTAAGGAGATTGTTGAAGTGTAATTGCCATCCCTATAAGAATCCTTTGTGATGAGTGGAGTCATCTTTATTTAATGGTGGTGTAGTAGACCCATAAATACTACTTAGGGATTGTTAGGATCTTCATTTTGATTTTTGTTTGAGCTCCCTTTTAGTTTTGCCATGTGTTCTTTAAATCCTCTTTGTTCCACAACATAGATTTAGAGGAGTATCGTATTTGCCGAGGTCATAAGGAGCTTGGAGGTGTTGTCGATGGTCTGTTGTTTTGCCCTAAGTGGTCCCTCTCTCTTGGGGTTATTCTCCTCACTCACGCTGCACCTGTCTGAAGCAGCAATCTTAGAGAAGCGAAAAGACTTTCCAGATGTGATGGGGCTGCTTTGATGTGGCCATTTGTCTTGCCCTCTAGAATGTAAGCTCACTATGGGCAGGGAACATTTCTACCAACTCTGTAATACTCTTCCAAGCACTTAGTACAGTACTCTGCACACAGTAAGTGCTCAATAAATATCACAGATTGGTTGCATGTGACTTCATTCTTTAGGGGTTTGCTGCATAGCAGGGAGACTCCTTAAACTAAATACTGGATATAGACATGATATAAAAGTAATAATAGTGATGATAGTAAAATGAAACAGTTCTTGTCCCACAGGGGGATGAGAGTCTCATTGGGAGGGTAGACATCAAAATATGAGGATAATTACATTTGATAAATACTTTTTACGGTATTAAGTGTTTGTGCCAGGCACTGTACTAGGCTCTGGGGTAGGTATAAGCTGATCAGTTTGGACCCAATCCATGTCCCATATGGGGCACTCGGTCGTAATCCTCATCTTACAGGTGAGATAACTGAGGCACAGAGAAGTTAAGTGACTAGCGCAAGGTCACACAGCAGGCAAATGGTGGAGTCAAGATAGAACACAGTCCTCCACGGTCAGAAAGCCCTGTGCTCTTTCCACTATGTTTTGGCAGTTTGGATCTGTAATGGCCAGAGGGCAAGGGTGAGGAGATGGTGGAGAGAGAAGGGCCTATGCCCTAATAACAACAATGTTGGTATTTGTTAAGCACTTACTATGTGCAGAGCACTGTTCTAAGCGCTGGGGAAGATACACGGTAATCAGGTTGTCCCACGTGAGGCTCACAGTTAACCCCCATTTTACAGATGAGGTAACTGAGGCACAGAGAAGTTAAGTGACTTGCCCACAGTCACACAGCTGACAAGTGGCAGAGGCGGGATTCGAACCCATGACCTCTGGCTCCCAAGCCCGGGCTCTTTCCACTGAGCCACGCTGCTTCTCTGATATACCAGACATAAGCTCCACAGGGGACAGGGACTGTATCCAATCTCATAATATCGTATCTGCTCGGTCCATTGTAATCACCTAACAAATACCACCGTTATTAGTAAGGGATCACCTGGCATTTTCTGTATCATCCTCCTTGTTCAACCTACTCCTTAATTTACTTTTGAATAACTACATTTCGCCTCCACAAGCAATTCTTTGCTCACAATTTAACTATTGTTTTTTAAAAATAGTTGTTGGTCTCCTCTATGTGCTCCTGCTTCCATTCCTAGCTGTTTTAAAGGGAAAAGTGAAACCATTAACCCTCAGCTCTCTGCAACCTACAACTTGTATCTATTCTTCCACTGTAACGCTGTGAAATAGCTGGGAAGCAGCATGGCCTAGCGATAGAAAACGGGCCTGGAAGTCAGAGGAAAATGGGTTCTAATCTTGGCTCTATCAATTGTCTGCTTTGATCTTGGGCAAGTCACTTAACTTCTCTGGGCCTTAGTCACCTCACCTAGAAAAATGGGTTATTAAGACTGTGAGCCCCATGTGGGACTACCTTGAATCTACCCCAGCTCTAACAGTGCTTGGCACACAGTAAGTGCTTAACAAATATCATCATTATATCTATCCAATTGCTTAGTAAAGTGTGTGGCACATACCAGCATCTAATGAATTACAATTAAAAAAACAAAAACAAACGGTTTCCCTTCCTCATATAACTTCTCCTACCTTCTGACTTCTTCCTCAGGTTTTCTCTTCAGTCCCACACATATATATTCACTTCTGACATCTTCCCTCCTTCCTTTTGCTTACTAGGGTGACTGGGGATGGGGTCGGGGGGAGGAGGCAGCTTTTCACGGGGGGAAGGAACCTCACCTGATTGAGCGAACCTTCGTCCGCTCAACTGTAGATTTTTCCATTACCCTATTTATTTTGTTAATGAATTGCACATCGCCTTGATTCTATTTAGTTGCCATTTTTTACGAGATGTTCTTCCCCTTGACTCTATTTATTGCCATTGTTCTTGTCTGTCCGTCTCCCCCGATTAGACTGTAAGCCCGTCAAACGGCAGGGACTGTCTCTGTTGCCGACTTGTTCATTCCAAGCGCTTAGTACAGTGCTCTGCACATAGTAAGTGCTCAATAAATACTAATGAATGAATGAATGAACCTGATTCTGTCAGTCTTTCCTCCTCTCACTTCATCTCTATAGGAAGTAGTGGGGTCTAGTGGAAAGAGCATGGCCCTGGGAGTCAGAGGACCTGGGTTCTAATCCCAGCTCTGCCACTTGTCTGCTGTGACTTCTCTGGGCTTCAGTTCCCTCATCTACAAGATGGGGATTCAATATCTCTTCTCCCTTCTTAGACTGTGAGACCCATTTGGAATCTGATGATATTATATCTAGCCCAACACTTAGTACAGTGCTTGGCATTTAGTAAATACTCAATGAACACCACAATATCCATTTTTTTTCCTGCCACACCTTTAAAAATAATTCTTCCCCTCTCCTTTATCCCCTTCTGTAGATTCTGCCCATTCAGATGGGGTGCTTAGTAAAGTGTGTGGCGCATAGCATCAAATAATGAATTACATTTTAAAAAAAACAACCTATTCCCCTTCCTCATATAGCTTGATGGATCCAAGCAACTAATTCTAATCAAATATCTCTTAGATCAATCTTTAATCAGGTTTATTTAGATGCCCCTCATCCCTCATTCCATGTTCTCTGCATTCATGAGAACCAGTAACTTGGAAAAAGGCCTCTAATCGTGTATTTGCTACTCCCAGGAGGCTGTGTGGTCTAGTGGAAAGAGCGTGGGAGTCAGGAGACCTGGGTTCCAATCCCAGTTCTGCCACTAGCTTACTGTGACTATGGGCAAGTCTCTTATCCTCTTTGAGCCTACTTCATTGTACTCTGTACAATGGGACTAATATCCATTTCTCCCAACTTCTGACTATGAGACAGGGATTATCTTTGATCTGATTATCCTGTACCTCATTTGGTGACTGTCCATCGTAGGCACTTATTCAGTAGCAACTATTACGGGTCCATATTCAGCACACCCTCTTTTCATGACTCTACGGTGTCATTTCTTTCCTTTACCCTTCTCTTTGAATCTCTCCCTTCTAAATCCAATTTGCTTTTGAGTTTTTTGGAGCAAAAAAACCCTGAAATTGGCTTTGTTAAAAGATAAAGAAAAATGAATGAGACAGCAGGGTGGAATTGGGTTATTTGGGCTTTTGTTGAGAAGCCATGAGGGAGGCTGTCACTCAAATCTTTCCAGAATGGAGACCCTGCCACCTTTGAAAGTGAAAGAGGACATCAGACAGCTTCAGAAATCCTACTCTGGAAGTTCCACGTTGGGTCTGGTACCTGAGGATTGGTTAGACTTGCTTGTCTTCCTCCCCATTAGACTGCAAACTCCTTAAGGGTAGGGAACAGGCATTTTTAGTACTGTTGAACTGTCTCAAGGGCTTTGTAAGTGCCTAGCACTCAATAGTCGCTCAAAGAAATGCCATTGATGGAGTGACAGGTGGATGTGAAGGAGAGTGAGCTCTTTCAACTATTTCACTTAGCAAGCTTACTCAGACCGTGAGATCACTGAGTAAGGAATAGGTCTTCCTCTGAGGGATATCACAGACCTCCACGCTCAGTCGGTTATTCCCAGAACTTACGTTTCTCGCTCTTCATTGACTCCATTTGTTCTCCTCTTCAAGGCTTGTCTTGGCTGTGATTTCAGACCAAAATTCCTATTCTCTTCTGCTTCTGTCCTTATTGCTGAGACACTGGCACACAGCCCTTTTTTTCCTTGTCATTTCCATCTTCCTTTTGAGCATTCTTCCACACTGCTTGCTTGCACCTCAAATGACCTCCAACAACTTATCCAACAAACTCTCTCTCTTCCTTCTTCAACATCTCTCTTGAGAACAATTTCTTCTGGGGAATCTATCCAGAAGCCCTACTGTAAGTAGCTATAGTATATTTAGTACCCTGCTTGTGTTTCCTGAATATGTGCGTCAGCCCCTTCTTTTCCTGAAATACGTTTGTGTACTATCCCTGTATAATCATCCCTTTTTAATTTCCATCGCAAGTTCATTCAGGAGGAAGCAGCCTTTATTCACCCTTCCCTCAGCCCCACAGCACTTAAGTATGAATCCATAATGTATTTTTTTATTTTAATGTTTGTCTTCCCCTCTAGACTGTAAGCCCCTTGCCTACCAACTCTCCTGTATTATACTCTCCCAAGTGCTTAGTACAGTGCTCGGCACACAGTAAGTGCTCAGTAAATACAATTGTTTGATTAAGCTCCTTGTGGGCAGCGGGACATTTCTACCAACTCTGTTCTACTGTACTCTCTCAAGGTCTTAGTACAGTGTTCTGCACTTACTGTGCTCAAATACAATTGATATATGATTGACTGAACTGTTTCTGATCTTAGGTGCTGTGAAGGACTTTAACTCTTTGTGATCATGCCAAATCAGATAATAACCATATAGTCCACAAGAAAGGAATCATGGTGGCTTGAACCATGCTTCATTAGATGAAATGAGGATGTTTCCAGAATTAAAATGTCACACTACTGCACTCTCCCAGGTGCTTAGTACAGTGCTCTGCACATAAAAAGTGCCTAATTAATACCACTGTGGGATTGATTGAGGCTGACACTTGATCCATAGTGCAGGGGTGTTTTTTTTCAGGTATTTAAGTGCTTACTATGTGCTAGGCACTGTACTAAGCACTGAGGTGGATTCAAGCTAATCAGGTTGGACTGCGTCCAGTCCCATACGGGGCTCACAGTCTTAATCCTCAGTTTACAGATGAGGTTACTGAGGCAGAAACACCCTTCCACTTTTGATGGGGAAAAGTTGCTAATTCTTCTAGTTTGAAGTCATCCATTTAGTGACAAAATAGTGGTTATGGGGATGGGATCGAAAAAGCATGAATAGAATTTTCCCGATAGGCTAAGAACATAACGCCAAAATTATTTCACTGAATGCTTTGGAAGCCATGGAAAAACCAACAGTGGTCCTAGGTCCTCTAGACTAAGCTCTTTGTGGGCAGGGAATGCGTCCGTTTATCATTGTGTTGTACTCTCCCAAATGCTTGATACAGTGCTCTGCACGCAGTAAGCGCTCAATAAGTACAACTGACCGACTAAGTCTGCTGAGAATATACTGGGAAGATGAGGCTGCTTTAGGATACCTGAAGCTTGGAAATCGAGACACCGATAAACCGAGGCATGCTTTCCCCCAGCGGAGCCTAACCTTCTCTTGCTGTTTCCTTAGCAGCTGCCGATAAGCAGGCGCACACGGCCTCGTAGGAAGCGCTTAGGCGGGTGCTGGGGTCTCTCTTCGGTTTGGGAGGAGGCTGTTTCCGTGGCGACGGCAGGCCGCTGCTCTCGTCCACACTGAACACGGAGTGCAGGGACGGAGACCTGCCGGACGAGCCAGGTAGAGACTGGACGGGACTGTCCACCGACATGGGGACCGGGACCGAACTGGAATGATAGTGCCTCGGGTCCCGAGACCCGATGGTGTGATCTTCAGAGGCCTTGCCACCCTTGCCTTCCGCCCTTAAAAACAAGCATGTACACAGAAGGGAGATGCCCAGATTCATTATTCCGATGGTAACGGCGAACCAGTTCAGGCACATGTGATAACAGCTTTTTGGTAAACAATCTCACAACACACCTGCTCTCCCATGTGTGTCTGTGCATGTGTGTACGCCGTGATCTTCCTACAAATCTCGATAAAGCGACTCGCGTTCTTCCCTGCTTATTTTTGATAAATCACAACACTGGACCTTCTTTCACCAAAAGGCAGCTTTTCTGAAGTACTTTCATACTGTCGATCAGACAGTCCCTGAATGAACTATTCACACTCTGATTGGTAAGCACAATCAAAAACCGGGAATTCAATCTGAATGATAATTTCTGGGAAATCCATCTTAATGGAAAGTTACTGAGGCAGTAAATGCGGGGACTTCATCACCATTAATGAAAAGATGGGGGATACTTTCTGCATGTAAAATTCAAAGCATTAAATTAGGCTGTGACCTTCTAATTGATGGCCTTATCTCAGGGTGCCTTCTCAGCCTCTTCCTGATTGTGACTTGCCTTCTAAACACTATCCGCAATTGTTTATTGAAATGTAGCGTGATTATTTTGCCATCAAAATTATTTTGTTGGATTCCTTGTCTGAATGTCTTGGCCTTGGTCAAGGGCACTATGTATGTCCAATAAATAACTACGCAAATCACTTAGTCCCGAGTTTTACATCAGGGTAATACATAAACTAATTGCAAATGATAGTTATTTTTCAGTTCCATCAGAGAACATAATAAATATTATTCCCTCGGCCATAAAAAAAAATTAATAGCAATTTAGCACCAAGAAGGGCGGGGGGGAAGTCTCCTGGCTTTACCAGGCTGTGTAATCATGTACTAATAAGACGATGTCAGTGCCTTATTTTTACAAACAGACTCTCGAGGATTTGTTTTGATAATTATATTTCTGTGTGATGGCTAGCCAGTTGAGTTGGAATTAGACTTTAGAATTTAGTCAGAGGCCCATGTGGCCAATGAAATAACTGAAGATGCAAGCTCCGTGTTGAGTAAATAATTTGTTTTTGCTGTGATGTTTAATTACAGTCTTTCCTACAAAGGGATTTCTTCAGTATTTAATCACTAGGATTTTTGAAGCTAATTAACAAGTGACATTCTGTCACTTTTACTTTAATAAAAATCATCTGACACAGTGAAGGCAAGAGGGAGTTGTTTCTGATGAGACACAGCGAGGCATTGTGGAAAAATAAACAGCTTTGTGACAAGCGAATTCTAGTCACAGAGAATGGGTTTCTGTTGTTAGTGGCACTGTCACTATTACGTACAGGTGCCTCTCTCTTCCGCAGGAGAGGAATAATGCTGGGATGAGCTAGAACAGGTGGTCTTGAAATTGTCTAATTTGAGCTCAGCATTCAAAGAGAAGTAGCAAATGCAATTCTTTTCTCACTGGCAATGGAGATGTATCTTTCTGGAGAGTAGAAACAATAGATACATTTCTCCTTTCTGAATCGACTCAGTAATGACAGTGATAATAATAGTACTTATTGAGCATTTACTGTGTACCGAGCGCTGTACTACTCAGGTTGGACACAGTCCCCGTCCACATAGGGTTCAGACCTACGTGGTGGGAGAAGGATATAGTCCCTATTCTTCAGATGAGGAGACTGAGGTACAGAGATGTGAAGTGACCAGCCCAAGGTCACACAGCAGAAAAGGGGAGGGGATTAGAACCCAGGTCCTCTGCCACCGAGGCCCAGGCTCTTTCCATGAGGCCACGCTTCTTCCCTTATGTTCCCGAGTGGCTCCTTATTAATCATTCTGGCCACTTTCCAAGGGTGTGCTAACTCTCCATTATGACCAGTGGACTTGTAGGGAATTTTTAAAAGCCCTCTTCAGTCTGTTTACTAATACTGAAATGTTATTTGTGTTAAAATCGGAGAGAGTTGGAGACACTGACAAGATGCAACAACTACTATATATCAACTGGTGACTTCTGACGCAGATGTTGTGGCTGTCATTGGGTTGTGTGCACTACGGTGACTTATTTAATATGGTTGAATGAGTAGTAGCTAATCCATTAATAAAATAGATTTAAATCCTCTTTAAAGCTCTCACACAAAACATATCTCTCACGTATTAGAGATATGATTTGTGTGAGAGCTTTAAAGAGGATCTAATAGGACACTATATATACAAATACAGCTCTTTCTGAAAGAAGGAGAGAAGTAAAAAGTTACGTATTAGAGGAAAAGACCAAGGAAGACTCATTCATATCATCTCAACAGTATTAATAATGAGTATTAAGTGCCTAGTATGTATTAAGCACTGGGGTAGATAAAATATAATCAGGTCAGAGACAGTCCCTGTCCTACATGAGGGACACATTCTATGGGGAAAGGAGGACAGAATGTGGCTCCCATGTGGGACAGGGACTGTATCCAGCCTGATTAGCTTGCAACTACCCCAGCGTTTAGTGTCTGGATCATAGTAAGCACTTAACAAATACCATAAAAAGGCATATATTCCCCATTTACAAATGAGGAAACTGAGAGACACAGAGAAGTTAAGTGACTTGCCCAACGTCACACAACAGGCAAGTGGCAGATCTGGGATTGGATTCCAAGTCCCCTGACTACAAAACGTGTGCTCCTTCCACTAGGCCACAATTCAGACAGTCCCATCCCCAGCATTCTTGAGACACACCCACATCCTCACTCAAACGTGGGCGTCCTTACCCACCACCCACTGAGACATCCTCGGCGTGGAGCAGAGATGAATAGCCGTGGTGTCAGAATAAGGTTAAAGAAAAAATAAGCAAGAATTCCCATGTGGAAGCAGCACTTCAGGAGGCAGTATCTCTGGGACCCAACCACCCCCCAAATCAGTGCTCCCAAGTGACCGACACTTGGACTTGCTCTGAGGCAATCCACGATCAGAGCCAATCACAGCTCTTAAATGATGCCGAGGGCCCATCACAGCTTTCAGAGATGGTGCTCTCTAAGGCTATGCTCAGAGTCAATCATAGCTATGAGATGATGCCCAGAACCAAACACAGCTCTCAGAGGTGAAACTCAGAGCCAATCAAACATGTTGACCCCCATGGCATGCCCTCCTGATTTGTGTGTCTAGATGGGAGGCAAAATACTGGCCATCTTTTTCTTTGATGCCCAGGCCATTATTATTGATGCCCCAAAACTGGGCAGGAGATTTTGCTGAGCATCTCCTAGGACCAAGTGTTCAGATTCATTCCATGGTATTTATTGAGCACTTACTGTGTTCAGAGCACTGTACTAAGCACTTGGGAGAGTACAATAAACAGACCAAATCATTCTCCTGGCTGACCTTTTAGCATCTTCTTCCCGTCTGTGTCGGGCATCGAGCCTCTCCTTGGGGTAGGAGTTCACGTCACCATGGAGCCGGTCACCTTCATGGGCGATGTTGGACGCGCCTGAGGCTTTCCTGCCCGGACTCTCTGTGTGCTGGCTGACGAAACTGGCGATGGGATCTGCCTCCTGCTCTCTGAGGCTCATCTTTCGGCGAAGATGCTGGCGGGCCAGAAAGCCCCTTGCAACTGCCGTTTACCGACCAAGGAAAAACAAGGAGCGGCAATAATGATAATGACTGTGGTATAGGGTAAGAGCTTACTATGGGTTGTGCACTGTAATAATAGTAACTGTGGTGCTAAGCACTTATCATGTGCCAGGCAAATAGCAATAATTATGGTATTTATTGACTTTTCATTCAGTCACATTTATTGAGTGCTTACTGTGTGCTGGACACTTTTCTAAGTGCTTGGGAGAGTACAATATAACTATAAAGAGAAACATTTCCTGCCCACGATGAGCTTACGGCTTACTAAGTGTCAGGCACTGTACTAAGAGCTGGGCTAGATACCAGATAATCAGGTTGGACAAAGTCCCTGTTCCACATAAGACTCACAGTCATAATCCCCATTTTACAGATGAGGGAACTGGGACCCTGAGAAGTAAAGTGGCTTGCCCAAAGCCACACAGACGAGTGGAAGAGCTGGGATTAGAACACACGTCCTCTGACTCCCAGGCCTGTGATCTATCTACTAAGCCATGTTGCGTTTAGTGCTAGGATTAATTAAACCTGATTAAGATAATCAGGTTGGAGACAGTCCCTGCCCCAAACAGAGGTCACAATCTGAGTAGAATGGAGAACAGGTTTCGAATCCCCAAGTTACAGATGACAAAACTGGGGCAAAGGGAAGTGAAGTGACTTGGCCGAGGTCATGCAGAAGGCAAGTGGCGAAGCCAGGATTAGAATCCAGGTCTTCTCCCTATCCTGTTCTCTTTCTTCTACGTCACCCTGCCTCTCAAAGGCACCAGTCATTAGGAAGTGTTTTGCTTGCGGGAACTGGGACAAGAAAAGACTGTTTTTCACCTTCCTTGTCCAAGGCAAAAGTACTCATTTATGATTCCACATTATTCCTTACTATTGAACACTCTGAGGTCCACTTTGTGGACATAATGTGCTGTGGGAGTGGGCTTGGGTAGTAATTTGGGGGTGCACGATCGCACAATGCAGTCAAAAAAGCAAAACTCTAATGAATCATGTACAAAACAATAACCGCCAAAAGCATTCTCATTCCACAGGGCTGAAGGAAATGAAATCGGTGAACAGAACTCTCTCTCCTTGGTTTCCTTCCAGCGTCACCTTGTGAAGGGGGTGCTGCCGTGAGGGTAGGGATGGAGAGGTCCAAGAATGGGATGTAAAAAAGGGAGACGAGGACATGAACTGCAAGATGGACAACGTCTTCCTATACCCCCAATCCTCAACTCCCCATTTTCACCCGAGGAGTTCTTGCTTGCCTTATTGAAGGCCCATCTCCTCCAAGAGGCCTTCCCAGACTGTCTTCATTTCCTCTTCTCCCACTCCCTTCTGCATCGCCCTTGTACTTGGATTTACTCCATTCACCCCTCGCTCTGTTCCACAGCACTTACGTCCATATTCATAATTTATTCATATTAACGCCTTTCTCCCCTTCTACATTTTACACTTGGTGTGGGCAGGGAACTTGTCTACGAACTGTTATACTACGAACTGAACTCTCCCAAGCGCTTAGTACTCTCCCAAGTAAGCACTCAATAAATGTGAATGATAGATCACCTCAGTCTACCTGCGGTCCACAAGTCATAGGTTTCATAGGCCCAGACTATGAAGGAGGAAGAGGGTATGTTTGTGTATGTGGCTGGAAAAAGAGGTATGATAGGAATTTTTTTTTTTTTTAAATGACTGGAAGAAAACCGACAAACCTGGTTACTTTTAGTGATAATCGGATCTGCCTAGCATAAGAGAAACACTGTTTGGGAACTGGGAAACAATTAAGCTCTTAACAAATTCCATCGCTCCCCAGAAAGGACAAAAATGTGGTTTATCTCTAGTTTCCATTTTGATGCCTGCTTGATTGCATGAGGGGAAAAAATGAACACAGCTTTCTACAATTATGGCTCTGGGGAAACTATGCAGACAACTAAAACGCTTCAGCCTTTTTCAGACGGTAAAACTGAATGTTTAGTTACTTTGGAATGCGGCAGTATTAAGTTAAATGGCAAAACAGACATGCTGAACTAATCTAAAGGAAAAATGTAAACAGCTAAAAGGACAGCCAGTCTTCCATGAATATAAAATAGTGCAGGATAAAAACCAGAACGATTGAAGCTTGGAGGAACATAGTTTTGGAGAAAAACACAACTAAATCCCCCAAATCTCCACAAGCACCTGATCCGACATTGTTTATATTTTAACAATAGGAAAAGTGAAGGTGGAGGAAATTGCCTGCTGTTCGTTCAATCAATGGTATAGTAATGGTATTTATTGAGCACTTAGTTGGTGTGCAGAGCACTATACTAAGTGCTAGGGAGAGTACAACAGAGTTGGTAGCTGCATTCCCCGCCCACAACGACCTTACATTCTAGACGGGAAAACAGACATTGAAATATATTATGGCTATGTATTTCTCTGGGCCTCAATTACCTCATCTGTAAAATGGGGATTAAGACTGCGACCTCCATGTGGGACAAGGACTATGTCCAACTTGATTAGCTTGTAACTGCCCCAGTGCTTAGAACAGTGTCTGGCACATAGCGTGTAACAAATGCCATTAAAAAAAAAAAAAGGCACGGGTCCACCGACAGAAGCCTAGATTCGTCCACAGAGTTTCAAAGCTGTGGGTCCCATCTAATGGCCTTGTATTTAAGGTACACCAGAAGACTACTCGGAAAGATTGGTTTATGATTGTTACCTTTTTGACAGGTTATAATTTTCCTCTGCAGCTGAAGGCCCACGTCAACGAGATGGTCAACGTGCCGGTATTTGAGAAACACTTTGCGGATGCCTGTCTGAAACAGAAACAGCAGGGAGACTATTCAACCACAAGAAAGAGCCAGCCCTGACGGTGGGTAAGTAATCACGGGGGAGAGACTTTTCTCCTTGAGGGCTGGAAAGGAACCAACGAGATTGCTACCAATATCTGTCTCCCTTCCTCCCTTCCCCCCAAACACCAAAAGATCCATCAAATTGAGGAATGTCTCAAGAGGCCTGGGAGTCGGCTAAGGGGCAGCTGGGTGGTGGGAGGAATAATTATAATTGTGATATTTGTTAAGGGGTAGAATAATTATAATTGTGATATTTGTTAAGGGCTATGTGCCAAGCACTGGGGTGGATACAAAGCAATCAGATGAGACATAATCCTGGTGATCACAGTATAAGGGGGAGAGAGAATAGATATTTTAATCCATCAATCAGGCACATTTATTGAGTGCTTACTGTGTGCAGAGCACTGTATTGAGCACTTGGGAGAGTATAATATAGCAGAGATGGTAGACATGTTCCTTGCTCACAAGAAGTGTAGTCTAGTAGACAAATCATCCCAGGGCAGATTCAACCCAATTTTACAGATGAGAAAACTGAGGCACAGAGGAGTTAAGGCTCACCCGAGGTCATGCGGGCAGGCAAGAGGCAGGGCCAGGGTTTGAACCAGGGTAATATGACTCTAAATGTCTCTCGACACTGAGTGTTAAGCGCTTAGTCCAGTGGTCTGCACATAGTAAGTGCTCAGTAGATACCATTGATTGACTGACTCCTGATCCTGTGTGCTTACCGCTAAGCCACATCCTCTTTTTCCCAATTTCCAGGTCACCAGAGCCCCCAGAACCGCCCCATGAGGATGCTTTAGGATTTTGGAACTCTCCCAGGAAAATTCCAGGCTGGTACCTTTAAGCAGCATGGCATAGTGGATAGAGCGTGAGCCTGGGAATCAGAAGAATCTGGGTTCTAATCCTGGATCTGCCACTTGTCTGCTATGTGACCTTGGGCAAGTAACTTAATTTCTCTGGGCCTCAGTTACCTCATCTGTAAAATGGGGATTAAGTCGAGTCCCATGTGTCCAACCTGATTACCTTGCACTCTACCCCAGCACTTAGAAGAGTGCTTGACACATAATAAGCTTTTAACAAGTACCACTGTTGTTATCACTCCTTTATGGAACTTTTTCTGGGGTCCCTGAGTCAATCATACTGAGCCTGGACCCTCGGGATACCCCCTCAAGGAAATCCACCCTCCTTTCCTCTTCTTCCACTCCCTTTGTCACCCTGACTTGCTCCCTTTATTTACCATCTCCTCCCAGCCCTACAGCATTTATGTCCATATTGGCAATTTATTTATATTACTGTCTGTCTCCCTCTCTAGACTGTAAACTCATTGTAGGCAGGGAATGTGTCTGTTATAGTGCCATATGGTACTCTCCCAAACGCTTAGTATAGTACTCTGCATACCCTAAGTGCTCAATAAATACAACTGAGGGACTGACTGACTGACTAGAGCCTGGGTCCAAGGTGACTCCTCAGGACACTCTGGGCTTAGCTGAGAGGCTAGGGGAGGACACTGACCTAGGATGAGACCAGGGCCCCTGAACTGTCCTTCTGAGAGGGGGGAGTTATTAACCTGGGGGCTCGTGGAGTGGGGAGGCCGGCTCGGGTTGTTAAGGAAGTGAACGTTTACCCCTCTGACCCCCAACAGATAGCTTGGCTGCCCAGTGGATCTTATACCCTTGATGCCCTAAGAGGAGTGGGTGAGCCAGGGACTGCCATAAGAACTGTAGTATTTAAGCACTTACTATTTGCCAAGAACTGGGCTAACTGCAGGCATAGGTACAAGACAATCAGGTTGGACACAGTCCATGTCCTAAGAGGGGCTCACAGTCTAAGAAGGGAAGGGAGAGAAGGGAAAATCTCCGTTTTACAGATGAGAAAACCGGGACACAGACAAGTTAAGTGACTTGACCAAGGTCACACAGCAGGCAAATGGTGGAGTCAGAATTAGAATACAGGCCTGTGCTCTTTCCACTAAGCCATGCTACTTTTCACCCTCAGGGCCAAAATGAGATTCCAGCCACAGATACAACCACTAGCTTTTTTTTTTGCCAGAATATAGTCCCAGAGTAGGCTGACACACCAATTCCTAGGCACAGAATAATAATATAGGTAAATCATATTCATTCAGTCATAACTATTGTGTGGAAAGCACTGTACTAAGCACTTGGGAGACTATAATAATCATACAATTGTTATTGGGTATTTATTAAGCACTTACTATGTGCCAAGCACTAAGGACTGGGGGAGATAGAAGTTGATATGCCCCAGTTTTTTCCACCTGGGGCTCACAGTCTGAGAGGGAGGGAGAATTTACAAGCTCATGTGTTGCTCATCTGTTGGTGGAGGCAGTGAGCTGGAGCTTGATATTCCAGGAGCCCTGGTGATTCTGCCAGTTGCTTTGTGAAGACACAATACCCCCTTCTCAGAAGATGGCCTTGATCCATTTCAAAGGCGGGCCTGTCAGGGGCCTCAAACATCTCATGTTGATGAAGGTGGGGATTAGCATGGAAAAAAATAATAACGATTGCTTGACACCCTGTTTTCTTCCTTTCCCCGTCCAACAAAGCCCCCTTTATACTACCATAAGCACATCCTTACGGACATGAACGGTGTTCCCAGAGAGAACCCGAGGAAGGGGGAGGGGGGCAGCATGGACAGCTTGGAGTTGATCAATCTCTCCTCTCTCCCGTCCGTGTAGGATGGGCCAGTGCCATTTCTATGCCGGCCTACATCAATCAATGGTGTTTATTGAGCACTTACTGTATGTGTGGCACTGTTCTAAGGCCTTAGAGAGTTGATATTGTAGAAAGTGGGGTTCTAGGCTTGCCCAGCATGGTTTGAAGGCTATCAAAAGAATGGCACATTTCATTTTGTGGTTATCTACAGGCCTTAGGCTAATGCTGGCATCCCAGGGTAAAGGGAATGGATATTTTCAGAACAAGAGCATTGTTCCTTTACTGAATTTCCCCAGATCTCCCCTGAATGTTTGCTGAACCATTGCAGGTCTGAGCATGCAGCTGAAAATGGAGGTTCAACCCCAAATAGCCAGCAACTCTCCTCTAGACTTAAGCTCCTTGTGACCTTAATAAAATGTTGGTGTACTGTGCTATCTCAGCATTTAGTACAGTGCTCTGCACACAGTAAGCACTCAATAAATACCATTGATTGATTGAAATCTATACGACTTCAGAATTTTCACCTTCCCCCCGGCAAGTGGCTTGCATTCAATCTTCTGTAAGTCACTGGGTGCATTTTTAACCTTTCTGCCTGCTCCTCCAACCGGTCAACATCTAAAGTGGCCATTTGTTTAGTTTTATTCGTTCATTCATTCATATTTATTGAGTGCTTACTTCTATACTAAGCACTTGGGAGAGGACAAAATAACAATAAACAGACCCATCCCTGACCACAACAAGCTATATCACAGTCTGGGTTTCTGCTAGCTTGCCCTCTGTCCAGTAGAGATACAGAACAGATGTTTTTGTTTCTGGGTTTGTTTGTTTTTCCGGCTCAGTTGTTTTCCTTGAGTTCCAAGGCTTGGTAGCAGCACTGTCTTGAGACCAAAGTGGGAGAGAAACTCTAAGGCTCTGTTGCAAACAAGAGAGGTCTAGGGTTCCCCAGAAAGAAAGCTCTAGGCTAGGCTGAATATCAATCCACCTATCAGTGGCCTTTATTGGGGGTTGTGAGCCCCACGTGGGACAACCTGATTCCCCTGTGTCTACCCAAGTGCTTAGAACAGTGCTCGGCACATAGTAAGCGCTTAACAAACAAATACGAACATTATCATAATTATTGACCTCTTACTGTGTGCACAGCTCGCTACTAAGTGCTGGGGAGAGTTCAGTACAATAGGGTGGGTAGACAAGGTTGCTGGCTTACAACCTCTTGAAAGCAGAGAAGCAGCATGGCTAGCGGCAAGAACACAGGCTTGGGAGTCAGAGGATGTGGGTTCTAATTCTGCCTCTGCCATTTGTCTGTTGTTTGACCCTGGGCAAGCCACTTCACTTCTTTGTGCCTGTTACCTCATTTGTAAAATGGAGATTAAGATTGTGAGCCCCATGTGGGACAACCTGATTACCTTGTATCTACCCCAGACCTCAGATCAGTGCTTGACACAAGGTAAGCACTTAACAAATACCATAATAATAGTAATTATTATTATTATTGACATTAGGCTGTATACCTCATGTCCCTGGAACTCTTTTTCTGGTGTCCATGAAGGCATGGGGGGGTGGTGTCTCCCTACTGAGGACAATATTCTATCAAAAGCTAAAAGAGACCAGTAAATAAGTGAGAATTCAGAGAAGAAGGATGGACAGTGTAGAACTGTCCATCACCTCACAATGATGGGGTCATTTTTGACTCTTGTAATGATATCTATGGCATTTGTTAAGCGCTTACTATGTTCCAAACACTATACTAAGCAACGGGGTAGATACAAGAGAATCAGGTCTCATGCGGGGCTCACAGTCTAAGTAGGAGGGAGAACAGGTATTGAATCCCATTTTGCAGATGAGGGAACTGAGGGACAGAGAAGTCAAGTCACACAGAAGATAAGTGGTGGAGCCAGTATATTTACTTTCCACATTTGGTTTGGCTATCATGCCAATATTTCCTCCACAAAATTATCCACGTCTGCCCCTTCCTCTTCACCTTCAAGGCCACCAACCTGATCCAAGCCCTTGTCCCTTCCTAGATAGTCTGCTGCATCAGCTTCCCCTCACCGGTCTCCCTGACTTCAGCTTCCTCTGACTTTCAGTCTACCCTACATTTAACTGCCTGGATCCTCTTTCCTAAAATACTGTTCACAACACACCACTCCCGTCTTCAAAAAAAATCTCAAAATTGTCAAGTAGAAACTTCTGATCATTGAGTTCAAGGCTCTCTACAATTAGTCTTCCCCTCTCTTTTCTACTTTTTCACACTACACCCCAGCTCCCTTTTCACTCTTCATTCTTGTTTCCAATATACAGGGCTTGCTGTTTCTTCCCACTGGAAGTAAGCTTCTCCAGGGCAGGTAACATTTCTTCTACTCCCACTGCATATTTCCAAACACCTAATTAAGTGTCCTGTGCATGCTGGGTAAACATCAGTGAGCCTAATGCAAGTTTACAGATGCTTTGGCAAGCAACTGACACTTCTGCTTCTACACTTAAGAGTTGGCAAAAGAACCCCAGACATCTGAAGGCCGGGCTAGGTACTTTCACCTAGTAACTACAAAACAGGATCTGCTGTCTGAGATTGAATAAGATAACAGGATCAAACTGATCTTTTTATGCCACTTTTTCAGGGGGAGGGGTCTCTGGGAAGCATGATCTGATGGTCCTAGTTGTGGATTAATTCTGAGGTCACCGTCTGCCATCCAGTTTGACCCTATTATCAGCATGCAGAGTACCGCACTAAGTGGTTGGAAAGGTCCAATACAATACATGTATTAGATGGGGTCTGGCCAACAAGCACCTTACAGTCTTTAGGGGTGTCATGGTTATTTATATCAATGTCTGTCTCCCCCTCTAGACTTTAATAAGCTTGTTGTGAGCTGGGAATGGGTCTACCAACTCTGCTGCATTGCTTAGTTCAATGCTCTGCACAAGGTAAGCCCTCAGTAAATAGCTTGATTGAGGGTAGGGGCATGGCCTGGGGCCCAGGTTTTAAGATTCTGGTTCTAATCCCAGTTTCCTGGGTGTCCTCAGGCAAGTTATTTAACTTCTCTGAGTCTCTATTTCCTCAGCTGTAAAACAGGACTGAGCTAGGCTGTGGGCCCCATTTGGGACCGGGACTGGGTTCAATCTCACAGCCTTGTATTCACCCTCGCACGTACAAGTGCTTAGTAAATGGCATAACAGTCATAATAATTATTTGGGGACAACTTGGCCAAGGGCTAGCCTTCCCTTCACTTCCTCCCGTGACCGGTTTCTGACCAGCAGGAGGTTCCTAACTCCCTCCTATTTCTCTTTGGTTTTTATTTGGTCGGTTGAAACAGGTTACTCCCCCCCAACAATCCCCTCATTCATTTGCATTTTTAAATGGCTGAATCCATTTGGCTGTCAGCAGGATCCACAGGCGATTCTGTTTGCGATCACTGGTGTGACAGCTACTAGAAATATGGGACTTCCCACATCACTGGTCCCTATCAAGACCAAGTCAAACCTGGAGGTGTGCCAGACCCTCCTAATCGAATGGAACTCAATAACACCAACAGCAAAGCCCCTGATACTTGAATCTGTGGGGCACTTCCCCATTCCTGGGAATAACTTTCCTAAGACAAGGGTAGACTAGCTGGAATACCTATCCTTGGTGGATGACAAACGAATCGGTTCATATTAAAGTTTTATTGCTTCTCTTCCCAAAGGGTGTGGGTATGTAATCCGATTATCTGTTTCCAGTATTTCCATGTCATGAGCAAAATTCACATCCCAAAGAGAGAGAAAGCCTACTGTCTTCATGTCCGTCCTTCCATGTCTTCGGCGGATGCGCCGCCGTGACTGAAACAACGCTTCCGCTGACATCTGACATTTACAGAGCTTCCTGGGGCCGTGAGTAGCTTCCTGGGGCCGTGAGAAACAAACAAGATTTGCTAATTTCATGTGGCCAGTTCCCCAAGATGAGTCGGAAATGAATCACCCGCCATGAAGGGTGGTCTGTTTCTCAGCACACCGAACGAATCCACTCGTGGAAAGGAAGAGCTGACGTGAGGTAGGCATCTGATTTTGGCTGGGTCTCTATTTCCTCATCTGTTTTATTAATGTCTTATTTATATTAATGTCTTTCTCCCCCCCAGACTGTTTTATTCGTATTACTGTCTGTTTCCCCCTCTAGACTGTTCTAATTAATGTCCGCCTCCCCTTCTAGATGGTAAGCTCATTATGGGCAGGGAACATGTCTGTTAATTATTGTACTGTACTCTCCCAAGGGCTTAGTGCAGTACTCTGCATATAGTAAGCACCCAATAAATACCACTGATTGATTTGGGAAACTCTTCCAGTTCCTTACGGTTGGAATCATGTTTCCCTTCTTAGGAATCTATTTATCGGCCAGGGAAAAAGAAGGGAGGGTGAATATGTTCTCCGACTTGGACATTCTATGCTTAGCCATGCCTGGGTGACAAAGTGTTCTTCGCTGATATTGAAATGTGAATGTCATTCTGAGCCTTGTAAAAGAAAACCATCTGTGAATTACAGACACAGCTATTTTTATTAGAAAACCATTAGGGTTCTTAAATGTTATTCTATGAAGTGACAGATTTTAAAAGATGAAGTGAAGTTGTCATTGATGACTTCCAAAGCTTCAATTATTGCTGTTAGTGTTCAGGGATTTTTTTTTTCTTAAGGTGTAGGATGTGGAAGTACAGACTTTCCAAATGTCGGGAGGACTGATGAGATGGTGTGTAGGTGGCACGGAGGCTGTATTAGCTCATACTTAGTAGGTGTCAAGGGAATCTGTGAAGTCGTTCTTTGAGTTTTAAAAAAGGCAATTTGTGGGAGTGCTGTGTGTTTCTGGCAGTTCTTTCAAAATAGCCTCCCACAAAAGAAAAAAATAAAGTTATAATCTAATGATATTTTACACAATGAAACACATTTTCAATGTGCATTAATGAAATTGAAAAAAGAAATACTGCAAAAATTGCCTTCTTTCATATTGATGTCTGCAGAAAAATGATGATATCCAAAGTTACAGGGAGCAAGTCTTTTTTGTTACAATTCAGTGTCTTTTTCAAAACTTGGCAAATGCTTTGTCAATTCCCAACCAGCATATACATTATTTATGTCCTTTATGCGATGAGCTTTATTTCCTTCAGCTTTCATCATTAGATAATAATAATGTAATTGCTTCCTAATGGTAATAAGTTGAAAGAAAAAGCTGGATCACAGGGGAGAAAATGATGTGCCAATTAAAATGACATGAAGCTTTTCAGTTGCTCATGAGAATGGCAAAGGAGTTTTCTATGAAAGGAAAATGACTAACTTTATTTTAAAATTAAGGCAAAAGTCACCTGGAATCATAATCAGAACATGCAGGAGATGAGCCAACGTGTATGACGGTTCCAATATTCTGTGTGGATGCATAAGTCTGTGGACGTCTATGTGAAAGTGTGTGTACTGTGTGTATAGTAAGTGTATGGATATCTAGGTGAATATGTACCGTGTACATCCTTGTATGGGTATGCATTGTAATAGCGGAAAGAGCACAAGTTGTGAGACAGAAAACCCGGGTTCAAATCCAGACTCCACCACTTGCCTGTTGTGTGATTTTAGGCAAGTCATTTAACTTTTCTGGGTTTCAATTTTCTCATCTAAAAATGGGGATTCTATAATGGTCTTCCCTCCCACTTGGACTGTGAGCCCCAAGTTTAGTACAGTGCTGGGCACATAGTGAGCACTTAACAAATACCACGAATATATGGGAATATGGGAGTCCATATAAGGCGAGTGCATTTTTGTGAATGCAGGTGTGTGGGTGTGGATAAGTGTGTGAATGTTTGTATATCCATTTACTTGTGGGTTTGTGGTTTGGTTCAGACAGATTATTAAAAAAGCAATCAGCTTCAGAGAGAACAAGCAGAAATCTGGAAATGAAAGCAGGGATAAAAGACAGCGGGTAGGAAGACGTGCAAAGAGAGGAGAGGCGAAAGAGAGAGATTCATTTGTGAAGTCTGAGACGAGGAATCAGTTACATGAGGCTTTAACCTCATCTCTGGCCCCCGATAGTAAATAAGAAGGATTCTGCAATGAAACAAGGTGCTTGAAGTATTCTTCAATCAATCAATCAAGTGTATTTATTGAGTGCTTACTAACTGCAGAGCACTATTCGAAGCACTAGGGAGAGTACAATATAACAGAATAACAGATATGTTCCCTGCCCATAATAATAATGTTGGTATTTGTTAAGCGCTTACTATGTGCCAAGCACTGTTCTAAGTGCTGGGATAGATACAAGGTAATTAGGTTGTCCCACATGAGGCTCACAGTCTTAATCCCCCTTTTACAGATGGGGTAACTGAGGCATCGAGAAATGAAGTGACTTGCCCAAAGTCACACAGCTGACAAGTGGCGGAGCTGGGATTAGAACCCATGACCTCTGACTCCTAAGCCCGGGCTCTTTCCACTGAGCCATGCTGCTTCTCTGAGTTTACAGTCTACGGGGGAGAGCAGTGCAGAAGGGAGGGGGTGAAGAGGAGAGGAGGGCTTTGTCAGGGAAGGCTTCTTGGAGGAGTTGTGCCTTCAAGAAGTTTTGAAGGTGGGTAGAGCAATTATCTGTCTGATATGAGGAAGGATTATATTGTATCCCAGTGCCTGGAACACAGTAAGCACTTAACAAATACCACATTTCATTAGTGGTATTTTTTAATTCCCTTGCCCCTTATTTATAGCTCTGTCCATCTTTTACTAGATCCTTGACCACTTCCTGAGTTCCGATCCTCTTCTGCTCTCTTGCTGCGGAGCAGGTAGGGGAATTCCAGGCACCAGGCCAACTCTGGCCACTTCAATGCAGAGCCCTGTACAAGGTGCTTGGGAAATAGAGAATAGCAAAATGGTACTCCTCGCCAGGAGCTTACCCTTTTCTACCAGAGGGAATCCATATCTGTATTTAAGAGCAATGCATCAGGGGTATTTTTTTTTCCCCTCTCCACTATTTCTGTGTAGGATAAACTGCTGGATGACCAGGAGGAAGTTATTGGTTTCAAGGTTCCTTACAAAACCACACCTCTCTACAGCATGGTCAAATTCAAATTCATTCTCCCTTCTACTTAGACAGTGAGCACCATGTGGGGTACGGCCTGTGTTCAACCTAATTAACTTGAAATAATAATCTTGGTATTTGTTAAGCGCTTACTATGTGCCAAGCACTGTTCTAAGCACTGTCTACACTAGCTCTTAAAACAATGTTTGTGACATAGTTAAGCGCCTAACAGATACTATTAAAAACAAAAAAATCTGTAATATTAATGCATCCAGAGCACCGGGGAAGGTAATGGACATTTTGTATAAGGAGAACAGTGCTAGAATGAGGCTGAATCCAGGAGGCACACGTGGGTTTATAAAGCTGAAATATTTTCAGCATCAATAACTCCACAGAAGAAAGGAATCCATGACAAGGATGAGTTTTATGGGCTATTTTCCAGTTTATACCTTCTACTGATTTATAGAGAAGGGTTGAAGTGCTACTTCAGTGGTAAAACAAAGGCTATAAACCATTAATTTATTACACTAATAAGAGCTAACCATCCCAAATCATCATCTTCTCTTGGGATGAATAAGAAAAGGGCTCAGAAAACTTTTTTTATATTTTTACATTTTCATTTTATTGTTCTTTTTTCATTGCTCTGTTTAAGACCAGCAAAATGATAAATCCTCCAACCTCCTTTTTTATTTGAAGGTCTGGTGAGCATGTCATTCTTTGAATTACAAGGAGTTTTCTAAATATGACTTCAGGAGAGTCACCAAAGGAGATCTGGAATATTCTCTGAAAACTATCTGCAATATTAGCAATATGGATTTGTATTCAAAACCTTTGTATCAATTTTTTAAGTGTTTTTAAGTGTTTGTCAAATGCCTACTATATGCCAAGCACTGTATTTAGAGTTAAGGTAGAGACAAACTAATCAGGTTGGACACAGTCCCTGTCGCACATGGGGCTCAAGGCCTTAATCCCCATTTGAGATTAGGTTGCTGAGGCACAGAGTTATTAAGTGACTTGCCCAACGTCACTCAGACAACTGGTGGAGCTGGAATTAGAATCCACATCCTTCTGACGTCCAGGCCTGTGCTCCATCTGCTAGTCCTCGTACTTGTCTATTTTCTCTCCTTTTCTTTGGTTCATCATTATCGATGCTATTTACTGAGTGCTTACTATGTGCAGAGTACTGTACTAAATGCTTGGGTGAGTACTATACAAGAGAATTGCCAGACACGTTCCCTGTCCACAGCGAGTTTACAGGAAAGAAATACAAAGCAACCAATGGTAATAATAATATTAATAATTGTGGAATTTGTTCAGTGCTTACTGTATGCCAAGCATTGTACTAAACGCTGGGGTAGAAACAAGTTAATCAGGTCCCACATGGGGGTCACGGTCTAAGCAGGAGAGAAAACAGGTATTGAATTCCCATTCTGTAAAGTCAGACCAGTTAAGTGACTTGCCCAAGGTCCTACATGAGGTATGTGGTGGAGCTGGGATTAGAACCCTCTGACTCCCAGCGACACATCACTCTGCCTTCATTGGTTTTCTGTTATGTTTTGGAGAGCAGTCAAAGGGGGCTTGCTCTTTGTGATTGAAAAAGTGTCGGCTAGTAATGTCTAGATAGTCAGCCAGTCAGTTTTTTTAAATTGAGTGCTTACTGTATGCAGAGCACTCTACTAAGTGGTTGGGAGTGTACAATCATAACAGTATGAAAGACAAATTCCCTGCCCATAAGGAGCTTACAGTTTGGCGGGGGAGGGATGACAGACATTAATATAAATAAAATTACAGATATGGATATAAGTGCTGTGGGGCTGAGACATGGGAGAGTCAAAACCAGCGTGGCTCAGTGGAAAGAGCCCGGGCTTTGGAGTCAGAGGTCATGGGTTTGAATCCCGGCTCTGCCCCTTGTCAGCTGTGTGACTGTGGGCAAGTCACTTCACTTCTCTGGGCCTCAGTTCCCTCATCTGTAAAATGGGGATTAAGACTGTGAGCCCCACGTGGGACAACCTGATGACCCTGTGTCTACCCCAGCGCTTAGAACAGTGCTCTGCACATAGTAAGCGCTTAACAAATACCAACATTATTATTATTAAAACCATCCTCACTGTGCAGTGCACACACTGCATTCTTTTTAGAATTCTGCATTCTTATTTTTGAAAGACCTGTGGTGGTATTCTTCACCCAAGAAAATTGTGTTTTACACATTTCTCTTCCAAATGCACGTTCCACTCTATGACTTTGATGGCCTTCTTAAAAGGGGGTGGCGGGGGGGTGGGGTGAGGAAAGGGAAGCACAATTATTCATATTAAAGATTGTCAACCACGAGCCCCAAATTTCTCCTGTGCTGTGAACATTTCCTTGGTTTACAGCAGGGCTTCAACACCCTGTAAACCGGCAATTTGACAGCTTTGTTTCTGCATGAGTCATTCATCCAGATGGCTTTAAATGAATATAGCACTCAAATAACTACACTGGAGAAATTATTCTAAAACCGGTTGATTCATATAAAACGTGTGAAAATCAGATCGTGCCACTTATATATTTTTTTCTGCTAGGTATTAGCTTCAATGATTTTCATTTTACATAAATGACAAGGCTCACCAAAAATCATTTTCATGTCTTGTTAGATGTCTGTCAGAGAATCTGCACTTCATGCACCATAAGGAAGGCATTGTTTTTTCAGATAAAGTCCCCTTGCAAATACATATACAAGCATACACACACACACTCATTTACACCTCCCCGACACACACGTAAAAATACATATGCATATTTTATGCACATGTCAACCAATGATATTTATTGAGTTCTTTCTCTGGGCAAAGCACTGTAATAAGCACCTGTGAGAGTACAGTACAATGTACAGCACTGTGAGAAGTGCATGTGAGTATATAAAAATCTATCCATTGTTTTCAAAGTGATGCCACTGATAGTAAGATTCTATCCATCCAGGGCCCAGCTCTGCTTTCAAGACTGCCACTTTGCATCCTGATCTTCATGAAATTTTTACTCAGTGAGTGAAACACCTTCCTAATCGGTAGCTGTAAGAGGAATCCATGTCCTGTGAGGTCTGCTGGTAAGTCTCTCTCTCTCTCTCTTTCTCATTTTAATGACATTTGTTAATCACTTACTATGTGCCAGACACTCTACTAGGCACTGGAGTAAACACAAGCAAATTGGGCTGGACACAGTCCTTGTCCCACATGGGGCTCACAGTCTCAATCCCCAATTTACAGAGGAGATAACTGAGATGCAGACAAGTAGTGGAGCTGGGATTAGAACCTATGACCTCTGTGTGCAGGACACTGTACTAAACTAAGGGAGAGAATACAAAGGTGGGAATTAATCAGTAGTATTTGAATGCTTTCTGTGTATGCAGAGCACTGTACTATGTGCTTGGAAGAGTACAGTACAAGAGAGTTGGTAGACACATTCCCTAATCACAAGGAAGCCTACAGTTTAGAGAAGGTAAGACCCAGACCCTGTCCTGGTTTTCTATTTTACACAATTCTCAGGCAGTGCTGCCTCTAACAATGGTCCAAGAAGGAAGCTCAGAAAGTTCCATGCCCATGATCAGTCAGAAAAGATCAAAACTCGGCCTAAAATCTCAATTGAGTTGTGCATTGGATACCATTCTGTTGCTTCACCCAAACAGCTCCTTCTGACTGGCTCCCTGTGCCTGTTCGCCTAAAGCAGAAACTGTTCACAGTCAACCTTAAGGCTCTCCACCATCTGGCCCCACCTTATCTCTCTATTTCCTTCCCCACCCAACTCACTGTCTTTGGTCCTCCTAAGCCAAGTTACCAGCTGTACCTCACTCTCCTCTCTCCTGCCTCCAACTCCTCCCTTACGCTGTTTCCCCCACTTGGAATTCCCTCCCTCCCCACATCAGACAGACCACAACTCTCCCCGCATTCTAATCTCTCCTTAAATCCCCCCTTCGCCAACAATCTTTCCTTGAATAATTTCCCAGCACCCTGAGTCATCTCATTGCTTCCTCCACCTTTAGCATTTAGAAAACTTTTTACATCCTCCTTAGCACTCATGAATCTCTGAAGGCTTTTTTTTTTTTTAAATCTCCTGGAAATACTTTTTGGTTTGTTTCTCCCCTTTTGGTGTAAGATCCTGGTGGACAGGAAACATGTTACTTGGTTATTCTGTACCGACTACGCACCTAATTGTTGTTACTCTATAGTAATTACTACTGTGTCGGTTACTGCTACTATACTATGGCAGTCGCTACTACAGTTATTCTTTCATAGTTACTGATACTATGGTTACGACTCCTACAGTTGCTCCCATTACTGGCCAACCGATCGTATTTATTGAGCACTTACTGGGTGCCCAGCACTGTACTAAGCGCTTGGGAGAGCACAACACAACAATAACACACATTCCTTGCCCACAACGAGCTTACAGTCTTGGGGGGAGACAGATATTAATATAAATAAATAAAATTACAGATAGGGGCATAAGTGCAGGGGGCTTGGGACAGGGAAAGAATAAAGGGAGCAAGTCAGGGCAATGCAGATGGGAGTGGAAGAGAAGGAAAAGAGGGCTTAGGCAGGGAGGGTTCTTGAAGGAGATGGGCCTTCAATAAGGTTTTGAAGGTGGGGGAGAGGAATTTAGTTAGTATTACTAGTTATTACTATTTTTACAGCTGCGACTACTCTCTGACTACAGTTATTATTACAGCTATTATTATGGGTACTACTCTTCAAGGTTTAGTTCTATATCACAGATTAATGAGCTGGCGTTGCTTTCATTTTCTCTAAAAGGTTTTTCTACATTAGACTAATTCTTGGGCCTCAATCAGCAAATCCCCACCATCAGTTCACTTCGTTTCATAAGCACTACCCTCTTCTTCTGCCTAATCAATTCCCTCTAATATGCTCTTTCCATTCTCTCTGCGCCATCCCCAAAAGCCTGGGCTATATTCAGGCTGTACATCTCAATTTTTTGCTCTCATCCTATTTTTCTTAGATTGATGTATGCTTAGGTCTATGTCCTACTGCCAGGGGCTGCATCGGTGTGATATAATTTTTGCCAGTGGCAGTCTGACTCTCAGTTGTTATTATGTTATTTGTTAAGGACTTACCAGGTGTTGAGCACTGTTCTAAATGCTGGGGTAGATACAAGTTAATCAGGTTGGGCACAGTCCCTGTCCCACCTGGGTCTCACAGTCTAAAGAAGAGGGGGAGTAAAATGGCGGGCATACAGTAAGTGCTTAACAAACACCATTTTAAAAAAACGAACAAAAAAACAGGCATGGAATCCCCATTTTATAGTTGAGGAAACTGAGGCACAGGGAAGTTAGGTGACTTGCCCAGGATCACATGGCAATTAATTGGCACAGCCAGGATTACAACCCAGTCAGCCAATCGTATTTATCCAGCACTTACTGTGTGTGGAGCACTGTACTAAGCGCTTGGGAGAGTACAGTAGAACAGTAAACAGATACATTCCCTGACCACAACAAGCTTACAGTCTAGAGGTCCTCTGACACCCAGGCCCTTGCTCTTTCCACTAGGCCATGCTAAGCCCTTTCTAAGCGCTGGGGTAGATATAAGATAATCAGGTCAGACACAGTCCCTGTTTCACATGAGGCTCAGAATCTAATTAGGAGGGAGAACAGTAAATCTCCATTTTATATTTCAGGAAAGTGAGGTACTGAGATGGTAAGTAACTTGTCTAAGGTCACACAGCAGGTAAGTGATGATGATGATGGCATTTATTAAGTGCTTACTATGTGCCAAGCACTGGGGTAGATATAAGGTAATCAGGTTGTCCCACGTGGGGTTCACAGTCTCAATCCCCATTTTACAGAAGAGAGAACTGAGGCACAGAGAAGTTAAGTGTCTTGCCCTAGGTCACACAGCAGACAGGTGGTGGAGCCGGGATTTGAACGCACGACCTCTGACTCTCAAGCTGTTGCTCTTTCATTAAGCCACACTGCTTCCTCCTCAGGATTCTCCAGTCACACTTTACAGCTACCATTTCCCTGCTCTGCCATTCCTGACTCAAGGGTCTCCACATCAATTCCTTCCATCACCTCCAAACCTTTCCCCATTAGGTGATTATTTTTCACTGACCGACCTCATATTACCAGGCACTAGTTTTGAAATATTTCTGCCTTACAAGTACAGCTTTCCCCTCCTTTGGAGAAAACACTGCATGTTCGATTCTCGGTCCTACCTGCATCATGCACTTCCTCCCTGAGAAACGCTATCTATAGCTCCTCCAAGCCCTTGGGGAAAGAATCAGAGCACATAATTAAACTTTTCCCTCCGTGCTGCTTTTGGGTCTACGTGAACTTCAAAGGTGAGTGAAGCTCTCTGTCTGAGGTAGCTGAGAATCAATACAGTCAGAATCGGAATGCTCCATCGATATAAAGTCAGCAGTAAGATTGTGGGCTGAAAACCCAAAGAGCACTTGTGAGATTTAGGTTATAATGGAAGGGGGGAAAAAAGAATCAAAGTGATTTTATATTTTCTTGGCTTCTAGACCTACTGCTACCTCTGCAATTCTTTGAAAAGCTTTTAGCGGAGAAGTATGGAAAGTTAATTGGGCTCTCCTCGGTCTGCCCACTCACTCAGGTGTGCCTCATGATCCCCTCTCCCAACTCAGTGAGTTCCTGTTAGCAGTTGCTGTACGTCAGTAAATCAGGCTGCCTGACTCATTTCCAGAGAATACAGTACAGTGGACGCCTTGCCTATAATAAGGACCTCTGAACAGTGGGAAGCAAGTGGCCTAGTGGAAAGAGCCTGGGTCTGGGAGTCAGAGGACCTGGGTTCTAAATCCCTGCTCTGCCACTTGTCTGCTCTGTGACTTTGGGCAAATCACTTGCCCAGTTACCTCATCTGTAAATGGAAATTAAATCCTCCTCCCTCCAACTTAGACTGTGAGCCCCCAGTGGGACAGGGGCAGTGTCCAACCTGATTATCTTGCATCTACCCCGAGCACTGTTCGACACATGGTAAGTGCTTAACAAGTATCACAAAAAAATCCATTCAGGCAGTAAAGCTCTGGAGGATCACCATAAGAGAAGTTACTCAGCTCTCTATTTAAAACCCTAATATTAATAATAACAATTGTGGTATTTAAGTGCTTGCTATGTGTCAAGCACTGTTCTAGGCACTAGAGTGAATTCAAGATCTTCAAGTTGGACCCAGTCCCTGTCCCAAATGGGGCTCACGGTCTAAGTAGGAGGGAGAACAGGTAATGAGTCCCAATTTACAGTTGAGGAAGCTAAACTCTAAATGTATATCTTTGTTGTTTGTAGGTCACCAACCTGCCAGCCTTGTAATTTACACTGCTGAAGAACCAGACGGCATTTCTCCGCTGCAGACAGTTTCTTTCTCTCTCCCAGGAATACGTCCGTCAGGAGTTTGTACCTGTGAAAATCAGCAAAGAAAGAAGTGAATCATCCAGAAAGCAAGGAGAATATCTATTTCCCCTTCCAGACTCTAAGCTCCTTGAGGGCAGGAAATGTCTCTACCAACTCTGTTGCATTTCCCAAATGCTTAATACAGTAAGTCCTTGATAAATACCATTGAGTGATTAATTGAAATTGGAGAGTAAAATTGTTTTGGGCAACTTCGTAGTCAAAGGGGCTATCATTATTATTATTATTGTTATGTACTTTGTTTCAGTACTCTTCTAAGCACTGCAGTAGATATAAGTTAATCAGGTTGGACTCAGTCCCTGTCTAAGTAGGAGGGAGAGCAGGTATTTGATCCTCATTTTAAAGTTGAGGAAACCAGAGCACAAAAATGAAGTGCCTTGCCCAGGGTCACATAGCAAGCAATTGGCAGAGGTGGGATTAGAACCCAGGTCCTCTGATTCCTACACCTGCTTGTGCTCTTTCCACTAACTAGGCACCTTTTTTTTTTTCTCTTTGGTTGGCCTTTCTTCTTGCTCCTGAATTCAAAGTCATGTGTCAATTTCATTCATTCATTCAATCCTATTTATTGAGCACTTACTTTGTGCACAGCACTGTACTAAGCAATTGAGAAATTAATACAACAATAAACAGTGACATTCTCTGCCCACAATGAGTTTACAATCTGGGGGCGGTGGGTGGGAGGACTCCATTTTCCTCAGTGGTGTTATCTTTGCATTTACTAGAGAATTCCAAAGAATCTTGGAGCACGAAGCAGTTAAAAACAAGTGAATATTAAAGTTAGAGGAAAATTAAAAGGAGACATATCTCCTCCAGGAAGCCTTTCTGGACTAAGCTCTCATCCTCTCCCATCCTATTTTCCTACCCTACCCTCCCGAGCACTTAGTCCCACCCCCACTAAGCATTTAGATTCTCCTCAGCCCTCTAGCACTTATGTATATACCTTACCCCATGTTGCTTCCCTTACTTGTAATTAATTTTAATATCTGTCTCCCTGTTTAGACTTGAAAGACCCTCCAAGGCAGGGATTATGTCTACCAACTGTACTATACTCTCTGAAGAGCTTAATGCAGTACTATGCACAGTAAGTACTCAATACATATCACTGATTGCTCTGTTGCTTTTTCCATCATTATGGTATGTGGTAAGTGCTTACTATATGTCAGGCACTGTACTAAGTGCTGGGGTAGATACAAGCTAATCAGGTTGGACACAGTTCATGTCCCACATGGGGCTCACAGTCTTAATCCCCAGAGAAATGAAGTATCTTCCCCAAAGGTGCACAGCAGACAAGTGGTGGAGCTGGGATTAGAACCCAGGTCCTTCTGACTCCCAGGCCTATGGTCTATCCACTAGGCCACAGTGCTTCTCACCTCTAACCACTTCATGTCCAACCGAAGCAAAGCCAAAATCCATTGAGAATTAGTAGTAAAGCCATCCATCAATTCAGTGTTGACACTGCCCGATGGTAGGACTGTATCTGTGAGTGAGTATGCTCAACACAGAATCCGTTGCCTACTTAATTTGGAGTAAATGGCATCCCAAATCTGTTTGGGTTTTCTCTCCAATTCACATTGGTGTGCTGTTGGGTTTTATTTCTCTGAATTTTCCAGAATGAAATGTTGAGAATCTTTAAGTTTGACTAAAAAAAGTCAATTTCCTAAGGGAAATTGATGTCGCTTTAAAATGCCCTTCAATACCTCCTGTTTTGTTCACACCACCCACCCGTTTTTGAAATCCTGGTTTAATATACCATTTTAGCAGGCCTCCAGCTGAGTAAATGGTCTGTGAACAGAGATAAGAGGCTGCATTCCATCTCTTTCTGTTGCTGCATTACCCATATGGTTTGGGATCACACAATAAGTGACATGAAATTTTGCCAAAACTTAAAGAGAAGATACATTCTATTACAGAAGCGGCATGGCCTAGTGGTTCTGGGATTCAAAGGACCTGGATTCTATTCCCTCTCTACCAATTGCTTACTGGGTCACCCTAGGCAAGTCACTAAACTTCTCTGTGCTTCAATTTTCTCAACTGTAAAATGGGCATTAAATTACCTTTTCTCTCTCCTGTTTAGACTGTGAGTCCCATGTGGGGCAGGGACTGTGTTCAACCTGACTGATTTGTATCTACCCTAGTGCTTAAAGCAGTGTTTGACACATAGTAAGTGCTTAGCAAATATAATAATGATGATAATGATAATAATAGTGATAGTAGTGATATCCTATAGGATTCCTGGTATTTTCTGGAGTGTAGATTACATACTGGTCTGCTCAGCACTGCAACTGATTGACCATCTTCCAAAATAAGTTAATTTTATTCCCCTGGCAGAGTCAAATCAAGCACTAATATTAATTGAACTCTTCCTATATGCAGCACATTGTATTAAGCACATGGGGGAACAACAGAATTAGTAGCCATGATCCTTGCCTTCAAATAGTTTACTCTCTAGCAGGGGAGACAGGCCCTGATGAATATGAAATGTTTAGGAGATGCAAAGATACTGACATGGGAGATGAGGAGATCTAATCTGGGGAGATAAGAAATGAATCAAGGAAGGCTTCCTGGAAGAGATGTGACTTCTGAAAGGCTTTGAAGATGGGGAGAGCTGTCATCTTTTGGATCTGAGGAGGCCAAGGGGCTTGAGCCAGACGAGAATGGGTCACGGTGAGTACGCTGACTTTGAAGAGCGTGAGATCGGTTGTAGTGGGACAAGAGAGTGGAAAAAGGGGAGGGAAAGAACTGGTTGAGGGCCCTGAAACAAACTGTCAGGAATTCCAGCTTGTTGAGGAAAGGAATGTGCAACCATTTTCCAGATGCATGGAATGATGTATTAGAAAAACGATGTAGGCAACAGAGGGAAGTATGGACTGGAAGAGAGGAATGTCTGGAGGCAGGGAGATCAGCAAGGGAGAGAGATGCATCAAAGACCTACCCTCTGCCCTGTCAAAAGGTCAACTCATGCGCTGGACCAAGAGACTCCTGTCATCGTTGTTGCTGCTGCTTTTAGGGGCTACTTTTCAGAGCTCAGGATGGGTACTAACAGGAAGGACCCTGCATCAGAAGCTTGTGGAGAACAATTTCTAGCAGGAGCAGCAACAGTGACAGTTTTTTTTTTAAATGGTATTTGTTAAACACTCTCTTAAATGCCGGGGTCGATAAAAAGATAATCAGGTTAGGACACGGTCCCTGATCCACGTGGGGTGTAAGTACTGAATCCCCATTTTCCAGTTGAGGAAACTGAGGCCCGGAGAAGTGAAGAGACTTGCCCAAAGTCACCCAACAAGCAAATGGCAGGGGCAGGATTAGAACCCAGGTCCTTTGACTCTCAGGCCTGTGCTTTTTCCACCAGGGCATGCTGCTTCCCTCTTCCAGCCTGGAGGACTCTGGAAGAAGCAGTTGAAGCCTCTGTGAATCTCTACTTGTTTTTCAGCTGTTGAATAGATGCCTCCAGGGAAAGATCTGATCATCTGGATATGTGAGGTGTGTGTGCGCACGTTTGTATCTGTCTACATATGATCTGTGTCTAGCCACATGTAGCTTCCACTGAAGCTAACACAGTGGCGCTTTAAAGTGAGAGAGGGGAATAATTTTCTTTTATTCCCATTTGATAGACCAGAAAGATTAAAAATGGGTAGTTTTGCCCCTCTTGTGTGGGTACGTAATATTAAGGTACCACCTAACTGAGGTACATAACCCATTTGCATCTTACTCTTGAGATGCTATTAAAAATGAAACCGAGTGACAGGCTGACCCGGAGCTAATCCTGCATAAATTAAAAGTCCCACATCCAATGTTAATACACGAGTCAGACCTGAGATTCTTCCAGCTGATATTTCAGTTTCTCATTTTTTTCTATGTTCTCCTGACACTTGAAACTGATATTATTTCGATGTTTCAATTCACCAAAGGAAAGTGACATCTTAGATTACGTGACATATAACCACCAAGGGGAAATCCTTTCTTGGCTTGAATGTAATTATACTTCAAAGAGTGAACATCAGAAGAGCTTATACAGACACAATCATTCTGTGATATTTACGTGGTTAATCAGCATATTTTCACCCTTTTATCAGTGACAGGCTCTTATGCTAACCTTATGTTGAGGGAGGGTGGGGGTGACAGTGAATTTGAAACCCTAAGGGGTAGGAACCAATCATTCTGGAATTTGCTCCAAGCTCTCCTCTAGCTCTTGAACAAAAGCTCTCTGCAAAATGAAAATTCTGGACAAAGAATCCCACCACCAACATGCAATATGGGAAACACCATGGTCTAGAGGAAAGAGCTTGGGCCTGGGAGTCAAAGGACCTGGGTTCTAATTAGAACCCTCCCTCCTATTTAGATTATGAGCCCCGTCATAGGACAGGAACTATGTCCAGTTTAATTATCTTGGATCTACCTCTGTGCTTAGTACAGTGCTTGGCATACAGCAAATGTTTAACAACTACCAAAAAAAACCCCAACCCCCCCCCCCAAAAAAAACAAACCCCCAAACAAAACCTTGGAAGTCTATAAGCTTCAGGGAAATAGATTATAGGTTACTTGAAGGCAGAGATCATGTCTACTAACTCCACTGTCCCCTCCCAATGCTTAATTCAGTTCTCTGCACCCAGTGGGCACTCAAAAATATTACCGATTGATCAACTGAGATATAACAAACAGCAGGGAGAAGGATAAATTTATAAATTGGGATAGAATAATTGGATTTCTTTATGTGACAGCAAAAGACCTGGTAGAGACTAGCAGTAAAAATAACACCTCTGTGCTTCCACAGAACTCGTGATTCTCACCCTCCTTATGGGATTGTACAGCTGTTTAAAGGAACCTGTCTGAGGGATGTGATCAATGACTCCCACAGTTGGGAAAATATCCTGCGTCGCATCTCACATGGTAAGTGAAAGTCCATGAAGCTCCAGCATCATTGGATTGTTCCACCAGTGATGTGGAGGTTGGAAGCAGCGTGGCCTATTGGAAAGAGCATGGGCCTAGGAGTTAGTGGGCTTGGGTTCTAATCCAGGCTCTGCCACGTACCTGCTCTTTGATCTTTGGCATGTCACTTAACTTCCTAGGGTTCAGTTCCCTCATCCGCAAAATGGGGATTCAATCCCTATTCTCCCTCCTTCTTAGACTGTGAGTCCCATGTGGAAGCTGAGTATCTTGTAACTACCCCATTGCTTAGGGCTGTCCTCAGCCTATAGTAAGCACTTAAACACCACAATTAGTAATATTATGAGTATTATTAACAATAATAATGACAATAACGATTATTAAATATGGTATTTAAATGCTTGCTTTGTGCACTAAGGCAGATGCAAGATAATTGAGTTGGACACAGGCCCTATCCCAGAAGGGGCTCCCTGTGTAAGTGTGAGGGAGATTGGGTATTTAATCCCCATTTTAAATATAAGAAAACAGAGAAATTAAGTGACTTGTACAAGGCCACACAGCAGGCTACAAGCGGAGCTGTGATGAGAACGCAGGTCCCTGTCATTAGTCCAAGCTGCTCCTCTGGTAATCCTAACTTGGAGGCAGGAATAGAAGTCCAAGTGAAGTTGACAAAGTAACGCAGCGGGCTGCAAACAGCATCCAAAACAGAATGCTGCTTACCTAAGCAAGTGCAAGAAAATGTAGTGAGGAGCCAAAAGCTACTCCAAGATGAAGACTTCCTATCTAGGGCAAAGAGTGGCAAGAGGATTGGGAAAAGTCTGAGCTGTATCTAAATTGAATGTGAGTCAGCAATGTGGAGCGACCACATTAGCTGTAGCAACATTGGCTCAACTCCCCAATGAGAAGTAGCCTGACCTAGTGAAAAGGGCATGGGCCTGAGAGTCAGAGGACCTGGGTTCTAATCCTTGGGCAAGTCACTTAACTTCTCCATGCCTCAGTCTCCTCTTCTCCCTCCTACTTATATTGTGAGCCCTAGGTGGGACAAGGACTGTGTCCAACGTAATTCGCTTGTATCCAACCCGAAGCTTAGAATGGGATTTGACACACAGAAAGCAATTAACAAATGCCATTAAAAAAAAAAAAAAAAGACCCACTCTGAAGTGTGGAGGTGGTAGTTTTGGCCAGAGTTTCCTGGGTGGTGGCTAAGAGCCACAACAACCCAGCTCAAACACTTGTCATAGAGGACTGCTGTGAGGGAACTGTGATTATCCTGAGGATTCAAAGAGGGTCTGGAGCAGGCTCAAGTTAAGCCTTCCTGGAAGGAGGGCTGGACGCTGGGTTGGGAAGATCCAGGGCATTACTGAGAGAAAGTGGAGAGCCTCATATCACCCCTAAGGCTGAAAGGGGGGTTGTGCCTCCCCCAGGGCTTAGTACAGTGCCTGGCACATGTAAGCACTTAACCAAAACCCTAATTATTATTATCATTATTATATTGTCTGTGCACTCCAGACATCTAGAATCTCAAGTGTGGGAGGGTGAACTGGAGGCAAATCCACCTGCATATTCAGAGGCAGCCTTGCCTAGTGGATAGAGCATGGGCCTGGGAGTCACAAGGACCTGGGTTCTAATCCCAGCTCTGCCATTTATTTGCTGTGTGATCTTGGGCAAGTGACTTCACTTCACTGCCTCGGCTACCTCATTTGTAAAATGGGATTAAGACTGTGAGCCCTAGGTAAGACGTGGACTCTTTCCAAACTGATTAAGCTTGTATCTACTCTAGCACTTAGTAGAGTGCATGGCACACGGTAAGTGCTTAATAAGTACCATTAAAAAACAACAAGCTATGCTTATTTGGTATTGAACAACAATAATGAGGCCCACAAAACACCTAGCCTGGACAGAAAGTGCTTATTTTTGCAAAGCATTTTCATATCAATACTTTCATCTTACCCTTCCAACATTCCTGTGAGGAAGAGCAATATCACCACCCCCTCTACACCTTCTTCTGCACTGAGGGGTAGAGTAACTTATCCACAAACACACAATAGGGCAGGGATCAAAACAGCAGTGTTGATCAATCGATGGTATTTATATTAAGCACTTACAATGTGCAGAGCACTGTACTAAGCATTTGGGCGACTACAGTACGGCAGAGTTGGTAGCCACGTTGCTAGAACCCAGGTCTCTGGATTCCAGACCTTGACTCTTTCTGATCTGTCTCTTCCTCTAGGCTGTGTGTGGCAGGATACGTATCTACCAGCTCTTTTGTACTGGACACTTCCCAAGTGCTTAGTACAGTGTTCGCCACACAGTAAGTGCTCAATAAATTCCAATGATGATGATGAGGTTTCAGGTGGGCCCTTCTTTCTGAGGTTGGAACCTGCATTACTTATCCAAAATGGAAGGCTGGATTGATCAGCTCTGAGAATCATTTGGCTGGATTTCTCAAGCAGCGAGAACAGGCGTTCATTTGCGGTTTGAGCCAATGCGCCAGGTCGCTTAAAGCTTTATGATTTAAGTAAAATTGTTCTATTCCTGTACCAATTTGCTCCTTAATCAGATATGCACTGAGGTCAGTTTGACCGTCTCTCTTTGAGCAGTGACATGAAACTAATGCACGGTAGATTTATTTGTGTGAGATGTTTATTCTTTTGAACCAAGCCTTATTTTTACTAATTGGAAAAGCTGGTTCTCTGGGCTAGAACGAGCTTAAAAGGATTTCGATTTATAAGGATTGGAGAGGAGAGGAGCGGTTGGTAATATTTTCTTTTAACATTTTAACAGGTTTATTTCTATGACAGGCATTTAACTTGGCTTCTCACTAACATATATAATTCTGTATGCATTATATCTGTCATTATGCACTGTCAGCGAATTATGAGGTACTTAAGAACGGAATGAATATTATCTTGGAAGGAACGGCCCAGCCGCGAAACCATATAATATTATTAGACTGCAACGATGATCCTTTGACCTGAGTAGGATTGAAGGCCCTTTGGCAAATGCCAGGGAATAGATCTAGTCACTCAGACATACAGAATGCCACTCAGTTCCCTTTCATTTCCTCAAATCTAGAAGGGAAGCAGCGTGACTTGGGATGGGACTGGGAGCCAGACGACCTGGGTTCTGATCCTGGCACCGTAACTTGCCTGCTGTGTGAAATTGGGCAGGTCACTTCACTTCTCTGGCCCTCAGTTTCCTCAGCTGCAAAATGGAGATTCAATATTCGTTCTCTCTTCTATTTAAACTGTGAGTTCCACGTGAGGCAGGATTGTATCTGCCTGATTAACATGTATCTGCCACCAGGCTTAGAACAGTGCTTGACACATAGTAAGGAAAATTGTTCTATTTGATATGTGATAAACACGACCTGTTTGTCACATCATCTTGGGAGTATTTCCTCTGAGAAACGTTTCCTAGAGCAGAGTGGGCCAACTGGACATGGACGGTCCTCAAGTCCTCTGACCCCCCAGGCCCGGGCTCTTCCCACTAGGCCATGCTGCTTCCCTGACTCCAACATCTCTTTCCTGAGTTGTGCCCGTAGGCTGAAGTCATTGTCATCGAGCTGTGACTTGGATTATTCTTCCCTGAGTGCATTACCAGGGGGCCTTGCATTGAAGCTCACCTGCCATTTTCCTGCCCAATCAATCAGCTTTATGGGGCCTTCCTGTAACTTATCTCCATCTCCAGAGGTTACTGTGATAGGCAAACCTGGAGGTTTCAGCGGCCCTTCCCCCTGACACATCATTTCAAAAGAGGCTCAGAATAATTAGTCCAAAATTGATCCCTAAGCACCTTTATTAGTTACACTTCTCCACCCCAAAAAGTGAGAGTACCTTGGCCTAGTAGCTAGAGCATGGGCCTGGAATTCAGAAGGATCTGGGTTCTAATTCCAGCTCTGCCACGTATTGTGTGTCACGCTGGACAAGTCACTTAACCCTTATCCTCATCTGTAAAATGGGGATAAGAGTGTGAGCCCAATGTGGGACAGGGACTGTGTCCAACCTGATTAACTTGTATGTACCCTAGAGCTTAAAACAGTGTTTGGCACATAGTAAGCACTTAACGAGTACCACAGTATTATAATTATCATCATCATTATTATTATTAACAGTGAAAGATGTAGAATGGAAGCAGCTGGTAGGGAGGTGGAAGGAAATAACTTTCTTTAAAAAGGCCGATGGGACAGGCCAGGTACAAGTTGGAAGAGAGTTGCAGTTAATGGAGCCCGGAGACAGAGGGGCTCAGGGTGACTATTCAAAAAAATCTTACATCTTAGGCTGTGATGGGAGGTCTCTCTCAGAGGTGGGCTTGCCACCTAATGAGTTTGGAGCTACGATCCTTCAGTATGCACAGGCTTCAGAAAAGTTTAATTTGTAGCTCACCCAACTGTCTAGACAAACTTTGAGTCTGTTTGAGAGATGATTTCAATTCTGAACCAACTTGTGAATATCTATTTTAAGATCATTCCTTTTAGATGCTCCATTTTTAAAAAACTCATTACAATTCCCACCTGAACATCCAAGTACCACCTGTCCCTGGAGAACATCAAAACCCTTTATTCCAATTAGTAAAAATTGGTATAAAATCAGTAAGACTTCCCCCTATCTCTGATATATAGTCTATATATCACTATATATAGACACATATATATGTGTCTGCACAAATGTGGATGAATGTAGGGGTGGCAATTTATGTGGGATCATATATGTACCCACAAGCAGGGCCTTTTGACTCTCGATCTCAGTAATTGACACTCAATTTTGTCTGAATCTTTTTTTAATACTATTTATTAAGCACTTACTATGGGCCAGACACTGTACTGAGTGCTGGGCTAGATAGAAGCTAATTAGGTTGGACACAGTCCATGTCCCACATCAGGCTCTGAGTCCTAATGCCCATTTTACTTGCCCAAAGTCACATAGGGCAAGTGGTGGTCTTCTGACTCCCAGGGCTGTGTTCTATTCACTAGGCTACACTGCTTCTCAATGAAGCAATTTCTTTAATTTTAAAATTAAAATTTTCATGATGTTTTGGTCCCAAATAATCACCTAACCTGATTCTTGTGATTTTTTAAAATGGTATTTGCTAAGTGCTTACTATGTGGCAACTCTTCTAACTGCTAAGGCAGATACAAGTCAATCAGGTGGGACACAGTCCCTCTCCCAGATGGAGCTCACTGTTCAAGTCAATCATTTAGTGAGCACTTCCTGTGTGCAGAGCACTGTACTAAGCACTTAGGAGAGTGTAATACAACCATATGCAACAATACAACAGACAAAGATGAGGCACTGAGAAAATCAGAGACTTAAGCAAGGTCACACAGCAGAAGATCGGCAGAGCTGGGATTAGAACTCAGGTCCTCTGACTCCCAGGCTTGTGCTCTTTCCACTAGGCCATGCTATTGCTCACTCTTTTTTTACTTAGAGATTTAGTTGATCTTCCTACTTGAGCCAAATTTAAGAAAATGGAGTGAATACTTTCTTCCCCCACTTTGTTCTCAAAGGCTGTTTTTCTGATCACTTCTCCTGCTAAATTCTAAGTTCTTTGAGGGTGGAGGTGTTTCTAACTACTGTACTTCCCAAGCATTTAGTACAGTGATCTGTGTACAGACAGTGCACAGTTGATCAGTTGATCAATTGATCAGTTGATTAGAAAACATTTAGACAATTCTTTTAATGTCTAAAATCTGTCCCCTCTAGACTAAACTCTTTGTGGGCAGGGAATGTATCTACCAATTCTATTATACTGTACTCTTCCAACGGCTTAATACAGTGCTCTGGACACAATAAGAGCTCAGTAAATACCACTGATTGATGCATTTGGCCTATTTACCCAAACGAAAAGTAAAACTGTTGCATTTAACTTCATATATGAGACATTTTGGACAACCAGGCAATTGCAAAGAAGCCCTACAGAAATCCAGAAAAATGTATCTAGGCACTCAACATGAATACTTAATATGCTCTTTACTGTGCTTATCATGAACACCTGATGTGATCTCTTCGGTTGTTTAACAGGTATCCACAAAAGCATGCAGAAGATCTATAGTAGTGAAAAGGGCAGGAACAACTTTCTTTGCTTTCCTTTTTTAAGCCAAATAGTGGTAAAAGCTAACAAGAACAAGAGAATTTTCATTCTTTAATCCTTCAGGACAAAAAAATGAGGGAGGAAGAGATTTCGAGATGGGGTACATTAAGGATTTGAAAGCTCAGTACTCTGGGATTTCAATTTCCTGGAAAGCAGAGCTAGAAAAAAAAATCATTTAGGCCACTGTCTCTAATCATCTGTTATTTATCAAGATTACTGTAATATTTCTACTAATGTCCTCTCCAACCTGGTCCTTCTCCTGAGGACCAATGATACAGAGGTCATTTTTCAATTTTCCCTCTTGTGCAAATTCCATTGTTTGGACAGACTCAAAGAAGCTCTTCCCCCAGCTGAATGTATCCCATTTATCCCTAGATGCAGACTGCTGATATCAGATTCCATGAAGTCATAAATCTATCTTCCAACAAGGGCCTCCAAATGACAAGCAGATTTTTGCCTTCAGACCCTAACGCAAATCTGCTTAAGATTCTATCCATTCAAGGTCCTCTCATTTGTCAGGAGGGTAGGTGAGTTTTCTGTCACAATCATAGTCTTCGCTAAAATGAGGCACTCACATTCCGATTTTACATTTTAAAACTGTAATCCCATTCGCAATTCTTCAGTTTGATTAGACTAAAAAAAATTAGCTTTTCCTTACAGTTTGCTAGAGACAAAGGAGTACAGAGGTGAGAAAATGTAATAAGAGAATGCTGGAAGTCTCAAAGAGGTTGCAACTTCCATTGATTTTTTTCTAAACTATAAGAATTTAATTTCTGGATGTTGAAAGTTCTAAGAGTAAGAGGATATGCTACTTTCTTGTCTATGACAATATTTCAAGGGGTCAGGAGCAGGTTTTCGATTATGACTGAAGATATATTATATTTGATAATTTCAGGTCCAGAATTTCAGACACTGAGGCGACGATATGCACAAAAACAATAACTATGTATCCGGCATAGCCAACACCACGCAATGCACTAAAACCAGTTAGGATTTTCCAGCTGGGTAAAAGCAGCGTGATTGTTTTAAAGAATCTGAATTTATCAGAATACTGCTCGGGTATCCTGCGCTCATCCATTCTCCTCCCTCGCCCTGCTTGGGTATCCTGAACTCATCCATTCTTCTCACATGCCGGATTGAAGCCTCACTGCTGTCAGCATCGTCTCAATGCCGATAAGCAGATTTTGCTCCAGGGCCTCATCGCTGTCCTGCTCTTAAACAACAAATGCAAGCACTAATTTTTGTTTAAGTTTTAAATAAATAATAGAAGCTGTTGCTTTATCTTGTGCCTCCAGTTTCGGATTCCGTCGATAAGCCGCTGATTGGCTCGCCTCCCGCTATTGGTTGAGTGAGCCAAAACTGCAGGAAGTTTCAGCAGAGCCACTGCAGTGCAGGACTTGGCAATCATCTTGGACTCAAAACTGATCATTTGCCAACTCCATGCAGGCTGTCTGTATCTCTAGGATCCAGTAGGTTTCTGATACCCTCAATTCAAATTTATATTTGCGATTCACTGACTGCTACTGCTGTCTCTCCCATCTAATGACCAGACTCACTAGTGCTTAGTACAGTGAGTGCTCTGCCTGCAGTAAACACTCAATAAATACCACTTTTGATGGTCAATGAAACTGAGAAGCAGCACGGCCTCCAGGATAGAACATGGGCCTGGGACTCAGAAGGACCTGGCTTCTAATCCCGGTCTTCCACTTGTTTGCTGTATGACCTTGCGAGAGTAATTTCATTTCTCTGTGCCTCAGTTACTTCATCTGTAAAATGGGGATTAAGACTGTGAGCCCCATGTGGGGACATGAACTGTGCCCACCCTGATCATCTTGTATCTACCCCAGCGCTTAGTATAATGACTGCGACATAGTAAGCGCTTAACAAATGGCCATTTTTTTAAAGACACAATTTCTTCAAGTCCCACTAGTTTTTGTAATACCTTCACTAGAACAGCTATCTCCCAGCTGCTGCCAACTAGACTGAACTGTTCACTGAAGTAGTTTCCAAGTCTCCTGCTACTTTCAGTGCTTAGAACAGTGCTTGGCACATAGTAAGCACTTCACAAATACCATCATTATTATTATTATCCTCCTGGCTCAGTAGTCCATACAGTATCTGCTTGGGGATCCTGCTATCGTCAATTCTTCTCACACATCCTGCTCAGCAGACTTATGTTATAAGCAATGCTGGTGAACAAACTGTATGCCGTCTCTCTGTTCTGGAATGTAGCTACTCTCCTAGCATGGAAACTATTCTGGGTGGGACACGTGAAGAGAATGAATGACTGCAGGATTCCCAAACAGCTGCTGTATGGATAGCTGAAACTGAGAGACCAAATACAAGGAGGGTAGAGGAAGAGTTTTAAGGACATGGCAAAAAAAACCCAACAAAACACTTAATGATACAACCTGATTTGTCTTGTTCATTCATTCAATCGTATTTATTGAGCACTTACTGTGTGCACAGCACTGTACTAAACACTTGGTATGTACAATTCTTGTATCTACCCCAGTTCTTAGTATAGTACTTGGCACATAATAAGCCACTTAAATATCACAATTATTATCATTATTATCCCAGAAGAAAAATGAGAGTCAATTACTGCGGATAGATGTGCCTGATGCACTGCCAACAAGAGAAGGGAGTAACTGTCTTCAAGTGACAGCTTCTTATGGAAACAAAGACAAGGAGGCAATGAGAAAACAGATCCAGGTGCTACAAACATTAAGTATATACCACAACAAGGAAAACAACAATGTAGCAGGGTCTGTGGATTCCACATCTATCTTCTCAGCCTCACAGGCACTCATAGGTCATCTTCACCCTTTTTTTCCCTCATTTTTATGGTATTTGTTAAGCATTTACTACATTCCAGGCACTGTACTAAGCAAGGAGGTAAATACAAGCTGATCTGGTTGGACACAGTCCATGTCCCACAGGGCTCACAGTTTTAATCCTCGTTTTACAGATGAGGGAAGTGAGTTGCCCAAGGCCACAGAGAAGACAAGTGGCAGGGTCAGTTCTAGAACCCAGTTCCTTCTGAATCCCAGGCCTGGGGTCTATCCAAACTGCTTCCCTATTTTATTTTACTTTAATTTCTGGTATTGCTTACAGCACTCTCTCACACTAAAGTTTACCCTGATGAAAGCCCTTCTCTTTCCCTTAATTTGATGCAATTTGATTGACTCAAATAAGAGTTATTAAAGTCCATTTCATTATCGACATCACCAATGGTGTTTATTGAGCAATTACTACGTGCAGAACACTGTACTAAGTGCTTGGGAGAGTACGATGAAACAAGTTGGCAGACACATTCCCTGCCCACCATGTGCTAACAGTCTACAGGGGGAGACATTAATATAAATAATTTATAATTTCATTTTAGCATAAGATGATAGATCAATTTAGCCAGATAATCACAGGTGCCTGGTTTGACTGTGAGCTCTTTGTGGGCAGGGAACATATCTGTCAATTTAACTGTATTGTTCTCTCCCAAGGCCCTAGAGTCAGGTTCTTGAACACAGTAAGCACTCAATAAATACCACTGAATGATAGTTTGATAGATGACCATGATACAAAAAGAACATTTCGATATTAAAGTTCTCTATACATACACAAAAAATCTAATTCCAAGTCATTCATTATTGCTATATGTTTACATTGCTCCTTGATGATGCAACTAAATGCATTATGATTTATATATTTTGTTTTTCAATTATATTGTCTTGTTACACATCCTCTCCTATGGGAACTACACTTCATTTAGTGCTTTTTTTAAAACTCTGATTTTAACTGGGATATAGCAGTATTTTGTTGGAAATTTGTATCATGCCAACTGGGATAAGTGTGAGGCTGTTCTCAACTTGGAATAAAGCAAAATTTCTACATATTAGAAACTGGCAGCATAAAGAAAGGGAAGAAATTTCAGTTCCTATTTCCCCAGAAGGCAGAAGCATGGGAGAGCAGGAAAAGAATATTTTCCTGTTAAGAAAGTATTGATGTAGAGAAGTGCCATTGGCAACAGCCAGCAATTTTGTGGGGCTTTTTTTCCCTCTGTAATGTTATAAACTTGTTGATCAGAATGGTTATTATTTCAACCCACTGCCTGTTGAGTGTGTAAGTTGCTTCTTTTTCTTCTCCAACACTTGCCTGCCTTATGCCCATTCTTTGATTCATTTTATTTATCCTCTTTCTCTTCTGCTAGAGGGTTCTTAAAAACTAGGTGGATTTGGGTAGTCAAAAACGTAATATGGGGGATCATTATCAAGTTGAATTGATAGCTAATTTTTACCTTGAAAAAAAAATCTACTAAAGTGCTATGATTTGCCAAAGATGATGATTTATATATTCATATTAATATCTGCCTCCCCCTCTAGACTGTAAGCTCACTGTGGGCAGGGACTGTGTCTACCAACTCTGTTGTACTCTCCCATGCATTTAGTACAATGCTCTGTGTGGAGTAAGCTATCAATAAATACCACAGACAACGATGACGACAACTTTTTGGATGGTTGCAAATGGTGCAAATACTTCAGTGAGCTTTCTCTCAGCAACTCTGCTGCCGTTTGGCACTCACAGCAATATTATAACAAGCCATTTTCACTGGCAGATTATAGGCTCTTGAGGACAGGGAACACTTTTTGTTTCTGCTCTAGTCTCTCCCAAGTGCACAATACAATACTATGCATCCAGTAGATGCTCAATAATTACTATTACTACCAGCACACTGTCATTCATTGATTGACTTTGGGTGAGCTCTATATTGGAATAAGAATGATACTGACCCAAAAACTAAAGCTCTCCTCAGAGTGGAATGAGTAGAAATCTTCCAGACCAAAAAAAAAATTAAGATGTATTTAAAAGCAGCCAAACTTTCTCCTATTTTTTATAGCACTGTTCTAAGGCCTGGGGTTGATACAAGGTAATCAGGTTGGATACAGTCCAAGTCCCATATAGAGCTCTCAGCCTTAATCCACAGTTTACAGATGAGGGAATTTAGGGACCCAGAAGTTAAGTGACTTGTCCAAGGTCACACAACAGGCAAGTGATGGAGCTGGGATAAGAACCTAGGATCCCAGGCCCAGGCTCTACCCACTAGGCCTCATTGCTTCTCCTGTTCCATCCTAAACTACAAATCGATGCCCTTTGAAAATAGTTCTGCCAATTCTATTGTATCAGATTCTCCCAAGTGCTGAAGGCAGTCCTCTCCACACAGTAAGAGCTCATGAAATACCACTGATGGAACAGAACTGTTGACAATTCTTCACCCAAATGTGCTTAATCAACTGAAATAAATCAGGGTAGATGTGTCCATTTGCCTAAATTTATTTCTGCCGTGAAAAAATTTTTCAAGGTAGAAACATTTTTTTCCTCGATTAAAAATTTGGGGTATTGAGGGTTTTATCTGATTTCAACAGTGATTTTGGAGGTAGAATTAATTTGGATAAAGCCACAGAAAAGCCATATCCTAAAAATGGCTCATGAAGTACCTTTCCAATAGATCAATTACCTCAGAATTCCTAGATGTGGGGAATTTATGATTTTTCCACTTAAAAACATTCACCTTAGAAATGAAATAAATTGTAAAAACGTATTCCCTTTTAAATATTCTTAAATATAAACAAGCTTCGATACCTCCACTAAATGAAATTAACTTCAATTTAATCAGGGTAATGTTAAAAAAATCCTAAGTGAGAACAGAATCTTAGAGGAAACATTAAGAAAAATTTAAGAAGCTCTCAGGGAAGATTCAGAAAATTAAATGTGATTCTAATTTTGATCTCATTTCAAATTAAATGGTCTCTCTAAAATGAGATCCGTCAAGCTGCAGTGCATTAAATAAATTAGAAAAATGTGTTAATTTTGCCGTACCCATCATGCTTTTCTGCATATTGTGTCATAACTTTAAACTGGCCAAAGGATTCCAGAAGCATTATTGGAATGTGATGAGATATGATTCACATTTAACCAAGAGAAAATTAGTGTAACTTCTCAGTGAAGTGTAATTGACTGAATGTGTCTCAGATGCTAGCACATATAGCAAGGTTATAGCATCTTAACTTGCAGATTCTAAATTTCTCGAGGATAGGAAATGTGGGTTTTGCTTCTGTTAAGTTTGTGTAATTCCTTTCAGATAAATTAATAACATTTTTAATTTTTAAAGTGCTCTAATATCACAAAGCACTCTCACCATGCTTATCATATTTTTGGCCACATGGCATTTCTGGGCAGTATGGAGGGGTAAGTAAAATTAACCACATTTTCCATAGGAGAATATAAGACCCTGAGCTGTTAGGTGACTTATCCAAGTTCACACAGCAGGCCAGTGACAGAGCCGAGACCAGAATTTAGGTGTCTCTTCCAACTGGGGGACCCATGCTTTTTCCTCTAGAACATACCATTGTCTCTCCCTATTAGTATTTTTAAAAACTATAATATTTCTTAAGCACTTACTATATTTCAAGCCTTGTTCTAAGCCCTGAGGTAGATCCAAGTTTATCAGGTTGGATACAGTCTCTGCTTCACAGGGGGCTCACAGTCTAAGTAGGAGGGAGAACAGGTATTGAATCCCCATTTTACAGATGCGGAAACTAAGGCATAGATAAGTTGAATAGCTTGCCCGAGGTCACTCAGCAAGCAATTGACTGAGTTCTTTGATCAAGTAGTATGTTTGTATTACTATCTTCACATTATTTCTGTCATTACATATTCTAAAATGACATTTCTATGAACTGATGGTCTCTATGGCTGCTTCCCTCCTCCAATCTCCCTCCCTCCTTTACACTGTAACTTACTTCCCCCAGCAATCCTCTTCTAAATCACCATTAGCCACTGTACAATTTTTAATGGCATTTATTAAGTGCTTATTATGTGCCAGGCACTGTACTGAGCACTGGGGTAGATACAAGTTGATCAGGTTGGACACAGTCCCTGCTCCAAGTAGGGCTCACAGTGCTAATCCCTATTTTAGAGATGAGATAATTGAGGCACAGAACAGTTAATTGACTTGCCCAGGGCAGGAGGTGGAGCCAGAATTAGAGCAGAGGTCCTCTGACTTCCAGGCCTGTGCTCTTTCCATTACGCCACGCTGCTTCTCTTATAAATACATAAAAAAGATTTAATGATGGCATATGTGGATATACTTATATATTTATAATTTTACAGTTACATTTGTGTTCCATATGTGTTTGTCCCTTCTCTATTTGTTTGTAAGCTTTTGAGAGCAATGCCCTTATCTATTCTTTTGGTTGTTCTCCAGGAACCAGTAAACAATGCCCAGCACAGTCTGTGAACTCAACAAAAATGCTCTCTGACTACATGATTATAGATTAGTTCCTTTCCCACCTTCAAAAAGCTTTCGGCGAGCACACCAGGAAATTGATCAACGCAATGCCATCAATGCTTAAGTAATCTGAAGCAAGCATTATACTAAAAACTTTACCAAACAACGTGTCCAAGGAAACCTATTATTTGTAAATTTCCTGAGGTTTCCTTAAAGGATACCGTTCTCTTTCATTCAAAGATTTTGCCTCTTAAAACGTGTTTCTATGCCAATTAAAGTAATTTTTCTCTAAAAACAATCTAAGAGCTCATCAACACTGTACCACAAAAAGCACTTACACAACATGACAGAATGCATTGCACCATAGGTAATAAAAGCTTTTATCAAGCTCCAAATAATTTACCTTGACAAGAAATCAGTGAAGAAGAGACGTACAGGGTATCCATACCGAATGATTTTCACCATCTCCAAGACCCCGATATACTGTAGCTGAGCAGACACGTAAAAATTATCAAAGGTATCTGGCAGCTTGGAGTTATTGGGTTTGATGCAATGAATAAAATGAGGAGTGCAATTCTGGAGCTTCCCAATAATTTCCGTTAGGGATTTCTGTGGAAAGAGGGAAAGGTCGGTTGATTCCCTAAGGAAAAGCATTAGCGGGACACAAAAACAGCTGTACTTTGGAAAAATGTATGACCATCTTAGGTACTCTCCTAAAAAAAAAAAAAGAGAGAGGCCTCAATTTCCAACTGGCTTATTACAGCTCATGAAATATTCTAGCCAATGTTCTTTTAATCAATCTCATTCTATTCCTGTGACTTTTTTGTACAAGCATTAAAAATTCACTCACCCTGAACTGGGTTGCCACAGTGTTTGGTGTCTTGCGGTCTAATCTCTGAAGAAATGAGGATGCGCCTTTCTTTTTCAACAACTGTAAGAAAGAAATAGAAGGGAAGATGATATTCCAAGAAAAGCAGTTCCACTCCTACCTTCCTCCCCGTTCCCACTTAAATGCCAAGGTAGACCTGAAGATATTCCTTTAAATCATCATCAGACCACCATGATATGATAAGGTTGCAGGCCAGTGACTTCAATTTCCTCCAAATGTGTTTACTTAAATATCAACAGGAAGTAAATAATAGGCGACCACCCTTCTCCCGTAGGATAGTATGAAAATATCCATATATGAGGGGTCGTTCACCCCAACAAGTTAAAAAAAATTGATTCCTGGATAATCTGACTAAAAGTCTAATAAGCTCATGGTTATCATGGATGTAATCTAATGATGAGGAGAGTTCTATTTTTTTTTTTAACCAAGAAGAGTATATGTATTTACCATTGGTTTGCGCCTCTAAGGTCAGATACGTGCAATCAATATCATCACTCCGACTCGGTGGAATTTATTCCCACCAGTCACTCTTTACCTTTTTCACTAGACCCATGGAAGCTTTAATAGATGCACTCATTGTCTTCAGAATAACAACACTATGATTTCTCTTTGCCCATTTATAATCAGTGTTATAGAGACTAAAAAACAAATGCTTCTACCCATTTATCCCCTTTTCTCCCTCCTCCCCTTAGCATCAAGCATTCTGTCCCCATCTTTCTAGACCCCAGTCACTCTTGCATCACAATATATCCAGTCTTAACCCCTTTTTCTTTGATATTCTTTTCCAAACACTGACTCTTAAATGATCTGTTAGTCCACTTCCTGCCTCCTTCCTATTTCCTTTGTCTTCTTGCTCTGACCTCCTTCAACAATGCACTCTAGGGCTCCACAATCTCTATAAGGGGTCTTATTTCTCCATTTCAACATCGCCACTCCAGTGACACAACATTTGAAAGACGACCTACAAGGTGATGTCAGGAGGTTAATGATAGTTATGGAAAAATTGCAGGGCCAAGGCAGGGGGAGAAGGTTTGAAATAAGAACAGGGAAGGCAAGTAATTTAATTAAATCTCACCCCATGGTAAAAGGGTTCAGTCTGGTCTTATTTAATATGCCACGCCATAGAATCGCATCAATCTAACAGATTTAGACTGTCAAATTTACAGCCTTGAAAGCAAATTTCTTTCCTGAATTAAAATAAAAACAAAAAACCAAACAACAAAAAGCAAACAAAAAAAAAAATGGGAGAAGGCAAAGCACTCTATTATTTACACTAAGACAAAAACCTCTCCTAAACTTACCCCACAATTTTGTGCTTACTTCTATTTGACAGGAGTACATTTCTAATTCTGGATTAATAAATTAATTCAATATAACCATAAGGTCATGAACAAAACAAAATACACACAAAAAGATTAGGGGAGGATGCATGCACACCTAGAAGAAGAAAGCATTAGCCAATCAGATCAAATGGCAAGAAACCTGTCAGGATTATAAGGGTTTAAAGGACCGCATCAAGGCAGGGAGATGTAAGACTATCACAGATATGAAAGAAGCAAGGGAAACAATCATATAAATAAAATCCCATCTCTTCTCTATCTTTCCGTACTGGGGGAGAACACCCAATTTGAATTTTTCTTGGACTAAGCTCAACCCAGTCCTTAGTGTAGCATTCCTGAGAGATGCAACACCTCCTGGAAAGAGCACAGATCAATCAATTAATGGTATTTATTGAGTACTTACTGTACGCAGAGCACAGTATTAAGAGCTTGGGAGAGTACAATACATCACAGTTGGTAGACACATTCCTTGCCCACAGTGAGCAAACAGTCTACAGGAGGAGATGGGCATTAATATTAAAAAAAATAATGAATAGGAACATAAGTGCTGTGGAGCTGAGGGTGGGGTGAATGCCAAATTCATTCACTTGAATTTATTCAGCACTTACTGTGTGCAGAGCACTGCCCTAAGCGCTGGGGACAGTACACTATAACAATAAACAGACACATTCCCAGCCCACAACGAGCTTACAGTCTTTTCCGAGCTTAGAGTTTAGAGGGCGAGTTTATGGTACATATCCAAGTGCGCAGATGATTCAGAAGAGAGAGGGCTCCACCATTGATCTGCTGGGTGACCTTAAGCAAGTTACTTAACCTGTCTATGCCTCAGGCTCCTCAACTGTAAAATGGGCATTAAATACCTTTCTCCCTCTCCTCTAGACAGTGAATCCTATGGTACAAAAACAATGAGTCTGACCAAATGATCCTTTGTACGGTACTTGGCACATAACAAGGGCTTAACAAATATCACACTAATTACTATTAGTGTTAGGCTTAAGATTACAATTACCACTCTTTCTTCCATTTTATTTTTTATTTTTTGCATCTGTTGAGTGCTTACTGTGTAACAGGCACTGTCCCTAGTGCTGGGGTAGATACAAGCTAATCAGGTTAGACACAGTCTTCATCCCACATAGGGCTCACCATCTTAATCCCCTTTTACTGATGAGGTAACTGGGAATTTAAGTGATTCTATGTGGGCAGGGAATGTGCCTAAGTGCTTAGTACAGAGCTGTGCACACAGTAAACACTCAATAAATACAACTGAATGAGCTGGTCTAAGATCACAACAGGCAAGTGGTGGAGCCAGGTTTAGGACCCAGGCCCTCTGAAGCCCAGGCCCATGCTCTAACACTAGGCCACAGTGCTTCTCTAGACACTTTTACTGACTGTGGTTCAAACAGTCCAAACTCTTCAGCTAGTGGCAATCAGTGTCTCCAATTCTTAGTCCTGACTGCCATGAGTGGAGGCAGGAAGATAAATTCTTGAGGAGACATGATCTCATGAAATACCTAGAGAACGCCAATGGAAGCAGCTTTGCCTAACGGTTAGAACACCGACCTGGGAGTTAGAATGACCTGGGTTCTAATCCCAGCTCCCCCAACTTGTCTGCTGTATGACTTTGACCAAGTCACTTTACTTCTCTGTGCCTCAGTTACCACATCAGTAAAATGGGGATTAATACTGTGAGCCCCATGTGGGACATGGACTGTGTCCAACCCGATTAGCTTGTACCTACACCAGAGGTTAGTAAAGTGCTTGGCACATAGTAAGAGATTAACAAATACCATTTAAAATAATACCAAATAAAACCAAACGTCATGGACCTTTCCCTTGCGGATGTTGAGATATAACGCAGAACTTTCACTCAATTGTAGGAGAGTCACTTCAAAGTAACTCCAATTCCTGGATCTCCCATCCCTACTAAAGTCTGAAGGGTCATTCTATTTTCGTGTATTTCCCCTGACACGAGAAAGAAGTGGCATTGCTATGTACGCTCATTTTAATTAAGCTTTTAATGGGAAGGGCAAGCTATAGTCCAGAAAAGGCATAATTTTCCATTTATTCAACTCTCCCCCCGCCAGTAGATCATGAGCTCATTATGGGCAGGGAACTTATCAACTAATTCTGTTGCACTGTACCCTCCCAAGCGCTTAGTACAGTTCTCTGCACATAATAAGTGCTCAATAAATACCCTTGACTGTCTGATTGACTGATCCCTCTGGATAGTGTCCCAACTATATTTCCACCTGTCTTTCAAAACTTTGGTGGAATCAGGCTACGAAAACAAAGATAAATTCAGATCCTGAATCTAAAAGAAAGCTAGGATGCCTCTAAACACTTCCCATAAGTTGTAGTCACTTTTTAATACTGTTTCAGTGGCTCTGATATTCTCATAAATAGGCAGGAGATAAAGGTATATAGACACACACACACTTAGCTGCGGCAACTGTATAATGGAAATGGGATCAAGGAAGAGTAAAACACATAATAAACTCAAGTATGTAAGGTTCTATTCTTTGAAAAAAAACAAAGATCTGGACAAACATGAAAGTTTCTGGTTTGGAGACTAACAACCTCTAAGGTGATTAACATCAACAGTATAAAGGAGTTGACTTTTTCCCTTTAGGCCTACTCTCTCTACAGTGCCTTGTCATTCATCAGAAAGACAGCCACATACATGAAACATAAAAAGGTTGCTGCAGTGACAACAATCAAATTATTAATTTCTACTTGGTCTTGAATTTTCCTTATATTATCCTAGAAAGAAGTGTTTTCTCCTTCATTGTAGATCCTTAATAGCAGGGAAGGCTCTTTGTTTAAGAAAAGAGGAGAGACTTAGGTCTTACCTTGCTAAACTCCAGGTATTTCTTGGTCTCTCCAATTGTCGAGGCAGCAGGCATTTTCTTAATGAGCAGGGTGGGCTTGGGACCTCGAACCTTAAAAGAAGGATAGTGAGGGACCAGGGATCCGGTTTGGGTCAGTTTGGACTGGAACAACTGGTTGATCACGATGTTTTCACTAGCTAGAAACAGATGAACGGCAGAGATGAATTATGGGTGGAAACATGAAGCATGCCAGCCTGACGTCACTACCCACTCCACTCCCAGGCCTAGCCACAAGGTACCCAACTGTACTACCTTGCCTTGCCTTCCCGCCACCGCTTTGCACTGTAGAGGCCAACAGAGGAAAGAATAGAAAGAAGACTTGCCCTCTCCTGCTGTAATGAGGAAGAAAGTGCCATGTGAAGGACAACCAGCAGGGTAGAGCGTTTAAAGTGGGGTAATAGCTTGGTCTAATGGAAAGAGTACAGGCCCGGGAGTCAGAGGACCTGAGTTCTAATCCCAGCTCCTCCACATACCTGCTGGGTGACCTTTGGCCAGGCACTTCATTTCTCTGAGCCTCAGTTCCCTCAACTGCAAAATGGGGATCGATATCTATTCTCCCTCCTACTTGGACTGTGAGCCACAACTGAGAACAGATTATCTTGCATCTCCCCCAGCAGGTAATAGAGTGCCTCTGGGCTGGAACACCTCCCTCTTCATAGCTGACAGACCATCATTTTCCCCACTTTCCAAGTCTTATTGAAGGCATATCTCCTCCAAGAGGCCTTCCCCATGTCCCCTTCTTCCACATCCTTTTGCATCGCTCTTGCACTTGGATTTGCTTCCTTTATTCACCCCTACCCTCAGCCCCACGGCACCTAGGTACCTAACTGTAATTTATTTGTTTATATTCACATCCCTCTCCCCCTCTAGATGGTAAGCTCCCTGTGGACAGGGAACCTGTCTACCAACTCGGGTGTACTGTGGTCTCCCGAGCACTTAGTACTGTGCTCTCAATAAAGTAATAGCTCAATAAATATGATTGATTGATCACAGTGCTTGGTAAGCACTTGGCAAAAACCATAGTTATTATTAGTAGTATTCCTATTAATGAAGTACACTGCATTAGCCCTGAAATGTTAAATTTTCTCCTGACTTTGGAAAGGAATTACAATGTGGGGTGGGGGAATAAAGCCAACTAGATGGGGTTTTGCTTTCCCCCTTCTTTTTACCATCATCAGCTAGGGCTTGTCCTTTCCTGATAATCATTAGCAGGATATCACTTTTACCTAGACCCAGTTTCATCGAGAAACAGTGTGACCCAGTGAAAAGAGCATGAGCCTGGAGCCCGAGTCAGGGTTCCAAACCACTTGCTTGGTGCATGACCTGGGGCAAACCATTTAATTTCTCTGTGCCAAATACATTATAAAAATTCAGTCATTGTGATTTTAACATGTGATTCTGCCTGTGGAGAAGAATGTTGCAATTATGAGGAAATTCCTCAAAGCTGCAACATAAAACACTAAACCAAGGATCCTTTAAATCAGTCAATCAATCAATCAGTGGTATTTATTTGAAATCTTACAGAGTGAAGAACACTGTACTAAGCACTTGAAAGAATGCAACAGAGTGGGTAGACATGATCCCTAATCATTCTCCTCCACAATCTCTCCAAAGTACAATAACCTTTACAGCAAATGTCTGTTTAGAATGACTGCAGCATATTGATTCTTTGGGGCTCTTTATGAATTTATACAAGAAATGTAACAAGAAAGGAAATTCTGCTGCTCTATCCTCAAAAACATTTAACATATATTTTATACATTAATTCTTCATAAAAGGTAATGACCAGTAGGGAAAGGACATTACAAGAACCTTCAAATGCATGAGAACTAGAAGAACTCTAAAAAAATGATAATCAATAAGAATATATTCAGGATCAATTCTTTCATTTATTTTGTGGTAGCCTTTATTATCACAGTTCACATTTTTATCAATACTGCCAACTTCTAAAATGCAGCAATTACTTTATTCTGTTGTAGCAAATATCACAGTGAGGCTGCTATAAACCACTGGATTGTTACTTCAGCATTGAGTCTAAGGGCAAATGAGATTGCTGTTTCTGGAGCATGATATTGATTGAATGGGATTTTGTGCTTAGAGAAAGATGGCCCTAGAAGAAGGCTTTACCATTATAACCCACACAGCAAGGAAACCTGCTCTTTATTCTTTAGAGTATTTTTAAATACTTGATGATTAAAATAACAAAAATAGTTTATTTCAACTAACTGAAAATCATTATCGTGAAAGCATGAATCGACAAATAATTATATTAGAAAAGAATGACTAACTAGGATGTATGAAGCAAATGTATATCAGCATATAGAGTTTTTTCACTTATTAATTGAAAATGATAGGAAAATAAAATAATTGAGCTATTGGAAGTATGAGGTGAAATCCACCCTGTTGTGTAAATAACTTGGAAATCAAATTTGCCTCCACTAGTTTTTACAGAAAAGTTATTTAGATTCAGGCCACCATTTTTATGTAAAGGTGGTTTAAATTTATCTCTTTTAAAAGCATATCAATCTATAGTTTCTAAAGAGTGCTTACTGTGAGCAGAGCACTCTAAATGCTTGGGAGAATATAATTGAGTAGGGTTGGTGAACTCAATCCCTGACCACAAGGATCTTACAGAATACAGGGGGAGAGAGACACTAAAATAAATTACAGATAGGGGAAATGGCAGTGTTAAATGATGGCTTCTATAAGGCTTTAGATTCAAACATATTGAAGTACACGAATGTAAAATCTACAACTACATTACTCAAGACATTAAGATGCAAAATATATTTTTCCTTGCTGGTGGCATTTTTTATAAAACCTTTCACAATTCAAAAAAAAAAGCTATTACGGAACTATTAAAATAGTGTTAAAAAACTTACTTTTCATTACGAAGAGGAGATTTTGTGAAAGGCAATCTTTATTTTTTTCAATTGCTCCAAAAGTTTCATAAGTCACCTGGAACTCAATGAAATAGCATAATTAATACTGATTTCACATGACCAAGGATTTCTTTTTATAGAAAAAATTGGCATAGTTAAGATTCTAAATTATTCATTAAAAACATAGCAATTTTAGTTCTGAAGTTCCTATTACATAAAATTTCCAAGTTTCCTCATCTTTATGATCTCATTTTTCTCATTTGAACAAGAGACACATTTAGCATTCAGATTTAAAAACCCTATTCTGATTTTTGCACGATAGCCCTAATACTAGGGACTCACATTTAAGAAGCAATTTGGATTTGTGGATTTAAGATACAAGTTAATCGGGTTGGACCCAGTTTCTGTCCCACATGGGACTCACAGTCTTAATTCCCATTTTACAGGTGAGAGAACTGAGGCACAGAGATGTTAAGTGACTTGCCCAAGGTCACCCAGCAGACAAGCGGCAGAGTCAGAATTAGAACCCAAGTCCTTCTGACTCCCAGACTCTTGCTGTATCCACTAGGCCATGCAGAGTGGTTAATTCACTTTTCCTGAATCTAACACTGATGAGAAACCTAAACAAAAATGTCCAGAGGTTTTGGAAAAACATCTAATTATAGTGAAGATGGTGATTCTTTTTAAAAATAACAATAAAGGTCCTATTAGCTTTCCACAGAGCATCACATATTGTTTTTATTCTTGTTTGATAGCAAATGAAACTGATGCAGAGATTTTTCAAATGATTTTCCCCAAGGCAAACAGCAAATTGGAAATGAAGCTGAGGACCTTGGCTTACTCTGCCTCTTAGAAAGAAGTCTCACTCAAATGCAGGATGGAATTTAAGAATTACTAATTACATCAGAGCTAATTGGGCCAAGGATGCTGTGAATTCGCTGTGACTTAGAATGTTTAGCCTCCTCAGACTTTTTTTATGGTATTTCACAGGCGCTTACTATGTGCCAGGCACTATTCTAAGCACTGGGGTGGATACAAGCAAACTGGGTCCTACTTGGGGCTCACATTTTAGACTGGAGTAGAATTTAATCCCCATTTTATAAATGAGCAAACAGATGCAGAATAGCTCAGTGAATTGCCCAAGATCACACAGCAAAGTGGAGTAGTGGGATTAGAACTCAGGCCTTCTGATGCCTAGGGCCATGCTCTGTCCACTAGGCCACTGGTATTTCTCTACTTGAGGAGCTACTGGTAAATTAAACGGCTATTGTCATTTGTCATATTCAGGTGGAAGTGAGACAAGTCCCTATCCCTCACGTCTTTGTTCCTAAAGGTGCTGCTTGTGACTGATGAGAATTTTCAAAATTTTATCTGTCAGCACTCTGCTACTCCCTAATTATTGTGCCCTCCCCACCCCTCCAGTCCCCACAGCCAGAGGTCCCCGAAGCAACTGCCTAGCTTAATAATAGTAATAATAATAATAATATTGTGGCATTTGTTAAACCCTTAATAATAATAATAATGTTGGTATTTGTTAAGCGCTTACTATGTGCCGAGCACTGTTCTAAGCGCTGGGGTAAACATAGGGGAATCAGGTTGTCCCACGTGGGGCTCACAGTCTTAATCCCCATTTTACAGATGAGGGAACTGAGGCACAGAGAAGTGAAGTGACTTGCCCACAGTCACATAGCCGACAAGTGGCAGAGCTGGGATTCGAACTCATGAGCCCTGACTCCAAAGCCCGTGCTCTTTCCACTGAGCCACGCTGCTTCTCCTTACTTGTGCCAGGCACTATACTAAGCGCTGGGGCAGACACAAGGTAATCAGGTTGGACACAGTTCCTGTCCCACATGGAGCTCACAGTCTTAATCCCCATTTTATAGATGAGGTGACTGAGGCACAGAGAAGTGACTTGCCCCAGGTTATACCGCAGACAAGTGGCAGAGTGGGGATTAGAACTCAGGTCCTTCTAACCTCCAGGCCCGTGCTCTAGCCATTAAGCCAGGCTGCTTAGTGTCTGAAGCCGGACTGTCTCTACCACTGCCCAATCAACGCTGAACAAACACTCTGAAGTGTTTTCAGTCACTGCCTCCTCAAAAGCTGATATTTTCAAAGAGATGAGATCAATTAGCTGTCGAAGACCAAGATCTTATGAATAATATGCAAGGACTTGGGTACCTACAAACCCCCAGCGGGATCACAGTAGTGTCAGGAACAAGCTCTAGCAACTGATCTGCACGATATTTATGGGTCATTATGGTTGTGGACAAAGCTATTGGAATATATTTTCCGTAAAAATTTCATCTCGGGCTAAACTGATGTTCCCAATGATCAAAATTATTTACTTGGTAGAATTCAGAACCCTAGAAACAAATGTCACAGAGTGACCTGAACCAAACACTCAACTCATAATTTTCATTGTTGCCATCTCATCATAATTAATTGAATAATGCGATTTGTCTGTAAATATACAATTAAAGAGCAGCATTAATGAGCTGAAATTTAATTATGCAGGTTACATCTTGGAAATCTTACTAGGCTGCATATTTCATTAAAGAGACATTTTGACTCGGTGTCATAATTTTCATTTAGTTATATGAAACTGCTTTAGTTTAGCATCTCACGCCATGAGATAATACTAATCTTTATTTTGTGCCATGCATCACATCTAGTCGCCTTCAAGACATATATTTTATTTAATGTAAGATTTCTAAATTCCTTCCACTCTGCAAAGTATAAGACCATTCTCATAAATTTCCATAAAATATACTACACAGAACATTCATAAATCCATGTTACTGATTTATAATAATCGCTGGTTCTTCAACCCCGGCATCCTCATAAAAACCTGCAAACTCGATGTCCTCCTCGCTCCTCACTTCCTTTATGCTCCTCCTCTAGATTGTAAACTCCTGTAGGCGGGGAATGTGTCTACCAATTCTACCGTATTGTACTCTTCCAAGGGCTTAGCTCAGTGCTCTGCACGCAGTAAGAGCTTGAAATATACCATTGACTGGCTGAGTTCAACTCTCGCCCTCAGTCTGTCACTAAATTCTTCTGTTTTTCCCCCCACAGAACTCTCCAGATCCACTCCTTCTCTCCATTACTCCTTACCCACTACACTTCAGCTCACATGCTTTCGTTCATCACAAGCACACCTGATGACTCTCCCCACCTTCAAAGTCTTACTGAAAGCACATTTCCTCCAAGAGGCCTTCCCTGACTAAGCCCTCATTTTTCCCTTCACCCGCTCCCTTCGGCATCACCTTTGCAATTGGATTTGCACCCTTGATACACCCCTCCCTCAGCCCCACCGCACTTATGTATACAACCATAATTTATTTATATAAATGCCTATCTCCTCCTCTAGGCTGTAAGCTCTTTGTGGGCAGGGAATGGGTCTACCAACTTGGTTATAGTGTACTCTCCCAAGCACTTACTACAGTGTTCAGCACCCACTAAGCACTCAATAAATAAGATGGACCCTCATCGTGCCTGGCTCTTGCGCCTGTATGTACAAACCTGCAGAGACTGTGATCCCACCAGACCCCTTTCATAACTTCTTTCAATGTGGAACTAGGAAGAGTGTTGTTTAAGTGTTTCTTGAATCCCTCCTGCTGCAGTTCTCTATTTCTGATTCAGGAGTGGAGACCTAAATGCTGAAAAGCTTGCACGTGGGTGGAGTTTTGGTGTCTGAGACATCTGAGCTGCAACTCTACAGCCTAGGGTTCTCTCTCAGTTTTCAGGACTCCCAGGGTGGGAGGAGGCTTCCGGACAACTGGGGAAATCCCTTCTCTGTCTCACATGCCATCTCCAAGGGGAAAACCCACCCCTGGTCAATATTCCCTAGAAATGCTCTAAAACTGGCTCCACCACTTATCTGCTCTATGACCCTGGGCAGGTCACTTCACTTTTTTGTCCCCCCTCACCCATCAAATAGAGATTAAGGTTGTGAGTCTCCCATGGGACATGGACTGTGTCCAAACCTGATTAGCTTGTACTTACCCCAGTGCTCAGTTCACTGCCTGGCACACAGTAAGTGATTAACTAATACCATTGGGAAAAAAAAAATCACCAAAGGCACATGGTGGATCACCAACCTGAGACACTTAAAACCTAAGTAAAGCCCTATTTTGCAACTGGAGTGAAGGTCTACTCTATAACCCGGGAGAAACTCTATTTTGAATATGGTTGAACCACTGTCCTAATCAAGGATGGATTATCAAATCTCAAAAGAACCAAAAATGCTCATATAAATGTGCATATGAGGGAGAGGCAAGAAAGGGTAAAGCTGAGACTGAAAAAGAGAGAATGGATGTCACACATTCACATATATACACAACCAAGCACAGGGTAAACACATAATGATACATTCAGAGTACACACACACACACACAAGATTCAGTATTTGTTCTTCCTCTTACTTAGACTGTGAGCCCTATGTGGGTCAGGGACTCTGGTCGAACTGATCATCACGTATCTACCCTATTGCTTAGTTCAGTGCTTGGCACATAGTGCTTAATAAATACTACAGTTATTCTAAACACACACATCCTCAAGCAGATAAGGAGCTTACAGTCTCACCTCTGCACCAAGCGCTTGGGAGAGTCCAACACAACAGAGTCCAATACTCTAAACCCACAGTGATCTTACAGTAAGGGAGAAAGCTATAATTCCCAGGCTGCCTTTCTTCCCTCTGTCAGCAGGACTGTCACCTGCTACTCCAACCTGGAGTAAACTCTCCCCCTGGGCAGGGGGAGGGGAGCTGTCACCCCCTAAGGACCCAGGCACACCTAATCTCTAGCACAAACTGGGCCTACCAGTGGGTGGAGGGAGGCTGCCTCTCTCTTTCTCTACCGGCCCCCTGGTTATCCCGTTCAGCTTCTACCTCTGGGCTACACAGGCCCTAATCCTGGCGAATTGGCAATTCCGTGCTGCTGGCTGAGGTAAAGTTCTCAGCCTGGAGATGCCCTAGAGAAGCAGCATGGCTTAGCGGATACAGCACGGGTAGGGTGTCAAACGTTGTGCGGTCTAATCCCGGCTCTGTGACTTGTCTGCTGTGTGACCTGGGGCAAGTCACTTCAAATCTCTGGGCCTCAGTTACCTCATCTGTAAGATGGGGATCGAGACTGTAAGCCCGACGTGGGACTGTGTCCAACCCCATGTGCGCGTATTCACTCCAGTGCTTAGTACAGTGACTGGCACATAGTAAGTACTTAACAAAAACCTCGATTATTATTACTGTTGTGGCCTGAACGTTCATGTCCAGGGAGCTTTAATATCTGCCCTGCCACCTTTTGAGAGGAGCGTTCCCCCTTCGGGGCAATCTGAAAAATAATATAAACTAGCTTGCTGGCTTACAGTTTCAATTGCTGAAAAATGGGTGGGTCAAGTGTCTCTGTGTGGACCGCGCATTTTTCCACCAGCCTGGGATTCAAATGCCACCACACAAGTTACCGAGAGATCCTGGCCTCTGTTTTAATTTCGGAAAAGCCGGGTGAATACCAGCACCCTATATTGAACCGCCGCTGCCAGGGACAGAATAAATGATTATAAAATCCCCTGATGGCAGCAGAGTGCATTGCTAAAGTGCAAGACTGCGTCCCCATCATCTTTAGCATAATAATGTTTCTTAGAAATCCGGAACAACAGAATAGAGCTCAATCTAAAATTGATGCCCTTGAAATCGATGAATGCACTAGACTGAAAAAGGGCACACCCCATTGGAGAAATTTCAAGATAAAATATATGGAATCGGCTTAGTGGTGGTCAGAGCTATCGATATACTGCAACTTTATGGGTCTTTATTTATTACTTTGGTGCCACCACATAAAGGTGGAGATAACAGAAGCTATTAAGTCTTTGATGAAACAGTTAGATCACTTAAAAGCCCTCTTGTGTTTTCTTTGAAGAGCAAAATCCTGGTAAGTGAACATTCATCATATAACCTGGGACAATTTATGCCAACATCCAGTTAGATGGACCAGAACTCGAGCAGTCAGAGCTGTTAGTTGCCTGACTCTGTTTTTCCAGGAAGTCCATCCAGAAGGAGAACAAAAGCAGATTTGCGTTAAAAACAAGTATGTTTCTGCATGAGCAAAAAATGTCTTTGTCAAATAACCTTTAATAGCTTCACTACAGCTTAGGCCAGACCGATGTGATTGTTATGTCTGGGGACTCAGCCTGCCCTGAGTTAAGGGGGGATAAAAAAAAGGAAAGAAAATGAAAGCTTCCCTATTGATTAATCCATCTCCTTTGTGTTTTGATTTAAAGGGTCAGTTTCACAGTCTGCCTGAGATGCAAGATCCACTGGGGTGGTGAGGGTGAGTCGACAGTTTAGAAAGGTATTTTGGACAGTCATTGATCTGCACTTAAAGGACATTATGCAAACAGGTCTAAGGGCAGAAAAGGAGCCCTTTAGTTTGCTCAGTTCACCTACAGAAATAATAATCGTGGGGTTTGTTAAGCACGTATTGCATGCCAAGAGCTGGGATAGGTGTAATACAATCAGAGCAGACCCAAACCTTGTTCCACATGGGGCTCTTGGGATAAGAGGGAGAGCAGGTATTTAGTCTCCATTTTACAGATAAAAAATCCGAAGCACCAGAGGAGTTAAGTGACTTGGTCAAGTCACACAGTAGGCATCTGGCAGAGCAGGGATTAGAACCCAAATCTCCTGACTCCCAGTCCCGTGTTCTTTCTACTTGAACCCACTGCTTTTCTAAAACGGTCTGTGTTTGGATTTCGCCTGATAGGAGACTTCTTTCTTTCCAAGGGTTTTGCTCCCACAGCCACCAGAAGACAGCTGCCTGTAGTTTGAGACACGCTAAACCAGAAGCCCGGGTGTGAAATAATTAAAGAATGCAGGTTGCGCTCATGTCAGTAGCAGCACACTGGGTGAAAGAGAACTGGGAGGCGGGAAGATAAATGGGTAGTTCTCACTTGAGAAATATTGAACAGTACTCTCAGGTGTATCATTAATCAAAGCCCTAGGTGCATACTAGCCAGAATTTAATGCTCCCCTGCGAAATAGGAACGAGAGCGGAAATTGCAGCATGAAGGATGTAGGTTATACTTAAAGAAAATTTTCTGGAGAGTGAAGACTGTTTCGCCCTGGAAGAGAAGTTCCCCTGGAGGAGTGTGGGACTGCCCTCCCTGCAGGTCTGCTAAAAGCAGGTTCAGTTCTCATCCGATTGGATTAGTTCGGGTAAGGCGCTGCTTGGAATTAGGGGGAGGGGCCAATCAATATTTCTGGCAATCTCACTCGTTTCCGAGATGTTTACAACTGTCTGGTGCATCTAGGAAGAGAGGTGAGACTGTAAGCTCCTTGAAAACAGGCACTGTACTTTATAACTCCACTGTACCTTCCCAAGTCCTTACTCAGTAAGTGCTGTGCACACAGAAAGTGTTTCAAAAATACTATTGATTTTTGTAGTGGTCCCCGTGCTTTACAAAGGGTTTGACCTCCCAAATAGGGTTGTGAATGGCATTAAATCAAGAGCTTAATTCAGTGCTCTGCACACTGTAAATGCTTAATACCACTGCTTGATAAATCAGAGTTAAGGATGAAAATGGTCAAGTTGCATAGAACATTGCACACGTCTAGGAGGCTCCTCATGTTTAAATCAATTGATGGTCTTTACTGAGTGCTTACTCTGGACCAAGTGCTTGGGAGAGTACAATACAACAGAGTAGGTAGAAATTCCCTGCCCACAGTGAGCTTAAAGGGGTGCAGATATGGTCATAAATGCGTCAGATAACATTTAGCTTTTAGCTGAGGTCCCTTTAAAAATACATCCGTGACGCTTTCTTTCAATTTCTAATGAAAATAGGAAAATTGTACAGGAAACATTAATTCAGCAGAATTAATTAATTCAGAATCTGCACTGAATGGCTGAGCAAATTTAAGAATTTCGGGAATTTTATGGGTCTGTCGTTTTCCTAGAGAGCCTTTAAAACCACGTAGGAGATTTATGTCACGTGCAAATTTATTGGCAACTAAAAATATGAAATGCAAAGAATAGCAAAATGATGGCTATTATTATACCTTCTCTTCAGTTAGGCTCATCTGAACTAAATGAAGTGTAAAGCAATATTTAACTGTGACTCTGCTACCTTAGAAGTTTTCCGGATTTGGTTTCAGAATGGGCATGGGTATTTTGGGAACATGGATTTTCATAGAGAAAAATCTGGAAGAGGGTTGGTTTTTTTTAATTGGAATATGTTAAGCGTTTACTATGTGCCAGGCACTGTACTAAGTGCTAGGGTAGCGACAAACTAATCAGGTTGAACACAGTCCCCATTCTATACAGGGCTCATGGTCTTAATCCCCTTTTATAGATGAGGAAACTGAGACCCAGAGAAGTGAAGTGGCTTGCCCCAGGTCACCCAGGAGACACGCGGCGGAGCTGGGATCGGAACCCAGGTCCTTTTGACTGCCAGGCCCGGGCTCTCTCCACTTGGTCATGGTGGCTTCCATCTTGTGGGTGAGCTGTCACTCAACTAGAGTTTGTGAATTGACCTTGGTTCTTTGTAGAAAAGGGATTCTGCCTGGCTCCCTGCCTAGAAAAGACCCAGCATGCAATGGAATAAAGGATTCCAGCAAAACAATGACCAGAATTTTACCATCTAACTATTTACCATCTAATAATTCAGGATCCCTGAATTATTGGACTAGCACTGCTGAAATACACTTACTACCACTGGTATTGATGATCGAAGCCAAAGTCATTGTTAATAATAATAATTAATAATTATGGTATCTGTTAAGTGCTTACTATGTGCCAGGCACTGTAATAAGCGCTAGGGCAGAAACAAACAAATCAGTATGGACACAGTCCCTGTCCCACGTGGGGCTCACAGTCTCAATCCCCATTTTACAGATGAGGTACCTGAGGCCTAGAGAAGTGAAGTGACTTGCCCAACGTTACCCAGCACCACAAGTGGCAGAGCCGGGATTAGAACCCATGACCTTCTGACTCCCAGACCCGTGCTGTATCCACTGCGCCACGCTGCTTCTTGTTCTTTACGCTTGACTTACCGTCATCAATATTTTGGCCTAAATTGATTCCTTCTACATTTTTGTCATAAACAGGAAGACAAACTGTCTTACCCATGTGACAACTGGATTGCAGAGAATTTCCAAAAAGGACTGGCTATTCACAAAACAATTTCTTGACCATTTATCAAGGAGATGGGGTCTACATCTGGGAGAAAGCCTTTGCCTTAAATGCCACTTACCCTTCCCGCGTAGTGCAAGATTGTGAAAGTAAAGCCCTGCTCCTTTAGAGCAATATTTCCATTCCCATCTCTTCTGGCAGGATACACAACATTACTGTTGCAGGTTTCCACCAGGGACTGGAGACGTTTTGGAAGGCTGGATTCTGCAGTCCAAATCATTTGGCTTTCTTCGTCCAAAACAGAGAGAAAACCTGATGGTTTCTGAAATGTGAAAGAGAAAAGAGTCAGAAGGACCTGGGTTGTAATCCTGGCTCCACCTCTTGCCTGCTGTGTGACCTTGGGCAAGTCATTTCACTTCTCTGGGCCTTGGTTACCTAGTCTGTAAAATGGGGATTAAGACTGGGAGTCCCATATGGGACAGGAACTGTGTCCATCCTGATTGGCTTGTATCTACTCCAGCGCTTAGTACAGTACCTGGCACATAGTAAGCCCTTAACAAATGCCATTAAAAAAAAGAAAAAAGTTAAGAACCTATAATTCCTCTTCTCTTCTTCATACAGCCCACTGTTCTTTTTCTTTATCTGCATCATCATCACCACTACCACCATCATCATTATCATTATAATCAATCACTTTAAAGGGTGCTGAGGGTGAACAACCACTGTATTAAGGAACTGGGGAGATTGCAGTCCAAGTGGTAAAGGAGAAAGAGTTTACAGACTGGGGCAGGAGGAGATCATATACCTAGGAAAAAAATTACTCCCAAGAATATGTCAGTAACTTATGATGAAATGTCCAAAGAGTAAAAGACAAAAAGCAACGGTCATTCCTGCCTGGGAACTGGGCCTGAGTTTTAGTAGTTTAAGTAGCACAAACAGTAGTACAGTAATAATAGCTAAGCAGTCAATCATATTTATTGAGGGCTTACCGTGTGCAGAGCACTGTACCAAATGCTTAGGAGAGTACAATATAACAATATCACAGAGACATTCCTACAACAAGCACTGTATGCCGAGGGTGTGAAAATACATTTACTAGTGCTAGACTTGCAGTTGCTCAATACACAGCAGGCACCTAGAACAGTGCTCAACCCACAGATAGCTGAGAAATGATATTGCCTACTCTACAGGGCAAGTCCCCTGTCCTCACAGAACTAAAATTCTAACAAACACAGAAATATTCACCATCAGTAGAATCAAAATAAATACAACTGAATGCTCAACTGGATAATAATAATAATGAAATGATATTTAAGTGCTTACTATTTGTCAAGCACTGTTCTAAGCGCTGGGGTAGATACAAGCTATCACGTTTGACACAGTCCTTGTCCCCTATGGGGCTCACAGTCTTAATCCCCATTTTACAGATGAGGGAACTGAGCCCCAGAGAAGTGAAGTGACTTGCCTAAGATCACACGGCAGGCAAGTGACAGAGCCAGGATTAGAACCCAGGTCCTTCTGACTCCCAGGCCTGTGATCCACCACTAAGCCATGCTCTTTCCCCCATATACATTTATACACTTCCCAAGTGCTTAGTACAGTGCTCTGCAAACAGTAAGTGCTCAATATATACAATTGAATGAATATACATATATACACAAGAGCTGAGCCCTGCACACAGAAAGCACTGAAGAAACACTATTGAATGACTGATTGATTGAGGCTGGGCAGAAATAACTACATACGGAAGTGCAAGAGGCGGCCAAAGGGTTGACAAAATTCCAGGCTGGGATGATTCTTTGGAGAAGGCTTTGTTGGAGGAGGAAGTGAGATTGAGGAGGACTTCAGAGATAGAGAGGGTTGAAACCTGATGGATTTGAGGGCAGGTTCTGGGGACAAGGTGAGCAATAGTTTGGAGGAGGACATGCTGGGAAAAAGGGAGTGAAGAGTGCAAACAGGGGAGTGGTTGATAAGAAGCAGCAGCATGGCCTAGTGGACAGAGCATGGGCCTGGGAATCAAAAAGGCCTGGGTTCTAGTCCCGGTTCAGCCGCTTGTCTGCTGTGTGACCTTGGGCCAGTCACTTCACTTCTCTGGGCCTCAGTTACCTCATCTGTAAAATGGGGATGACGGCTAAGATTAAGAAGTAAAGTCCGGAAAGCGGAGACCTGTGCTGGGGAAAGTTTTGGGCAGATGAGCTGGACAGCCATGTGGATTGAAGTGAAAAGGCCCCAGTGGGGAAGTAGTCAATCGTATTTATTGAGTGCTTTCTGTGTGCAGAGGACTGTACTAAGTGATTGGAAGAGTACCGTATAACAATATAATAGACGCAGTGTGCCCTAGAGGAATGAATATGGGCCTGAGAGTCAAAGGACCTGGGTTCCAATCCCGGCTCTGCCACTTACCTGCTGAGTGATCTTGGGCAAGTCACCTAACTTCTCAGGGCCTCGGTTTTCTGGCTGGTAAAACGGGGTAAGAGATTTGTGTTCCTCCCTCTCACAGTGAGCCCCATGTGGTACAGGAGCTGTGCCTGACTTGATTATATCTACCCCAGCGCCTGTTACCGTACCTGGCCCGAAGCGTGCACTTAACAGATACCACAATCATTATTACAGGAAAACCAGCAAGGAGGTCGGTGTGGTTGTCCAATCTTGTTATGAGAAGCACTTGAATGAGAGTGGTGGCTGAAAGGGGAAGTAGGGGAATGGGTGGATTTGCAAAATACTTTTGAGGACAAATTGGTGGATTTGAGAATTTCTTTGAAGAGTCAAGAACTGTACGTAAGGCTCCAGTCACAGGAAGGAGGATGAGGTCAAAGGAGATGGGAAAATTGGGAAGAGGGGAGGATTGGGCGGGGAATGTGTCTGTTTTATTGGGCAGTGCTCTGCACATAGTAAGTGCTCAATAAATACGACTGATTGACAAAGACACTATCAGTTCTTTCCAAATGAAGCAGTGGTCTAGTTGAAAGACACCGCTCTGGGAGTCAGAGGATCAGGGTTCTAATCCCGGTTCTGCCAAATGTATATTTGTGACCTTGGGTGAGTCACTTCACTTTCAGCATGGAACATGGAGTGGGTCCACACTGATTATCTTGTATTTTCCCCAGCTCTTAATACAGTGCCTGGCACATAGTAAATGCTAAAAAAAAATTTATAAAAAGATAGAGACACATTAATTTCTTTGTTTTAAATAATCATAATAATAATTATGGTATTTGTTAAGTGCTTACCATGTGCCAGGCACTGTATTTTAAGCACTGGGGCAGATACAAGCTAATCATGTTGGACACAGTGCCTGTCTCTCCTGGGGCTCACACTTTCAATCCCCATTTTACAGATGAGGTAACTGAGGCGCAGAGCAATAAAGTGACTTGCCCCAGGTCACCCAGCAGACAAGTGGTGGAGTCAGAATTAGAACCCATTACCTTCTGACTCCCAGGCCTGGGTTCTAACCACTATGCCATGCTGCTTAAAAGGCCAGTCTATTTTTTTTTTTATTCTCAAGTGTTAGCCTGCTCTTCACCATGTTCCATGACTTCTGTCTCATGTTTAAACTGGAATGAAATTAATTTTGCCAAGTTGTTTCTTTGTGAGCATCAGATTCTCTTTCAAATGGCTGTCCTTTTATGATTAAGACAAAGGCAAAAATACAGTACAGCAGAGCTAAGTTTGGCTTCTATCTGATCCTCATTACTTTTTAGAGCACTTTCCGGTTGTAAAGGTTTCAGATCTTGCCCTGGATTTATAAATGTGCTATCTCTTAGAGCTTGGAGGAAATTCAAAATAATTTATCAAGTCCAAAAAAGTTCACAGATTGAAAGTTATGGCTTCCAAGCAAAAAAAAAAAATCCAGAAAAGTACTTCCAAAAATAGAACTAGGGCTTCCATTAAATGAAACATCAAATGAATTCTATACGTGATATACAGTGGAATTTCTGAAAATGTGAAAGAAAGGACTGAATAAATATTTCAAATAAGGCCAACAGCCCCTCCACTAGATTATAAATTCTTTGAGGGCAGGGATCACATCTATTAACTCTGTTGTACTGTACTCTCCCAAGTGCTTTATTTAGTTATTTATATTAGCATCTCTCTCCCCAACTAGGCTGTGAGCTCACTGTGGGCAGGGAATGTATCTGTTCGTTGTTGTACTGTACTTCCCCAAGCACTTAGTACAGTGCTTTGCACACAGCAAGTGCTCAATAAATCCGACTGAATGAATGCTTGGTACAGTGCTCTGCACACAGTAAGTACTCAATAAATACCATTCACCAACACCACTCCTATCATCATCACCATTTTCACCCATTACCATCATCAGCATCACTATCACCAAAACCAACTCCACCATCACCACCACCAACATCATCATCATCATCATTAGTAACGTCTGAAAACTTTAATTGCACAGAACACTGTCCTAGGGACTTGAGAGCATATTAATAAAAATAGAAAAATGAGCTCTGTGTGGCAGGGAGAATTCCTTCTACGCGTATGTTCTTCACCATGGGAATTGAGTTCAGTGTACGAAATTTTAGTCTCACCTAAAATGAACCTTCCTAAATACATCTGAAGAGAAACCCACCATAATTTAAAATAGAAACAGAACCTCGGCTGTAAGAAAATGCAATAAAATCCCACTCAACAGAATTTAAAAAGCAATGCTATAGAAGTCCAAAATTGAGGCCCAGAAAAAGCAGCCATAAAACAGTGAAAATGTATCTCGAGTTAAAAAAATTCAAAATTGGTGACAGTGGAACAAGGTAATTAAAGCAAATTAGTCACACTTCAATCCAACAGAAATGGAACCTAATTAAGATTCTGCAAAAAGATTGAAGTAAAAACCGATGTCCAACAGATAGGGCCTTCCAGGACACCCAGCTTTTATCTGTCAATCAACCAATGGTATTTACTGGGTATAGAGCACTGTACTAGATCTTGGGAGAATACAATGGAGATGGTAGACACAAGCTGCTTGGGGAAACAGCATGGCCTAGATGAAAGAGCACAGGCTAGGAATCCAAGGACCTGAGTTCAAAGCCTGGCTCTGCCTTTTGCCTACTGTATATTACCTTGGACAAGTCACATCTTCTCTGGGCTTCAACTGCCTCATTTGGAAAATGGGGATTAAATTTGGCAAACCCCTTGGGTTCCATGAATAGGGAATAATAATGATGATGATGATGATGATTACTATTGACAATAAAAATATTTTTAATTGTTGTATTGGTTAAGCACTTGCCTTGGGAATCCCTGGACTGGACACGAGATCATTCAGGTACGACTGGGATGTGGTTATTTTGGAAGTGTTTATCAACACTTCTCAAATAAGGACACTGAGACACAAAACATTCTTTCAATTCTATGTATTGAGCACTTACTGTGTGCAGATCACTGTACTAAGTGCTTGGGAGAGTACAAAATATAACAACAAGCAGACACATTCCCTGCCCAAATTGAACTTACAGTCTAGAGGCATCTAAGTGGTTTTCCTAATGCCACATTAGGATCGCTGGCATTCACTCTGCTTTCTGTTAATTGCGTTCAAGGAGCTTTCCTTTCAATCCATTCTTCTGACCTTTGACCACAAACAGGACGGCATCTGTTATAACCCCTTTTTCTTCCTACGGATTCTTTTTAACCTCTACGTTATGGACATCAAAGTTAGCATTTCAGACAAAGGACATCATTTTAACTTGGAGCTGAAGCTGCACATCTTTCTCAGATGAACTCATATTTCTTTGTGCTCATTCAGTTAACTGGTATTAGCCCAACCTCTTTGGGAGAAAAGCATCTTGCCAGGCAACAGATTTTGAAGGGTAATAAAGATAATATTTTAGACTTTTCAAAAAGCTACCTGAAAAACCTAACTAATGTTAAAGAAAGCATTCAGGATTTCATTTTTTAAATGGTATTTGTTTAGTTAATACTACGTGCCAGGCAGTGTACTAAGCTGTGGGGTAGATACAAGCTGATCAGGTTGGACACAGTCCACGTCCCACAGGGCACTCAGAGCCTTAATCCCCATTTTTTTACATATAAGGAGACTGAGGCATAGAGAGGTTAAGTGACTTAACCAAGGTCACAGAGCAGACAAGTAGTGGAGCCAGGATTAGAAGCCAGATACTTCTGACTCCCAGGCCCGTGCTCTACCCACTAGATCATGTTGCTGCTCTTACTGTTTTGAAATAAACAAGGAATGAAACACATACATTGATGTGACATGGATTGGAAGAATACCTGGAAGAAAAAATCCAAAGCCGCTGTCTGGTTACTAGGAGAATATGTTGTTTCCATGGTAACCCCCTCTTGTACACATTCTGTTTGTTCTTGTAGAAAAAGCACTTCATTGATATACTGATGTATCTTCTCATTGGTCATGTTAACACAGAGCTGTGTAAAAGGAAAAAAAAACTCACACAGTAATTAGATGGCCTAGGACTCATTTCTAACATCACACAGAATGGAAATTTATACAGTCTAGCTCTAAAAATGACCCATGCATACAACTCAGACTCGGCACTGGGAAAAAAAAAATAACGCTTCTAGCCGAGTAGAATAGTTTCATTTTATTCCATTTTGAAGATTTTAGCATTATTCATTAGGATACAATATAAATTCAGTTGAATTTTGAAATACAGAATTAGCATTAACGTAATCATTGGAAAAACTAGATTCTAAAGATGTCCCCTTTTTTTCAATCAATGGTTTTTATTGAGCGCTTACTGCATGCAGAACACTGTACCAACTCTGCAATGGAGTTGGTAGACAGGACCCCTACCAATAGAGAGCTCACAGTCTAGAGGAGATGACAAACACTGAAAGAGAGTTGGGGAAATGGCTATGTATAAGGATACGCACATAAATGCTGTGGGGCTGAAAGTGGAGTGAATATCCATTGCCTAAACAGTACAGATCCAAGTGCAGAGGGCACCCAGAAGGGAGAGGGAGTTGGAGAAATAAGGGCTTAGTTGGGAAAGTCTCTTTTAATAAAGCTTTGAAAATGACAAAAATAAAACGTGAGGAAGAGCATCGATTCTTCTGAAATGTGGTGTTGGAGAAGGCTCTGGGGAATACCGTGGACTGCCTGAAAAACAAACGAATGGATTTTGGAGCAAATTCAGCCAAAGTGGTCTTTGGAAGGCCATGCCTCGACTTAGATTATCATATTTTGGACACATCATCAGGAGGACTTATACTCTGGAGAAGACACTAATGCTAGGAAATGTCCAGGTAAAAAGTGGAAGAAGCTGATCAGAGGCTAGATGGATAGAAACCATAACAATGATAATGGAAGAATCATTAACAAGGTTACAGATTATGGCAGAAGACAGGACGTTCTGGAGAAAATATATCCATTGAGCAGCTAACGTAAATGATGTGGCGACATTTTATAAAAGTGATGATAATTGAAAGTGGGGAGCGTGGTAGTCTGTTGTTTTGGAAGGGGGAAGGAGTTCCAGACCTAGGCCCTGGATGATAGAAGTAATTTAAACAACAAATACCCTTAAAAAATAACACTGTGGAGTTTAGAAAGTGGCGAATACTCGTCTTGCTTTCCAGATTTTTCCAATGTGTTTTCCAGTATGTGCTACTTATATTAATTCCCATTTTTCTTTGGTACTCCAAAAACACTGCATACCATCTAGCTTTCAGACACCTCGCATCTGTAAGGATTGTCGTCGTTTTTTGTTTTTTTTAAAGGTATTTGTTAAGCACTTACTATGTGGCAATACTAAGCACTGGGGTAGATAAAATTTATCCGGGTTGGCACAGTCCCTGTCCCACCTGGAGCTCACAGTCTAAGTATGAGGGAGAAAGATGAATCCCCATTTTACAGATGAGGTAGCTGAGGCACAGAATGACTTCCACAAGGTCATTCAGCAGACAAGTGGCCGAGCAGGATTAGAACTCAGGTACTCTGACTCTCAGGCCTGTGCTCTTTCCACTAAGCCACTCTGTTTTCTGTCATTACTGGTTTTCTTTTGCCATTCTTTGCTACTGCCTCCTCAGCCTTTCATCTCCCTTTTAAATAAGGGAAGACACTGACATTCCTGGCATAGTGATCCTGGGTGAAATATTCAGCATCTGGCCCTATCAATGGTATTTATTGAACGCCTGCTGTGTGCAGGCCATTATACTAAGCACTGGGAGAAAGTACAATATAACAGAATTAGCACATTCCCTGCCCACCCAAAAGCGCACATGACATGGACCTTGGATCAAAAGATAATAGAAAGAAGAAGCTAAATGAACTCAGTTGCTTTCAGATCCCTTTCCCAATTTCATAGAGGTTAGCACTGATATCACTGCAGGCCAGATGGGATTCTAGGTCTTGGGTTAACTTGACCAATAGTCAGAAAGTCCTGGCCCCAATGCTCGTCTCTCCCGTTGCCCTTCTGGTGGGCTTGAATAAATATTGTACACATCTCTAAAATGGGAAACCAACACAGAACTTAATAATGCGAATAATAATAATGGTGGGATTTGTATTGTATTTGTGCCAGGCACTATACTAAGCGCTGGGGTAGATACAAGCTAATCAGGCTGAACACAGTTCCTGTTCTCTGGGCCTCAGTTACTTCATCTGTAAAATGAGAATTAAGACTGTGAGGCCATGAAGAAGTGACGTGACTTGCCCAAGGTCACCTAGCAGACAAATGGTGGAGCCGACATTGGAACCCACGTCCTTCTGACTCCCAGGCCTGTGCTTTATCACTAGGCCATGCTGCTTTCCTTGTCCTGAATACCACATGCAGTAAACGCATGATTTTTTAAATAGTTTGAAAATCCACACTCCTACAGGGTGCTGCAAGAGTTAATAACTTTTCTAATTGTGCCCTTATTAAAGGCAGCAAGAATTACAGTCAGAGTAAAACTGCTTTGAAACTGTTACGCCCTAATGATCAAAAAGATATGGGGCTGGATTTTTTTTTGTGACTCGAGAAGAACATATTCAGAATATCTGAACTTTTGATTGAACATTGCGTTCTTTCTCTTTCTACAAAATGCCTTGAGAATAATTTATTAAAATCCTTTAGGGAAAACTCAGGGTTGATATGAAAGCCAATTATGGAGACAGATTTCACCTTGTGGCCCTCATTTTAAAGGGTAGTCGTTCCTATCTATTGCTACTGCTTAATGAACTCTTACTTAGGGGAGAGCACTGTAGTAAGTGCTTGGAAGAGTACAAGAGAGTTAATAGATGCTATACGTGCCTTCAAGGAGCTTACACTCTAGTGGCAAAGAAACACAAAAAGGAATTGCAGATAGGGTAAGCAATTGAGTTTTAGGATATGACCAGAGGGGCGATGGTGGGTGGGAGCTGGAGGGAAAGGGGGTGAGTGCCCAAGTGCTTTGGCTGCAGCAGCAGAAATAATGTGGGGAGATGACAAGTTAATCAGTAGATTAATTACACATTAATTAGATCAATTAGTAGTAATAAATGTATTTACTGAAGACTTTAATGGTATCTGTTAAGCTCTTACTATACACTAATCAATCAATCACATTTATTGAACACTTTCTGTGTGCAGGATACTAAATTAAGTGCTTGGGAGAGTACAGTATAACAGAGTTGGTAAACTTGTTCCTTACCCACAGTGAGCTTAGAGTTTAGAAGGGGAGATGGACATTAATAGAAATAAATAAAATACGGATATGTACGTAAGTGCTGTGGGGCTGAGGGAGGGGTGAATAAAGAAAGCAAATCCAAGTGGCAAGGGTGACGCAGAAGGGAATGGGAGAAGAAGAAATGAAGGCTTAGTCAGAGAAGGCCTCTTGGAGGAGACATGCCTTCAATAAGGCTTTGAAGGAGGGGAGAGTAATTGTCTGTTGGATATGAAGAGGGCAGTCCAGGCCAGAGACAGGACATGGCTGAGCTGAATTGCTGGGGTACACATTGGACATAATATACTATACTGAGCACTTGGGAAGTTATGAAAAAATGGCACATTATCTGCCCACAAGGAACTGCTCTAACTGGGACACGGAAACACAAAAACATTTAGAAGTAGAGTAAGCAAAATAAAGAATCCTTGGAAATCAGATGCACTTACACATGTGGTCTTGCCTAGGAGAACAAAGAGGGGTTACATTTCAAACACAGAAACACAGGGACACAATACAGACGGCAAAACACTGTGTTTAGTGTTTTGGGGGAGTATACTAGTGTAAGTAGCTGGGAGTTCTTAGGGGGAAGAGCAAACTGAAAATGAAAAATATTACTACTGAATAACAGACTTTTTAGAAATTCGCCCCTCTGAACATTCACCAGTGAAGCAATTCAGGTATAAACAGAATGCAACACAAACAAAAGACTCAGCGTCATTTTTACTGTGATAGGAAATGAGAGCAGGGAGAGTTAAATTCTGGCGTTGTATTTTTACACAAAGCACTAATAATCACTATATCATTATCTAGTTATGCCACTTAGGGCAGTTAGCTCATAAAATATTTTTGGAGCAACGGATTCATTCCATTTTATGTTCCTAGGAAGCAGCTAAATGCTTCATCGAGATTTCTGAGATTGAGCGGAAGGGTCAGCCTTTAGCAGAGACATTGGCTAAGTTTTAACTAAATCCTATAGCCTAAAATGGAAACATCAGCAGTGGGGAATTGAAACTGCAGTAAGACGGACATTTTGAAATGATCATATCAAGCTCATTTTAAACAAACTGCAGTTTTTAGTTTAAAGGGAAAATCTTCCCTTGGGCTAAAAATAGACTTAGTGTAAAAGCTTTTAGTCCCAGGTATAAGGAATAAAATCTCACTGCCCAACACAATTTGAATCTATGAAGAAATGGGTTTGTGTGTTGTTTGAAATAAACCTCCACCCAGGTCAATATATATTATCAATCATCTACTTGGAGCACAGGAACTAATATGCTAATGAAGTTCTAAAAGGGATTGCTTAATGTATTGTTTTTATTGAGGCAATTTACAGTGACTTTTAAGCTGAATAAATTGAAGTTTATTGGTGCTGATGAACTGATTCCAAGTGCAAACACATTGTATACTTAAAACTGATCTTTACAGTCAGTGCTGTGTATCTCAACATCCACTTATGTATTTTTTAAAGTCATAGTACTAGGAATCACATTCTAAAAGGATTCTGTGTCCATGAGTTTGAATATTTAATCCCCTGGTCTTAGTGCATGGCCTGATGAAAAGAGAATGGACCTAGGAGTTAGAGGATCTGGGTTCTAATCTTGCTTCTGTAACTTTAATCAATCAATCAGTGGCATTTATCGAGCACTTACTACATGCAGAGCATTCTACTGAGCCTTTCAGAGAGTTCGACAGAGTTGGGAGACAATATCCATGCCCTTAAAGAGCTTACAATATACAGATATCAATATACTGTGACCATGGGCAAGTCATTTAACATTACTGTGCTTATTTACTCACCTGTAAAATGCACATTAAATGCCTGTTTTCCCTCTTACCTAGACTGCTAGCACCAGATAGGACAGAAACAGTACCTGGCCTCATTATAATAATGCTAATGATTGTATTTGTTAAGCGCTTACTATGTGTCAAACACTGTTCTAAGCACTGGATAAATTAATCAAGTGGCACACAGTCCTTGTCCCACAAGAGGTTCACAATCTTAATCCCCATTTTACAGATGAGATAATTGAAGCACAGAGAAGAAAAGTGACTTGCCCAAGGTTACCCAGACAAGTAGACAAGCAGGTCCTTCTGAGTCCCAGGACTGTGCTCTATCCACTAGACCATGCTTCACCTCCAGCACTTACTACAGTGCTTGGTACATAGTAACAAATACCAAGTTTGAAAAGGCAATATTACACACATGGCAAAGACTTCAGGAGTTTCTATGGCAGAAACATCCACACTCTCAGATGGCATTAAGTGGAGGGCACAGCAGGTAACGATGCTGCAGCAAATGCTCAGAGACGGGATTTCCCTCCCCTAGTGCCAACTGCCTGATCTGTGAACCGCTCCTCTTGTTCCCAACTTCCGGGACCCAGCTGCCCGAGAAGGATGCCACCTCTCCGCCACGTCCCAGGGGCTTCCATCAAGCCCTGCTCAAACCCAAGGACTTGACAAACTGCTGCGTGAGACGTCAACCCTTAGAAGGTAGGGAGGTCACCGTGTGGCCGCAGCTATGAAATCTGGGACGGCTGCTCGGAGCCCCAAATCCCACTGCTCCTTTTGTGTTTCTCCTCTTCCCTGACTTTCTGAGTTTTGTGAGCTTTTCCTTATAAGGCCTGGTGCCACCCTTCCCTCCCCCTTGAGTTTGTGAGCCTCTCGGGGCAGGGACTATATCCTCAACTTCCCGGGTCTTAGTACAGTGCTTTGCACCTAGTAAATATTTAATAAATACGATTGCTATTACTGCTCTGTCTTAGAGCCACAGACTGCTTCCTTAATCAATAAATCAGTCGATGGTATGGACTGAACATTTACTGTGCGCAAAGCACCGTATTAGGTGCTTATGAGAGTACAATGCAATAGAATTGACAGAGATCCCTGCCCACAACGAGCTTACAGTTCAGAGAAATACCTGTTCTCTCTCTTCCTTAGACTGTGATCCCCATATGAAGCAGGGACTGTGTCTGCTTGTATTATATCTACCCTAGTGTTTGGGACTTTGCTTACCACAAATTAAATGCAAATAAAAGGCACAATTATTATGCATTGTTGGAAGAATATTCCCTAATTCTCTAACAGTTTCTATCCAAAACTTGTAATGAAAACACACATTTCAGAAGAACTGATTGAATAAAAAACATTTTTTAAAACTTGCAAAACTAGATGTTGCATACTATAGTGAGAAAGGAGTATCTTGAATAGCATTTCCAGTTAAAGACACTTGAGATGTAGTTAGTGAAGAAGAGAAGATGGAAGATGAATTCAAGGACTAAGGGAATGTTTTGATAAACAGTACTTGATGAATAAATATGTTCCTGCTATCCACTTCACAAGCACCCCAGAAGAAACGACTATCAAAAAAAGCAGAAATTACTGCAGAAAACTGTTAAAATTTATGGCTTGGAAAGGAAGAGACTAATAAGGAGGAAATTCCCTTGGATTACATTGATAATTTTTCAATTTTTTAAATTTTTCTTGAGAAACAAATCTCCCAATTTCCAATTCTGATCCTGTCAAATAATGAACATCAGATTAAAATGGTTTATAAATGGAAATAGTGGAGAACCTCTCTTTAACACTACCATCTCAGTGATCTAGAAATAAGGAGAGCTGATTAATAAAACCACATTTTCAGAGTATCAAAAGCAAATTTAGGGAGTTGTGAAATCCAACCTAGTATTTGGCTAATGCTCAAAGAAAGTGATGTGGTTCTTCTAAATAAATACCAGATGCTATTGTTTTCCACAACAAAGCAACTGTGTTGAGAAAAATATTATTCATAAAAGGACTTCCTTTTCTCTTTATAATTTACATACAATCAGGATAGCTGCCCAAGAACTGGTATCCCACCTTGAATCAAAATGAATTAATTTTTTGGATTTTAAAATGGTCCTTCATTAAAAAAAAGTCTCTGACTACAAATGAAAACGGTTGCTTAAAATGTTTAAAGAATCATCAGCATTAACCGATTTGGATAAAGATTGCACCACCATTGCCCTATTCTGGCAACTACTCAAATAAATCAACCAGTTGTATTTATTAAGCATTTATTCTGCGGAAAAGTGCTTAATAAATACAGTTGGTATTTATTACAGTACAGTATTTAGTATTATTCTACTAAATCCTAGACTAGTATTTAGAACTAAGGAGAACACTTGAGAGAGCACAATAGAAATAGCAGAAATGATCCCTCCCTCCAAGAAGCTTACAGCCTAGGCAGGGAGACAAATGGGAGAAAGTAAGAGAGTACTATGCAACAAATTGACCCACTTCTCAGAGATCAGTAAATTGGAGTTTTGCTGACATCTGGTAACTTCTGTTAGAAAATTGCCTGGCTCATCTCGGCTACCCTAAAATCTCCCAGGACTGGAGAGAGGGACTATTGTTAAATAGACAATGCTCAATCCATCAAGGGCATTTATTGAGCACTGTTTGCTGAATGCTTGGGAGAGTACAACAGCATAGGAAGACACCATCCCTGCCCTCAAGGAACTTACCACTGAGAAGGGGAGAATGTTCTTCAGACAAATCAATTAATGGTATTTATTGAGCACTCTGTGCAGAGCACTGTACTAAGTGCTTCAGAGAGTATAATAAAAGCATCAGCGGATGCATTCTATGCCCTTACAGTCTAGAGCTGTAATGTGGCCTTGATGTGAATATCAAACAATCATTGGTTTAGACCTACAGCTAGATTTAAGAATAATCAGGATTTCAATCATCAATTAATGGCATTTACTGTGCACTTAATAAGTGCAGAGCACTGTCCTATGGACTTGAAAGAGTACAATACAACATAATTTGTGATTAATGCGGTATTAACTGATTTCTCCACAAAGCCAAGAATCTCACATTGCAATGTCAGTTGGAGGTGAATACCATTAAAGTAGCAGTTGCATAATGTAGTATTTTATTCTCTTTTTATACGCAAGAATTCTGAATGCTTTTGATCTTTGTGCCTAATGTGACTACCCCCTCATAGACCTTGCTGCATGCAGTATCAATTTCATAAGCACAAACCCTTTCTTAAGATCTTTCAGAGCAGATAGAGCTATTCAAAATTTCTAAACCAGTGCTCACTTGATTGGTTCAAAACAATGAATCACTCAGCAAAATAAGGATTCCAATCCTAAATCGCCTTGGCAGAAAGTGCAAAATCATCTTTCAAACGTCTTTGTCTCAAATGATTACAGGGACTTGATTACTTGAGTATAAATGGTGAAAAGTTACTTGGAATTCATCGGTAGTCCAAACAAGTTACTCACTTGTTCAAATGTATTCTTCTGAAATTCTTCAAAGCCAAAGATGTCCAAAATTCCGATCTCCAGTGTTTGTTCACTGAAACAATAAAATGGAATTGATAGGCATTACTTTCTAGTCCTCTCCCACTCTCTCTCACATCACGTTGAAAATCACTTAAGATATATTTTCCTTTTCTCTATAATTCCTACTCACCTAGTGGAAAGAGCACGGGTCTGGGAATCGGAAGGACGCAGGTTCTAATCCCAGCTCTGCCACTTGTCTGCTGTGTGCCCTTGGGCAAGTCACTTAACATTTTTGTGCCTCAACTACCTCACCTGAAAACTGGGGATTAAATCCTCCTCCCTCTGTCTTAGACCGTGAGCCCCATGTGGGCCAGGGACTGGGTCCAATCTGATTCTCTTGTATCCAACTTGATTAACTTGTATCTACCCCAGTGCTTAGTATAGTGCCTGGCACATAGTAAATGCATAATAAGTATCAAAAAAAAGAGAGAAACAATATGAAGAAATAGAGGAGCTGGAAAGAAATATGATAGAGAAGTCAGCTTACTCTCCTGCCCTGCTAGGCTGATTGAAAGCATTCTACACAAACACTACCTTCCTTACCCTTTCCACTAAACCCATGCCCAAGAAAGGAAATGGGATGAAGCAAACATTAAGTTCTTTGACTACAACCAGCCTGGGAGGAGGGAAATGACTTGATTCTACAGTTGAATGATTTTTTATAATACATGACTTAGGTGTTTCTATTTTCTCTATATCGTAGAGTACAATACAACAGGGTTGGTAGATGAACGCCCTGCTCACAGGGAGCTTACAACCTAGAGACATATATGTGACATGCCGCATTTCTGTGTTTCAAGAACTCAATGAACCCTATGCTGTGTTATCCCTCGGATTTTTTCTCTCTGCACCTCTCTCTCTCTCTCTCAGTACATCTACATGTTCACATCAATCTTCTTAGTCGAAGATTCGCTTCTTTGTGTACAGGTGTTTCCAAAAAGAGTAAAGCACGGTTCTTCTACCATGCCTATTTACATGCCGATCTTTGATGCCAAGCTGCAACTGCCACTTGAAATCCCATCACTGTTACTAACATGATCGCCTAGGTTCCTCATCCAAATCCTCTGCTAGACAATGGCAATCTTACCAGGTCCATGCCTGGATAACCCCCAACCCTAAGGGGGTCTCCCCGAGACTAGACCACCACCAATCCCTTTGAAGAGAAGTCGCATTTATTTAAAACTGTTTTATGTCTTTGTGTGTTTTTAACCGAACTAGTCGATAGCAGACGAAACTATATAAGGATGCAGAATATAAACATTTAAATGCAAGTCACACCAGCAATTACGAGAAAGATCCCACTTTGAGGATGGTGGGTAGGGAAAAAGCTGGGTCAGGAGAAAAAATTAACTCTAAATGTAAAGAATTTCAAGATTAGCTTTACTTCGACTGAAGGAGATATAATTTATTCATTTTCCTCCATCTAGTTCATCATTTATGATTGAATGATCTATGTGCCGTGTGACTGCAGCTGCAGTTTTGGCAGGCTGGTCCGAGAAGCCTTTAGCCTGTGAGTGCCCAAACGGTGTAACTGTCAGCATTCCTGTCAGGACTTTTATTGATAGACTCCCATCATGCAGGGATTTTACTTAACATCCAATTTCTGGCAAGGAATTTCAGAGTTTTAGTCATTTAGATTTCCAACCTATAGGCGAAAATTAACTTTATTAATGAGATAGTCTGACTCTGTCAGAATTCTCCTTTTATGATCCTCCAGAGATTATCTGAGATTTGATGAGAGTTTCTGGTTGGCTGGGGATTATTGAGAATACAAGGAGGATTTTTCTACCAGTGTCCTAAGTGTCCACACCATATGTCCAGGAGGAAATTCCCCAGCAAAGACAGATTCTGTCTGGCCAAAGGTCATTCTGGTCAGTTGTGGGAAGCAAGACGGGACAAGGTGGGACTTAAAGTAGTTTTAGAGGTGAGGTGGGTGTAGCTTGGATCTAAGGGTTGAACCTTTAAAGAATGCGATATTCATCACCTTCAGGCCCAAAGCACTTTTGTACATTTCTACCATTTATTTTAATATCAGTCTCTCCCTCTGCACTATAAGTTCGTAGGGGCAGGGAACGTGAATACCAAGTTTGTTGTATTGTACTCTCCCATTCGCTTAGAACAATGCTGTGCACATAGTAAGTGCTCAATAAATATGATTCTCATTCTTTCACACTTTATTCTCTCTCTTGAGAAATAGCAATGCCTGGTGGAAAGAGTGTAGTCCAGAAGTCACTTGTGCACTTGTTTCTGTACCCTTTAAAGAACTTGATATTCACCTCACCTTCAGGTCCACAACACTTACATACATATCAATCATTTATTTTAATGTCCGTTTCCCCCTCTAGCTCTGTAAGCTCTTTTTTGAGCAGGGAACATGGTTACCAACTCTAATATGCAGCACTCTCCCAATCGTTTAGGACAGTGATCTGTACACAGTAAGCACTCAATAGACAACACTGAATGATGGAGGCCTAGTTTCTAATCCCAGCTCTGCTACTTACCCTCTGTGTGAGATCGTAGACAAGTCACAATTTCTCAGTGCCTCATTTCCTCAATCAATTCATCAATCAATTGTATTTATTAAGTTCTAACTGTGCATACAGCACACTTAACCTTGGGAGAGTACAACAGAACAAACTTGGTAGAGACAAGTGCAAGTTGGATTCCCAAATTTCCTCATCTGTACAATGGAGATAAGATAGCTATTCTCCCTTCCCTTTAGACTTTCCATGGGGAGACAAGAATGCCTCCAGGCTGCTTATACTGCATCTACCCCAGTGCTTAGTACAGTGCTTAGCAACACAATTATCATCACTATTCTCTCTCTCTCTCTCTGTAGATATATATGCATCAAAAAGTGGTCTCCTAATCCCCAAACAAATCCAGCAAAATGTCAGCCTCTGAAAAAACAAAGGAACTCTCCAAGAGGATTGCAGGAGGTTTGTTACAACAGGAAACTCGGCCAGCCGAAATCCTTGACATAAACAATGAACAGGCATTTCTCTGTAATACTGCCTACCTGGCAGATGTCAAGCCAGGGGACATGATCAAGCAAAATCTCCAAGATTGGTTTGATGCAAATGACTAAGATAAAGAGTCTACTTGTATCCAAAAAAAAAATTACTGGCAGCTTGGATTAGTGGAAAAAGCACAGAACTGGGAGTCAGAAGACTGGAGGATCTAATTTTGTTTTTTGACACTGGCTTCCCAGATGACCTTGGGCAAGTCACTTAATCCCTCTGTGTGTTAGGTTTCTCATCTGTAACTAACTTCTTTCCCTTCCTCCTAGATTGTGAATCCCATGGGAAACACAAACTGTCTGATCTACTTATCTTATCTACCACAGTGCTTCAGTCAATCCTCAGGTGGTCTCAGGCAAGTCACTTCACTGCTCTGTGCCTCAGTTACCTCATCTGTAAAATGGGGATTGAGACTGTGAGCCCCCCATGGGACAGAGACTATTTGCTTATATCCACCCCAGCGCTTAGTATGGTGTACAGTTAAGAACACTTTACAAAAGCCACACATTATTATTAAATACTGAAATTACTATTATTAGGCCCCTAGCACCTTCCCAACTGCCGTATTGATCCACTACCCACAGTGCACCTGGCTTATTTTTCTTGACTACAAGCCCTAAGTGGGGCAGAGACTGGATCAGATCTGATCTGATCACCCTGGACTGTGGTACAGTGCTTGGCACATAGTAAGTGCTTAACAAAAGCCATAATCAACTAAGAAAATGATCATCCCATCTATCTGTATGAAAAGGCAACCTCTTTCTGAACCTTTTGGGGGATATTTAGTGTTCTATAATCCACGCTCTCATCCAGGCTTCCCTGAAGTAAAATCGCAAATGGGATCAGAAGGCAGTGAACGAACTCTCGACAATGCTCACAATAACCATCTATTTTTTAATAATCCATAAGTCCTATATATTCAGCAGGGAGAAGGTGCTAACAAAGATACTGACTGATTAAAAAAAAAACACTACAAGAGTAATCTCCCTACAACAAACTTTGCGTAGACTGAGTGTTGAGCAAAAGTAAAGCCAAGGTAATAAAAAAAAGGCAAATTTCCAAGGATCGCATTGACTGCAGTCTGACCAACTGCTTCAATTCCTTGACACCTAGTCACACAAGATCAATCTCCTGGGCTCTGCTTCAAAACAAACATCAATGGAAGCTACCAACTTGTGAGTAATAAAGTGCCTCTTGCACCACTCATGAAATAATTTTTGACCACTTATGTGCAGAGCACTGTACTGAGCACTTGGGAGAGTACAATAGAACATAGTTGGTAGACAAGTTCCCTGCCCACAATGAGCTTACAGTCTAGAGTGGGCAACAGACATTTATATAAATGAATAATTTACCATCTGCAAAAGTCCTCACGGTTGCAGTTATTTTGCTTACTAGAAGATCTGCGGACTCTCTAATTAAAAAAAAAAATCATGAAATTCACTGAATAAAGAAGTCCAATTTTGTTGAAGATAAATAATAACTTTCTCATTACATTCTCATTAGCGTTGCTTCAGCCTATTGATCGTGATGTCATTGTTCCCCACTGGGTTTGCTGGACCTGGTGACTTTACTATCTGCTCTACCCTTGATAGTTAAATCCTCCGACAAGGCGCGCGCGCGCACACACACACACACAAATGTCCTCCTGATTCCAAGACAGTGCTACTACTACTACTAACTGTGGTATGTGTTAAATGCTTACTATGTCCCAGGCAGTGTATTAAGCACTGGGGAAGATACAAGTTAATCAGGTCAGACACAGTCCCTATCCCATGTGGGGCTAGTCTTTATTCCCATTTTACTGATGAGGAAACTGAGGTCCAGAGAAGTGAAGTGACTTGCCCAAGGTCACAAAGCAGATAAAATGGTGGCACCTGGACTAGAACCCAGGTCCTTTTGACTCCCAGGCTCATGCCCTATCCACTTGGTGACTCTGCGTCTCTGCTCCTGCTGGTGAAATTCTACCTACGTATTTGGGCATGAATGGAAAGCAGAAGTATAACCTTAATGTTATTCCACACCCTGGGTTTGAATTTGTCAATATGTGTACGGATTTATATGCCCTTCCTTTTCCAAATGGCACTACTGATGGTGTGCGTGAGTGTGGTTAACAGGACCAATGTGTGACGGTCACACCCCTTACTACAATATTTGCACTTCAGAATAAATATTGGAGAAGCAGGGTGACCTAGTGGAAAGAGCACAGTAACTTGGAGTTGAAAGACCTGGGTTTTCACCTCGGCTCCACCATTTCCCAGCTGTGTGCACTTGAATAAGTCCATTAACTTCTGGATGTCTTGGTTTCCTCCTCTGTAAAAGGGGAATTAAATTCTTATTCTCCCTACCCTTTAAACAGCCAGCCCCATGTAGGCTGGGAACTGGTTTTTTGTTGTTATTGTTTGTTTTTAATGGTATTGGTTAAGTGCTTACTATGTCCAGGCACTGTACTAGGTGCTGGGGTAGATATAAAATAATTGGATTGGACACAGTCCCACAGTAGGCTCACGGTCTTAATCCCCATTTTATGGATGAGGTAACTGAGGCTCAGAGAAGTGAAGTGACATACCCAAGGCCTTACAGAAGACAAGTGGCAGAGCCGGGATTAGAACCCAGGTCCTTTAGACTCCCAGGCCCATGATCTACTCACTAGGCCACTCTGCTTCTCGATCTGATTTTTTTGAATCTACCCCAATGCTCAATACAGTGTGTGACCTTGGGCAAATCACTTAAATTCTCTAAGCCTCAATTTCCTAATCCATAAAATGAGGATTCAATACCTCCTCTCCCTCCTATTTGGACTGTGAACCCCACGTAACCTGCTTATCTTTATCTATGCCTCGCTTAGTATAGTGCTTGGCAAGTAGTAAACTCTTAAATTCTGCAATTGTACTATTTTTATGTCAACTCTTTAAATCTTTCTAAATACAGAGCAGCCCAAGATAAGGCCCAATCCTTTCAAACAATCAATCAATCAACAGTACTTATTATGCACTTACTGCATGCAGAACATTGTAGTAAACACTAGGGAGAATACAATGCCGCAGAGTTGGCAGACACATCACTGCAAAATGAAACGTTAAATCTGGAAGCTTTCTACTCACAAAGCAAATTTCTGTCAGTTTTAAGGTAGCCAAGTTAGTCTTCAGTATTTAAACTACCACTCACTGCTTCAGTGACAATAAGCTCTTAAAACATGGGGCTGCTTTATCTTGGGTCATCCAAAATAATCGAGATTGAACCCTATTTAGCAATCCTACCCCCCTTTTAATTTCCCAATGGAATTCCAAAGGTCTAATTACAATGCTACCATCGGCACTATCCATTTCTGACCAAAAGACTTACAGTTGAAACCACACTATAGGTTATCTGGGCAGTAATTTAGGATTGTAAAGGAATTTTGAGAAAAAGGAAGCACCATATAAATGCTAAGTAGTGGTATTATCGTCTTTCATGCACTGCGGATCTTTGTATTACTGCTACCATCTTGCTGCTGTTTGTAAATGAGAGTAAATAGCCATTATTAACCAATAAAATAAAAAGTAAAGTCTCTAAATTAGGCAGAGTTGGGTGCAGTCTGGGATCAATAAATTATGCAAATGGAGAACTGCTCTTTAGAAATGAGAGAAGTCTTGCCTATTTCAATTACCATACCTGTCAACTTGGATTTGGGCCAGCTGACATTACTACTGCTAGTTAATTAGAGATGATGTTTTCACTCCAACAGTAAGAAACCAAAGATACGGGCTTCCTTTAATCAATCAGTCAGCTGCATTTATTGAGCACTTACTATGTACAGAACACTATACTAAGTGCTTGGGAGAGTACAGTACAACAAAATTAGCAGTCATGTTTCCTGCCCATAACAAGTTTACAGTCTGGACGGGGAGACAGACATTAGAAGGAGTCATAGCAGTAGTTTTACTAGTAGTAGCATTTATTAAGTGGCCACTTAAGAATAATTGCATTTGTTTAGCACTTATTATGTGTTAAGCACCACACTGAGCACTGGGGTTGATAGGAAGAAATTGGGCCCAATCCCTCTCCCAAATGGGGATCACAGTTGAAGGGGGAGGGAGAAAGTATTTTCTCCTCATTTTACAGATGAGTTAACTGAGGCAGAAAAGACGAATGACGTGTCCAAGGTCATACAGCAGGTAAGTGGTGGTGAAGAAGTATTAGAACCTAGATCCCTGGCCCAAGCTCTTTCCACTAGGCCATACCGCTTCTTGGTGCACTGTACTAGGTGCTTGGGAAGTACAGAAGCACAAGGTGACACATTCCCCCTTCCAGGAAGTCTCCACTCTCATTTGATCAAAGGATTCCAGAGGGAGAGGAGGTTAGCCATTTGGAAGCAAAGATTGGGACAAAGACAGGGATTTGGAGACTTGGGGCCTCCCCCAGGATAAAGTAAAAACTGCTCAGCTCATCTCCTGGGACATGATCGAGAATCTGATGTGAAAGCCAGTTCCTCTGACTATCCTGTCCTTTGATGAGAATAGGAGGCGTCGAGTGGTTAGGCAGTGAAAGGAATACTTCTGCTGCCCACCTTACTCAATGAAGACAGATTCTTTGAGAGCGTTGTGACAGTTTGGAAGAAGGTTACAGTCGATTCATCAATGGTATTTACTGAGCACTTACTGTGCATAGAGAGAGCACTGTAGTAAGTGCATGGAAGAGCACAGTGCAACAGAACTGGTAGACACGTTCCCTGTCTGGGTTAACAGGGTGGGATTCAGTGAAGGTATTCCAAAAAGGAGGTCCCTAAACCCATGCTTTGCACACAGTAAACGCTCAGTAAATATGATTAAATGTGGGAATGGGTCATTTTCTGATCTGATTGTATTTGATTTATCCCAGCACTTAACGAAGGGCTTGGGACATTGTAAATGCTTAACAAAGATAATAAGTGTTTGGACCACAGTAGGCCCTTACAATAACCATGGTTATTATTAATGGTTATTATTAATAGCTATTAATGGCCTTCTCTTTTATTATCTTGGCATATGAGATTGGAGTTTCTACCTTATCATATATATTGTTGATTACCTTCCAAAGCGCTCAGCATAATTTGGTGCTCAATAGATAGCGCTGAAAGAATGGTTTAGCAAGAATTAGTGCTCATGAAAAAGGTCAAACTAAGAGAATTCTACTTCTACAATGAATTCTTAAGAGTGCAACTCAAAGAATCAGCATAACTTGGAGTAGAGGGCTAGGCCAACATTTATTTCATCCAAATAGGTTCTTCATCCATCTATTTAGTATTCAGTAAAAAACAATCAGTGTCTGTGCAACATCTTCCATATCATCACAGCTAAAACACTTTAAATGGAGTGCAGGACAGTTTGAGAGTGTTTTGACTGTTATTTAATAGCACTTGCTGGAACTGTGAAATATAAAAATATATTTTAATATAGTCTATACTCTTGGGTATTTCCTAGATTTCAACCCCAAAATGCCAATTTTGAAGACGTTCCTTCTCTCCTTACTTTATCAAGGCTGCCGAAATGTACATAAAAGTGTCACTACGAATGCAAGGCACAAGTAACTACTGTTCTAAAACAAGTAATTTTCCATTCAAATGTAAAATCTGTAACAATCCTGATACAATAATTGAGCCAGTAAAGCAATATTGTCCCAAACTGAAGTAGCTCTACTTAAAACTTCATCTCCTCAAAATCTCAATATTAAATATGCTGCTGACACTCTAAGTTATGTATCCATATTGACAGTTCATATCAGATGGACACTTGCATATTTAATTAACATTTCTTTGTATATGACTTCTGCTGAGAATTCTATATTTTAGAACCATTCCACAGAAATCTACTAGTTGGCATTTTTGTTTTTCAAGAAACACAAGACAGCAATTTCCAAGAGTTCAGAGATGACCAAATATGGAAAACAGAAATTCTCCAAAGGCTCCATTCAAAGACGACCAAAGTTTAAACATGTATTTGGACCGAGGCTTCTGAATAAATTTCATTTTCAATGGCCTCTGCAAAGGTCATAATTAGTGAGAAGAATATTAATTAAGTTCTGCATTGACTAAATGCCATCGAGACCTATAATTTTTACATCATCAAATGACCCTGCAAAGCTACTACTTAAAGATGATTAAGCCCACGGACCACTGTGAATACTATAGAGACCCTCTGTCAAACAGCCATGAATTATGGGAAGAAAACAAAAGATGACCTATTACCAATCTAATGCCAGCCGGGGCTGAAAGAGAATCATAGCCCTCGCCTGAAACTTGAGTACTCTAGTAGTTCTTGATTTAAACAAGTCTATCCAGACTCATGAAATTTTGATACTGATTGGTATGCAAATGGCCCTATGTCTCTCAGCCCAGAGAAAATGCATTTGCATATCCGCCCCATAGGTATGCTGCCATTTCCGCCAGCAAGGGGTGGAAACCTTCGGTGCCTGATCAATAAGACCCCCTTAAATAAAACCAACGCGTGACGATGAAATGCTTCGGGGATGGCAACGCTGCAGTCGGAAGCATTTTTCTTAAGAGGAGTTTGTAATGCATTATTAATTGAAATGCCAAGAGAATCAAGTTGCTCTAGAGTTCCTACCTGCTCTGCTCGTCTGAACTGTGGAGGTAATAGTTCATGGTGTTCACCAGAAAGCTAAACAAGCGACTGTACAGTGTCTTGGTCAAAAGATCTCGGTAAAATTCAGCCATCTCTATGGTGTAACGCCTCATGATTGTATCTCCTGGAAATGAAGAGCAGGCATTCATATGATCGTTTTATTTTGAAATCACAGGAAACCATACCACCTCCCATATGCCACCCTCCCTGTGAGCGGGGAACGTGTCTTCCGAGTCTGTTACTGTACTCTCTCAAGCGCTTAGCACCGTGCTCTACACACAGAAAGCGCTCAATAAACACAATTGCTAGATTGACCCCAAACATTCTGAATGTATTTTCTTAAAGATGATCCCCTAAATTGTAAGCTCCTAGAGGGCAGGGACCATGCCTCTTTATTGTATTCTTTCAAGTGCTTAGTTCAGTGCTCTGCCTATGGCAAACACTCAATAAATACCACATAGTGATTGATAATGAGGATGAGTTCTGTGGCAATTTGGGCATATGTAATCCACACTGAGAATCATGACCGTCAAGGTGGCAGAACCCAGTTTTGGAATCATCAATATGATCTCTCTATAATCAACTGACAAACGGATTTCAATTCCCTTCTTGCAGATAATGAAAAACGTTCTTTCAGACACTCTTTGAATACATTTATCCAAAAATGGGCAATAGTCCGAGCCTCATCATGTGAGTAAAAGGCCTAGTTGTGAACAACTGCCTTCTGAATGCGTAGATCAAAGGTGCCTGTCAGAACTACAGGGAAACAGCATGGGCCTGGGAATCAGAGGGCCTGGATTCTAATCTGATCTGCCACTTGCCTGCTGTGTAACCTGGGGCAAGACATTGAACATCTCTGTACCTCAGTTTCCTCCTCTGAAAAATGAGGACTTAATACTTGTTCCTTCTTCTACTTACTCTGCAAGCACCATGTGGGACAGGGACTGTATCCAACCTGATTTGTTTGTATCTACCCTAAGCACTCAGAATAGTGCCTGACACATAGTAACCACATAACAAACACTATCATTATTATGCATGTACCATGCTAACCACCCGTGATACAATCAATTCCACAATGCCAGTCCTGAAATTTTATTTATAATTGGAGATTTCATTAAATAGATCCCAGCAGTCTTTTGACAATGTGCTACACGAATAGGTAATCTAACAAAAATAGGTATGCTAACAAAAGCACTACGGTAACAGAAGTCTACAGGCCCCTAAAGCCCACAGGATTGAGTGAGAAAATAAACGGTACCTTTGAAATACTGGATATCAGTGGTTAGGGCCGACATCAATTCATCCGGTGATACCTGCAGCAATTCGGCTACTAAAACGGGAACAGTCATTTGGGTAGATGATTTAGTAGAGCTCAGATTCTGCGTTAACATAAATAGACATTGCATTTTGACCAAGAGGTGGAATTTGAAGGTCTATTACAGACGACCCAACCGTCATCCACATGATCAAAATTAATGACGAGGCACACGTCGGATGATGATAATCTGGATCTCATTGAGTTCACAGAGATCTGTAGAGTTCTTGCCTCTGGTATCCTACCGATTAAATCAGAGTACTCCCTGAAGGAACCTATATCTCTTTAGTATTTGAAGGCACATTGCTTTTTGGCATTCATCATCAGTCACTTGAAGAGATTTTTCAAGTGACCAAATGGGTCCTTTCAAAGCAAAGGAAGGATTTTGGCAAGGTTTTTTTGTGTTTTTTTAAGGTAAGACGTTTTATTCAGCACAAACTGCTTCGCTATTGAAATGCCACCAAATATATACATAAAACAAGCTGGCAAGCAAGCTGAAGTCAGGTATTTCTTTTGATAAATTGGCACCATCAACCCGGGCCCCAATCCGTTGGGAAAAGCTGTGGGATATTTGGAGGGAACTCTCTAAAGCCTCACGGAGTGGTTTGGAGTCCCAATTCTGGAACATGTCTCCATCTACTGGTCAGCCGGCAAGAACCACAGCGCAATGGAGAGGAATCAATGTCAGAGGGTCCTAAGCCACTGACCTTGTTCCAGCAGCTGGAGGTCAGACACATATGCTGTGTCAGCGTCCGTCAGGGCGGTAAACCGAATGTCTCCAATGTGCAGAATCGCTGAGAGAATCACAAACAGGTTCTCCACGTCCTGCACGGTGTAGAAATGATTAGAGAGGATGAGCGGCTTCGGATGAGAGGAGGAGGCCTCCCGAACGGAAACAAGAGACGAGATAATCGCACAACGGTGACCGTGGTCACCCTGGAGCTCTCCCCTAGGCGACTCTAAAAGTGGCAGTTGATAACTGTAGGGTACGTAGTATTTTGAAGCAGCATGGCCCAGTGGATAGGGAATAGGCCTGGGAATAGTCAGAAGGACCTGGGTTCTAATCCCTGCTCCACCACTGGCTAGCTGTGTACCCGTGTGCCAGTCGCTTCACTTTGCTGTGACTCAGTTCCCTCATCTGTAAAATGGGGATTAAGACTTTGAGCCCCATGTGGGACAGGGACTGTGTCCAACCTGACTAAAATATGTCTACCCCAGTGCTTAGTAAAGTGCCTGGTCTATAGTGAGAACTTAAGAAATACCATTTAAAAAAATGCACTTTTAAGATCCACCTTTAACAAATGCTAGTGAGAAAGCAGTAGTTGGATAAGGGAGTCATTTTTGACAACTGTGATAGTAAAGACAGTAATAATGATCCCAGTTTATCGTGCCTGGAAGCAGCATGGCCTAGTGGGAAGAGCAAGGGCCTGGGAGTCAATCTGTGCCAATCCTGTCTGTTTTCCTCCACGAACATTTCTAAGATCCTTCCCTTCCTCTCCAACCTAAGGGCTACCATAATGGTCTAGGCACGCCTCAAAATGCAGTTAAAGAACTGGCATCTTTACATCTCTGCCACCTCCTTTCTTTCCTCTCCCTGGTCCATACTTCACTCTGGTACTTGGATCAGCATAGGTCTTCTCAAAAACCTCTACTGATTGCCCATTCTATCCCACATCAAGCTAATTTAAAAAAAATCCTGACCCTTGACTTTGGGCACTGAACTGACTCTGTCCCACCTCACCCCGGCTCACGCTCTTCCTTTCTCACAAACTAACCTACTCACTGTAACTCATTTTCTTCTCTCCCAACCCTGACCTCTTTCTCACACTCCTCTCCCTCCCTCTTCCAAACCAACAAACCACAGCTGCCACTATTGTCAAAGCCCTTCTGAAATCACATGCTCTGCAGTACACCTCCCCAATTAATCTCTAATCTCCCAAGGTTATAGTTCCAAACTGTGTCTTCAGCACTTCTCTACCACCAATAGTGTGCTGACAATCTCCTACAGCACTTGCATACATAGCTTACACTCCCAATTATTTAAGCACTTACTCATGCAACTATCCCTTTTCCCTCTGTCTCAAAATTCTTTCAACATTTGTCTCTCCAGATTGATTGTAAAGTCCTAGAGGGAAGAGATCTTGCCTATTTGCTCGATTATACTCTCCCAAGTATATTGTAGTCTCACAAATGCTTAGTACAGTGATCTGCCCATAGTAAGCGCTTAATACATACTACCGATAATAATGATGATAATGATGATGATGGCATTTGTTAAGCACTTACTATGTGCCAAGCACTGTTCTAAGCACTGGGGAGATACCAGGAAATCAGGTTGTCCCACGTGGGGCACACATTCTTAACCATTTTACAGATGAGGAAACTGGGGCACATAGAAGTTAAGTGACTTGCCCAAAGTCATACAGTGCTGGAGTCGGGATTAGAACCCACAACCTCTGACTCCCAAGCCCATGTTCTTTCCACTAAGCCACACCGCTTCTCTTGATGAAGCACTCAGTACAGTGGTCTGAACATAGTAAGTGCTTTAATACCATCAATGATTGATGCAGTGCTAAGTACAGTGCTCTGCACACAGTAGAGGCTCAACAAATATCACTGATTAATTGATTTCCTAGTCTTTATTATTCATATTTTGAAAGAAAACCAACTGATACTCTTGCAGGGAAGTACAGCCTCCTAAGATTCTTGAGAGTCTCATTTCATAGGATTGGATTGTTTCTTGCTATCTACTCCTTTGATGCTCCAATTTCTCAACAAATACCAGCCCAGATTTATTCTTGTTTCTCAAAGGCCATTTCCGATAACCTCAATTCAACTGAGTGGAGGACTAGGTTTTTCAATACAACTTGCGTAACTCACCAAATCACTGAATCCAACTGCAGTCAGAGCTAGTTTTAGGGAAGATAATTTATCTCTGTTTAAGGTATTCACGATTAATGACGGGTCCTCCAGTATGTTCTGGTTCAGATACCTGTGAGGGTGAAAAAACAAAAAAACACACCAGTGTAACATTATGACTTGGCATGTGATTAAGCTTCTGCGGTTAGAAGCAGGTTCAGCCATCTTTGCGTAAATGGTGAAAAAAGTCACCTGAACATAATGTACTTTGGTGTTTACAACACACGATGTCTCTTTGCCCTTAGGGGAAAGGGCAAGGATCCCGCCAGAATGAATTCATGTTTTGACTTCCTTTGGATCTTTCCCGAAATACTCGTTATTGACTGAAGTGGCTTCCATCTCGCTCTCAGGCGTACTTAGGAGGAAGCTGTTTTAGACTCCCCCCCCCCCCATTTATGAAGACATTGATGACACTGATTTCATTTAGCATTCCCTCCTGCTCAAAACCTTACAGTTCCATGAACTGCCACATGATTGACAAGTCATCCCCTCTCCTATTTTGGCAACCCCGAAGGTGGATTTTGCTTCTTTTTATGGTGAGGTGAAATGAGCTCAGAATGAAACTTGAATGGAGGGGACGGAGTGGGCTACCTTTCAATTGAAAGTAAAAGTGATTCATCCATATTGAGCTATGAAGTTTAAAGCACAATTTAAATTCAGGATATCAATTTCAACTATCTCCTTGGAGAGTATAAAAAATATTAAAATGCTACCTTTAACAAAGGATGGAAAGGGAATTAATTGCCGATGAAGCTGCAGTGATGAAACACTGTGTTTCCCTGGATGTTTTACCATTTCCTCCCTTAGAGGATGGAGAAAAGGTGCAGTGTTGCAAACAGATTTCCACAAACTTGTTATACCACAAGTAAGAAGAGACTGCCCATTCTACCAATCTTTTAAAAGCACCGTTTTTCCTCTTACACCATTTGACCTTTCAGTGACCTTGAAAAATATGGGCGGGTTACTGATGAGGAAAATCTATAAAACCTGTAAATTGCTCACGAATAACTCTCAGTGCAAGTTACCATGCCGCTGCCTGATATTATCTTTACTTCTCTGGTTAATTGCTGGGCTCCATATGTTCCTACTCCATTAAGAAAAGATTTTCATCCTTCCAACAAAGTTCAATCGTTAACCCTTTTACTGCTGCTACAGAATGAACATGTATTGGGCACAGTCTCCTTTCAAATTTCAAGTCTCTTGTAAGCATGAATTGAATCTCATCCTTTTTCTTTTGCTCCTTCCCCTTTCCAGAGAAAACAACAGAAACCTTGTTTCGAATTTTTGCCTCTGGTTTATCTTGGAGTGGAAGCAAGAGTAGTAAGAAGTAGAATGATAGCATTTGCTAAGCGCCTAATATATGTTAAGTGTTGTTCTAAGTGCTGGGGTAGATACAAGGTAATCAGGTTAGACACAGTCCCTGTCCCACACAGGGTTTACAGTCTTAATCCCCATTTTACAGGCAAGTCACTGAGGCACAGACTTGCTCAAGGTCACCCAACAGTGGCGGAGCCAGGATTAAAGCCCAGGTCCTTCTAACTCTCAGGCCCATGCTCTACCCACTAGGCCACACTGTTTCTCAGCCCCTGTCTCACATAGGGCTCACTGTCTAAACAGGAAGGAGAATAGGTATTTTGCTCTCATTTTGCAGATGAGGAAGCTGAAGGGAATTTGAAAAAAATCCAAGCAACCATGACGGTATAATAGCAAAGCTTGGACTAGTCTGCCATTTGTGTAAAATCCTAAAGCATCCAAGGGAAGAGAATGAGCTACGGGAGAGAGAGTGTACTGGTTTTGTTCCCTTCATCCGAATCAGACTTGCCTACTGTGTGACCTTGGACAAGTCACTTAACTAGTCTGTGCCTCAGTTTCCTCATCTGTAAAATGGGGATTACTTACCAGTTCACCCTCCTATTTAGACTGTGAGTCCCATACCGGACAGAGACTGTGTCTAATCTAATAATATATCCACCCCAAGGTGTAGTACAGCTTGGCACATAGTAAGTGCTAAACAAATAACACAATTGTTATTATTATTACTATTATCGTTGTTGGTATTATATACCTGTCCTCCCTCACCGTTAAATTATGAGCCCCATTTGGGTGGCACAGGTGACACAATCCTTGCCCATAAGGAATTTACAGTCTACCCGGGGGAAGAAGAATCTTTTCCTTTTTTTTTAATCTTCTGTTATCTCTGAAAGCCTTGGTTATCAGAGCGACTACACTCATCCTCCCTCTAGACTGTAAACTCATTGTGGGACCCAGTCTACCAACTGTGATACATTGTACTCTCTCCAATGCTTAGTATAGTGCCTTGCACACAGTAAATGCTCAGGAAATACCACTGATTGACTGATTGGATGGAAGAAGGCAAGTGGAAAAGATAAAACCTATTGAGGCTGGTGAAAATTTATTCCGATCTCCAGATATCTTTAATCTCTCCTCAAGCCTGTATTATTTCCTATTTTAGTTCTGCTATTTCAACTTTTACCTTAAAAAGTACTTAAATTTTCTTTTAGGCCTCTGGCATTTGCAAGGGAAGAAAAAACAGAATGATGTTACACCGTTTGAATTCTAATGGACCCAGACGATCATATGGATAAGGCTGTCACAGAGAAATCTCCTAAATTAGAACAGAAGGGTGATGTCTGCTCCATATAATCCTAAGAGTTCATTCTTACTCATGTCTAATTCATACCTGTGTATCCTTCCCAGTACAGTCCTTTGTGGGTAATAAGCACTTAATAGATATTATCAATCCACTGTATTTATTAAGGGCTTGCCAAGTGCAGAGAGAACAGTATTAAGCTCTTGGGAGAGTACAATGCAACAGAGTTGGTAGAAACATTCCCTACCCGCAAGGAGTTTACAATCTAGAGACTGTAAGAACTACTTACTAGCTGCCCTGACATATTCCTTGAGATGGGGACGAAATGATTCTAAATAGAAACTTCTATCTAATCCCCATCATTTTGGATGACTTTTTACAAATATAATTTTCAGTAGCTATCAACAGAATGACATATTACACTGGGAAGATCTATGTCTCCAGAAGTAGCATTAATTTGATAATATCTGAGAAAAAGGAAAATACCAATTTTCCTTCTGATTAATCTAGCCCATCTGTTCAGACATTAAAAATATATACCAGGGTGTAGCTGCAGTTGATAAACACACCTGGTGTGCTATTCATCAGTAGAAGCTGTTAAGCATGCTCACTTTCCCATTTTCAGTGATCAATTTTGAGGCTAGAGGTTTTGGTTCTAAAGCCTTTAACAAAGAGCATCTATTGTCTTCTCATGAAAGACCATTTTTGATCCATGTTGGAAACTTCAGCTCACATGTGTTCCAGTATGTGAAGGTTGAGGTCAATCAGGGAAAAGAAATTACCCGGCATTTTGATAAGTTGCGGCAAATGGTATTAATTGTGGATAATTGATCTCTTCGTTAAGAAACAGATGTTTCCAAGAGCGAACTTGAACCTCAATCCATGGCCCATTTATCCAAATCGAAAGAAAGGAGGGCCCTCTTTGTCTCTACCTTGCACGTGAAGACGAGGTCGGTGGGAAAAACCTATTTCTATTATTTACAAGGCAGTATTTAGCAGAATATTGAAATTCCACGAATTCTGAGGAAAGCCTCAATAGACAATAACTGCTAGTAGTTCAGATTATTCCAAAGGGGAAAGTTAATACTAGTTGCATGGAATGAAACACGGATTTTAAGATGTGAACACATTTAGGAGGTGGGATTTTAGCTTTCCTGAACAGATTACTGAGAGCAAAAACCATCTGCCTCTCTGTAAATTCCGAGCACCCACAAAGGGAACTGAGGCAGCTATTATTATCCAGTCAATCATATTTATTGAATGCTTACTGTGTGCAGGGCACTGTACTAAGTGTTTGGGAGAGTATAACACAACCACAGATGCATTCCCTGCCCATAGTGAGTTTACAATCTAGAATTTACAGTTCCCTAGATTGTGAGCTCCTTGTGGACAGAGCTCGTGTTAAGCAGCGTGGCTCAGTGGAAAGAGCACGGGCTTTGGAGTCAGAGCTCATGAGTTCGAATCCCAGCTCTGCCACTTGTCGTCTGTGTGACTGTGGGCAAGTCACTTAACTTCTCTGTGCCTCAGTTCCCTCATCTGTAAAATGGGGATTAAGACTGTGAGCCCCACGTGGGACAACCTGATACCCCTATGTCAACCCCAGCGCTTAGAACAGTGCTCGGCACATAGTAAGCGCTTAACAAATACCAACATTATTATTATTAACTCTGTTGTATTGTACTCTCCCAAGCTATCAGTACAGTGCTCTGCACACAGGAAGAGCTGAATACATACCATTGATTGTTCCTCAAACAATGGCAAGAGCCATTAGATTGCAAGCATCTCAAGGGTGGGGAGGACATAGTCTGTTTTCATTATGTGTACCCAAGTAGTACAGCTGGAATTAGAATCCAAATTTCCTGACTCACAGGCTAGTACTCTTTTCAGTGAACCAGTTATCCTGGAAAAGCCATACCTCTTCCTCCTCCCAAGAAGCGATTACCACTTTAGACGGTTATCGTAACTGTTATAATTACTCATTTTGCGGGCTATAAACAAAGGGCTGCCCTGCAGTTTTAATGACAAAACATACCAGTCAGGAGAGACCAAGACTGATGGCCTTAGAAGCCATGTGATGGTAGCCAAAGGGTATATATGGGATTCTTTGATTTAGACACACAAACATGGTCATTTCTCCTTTTGTAAAAACTGATTTTCTCCAAATGCATTTAAACCTGGTTACCCCAGAATTTTCCAAAGGCAAGTCAATTTACCCGTTGTTTTTATTTATGGAAGAGGATAAGTAAAAGCACTGCCAGCAAACAATCCTTCATGCACACTGTACTCATTCATTCCTGTGCTTACTGAGTAATAATGACTATGGCATTTGTTAAGCGCTTAGGCAGTGGGAAATATACAAAAAATGACTACAGATCTTGTCCACAAGGATTTTACAATCAGGAATAGGGACAGGAAGACAAATACACAAAAGCAAAATCTAGAGGAATTATGCCTCTTTTTTAAAAATGGTATTTGTTAAGCATTTACTATGTGCCAGGTACTGTACTAAGCCCTGGGTTAGATACAAGGAAATCTGATAGGATACAGTCCATTACCAACGTGGAGCTCATTGTCTTAATCCCCATTTTACAGATGAGGTAACTGAGGTACAAAGAAGTGATGTGACTCACCCAAGGTCATACAGCAGATAAGTGGCAGAGCTCAGTTTCAAACCCAGGTCCTTCTGACTCCCAGGCCCAGGCTCTAACCACTGGGCCACACTGCTTCCCATTTTCTTCTGTTGTGCTCTCGCAAGAGTTCAGTACAGTGCTGAACAATAGGTGCCCATGCTTCACCCCCACTCTACTCCAGCAGGGAGGAGGGTCCACTGGCAGCACTTGGGAATATCTGAAATTGACACTCATGTGATGTCACGTGTGTTTTGCTGGACACACAGGCAACATGATAATGCCACACGTGCCATTTGGCAGAGAAGAACAGAGTCCCCCAGAGCAGTCACATTCCCCTTCCAGGTCTCTGTGAACAGAGGTGTCAAGTCCCAGCTACACAGGGACACTGGGAGCTTAAAATAAGACTACTGGGATAAAAAAGACCTACAGAGTTTCATCTCACCTTAAACAGATCAGCTGAAAAATATCAGACAATTGAGAAGTGACCTGGCCTACTGGAAAGAGCACTGGCCTGAGAGTCACCAGACCTGGGTTCTAATCCTGGCTCTGCTACCGGCCTGCTGTGTGATCTTAGGCAAGTCGCTTCACTCCTCTGGTCCTCAGCTTCCTCATTTGTAAACTGTGAACCCCATGCAGGACAGGGACTGTGTCCAGACAGATAATCCTGAAGCTCACTGAGGGCAGGGAATGTGTCTGTTTATTGTTGTACTGTATTCTCCTAAGTGTTTAGTACAGAACTCTGCACCCAGTAAGTGCACAATAAATTCAAATTGACTGACTGGCTGACTAGTACATTGTTTGGCACATAGAAAACCTCTTTTTTTTTAAATGATATTTGGAGAAGAGGCATGGCCTAATGGATAGAGCACGGGCCTGGGAGTCAGAAGGACTGAGTTCTAATAATGGCTCTGTCAGTCGCTGGGTGTGTGACCTCGGGTGAGTCGCTTCACTTCTCTAGACCTCAGTTACCTCATCTTTCATGTAGACTGTGAGCCTCATGTGGGACATGGACTGTGTCCAACCTGGATTAGTTTGTATGTACCCAAGTGCTTAGTACAGTGCCTGGCATAGTAGGGGCTTAACAAATACTACACCCACATATGCCCAAGACAGCCACAAAGAGTGTTTTTCCTAAGACCTGAAAATAATGTGCTCATTCACTGCCTAAATTGGTGGATGAAAGGAAGAGTTCACCCATAGCAAGAGTGGTTTCAGTGAGCATTGCATAAAGCTGGCACAAACAGACGAGATGGGGAAAGGGAACATATCTACCAACTCTGTTCTACTGTACTCTCCCAACCGCTAAATACAGTGCTCTGCACACAGCCAGCCGCTCAATAAATACCCCTGACTGGTTGAAAGGCTTCTCTATCAGTAGTTCAGTGTAAGGCTGACTTGATTTGAATTTCAAACAGCCCCGCCAGGGATCTTCTGCAAAGATGGAGGGATGAAGCGTCAGTGGACATTCTTCCTGGTTTCACCTGCTGAGCTTTCCAGACACTGTATTGTTCCTCACAGCTGGAGACCCATCTCCATGTGCATAAAATGATTCTTTTGTGAGCCCACATGGGGTCGAAAATGCCTCGGGGACTAAAGATGAAATTTAAACGTAAAATATTCCTGGTTGAAAACAAGCCCCACTCCCCTGCCATTTCCAAAGAAAAGAGTTAGGACCTGCAAACACCCAGTTACTGTATTGTGTTTAGACTTTAATCTGCCCTGTGAATTCAAAGGAACAATGTGTCTTGCTTTGAGCTCTATTTTATGTGTCAACAGAAACTAGATAAGGCAAAACAGAACAGTCCACATCAACAAAGTCAACAACAGTTTCTGAGGCAGATAGTGACCTACTTTTCTCCCTGCCCTTTTTTTAAAAAAAAAAAACAACAAAAAAACCCCCACATTTTATTTGTCTTCCTCTTTTTCAAACTCCCCAATCACTATCTAAAATTAAATGTTCACGACCCACATACTTGATGCATTCGATGAAATTTTCAAAGGGCTGCCCTTCGTGAATCTGCATTAGTAAGAAGACTTGTATACTGTATAATCAATCAATGGTATTTACTGAGCACTGTAGTATGTGCTTGGGAGAGTATCATGCCACGGAGTTGGTAGACTTAATTCCTGCCCAAAGTGAGCATAATCATTATGGCATTTGTTAGGCAGGTTGCTCTGTACCAAGCACTGTACTAGATATAACACAATCAGATCAGAAAAAATACCTGTTTCACACTGGGCTGCCTCCCTCTTCATATCCCACAGACAGTCACTCTCCCCACTTTCAAAGCCTTAATGAAGGTACATTTCCCCTAAGAGGCCTTTCCTGTCTAATCCCTAATTTCCTCTTCTCCCATTCCCTTCTGGGAAGCTCTGATTTGCTTCCCTTATTCATCCTTCCCTCACCCCCACAGCAATTATGAATATATCCCTATTTTACTCTTTTATATTACTATCTGTTTCCTATTCTAGACTGTAAGCTAGTTGTGGGCAGGGAATATGTCTACCAGCTGTTATAGCATTATAATGTTCTCTCCCAAGTGCTCTCCACATAGTAAGTGGCCAATAAATATGATTGCTTGATTAACTGGTGGAGTTTACAGTCTAAGAGGGAGGGAAACAGGTATTTAATTTCCATTTTACATATGGGGAAACAGAGGCATGGAAAAGTTAAGTGACTTGCCCAAGGTCCCACATCTGATAAGTGGCAGAGCTGAGATTAGAACCCAGGTTCTCTAATTTTCAGGCCTGTGCCCTTTCCACTTGCCATAATGCTTCTCACACTGTTGTACACTCTGCCAAAGAGAGTCGGCAAAAAGAATCAGCATGAATTTAATCAATCAAACCTTGGTGGACACTCTCTGAAACTTCTCGCAGAGCCAGTAGGACTTGCTATTTTAATCATTAAGTAAAACATCTGATTTTTGTACACTAGGCTCCACAAAGACAAGTTCATTCCCAGGAAATGTTATTGTACCTCCCTCCTGTTAATTGATTTTTAATGGTATTTGCTAAGCGCTTATTGTGTGCCAGGCACTGTACTATGTTGTGGGATAGATATAAGCTAATCAAGTAGGACACAGGCCCTTTGCCACAAGGGCCTCACATTCTTAATCCCCTTTACAAATGAGGTAACTGAGGCCCAGAAAAGTTAGGTGACTTACCCAAGGTCACACAGCAGCATGGGAGTGTGGAAAGAGCATGGGTCTATGAGTCAGAGGACCTAGATTCTAATCCCACTCTGCCAATGGCTACCTTTGTGACCTTGGGGAAGTCACTTCAAGTCTCTGGGCCTCAGTTTCCGCAACTGTAAAATAGGGATTTCAATACCTGTTCTCCCTCCCACTCAAGATTGTGAGCCCCATGCGGGACAGGGACTATGTCTGACCCAACTGACTTCTACCTACCCCAGTGCTTAGAACAGTGTTGGAAACATAGTAAGCGCTTAACCAGTATCATAAAACAAACAAGTGGCAGAGCTGGGGTGAGTACCCCAGTCCTTCTGACTTCCAGGTCCATGCTGCTTTTCACGCTTCTGTCATGAAAGATACTGCACTGATTTCTGATAGCACTTTAACGGAAGTACTCTAGCATTATGAAATTATGCAAATGCCCATCCATCTACAAACACACTGACACTAACTACCTATGGTTACAAACACAATTTTTAAAAACATTTTCCACCAGCAGCATTTTCTCCCAGAGCTATCCCTTAGTATTTCTACCTTCTTTAAAAATATATATATATATATATATATATATATATATATATATATATATTTGCTAAGGGCTTATGATATACCAGCTACTGTAGCAAGCACTGGAGCATATGCAAGATCAGGATGGACACAGTTCATGTCTCACCTGGGTTGCACAGTTTTAAGGCCCATTTTACAGATGAGGGAACTGAGGCACAGAGAAGTTAAATGACTTGTCCAAGGTCACACAGAGGAAGAGTGATGGGGCCAAAATTAGAACCCAGGTCCCTCAAGCTCTTAGGCCTGTGCTCTTAGGAGAAGGCCTTAAGGCCCTAAAGAAGATTTACATTCCCTGAGAGCAAGCCCCTTCTGTTAAACACTGTTCTCAACATTATCTCCACACAATTTATATCTTTCAGCTTCCCCCACTGGATTATAAACTCCTCAAGAGGAGGGAATGTGTCTAATACCATGACTGTATGCTCTCAAGGGTCTGGTTTAGTGTCTTCAGACAGTGATGCTTGAAAAATACCATCAAACGGGGATGGATGAACATTCTAACATCTCTGGAGGGACTGATTAGTATTTGTGTAAATGACTGGGTTGCATAAGACTCCACACACAAAACTCATTGTGGGCAGGGAACACATCTACCAACTCTGTTGTACTGTACTGTCCTTAGCACTTAATACAGTGCTCTGCTCACAGTAAGTGCTGGATATATACCATGGACTAAGACATGAGGCTTCCCTGTATTTCAATCAATCAATTGTATTTCTTTTTAAAGTGGAAATACTTACAATCTCTTTTCAACTAAAATGCAAATGCAGCAATTTGGTTAATTTCTCCACCTTTCAACACCTTCTTCCATTGGACAAATGCGATTCAAATAATCTGATTAAGGTTTGAAAGAACTTCCTGATTGGGCATTGTAGGGAGGAGAGAGATGATCTTAAGTGCTAGGATAATGAGTTCAGAAAAATGGGAGAAAGAGGAAAAGAAATCAAACCCCAAGGACAACCAAGATCCAAATCACTGGCTTGTTCCTCCTGAATATTAGCAAATATTAGCAAGGAGTTGGGAGGGAAGCATGTTTGGGGTTAAAATGCAATACACTTTCCAGATAAAACAATGAAACTAAGTAAACTGTTACCACCAACTGCATTTTCCTCCACTGATTTAAACCAAGTTTCCCAATTCTCTGCCAACTTCTGAAAGAGAGGAAAGTGAGTTTGCTTCCTTCCTGATTCTTTCATCTTTCCCCATAGGAGTTGTTTCTGGAATGATGCTAGGGTAAGGAGAGCAAGAGGAAGTCTGATAGATAGGCATAAAGAGATCAAAAGAGCTATCGGGACATGCATATAGGGAGCAATGCCACGTCAAGGCACATGGGATTCAAAGAAGAAAAAAAAAACATCTGCCATACAAGTATTAAAATGTGTTTTCTATTTTCTAATCAGCCCTGTGAGCAAGGGTCTGTCTACTGAATGACAATATAGCCATCTCCCTGAACTATATCCTCTGAAGGGAAGACAGGTAATATAAGTTCCTCAGCATGGCCTAGCAGATAAAGCCCGGGCCTGGGAGTCAGAAGGACCTAGGTTCTAACCCCACTCTGCCACTTACCTGCTGTGTGATCTTGGGCAAGTCACTTCACTTCTCTGGGCCTCAGTTACCTCATCTGTTAAATGGGGGTTATGACTGTGAGCTCCATGCGGGACAGGGACTGCATCCTACTGGATTAGCTTGTAACTACCTCAGAGTCTGGCACATAGTAAGTGCTTAAGAAATACTGTTAAAAAAAGTTACAAGAGCTAGGAGACGGGAGAGATAGGACAGAGAGGTCTGTTGTCGATTGGACTGCTCTGTGTGGGCAGTGGTGGTCCCAAAATCTGGGTCATTCCACCATCCATCAATGGTATTCACTGAGGACTGTGTGCAGGGCACTGTACTATGTGCTTCCGTCCCTTTTTGCTTTTCCCCTCCATGCAGTAGTCTGCTTGACTCCCTCAGTCCTAGGGAGCATCAAACTGAATATTGCAATGATTTGCTAAGGATGTTCCTTTTGATGGAGAGAGAGAGAGAGAGATTCAAACAAGAAAGCTCCTTCAGCAAATGAGACACCCATTAGCAACTTAATTCTGTATTCAGTCTAATCACAATCACGTCTCACCCCGCCAAAGGTATCAGCTAAAATATCAGGCAGGAACGGCACAGATGCCAAGTAAATTCCCGAACTTGTTATCTGATTTTGATGTCACAATCATTATCCTTGTGTTTATTCGGCTCCTGACGCCTAGTAAAAAGGGGAAGGCAAGAGTGGAGGTAATTAACATCAATCAGGATGGCAAAGGTCTCTCTCTGCTACACCAAGTTTGCTCCTCAGCCCAAGTTGATGCTCTACGCCTGTCTTACAAAAAGTCAATACTGCCTAAGAAAAAAGAAGTCCGCTTTGAGCAGCCAATGGAGTTAGAAACCACCAGACAAAGGGTTCCATTATGACTACATGCTAATTAAATTTTTAATTTCAATTAGGTGTCCACTGATACTCTGATTTAATAATTAATGCTGAATGCAACAGAAAGCTCAGTGTGGGAGAAGAGAAAAAAATATCTCAACCATGATGGTCAAATAAGAAAGGATTGAAATATCCAGCTTAGGTGAGCCCCCTAGCAGTGTATCGGTGTTCATAAGAGATGGCCAAAAACAAGGTAAAAGGAATAATAATAATAATAACAGTAATTGTGGCATTGTTGAGTGCTTACTATGTGCCAAACACTGTACTAAACACTGGGGTAGTTACAAGATAAGCAGGTTGGACATTGTCCCTGTCCCACAGAGGGCTCACAGTCTCAATCCCCATTTTACAAATGAGGTAACTAAGGCACAGAGAAGTGAAGTGATTTGTCCAAGATCACACAGCAGACAAGCAGCAGAGCCGGAATCAGAACCCAGATCCTTCTAACTCCCAGGCCCGGGCTGTATCCACAAGGCCACGTGGCTTTTCAGGAAGGAGGAGGAAGCTGTCTGAGACAGGCAGGACGGGCTAGTGGAAAGAGCACAGGATGCGAGTCAGAGACCTGAATATTAATCCAGGTTTAACCACTTGCCTGTTATGTCTGACTTTGGGCTAGTGTTACACAGCTTCTCTGTACCCCAGCTTCCTTTTCTGTAAAATGGAGATTAAAATTAGCTGTTCTCTTCCTGTTTAGACTCTACACCTCTGCACGACTGTGTCCATCTGGATTATCTTATATCTAACCCTTTGCTTAGCACAGTGCTTGGCAAGTAGTAAGTGCTCAATTATTATTATCCAATCAATCAATCAATGATATTTAAGGAGGGCTAACTGTGTGCAGAGCAGTGTATTAAGTGCTTGGGAGAGTTCAATATAAGAGAATTTTTGTTCCCTGCACACAATGAGTTTATAGTCTAGTGGACAAGCTTTATTTTATCATTGAATGTAAGGCACTGAAAAAATCTCCAGTGCATTGAAAAACGGAGTGATTATATTTGATGATGTTACATTTGATGATAGTGATAAAATAGAAACCGTATTAGTTTTAATCTTAATCTTAAATCTTAATCTCCATTTTACAGATGAGGCAACTCAGGTCCAGAGAAGTGAATTGACCTGCACAAGGGCACACAGCAGACAAGTGGTAGAGCCGGGACTAGAACCCAGGTCCTACCGACTCCCAGGCCCAGGCTCTATCCACTAGACCATGCTCCTTAATAGTTGCCCAAACTGTTTGAAACCTTTCAACGATATATGCTAGATTGTCTCTGATCCGAAGCAGTATGGTCTAGCGGGAAGAGTGCAGGCCTGCGAGTCAGAGGAACTGGGTTCTAATCCCCGTTCGGCCAGTTGCCTCCTGTGTGACCTTGGGCAAGTAATTTAATTGTTCGGTGGTTGAGTTTCCCCATCTGTGAAATGGGGATTAAATATACGGAGGAGCTAAACTGTAAACCTGTCAGTGGGCAGGGATTGTCTCTATCTGTTGCTGAATTGTACATTCCAAGCTCTAAGTACAGTGCTCTGCACATAGTAAGTGCTCAATAAATACTATTGAATGAATGAATGAATTAGAAACCAGGTCCTTCTGACTCCCAGGTCCATGTTCTTTCCATTAGGCCACACTGCTTCCCTGCTTCGATTAATCAATGGTATTTCTTGAGCACTTACTGTGTATAGAGCACTGTACTAAGCACTAAGTGAACTTGATACATTGCACTACACTAGGAACTTGGAGAGTACAGAATAACCAAGTGCCATGTTTCTTGCCTCAAAAGGAACTTACGCTCTAACTAATGGAGGAGACAAACATAAAAATATTTACAACACTCTCCAAATAAACAATTTGCATGGAAAGAGACAGATGAGTCCTAAGGAGAGGGTAAATAAATTCGTAAGTGCTAGAATTGGCTGAAGGGATGATATGACTCGGGGCTGGGAGGGGCGGGAAATTAATCTGGAGAAAGCGTTTCCCTGTTTCTCCACAGGTCAGGTTGCCTCTCAGGAGAGGTATCAGAGCCTTTCACTTCCACAACAACTGCTCCGCAAGCAGTCAAATGCCCAGCCCAGTGGGAGATAGAATACCACTGCCAAGCTCGGTTATGAACTTGAATCTGTGACCTCTAGGCATTTGATACTCGCCCCACCCTTAACCCCACAGCATTTACAAATGTATCTTTAAATAATCTATTATCAATTATAATATAGACAGAAGGATCTGGGTTCTAATTCTGACTCTGCCACATGTCTGCTGTGTGACCTTGGGCAAATCACTTCACTTCCTCTGTGTTTCAGTTACCTCATCTGAAAAATGGGGATTAAGACTGTGAGCCACATGTGGGATAGGGACTGTGTCCAATCCAATTTGCTTGTATCCACCCCAGTGCTTAGAACAGTGTTTGGCACAGAGTAAGTGCTTAACAAATACCACAATTATTATTGTTATTAATAATTATTATTAATTAATTTATATTATTGTGTCTCCCCTCTAGACTGCAAGTTCATCGTGGGCAGGGAATACATCTACAAACCCTAACTGTTCTCCCCAAGCACTTAGTACAGTGTTCTGTACATAGTATATGATCAATAAATGACATTGGTGGATTCTTCTGATTCTCGCCTGACCCTCAATTCCATGGCACTTATATATATATTTAAATGATATATTATAAATTATTAATTTTACTAATGTCTCTCCCTCCCCCCACAGACTGTAAACTCACTGTGGGCGGGGAACATATTCATTCAATTGTATTTACTGAGTGCTTACTGTGTGCAGAGCACTGTCAGCCGACTCTGTTGTAATGTCCTCCTGCAAGCACTCAGTATAGTGTCCTACACACCGTAAGAATCTGATAAATACCACTGCTTGACTGATTGATTATAGAACGAGTAGCATCCACCCTATGGATTTTGAAAAACAGATTCATTTTCCACTTGCTTATTTGAGTTTCACTACTTTCCCAATGCATTGGACAGGGATCCTTACCTTTGATTTGACTGAACTGCATTCCCATAATAAACAATGGTCTTTCTGAACAAAAGCATTATTTAGAAGTTCACCATCACCGAGAAGTGAATTAAAGGGCTAACTCCCTACCCTGAAGGGACTGTCAGGCACACCTTCAAATCACTTGCTTCAAATCTGCAGAGAATAAACTACATGCCGGTATTAGTCTCACTCTGGAAAAAGAACTGTGGTTGAAAACTTTGGAAGGGAATCATAAAATGTGACTTCCTGTTATTAAGATTTAATTTTTTTTAAACTTTACATAATTGTGTATGTAATGACACTCCCTCCCCATTAAGTTTAACCTTTAGAAAAGAACACTTTCTCAAACTGTGTTCAGTTGCCCTCACTAGCAGCTACCGTGAGGGTAAGAACACGGTGAGTCACAGTCCCCTTCCACAGAAGACAAAAGGTAACACAAAGGTCACACGTACATAGATCCGGCCAAACTAGAGCAGGCCTTCAGATCACTTTTCAAAACGGAATCTTTTCCGATAAATTTAAATGATCCAACCTAAATACCCGACACCAAAATAAAAGACTGGCATGGGATGGTATAAAGGGGATCTCTTTAAAATTCCAAACTGTCCTGTGATCAAATTCGTAAGTAGCTGGGAAGTTTTTACAAAGAAAGGCAGAGTCCTGAGGCTGGAGATTTTAACTGTGGTTACTCAAGACTTATGCAAACCAAATATCTATGAATGAAGAGAACTTTTAACTTATCATGTAATAAGAGTATACAGGGGTCAAATTCAACCTTCTGAACAAAGGGATAAGGTCATTCATTCAACTGTATTTATTGAGCACTTACTGTGTGCAGAGCACAGAGAACATATGAGAAAGGGAGAGAGGTCACTGCAAAAATGAGTAACTTCACTTGATGGGGGTTGAGACAGAACACAGCAAAGTGGAAAAAAAACACAGGCCTGGGTTCTAATCTTGGCCTCTGCCACTTGCCTGCTGAGTTTGGGCAAGTCACTTGATCCATCAGTGGTATGTATTGAGCACTTTGTGTGGAGCACTATACTAAACGCTTGGGAGAGTACAATACAACAGAGTTGGTAGACATATTCCCTGTCCACAGTGAGCTATATGGTTGCCTGCTGTAAACAGAGAAGTGCCCAGGGTGTCAAATTTATACAGAGTACTTACTGTAGGCAAAGAAATGCACTAGGTAGTTACTGTGTGTAGAGCACTATACTGGCGATTACAATGGAAAGAGCACTGTACAGTGTGCCTATCATTTGCACAGCACTGTTCTAAGCACTGTGCTGGATTTGAGCTAATCAGATTGGATAGGGTCCCTGACCTCCATGGGGCTCACAGTCTTTATCCCCATTTTTATTTACAGCTGAGGTAACAGACCCAGAGAGGTGAAGTGACTTGCCCAAGGTCACATAGCAGAAAAATACAGGAGCTGGAATTGGAACTCGGGTCCTTCTGACTCCCAGACCCATGCTCTAACCACTGGGGCAAGCAGCTTCGCCACTCTAACTGAGGAACCAATGCAAGCTAACGCAAATTGCCAAACTTACAACAGGATTCAGAGTCAAAGTAGGAGCAGGATTCAAGTAGGAGCAGAGAAGCAAAAGATATAAACAAAAATAAGAAATTAAATAAACAGGCCATCATGCAGATCCATATTAAGGGGAGTGAGAGGGAAACATGACTGGAAATTTGATATCCACGTATGGAAAGCACGGTGTCCTCTGGGATTGGAGTTACTCCATTTCATTCTGCCAGGGTAGAAGCAGGCTCAGATTTTCCACGAAATGTATTTCTATTTCCTTGGGAAGAGTGTGGCCTAATGGTAAGAGCACAAGCCTATGAGTCAGAGGACCTGGGTTCTAATCCCAGTTCTGCCACTTTACTGCTTTGTGATCTGAGGCAAGTCACTTCACTTCTCTGAGCCTCGGTTCCCTCCTGTGGGATTCAATACATGTTCTCCCTCACAGTCTAAAACATGTGTCAGACCTGATTATCCTGGACCTACCCCAGTGCTTAGTACAGTGCTTGGCATATAATAAGTGCTTAACAAATACCACAGTTATTATTATTATTATTAGCAATCTTTCTGTACTTCAATGCCCTCTTACAGCATCAAAATTGCTCTCTTGCCCATCTATTCTAAAGTGCTCAAGGAAAGGCTGGGAGTCAATAAAAGCTAACGAAGCTTATGCTTCGATTATCATAGATGGAGCCATGTTATGGACACCCTCCCCCACCCAGCTCCCGCCAAGACTCAAGACTAATGGATTTTGGAGAGGGGGAAGGCCTCCATTGAACATGTGACATAGACTATAAGTTCACTGTGGCAAGGGATCATGTCTACCAACTCTGTTGCACTATACTTTCCCAAGCACTCAGCACGGTGCTCTGCCCACAGGAAGCCCTCAATAAATACAACCGATTGATTGATATGTCAGGTTGCAAATGCCTCTCTGGACATTGTCCGGATGGAAAATTAGGATGGGCCCCAATCCAAATGATGACTGAGCAAAATTCTTCTCCTCTTTCTCCTGTGTGGAACCAGGCTCAGAGACCTTATCTTGCTACTCACAAGAAGCGGGTCAGGTCTCCCATTGGGAACGGAAAGTGTAGCATTGGACAAAAACAAGGTTATCCATATTTAAACACGGCTCTGCTTGTGTGATATACGGCAATTGCTCAAGGGCTTTAAGAAATCATTACGGAGGGCCTCCGGCCAGAAGAAAATTAAACAGCATAGATCGGTCAAATCTTTCCTCACATTCATTTGTACTTTTACCTGAGCATTGTATTAAGACTCAAGAAATATTATTGCAGGACGGTCATTTGCTATGTGAATATTATGTCAAATCGTTTCCAATTCATAGGGCTGCATTTTAACAATTTATGGAAAATTGCTTCCAAAATCACACCCCTATTAAGTGCATTCATTAATAATGAACTAGAGGGATTATATGAATTATTAAGAGTCATATCCTGTTGCAATGGATACACTGAATAATGTAACACTGTAACAATACAAAAAGTATAAGGTTTATCTGTTGTTGTTGTTGCTGTTGTTGATGTTCTTGTTTGTTTTTAGAAATGAAGCAACATCTGTGAATTGCTACCAGATACTAATACCACAAGAAATCTAGGACTTAATCCTAAAATTGCTTCCACAAGCCAGAACATCTAGAATAAACAATGTTCCCTGTCTGCAACTCCTACAACATTCTAGAATACTAAACCAAACTACTATTTTTACGGTATTTGTTAAGCATTTACTAAGCATTAAGCTTAGTACTTACTGTACTAAGCACTGGGGGAGGATGACATAACTGAGTCCCAGAGAAGTTAGGTGACTTCCCAAGGTCACACAGCAGGCAAGTGGCAGAGCTGGAATTAGAACCCTTGACCTTCAGAGTCTCAGGCCCGTGCTCTATCCACCTGCTATGCTGCTTCTTGACAGGCTCCCCATCTTCTCACCTCCACTCCCATTTCCATAATCAGAGGACGACAGAACCAAATTTAGGATAAATATCCTAAACGGAGTATCAGACTGAATCTGATGGGATTATCTTGTATCTACAGTGCTTGTAGTGTGACGCTACACTCAAGCTGACAGTCCAGAGTCAAGCTAACGGTCTAGAGTCGAGCTGACAGTCTAGAGGCAAGCTTATAGTCTAGACTGGAGCTCACAGTCTACAGGAGAGCTTACAATTTAGAGGCGAGTTTACAGTCTGGAGTTGAGTTGACAGTCTAGAGAAATAGGAATGACAGGAAGAGACTGACTCCCTTAGAATCTTGAGGCTTGATAATAAGAGAGGCAGAATTGAAAACAGTGACAGACAGTTCAACAGCAAATGCAACAGGAGGGCAAAAGGCAAATTATTCTAGGACAACCACCTTGGAGAGGTTAATTTTCACAGAGTGGCCTTAACATCCATATAGGTCATATGGAAAAATCTCTTTCAGCGGTGTCCGCTCCAAACCTGAAGCAGAGTCCTCCTCGAAAAATAGGTTTCAAAAGATGGAGGTAGGAAAACTAACACGGATTATTTTCCTTCACTAATAGCTGAGGATTTTTCAAAACATTTAAGAAATCAGGGAATGGAGATAAATGAATCTAGCTTCTTATACTCAACTGAAAGACTTTGTGGCAAAATCCATTTTCAAGAAGGAATATTCTCGATTTTGCATTATTAACACCATTAGGGGAAAAAAAAGCCAGAGTAAATTAAATCAGTTTTATCAGACTAGTAGGATAGCATCAAAACTCTCCCAGTGTATAAAAGAGAAGCAAATATCCTGTTTTAAGGAAACCGCAATACCTGGTCCTGGGTATAGAGAGCTGTGGCAAAAGTTTGCTGATAAAGGTTTCATTGTCCAAACGTTCCAACACAAATGATTTCTGAAGGCGATGTGACAGCACCCCGAAACCCGTTGAGGAATATGAGTCTGTCTTTTTTGGCTGTTATGAGATTTTTTATGAGATAATGGCTTTGTTCGTGTGAATTGAATTATTCAAGGTTTTCTGAGCCCTTTCCTGTTGCGACTCCAGACAGAGCACATCCCATTGTTCCTCGCTGCAAAAGCACTTAGGGATTCCAAATGATTTCTTTCACAAAGGAAATAAGTGGAATGCCACAAGAGCTAAATAAAACAATCCATGTAGCAGCCATAAAGGAAACAAAAACAAAACCCTTGTGACCGTAACAAATAAGACAAGGTTCATATCTTTCTGAGGAAGTAATTCATATGCCTGATCACATTAATGATAACAGTAATCATGATAATTGTGCTATTTGGTCAGCTCTAAGGGCCAACACTGTACTGAACACTGGGGTAGATGATAATAATAATGTTGGTATTTGTTAAGTGCTTACTATGTGCCAAGCACTATTCTAAGCAATGGGATTGATACAAGGTAATCAGGTTGGACACAGCCCCTGTCTCACATGGGACTCAAAGTCTTAATCTCTGTTTTACAGATGAGGTAACTGAGGCACAGAGAAGTAAGTGAATTGCCCAAGGTCACACAGCAGACAAGTGAAGCCAGCATTAGAACCCATGACCTTCTGACTCCCAGGCCTGTGCTCTATCAACTACACCATGCTAATAAAATGCAATTACATCAAACTCAAAACCTGTAAGACGTGAGGCTCCGGCTTAAGTAGGAGGGATTTCAGATACTGAGTCACAATTTTGCAGATGAGGAAACTGAGGCACAGAGCTGTTACGTGACTTGCCCAAGGTTTCGCATCAGGCAGTGGCAAAGTCAGGATTAGAACTCAGGTCATATATCAATAGATGGGCATTTATACATATGCATACACATACACAAGTACATTTACACGCATATCTGTGATGTTCTGAAAGAAAATGTACTGTCTACCAGCCTCTCCATATTTGCTAAGCCAGGTGTGGAAAGCTGAGGATGGAGACATAGTGAAATAGCTTTGCTTCTTCTTCTTCTTACAAAGCAGAAATAAGCAGTGAATATTAGAAGCAACCACAGGCAGCATTGCCTAGTGGATAGAGCCAAGGCCTGGGAGTAAGAAGGACCTTGGTTCTAATTTCGGCTCTGCCACTTGTCTGCTGCGAGTCACTTCACTTCTTTGGACCTCAGTTCCCTGATCTGTAAAATGGGGATTAAGAACTTGAGCCCCATGTGGGTCTTGGATTGTGTCCAACCTAATTAGCTTGTATCTACTCCAGCGCTTAGTTCAGTGCCTAGCACATAGTAAGTGCCTAACAAATGCCATAAAAAAAAATTTAAAAAGGCAAAATGACTCCCTGTGCTTATATAGCCTTCTCCTTTTCAGGGGAGAGCCACTTAGATTGTTAAAAACGGATGATAATGACAATGTCTACTAGACTGTAAGCTCCTTGAGAGCAGGGATCAATCTACCGACTCTTTGTATTGTATTCTCCCAGGAGCTTAGTACCGTGTTCTGCACACATTAAGCACTCAATCAATACCACTGATTGATTATTGAGTCAACACTCTCCTGATTCAACTCCTTAATGTACTATACCGCTGAAAATCCCCAACTGTATATGTTCTCCTAATTTCACTCATCCCTCCTCAGGTAATGATAAACAGGACTATGGAGATAAATTATGTGATTTTTTTCCAATGCTGTCAAATTATTTAAATTCAACTCACTGGTGGTAAGTGATGGAACACCTAGGGGGGAAAAGTAAGGTGGAGACAATACAGTTCACAGAAACATCCATGAAACAGATCCTCCAATGCTTAAATGAAACCTGTTTCTCATTACCTTCATTTTCACTTAATAACATTTACACCTTTTCAAATTCCCGAAAAAAGAGGCCAAATGATAAGAATATCCCAATCTTAAACAAAACGTGTAAAGACATTCTAACAATTGTTTCAAAATTGCGCAGAACATATGGAAACGCCTACCTGTGTGAAGATAAATTATTAAGGTGGAGGATGTATTTTTCTTCAGCAGACAGTCCATCCATCAACAAGTAGAAAACAAGAAAATTGCTCTGGCTTGGAGGTTGTGAAATCAGCCTGGACTTCTCCAGCATGTAGATATAAATTCTGGCTGATTAAAAAGAATAAAATAAATAGGATTCATTTGTTTGTAATTTCTGCTTCACAATTTTCAATCATTACTTTTCACAGACGTTGCTGATGGGGCTATATTTCTACACTGAATTGCTTTGACAAATCTGAAATGAAAATCATATTAAAGCATGATGACCAGAAGCCAAAAAGTGTCAAGATTTATTTAGTTTATATCTGAATATTTTCCAAATGAAGGTCTGGGTCACAGATTCCAGCTTGCAAGACGAAAGCGAGTAAGAAAAGAAAGTATTGGTTCTTGAAGAAAAATTCCCCTACAAATGATTTAGATAGAATACAAATAATTTGTAGAGTAAACTCTCTCTTGTTATAGTATTCCAAAGTCAATCCTTTGACTCTTGGGAGTCAGAAGACCCTGGGCTCTTATCAGGGCTCTGCCACTTGCCTGCTGTGTGACACTGGGCAAGTCACTTCACTTTCCTGGGATTCAGTTTACCTATGTAAAATGGGGATTAAGACTGTGAGCCCCATGTGAGACGTGGTCAGTAACCAACTTGATTCACTTGTATCTACCCCAGCGCTTAGTACAGTGCCTGGCACATAAGAAGTACTTAGCAAATGCCATTAAAAAAAGAATGAATGGAATACCCAAATTGAAAAATATTATCAGGCTCAGACAGGCAATACAAAAAAAAACACTTTGTAACAATAACGATTTCTATTTTATTCTTTCCTTCCAACAGTAGTCTTCAATTTTTGTCTAAGACTTTGATCCTGTAAGTATCCATTTTTTTTCCGGACAGTTTGCTTTGTCCTAAGTGTGGTGTTGCTAATTAAATAAAACAACAGCTCCTCAAAACTGCATTTCTCTATTTTTTATGCTTTTTGTTAAGCACTTACTGTGTGCCAGGCACTGTATAGAACACTGAGGTAAATACAAACTAATCAGGTTGGATAGAGTCCATGTCCCACATGGGGCTTCATAGTCTTAATCCCCATTTTACAGATGAGGTAACTGAGGCACAGAGAAGTGAAGTGACTGGCCTAAGGTCACCCAGCAGGCACATGGCAGGTCAGGAATTAGAACTCAGGTCCTCTGGCTCCTTTGTCTGGGCTTCATCCATTCGGCCACAATGCTTCCCTAATAAAAACAGGCAGAGTTGGACGCATCGTGTCGGACGCCATGTGCCTACTACACTTGTGTACACTTTTTCCCCCACACCATATCCCCCTCTCTCCAGACAGCGTTGTTGCTGTCTGCCATCCTGTTCTGCCCAAATTGCCCAGTGTAGACTGGCATGCTGGCAGAACTAAGTGTATCGGAGAAGAAGAAACAACATGATTTAGAGACAGACTGAATGTGGGAGGCAAAATGACTGCAAGGAGTCAAGGAGATACCAATTTTGTTAGTTTGTGGGACAGGAAGAACGAGGCTGTTGGTGACAGTCAGGGTTTAGGAAGGGCAAGGATCAATGGTTTGGTACATATGAATTAAAATGCCAGTAGGCTTTTCCAGATGGAGAAGTCCTGAAGGCAGGAGGAAGATGCACAGGAAGAGATGGATCCAATTTTATTCTTCCTGGCATTTAAAGCTTTTGTTATTCAGGAATGGAAGGGGCTTTTTTGATTAAACAGTAGGCAGAAGGGGTGGGGGGAGTGTGTTTAATGGGAATCATGTTCTTAAAACTTCTTTTTCATTTTTGATTGGTATTTTATCAGCAGAATACAAAACTGGAACCTATGCCCCTGAGTCTCTTTTTCCCTTTTGATTTTTAAATAAATTCGATAGGAATCATTTTTTTCATCATCTCTGGTTTTCATTGTCTTAATCTCTCTTCTCAAGCTAATTCAGTGCATGGGGATATACCACTGTCTCCTACTGAATTTACATACATAGGCGATGAGAATTCCTAATGGTTCTGGTGCTTTCTTCGCCCTGCTATCAAATAAAGGAACAGAAGGTGTGTGTGTAGGGGGGTGGGGGAGAGCTAAATGGAGTAACCCTCAGGATTATCAGGTTTTGCACTCAGAAATGCAAATAGCACATGCTCGCTGCTCCTATCAAGTGGTTAACCTTATTGCAATCTGCATCCACAGCTAATCACGCTCCACCCTATAGAGCAACTTCAAAATCCTCCATTCGAATAAGAAAAAAAAATATAATTAGTAATCACCCTAGTTAGCTCAGCTCCTGCAGAGAGTAAAATTGCCGAGGACTATCGAGCTTCTGATCAGTAGGGTTTCAAAAATATCCTCTTAATGGACCTTTTAAATTCAGAAGCAAAACTGCGAAGTGGGTTGAATCACTCTTTTAGAAGACGAGAGAGTGTCTGTACTTTATTCTACAGAATGATGGAAGTAAAACTGAAACAATGGTGGGGGGGGGGGGAATAATTGGATTTCGAACCACACATGGATGAGGCTTGCTCGTTCCTAATCGGGTCCATGGATAAAGTGGTGGCTTTTATTTTCTTTCACTAATAACTTGAACTGGCTGTGCAGTTGGAATGAAAAAAAAAGGAAGATTTTCCACACATCCAACAAGAACATTTCCTTCTCCTAGACTTGACCTTGACTGTATACAAGGAGAAAGTTGAATTTCATACACACACACATATTCTCTCTTGGGTGAACATCTCAGCTGATGAGGTCTTCTTCTAATGTGAAAGACAAGTTATATATGGATTTACCAAGGTATATCTACTGTAAGCACATGGTGGGCAGGGAAGGTGTCTACCACACAGTCACCCTGCCCCCTCGTACCTCATCTCGCTACTCTACTATGACCTAGTTTGCACACTTTGCTCCTCTAATGCCAACCTTCTCACTATACTTCAATCTTGTCCATCTCACCACCGACCTCTCACTCACGTCCTGCCTCTGTCCCAGAACGGCCTCCCTCCTCATAACCAACAATCACTCTTCCCACTTTCAAAGACTATTGAAGGCCCACCTCCTCCCAAAAGCCTTCCCTGACTAAGCCCTCCTTGCCTCTTCTCCCACTTTCTTCTGTATCATCCTGACTTGCTCCCTTTATTCATCTCCCCTCCCAGCTCCACAGCACTTAAATACATATCTTTAATTTATTTGTTTATATTAATGTCTGTCTCCCCCTCTAGACTGTAAGCTTGTTGTGGGCAGGAAATGTGTCTGATTACTGTTATAATGTACTCTCCCAACTGCTTAGAACAGTGCTCTGCAAACAGTAAGCACTCTGTAAATATAACTGACTTTCTGACTGATCCACTCTGTAAACTCCCAAGAGCTTACTTAGTACAGTGCTGCACACATAAGTGCTCAATGAATACCACTGATTGACTATATCAGAAATTTTGATTTGAAAAATCTCCCAGTTTTTGTACCATGGCAATGGTTCCCTCATTTTCAAAGGGAAAAGAGGAACTAAATCTTCTCTCAACCACTGGGGTGCTTATCATATGCCAACCACTGTACAGGGTGCCTACTTCGTATATAGTACTAAGAGCTTATTTTGTGCCAGGCACTGTATCGAGGGCTTGGGCACATAGAACAGACGTAGAGGACATGGTCCCTGCCCTTGAGCAGTTTATAATCGAATGGAATAAGGTGAAGTCTTTTTATCTAGGGGGCTCTCAAAGTGTCATTATGGGGACCCAGAGTCCAAAAAATAGTAATAATAATAATAATGACATTTGTTAAGTGCTTACTACGTGCCAAGCACTGTTGTAAGCCCTGAGGTAGACACAAGGTAATCAAGTTGTCCCTCATGGGGCTCACAGGCTT